>NC_140959.1:115531796-116731796 GCF_014529385.1 Adiantum capillus-veneris | reverse complement strand
TGTTACGTGCAGCCGGACTAATCGGTCCTACAAAGTCTAATCCCCACCTTTCAAATGGTTGGGTTACCTTGATGGGATGTAGAGGCATCCTATCCCTTCTTTGTGGCTTGTTGAAGCGTTGGCATTCATCACATCCCTTTGCAAAAAGTGATGCATCCTTAAACAGAGTGGGCCACCAATAGCCTGACTGTAAGATCTTTCGGGCAGTCAACTTTCCTGAAAAGTGACCACCAGCTACGCCCATGTGTGCCTCTTGTAGAATATATAAATACTCATCCTCGCGGGCACAACGTCTAAGAACATCATATTTTCCTCTCTTATAGAGAGTTCTAGCCAGTAAGAAATAGGGTTCGCATTCCTTGATTAATTTTCGAGCTATATCTTTTCGCAGTTCTTTGGGTGAAAAACCATTAACTAAGAAGTTAACAATCTTTTCACTCCATTCAGGCATTGTCTCAACAATGAACAAATTAGTATCAGGAAATTCATCATCAACCCCCATAGGAGCTTCGCCATTAGGGATACGAGATAAATGATCCGCCATGACATGTTTCCTCCCAGGCCTCACAACAACGGTGAAGTCAAACTCAAGAAGAATTAACAACCATCGTGTAATTCGACCTGTGGAACACGGCTTGTTTACCAAATATAGCAATGCTTGATGATCAACATAAAACACAAACTTGGTAGCAAGAAGGTAATAGCGAAATTTCTTTACTGCGTAAATCATAGCTAGACCTTCGCGCTCTGTAGTAGTGTAGTTCATCTCGGCATCATTTAATTGGCGACTTGCAAAGCTAATAGGGTAGTCCAATTTATGTTCTCCTGGTTGAGTTAGAACACACCCAATAGCAAAATTTGATGCATCAATATGCACATGAAAAGGTACATTCCAATCAGGTGTTCGCAGGATTGGAGCACTTGTTAGGGCCTTCTTTAATAACTCATAATATTGATGACATTCTTCCGTCTAGTGAAACTCGATAAGAAGCTTGTACAATGGACGCGCTATCTCGGCAAAGTTTAAAATAAACCTTCGATAATAACCAACATGGCCCATAAATCTTTGAACTCCTTTATAGTTAGTAGGTGGTGGCAAATCAGCAATGGCTTTAATCTTACTCTCATCTGTGGATATCTCGTTCTTGGACACTATATGCCCCAGAATGACTCCATGCTTAACCCAAAATTGGCATTTGAAAGGGTTCAATGAGATGCGATAAAATCTGCACCTTTCGAATATTTTTCATAGATATAACAAATGCTTCTCCCAAGAAGAATAAACACAAAGGTCGTCTAAGAAAGCTTCACAAAACTCCCTTAGAAATTCTTTAAACGCAGTGTTTATTAATCGTTGGAATGTAGCAGGGGAATTCGTTAAGCCAAAAGCCATAACACGAAATGCAAACACTCCAAACTCTGTGATAAAAGCAGTTTTAGCTTGGTCCTCTAATGCAATTGTGATTTGATTGTACCCAGAGTACCCATCTAAAAAGCTATAAGCTTCCTTGCCCGCAACTCTTTCAAGCACATGTTCTGAATATGGCAAGGGATAATGATCTCTCCTAGTGGCTGCATTAACTTTCTTGAGGTCCACGCACACTCTTAGTTTCCCATTCTTTTTTGGCACAATGACTATTAGAGAAACCCATTCTGAGTGCTCAATAGGGTATATGAATCCACATTGGATAAGTTTTTCAATCTCCTCTTGTACAATTTTGGCGTACTTAGGATTCATTGGATAGGGTCGTTGCTGGATGGGTTTAGCAGTGTTGATCATGGGAATTGTATGTTGCACCACAGAAGGTGGAACGCCCTTCATGTCATGATATGTCCAAGCAAAGATATCCTTGTATTCCTTGAGGAGCTCCTTAAGTATAGCCTCTTCAGTTTCGGTAAGGTCTTGAGCAATAAAGACTGGTTTAGACTCCTCACCTGGTTCTGCTAATTCTATCTCTTTAACTACCGCTGGACCATCATAGACTCCACTGCTTCCATTGGTAGGTATTCGTTGGGCTTTGGCATACACAACCTTTCACTCCCCCGTGGTCTAAGATTTAAAATGTTCAGGGGCCGTATGTAAGTCAGCAGGCTCTTGTCGTGACGGAGACCTTTCTTTTAGTTCTGCCCTCTTTTGTTGTTGTGCTAACTCTCGGTTTTGACGTCTTCTTATAGTTCGACTTAATTTCGTCTCTGTAACCTCCAATTGAGCGAGGTCAATGGGTCGCGGGCTGCACCACATGACACTCTGGAGATGTTCACCCCAATTGTCTACTAGCTTTTGATGAGCATCACATGCCCCTAGATAGCTAAGCCATTTTGTAGTAGATCTTTCCTTGTTTATCCTAGCTCTCACATTTGCTTGATATCGTCGTCTCTTATATGACCTTTGTTTCTTGTTAAGGTTTTGATTTTGGTAAATGTTTGAACTCGACTCGCTTGATAGGTCTTCGCTTATATCTTCTTCACTCTCATATAAATTACCATAGATGGTCGTACTAGACCTTGAGTGTTTAGTTTCTATACTTGGATCACTCGATGTTTCCTCAGGTTCTGAATCCATTTCTCCCTGATATTCCGTTTCTGATGTGTATTGGCCTGAAGCCTTTGAGGAATCATCGGTTTCACTCTCAGGTAGGTGTGCCTCTTTCTTATCATCTGATGTTACATGCGCTACACCTAACATGTTTACTGGTGCAATGTGTGGTATCTCTTCCCCATCTGGTGTTACCCAGGTTGCTCCTCTAGCTCCCCATGTATCTATAGTTTCCGCTAGGTGTACCCAATTGACATTGTCTGACTCAGCCATTCCGGGTAGGATATCCATATAAGGAGAGTTCTCCCCAATATCCGTGTCTTCGTTACACGTGTAACAATACTGTAATGGAGCTGAGTGAATTGTTGTGTCTGATCGATTATCAATGATGAATTTATTTCCTAGAGGATGCGTTCGACCACTTAAAAGATCAACTCGAATGACAGAGTCTTGGAACTGTAAGTAGATGTGGTTTTTGGACCAGTCATGCACCATTTTTGCTTCCCTCATGAATGGACGCCCTAAGATCATCTCAAATGACATAGGATGCTTGGAAAAATCCATAACAATGAAAGTCTGCCTTACCTTGTGTCCCAAGACCTTGATCCTTAAGCATTCCAATAGGCGTAACAATAGATCCATTAGCCATTTTTACCACGACGCTTGTGGCGTCAAGGTGAGGTCGCCCCATAGACTCTCAACAGCTCTTTGTCACCATGCTGACTCGCGCACCACCGTCAAGGACTCCCTTTACAGTTAATCCTTTAGTAGTGATTGGCAGAGTAGCATTAGATTCATCACCTTCAAAGTATTGCCCCAACTTGTTAACGGGTACTTCAATTACAGATTCATGTCCCGCTAGGTCAGATGGTGGTGCTAAATGTTCCTCATCATTCATTACCGAGTCAGGTTTGTTCATATGTGCAAACTGTGGTAATCCGGCCTGTAATTCTCCATTGAGGAAGGCTCGAAGAGCTGAGACTAGCTCGGGGTCTTTATATAGTTTGGACATGATGGTGGTTCTAACTTCTGAAGACATGAAATCCATCAATTTGGCAACATTTAATGGCATCTTGTGGGACGTAGGACCCTGACAAGAGAATGGTGAAGATGGAATCTCCACTTCCTCAAGGGGGTCGGGCATTCCCTCACCAAACATTCTCTCTAGTAGGAAAGGTGTGTGTCCACTTTCAGATGTCCTACCCTCACTCTCTTCCCGAATGATACTGGGTATAACTAACGGCCTGTAGTTCTTGTGAGGTTGAACTTGTGTGGGAAACATTGTGTCCGACATCTGGATATGTTTGGGTTCAGGTTCTAATGTTCGTTGAATTTCTTCCACCAAACCCCTCAGTTGTTGGACTCGTTCAATTTCCACTGTTGGGTTTGGATAGGTTCCAATCTTTCTCTTGCAATCCTCATTTTTCGTCTCTCGTGGCTTATCTTGGGGGTTCGCAACTGGGTGGTTTAACTTTGAATACTCTTTTGGTGTTCGTCGTAATTCCCTCTCGTGATCCTCCTCATTGGCTTTTTCCTTTGTAGTAATAGTTTTGGTCTCCGTGGTCTCTATCGAATCTGAGTCATCCTCAGGGTCATTCATATACACGGGATCCTCTCCTGTCCCTATGTTAGTCTTTGAACTAGGTTTTGAGCTAGAAGCATTAAGGGATTTCTTTCTTCGTGTTTTCTTCTTTCTCGCTCGGCCAATGGATGCAGAATCTCTCTCTTCGAGGATGTAATTTTGCTTTTGGAGCATCGACCGTGTGAGTGCATTCACTGGTGCTATGTTTATAGTTGGTGGTGTCCCATCAACAATCTCTATTAAGTTCAATGGTGTGATTTTCGGTGCGTTTGGATTGTTAGGACACTGTGCGATCAAATGATCTATGCCACAACGATTACAAATGAGTATTGGCATTGCCAATGCACTCCCTTGACTTGTTTGCATTAGTGTAGCATTCTTTTGCATTCTAATGGGGCACTCAGCTACTCGATGTGGTCCACCACATTCGTAGCACTGAAGAGGTGGTCTCCTGGAAAAACTATTAATGTTTTGGCCTCTTGCTGCTAGCGCAGTAGCTTGATATACCGGTTTGATTTGTCCCCAATGGTCTTGCATATAGTACATGGGACATTCCTCAAGCATGTCGACTCCATAGGTGATACTAGGGTCTATGTCCCCTTCGCAATCTACATAAGTACTAGATGACTCGCAACCTATTTGGTTCATAGGTGTAACTCTTGGATGAGGGGGTTGCGGTCCTAGCACTGGAGGTGGCAACGGTGTGGTTTGGACCACATTTTGGGTTCTAGGGACCATGTGCTGTAATGGCAACTGTTGCTCCATGGGTGGGGTAGGCATCAATGCAGGAACTCGAGGTGAGTCTGCCCAAGCTATAGGCGGTCTATTTTCCATGATGCGTTTAAGCATTAGGCAATCCTTCGCTCGATGGCCATACCTACCACACGCGTTACAAGTCCCGTTAAACTTTACTCTGAAAGTAGGGCATTCACTCGTAGTATGTGGGCCCAAGCAAATTGAGCACCATTGTTGCTCCCTTCTTGGATACATATGAGTGTTTTGTGGAGCACGATTACCCCTAAGGCTTTTTTGGATGGCCTTGGTGAGATCTGCCAAAGTCATCTCAGATATCGTTTTCTCTTTCACGATTGGCTTTATCTTCATTGGCTCATGCCCTGATGCTTGCGAGCTACTTGACTTCGGCTCGGCAGACACTCTTTCTCCTGCAATCATTAAATTATCCTCCAATTGGATTGCATTCATGGTGACTGCTTCCCAAGTAGTGATACCTCTAATGACTAGGCCATTATAGATACTTTCATGTCGTAGTCCCCTAATGAATCTATCGAGCAATTGGTTGTTGTTGAATCGCTCGTTTGGATTGCATCGAGAATTCAAATTCTTTAGGCGACTAATGAAGTCTCTCACTGATTCACCTTCTTCTCGTTGGGCTTTCTGGAGCTGAGAGGCTACACCCCAAAGTACTCCCTCTCGTATGTATTCTTTTAAGAACAGTCTCCTAAGAGTAGAGTAGATCGTTTTCTCTTCTACTCTTAAGGTTCTATACCAATCTCCAGCCTTTCCGCTAAGGGTCAAACTCAAAGCCTTACACTTATGTAGCTCATTGTGCTCTTCCAAGGAATCGTACACATGTTCAAAGACTTCCATATGCTTTCTAGAATCTCGGTCTCCACTGAATTTCTGTGTGAGCTTAGCTACTTGAACTGCCTTGCTCCTAGGCTCTCTATCAGGTGCACTACGCATGTTTTCCGCAATAGAGCGACCGATAGTTTGAGCAAATGCTGCCAAATCTCCTATTTGAGCAGGTATAATGGGTGTATGTGCTCCTGGAACCACATGTGAGATGGGATTCGGTCTTGGCCTTGGCATACGCGTGGCTCTTGGGTTCCAAATTTCGTATGGTGGTGTACCAGACGGTGGTCCAAAGTTTACAGGCGTGGCCCTAGGCATAGGGGGTGCCTGATATGGCATGTTATTATTAAATGGCATGGCTCCACTTGTATAAGATCTTGGATAATTCCATTGTGGATTGTAAACTCTTGGAATAATCGGAGGTGTAGGAGTTACATGAGGCTGAGGTACGACAGGTGCACATGATTGATACATACATGTAGGTATAGTTGGGGGCACTGTGCTACTAGGCATCGGCGCCGTGTTAACAAATGAACTCCATGGTGTACTTCTTGTCATGCTCACCATTGGGATATGCATGGTAGCCGTAGTGTCATTAAGAGAAAGATGAGCTAGATCTGGGAAGGTAAAGCTGCCACTTGTGGGCTCAGATTGTACTGAGGCTCCTGGAGAAACAACATATGGAGGATCAATGGGGCTCACTGAGGGAGTCTCCATTTGTGACAGGGTTGGTTGGTTGGCCTTTCCCGTATCCAAGAATCTCATTAGGCCTGTTGAAGGCATGTTGATCCTTGTGTTCTGTCTTTCTAACTCGACAATCCTATGGAGGACATCACAGACTTTCTGTTGTTGCTCATCTATGCTAGTAGCACCCGATGTGGATTGTAGAATATCTAACCAACCCACATGATAGGTGTGTCCTATGTACCGATCAGGTAAAGCTTCTGCTTGTAGGTCATACTCCCAATTTTCGTTTAGGAATATCCCATCTAGGCCTGGCGTGCTGGAGGTTTCCCTTGAAGTGGAAGCATTATTGCTCCCCATAGCTTGCCCCTTCGTGACTGCTACCTTGGAGCACTCGGTTGCTCGACTGGCATGATTGTTGTCATAGGAGCCTTTGCTTTCTGGGCTCGACTTTGTTCTAGCCTTTGTAGGTTCTCAATTTCCCTCTCCCTTGTTGCTTGCATATAGCGTTCGATCTCTTGTACTTGCAAGACTCCTACCATCGGGTAGTAAAACCTCAGAGGGAGATAGTCCTAAAGGATCAGGAAGTGCAGTGGATGGAACATTCACATGCACACTCTCAAGAAGCATAGGGTCCATTTTAGGCATGAATGACGAATTTACTTCCCCACTCACTTCATTTATTTCATTAACCGCATGTTCGGAGCGAGTAGCTCTACTAAGGGTCTCTTTTAAGCGGCTAAACACGCTGGACCCAGGCCGTGGGCCCATCGCATGCATGTCTTGACTTGAACTATCAGGGTTTGGTGTAGGATACCCCTCCATGACTTCGTAGTCAGAGGAAGAATCACTAGATGCGATATGAGGATCTTGGGTCGCGCTACCTTGAGTCCCGGCCGAAGGTCCAGAACATAGGGTGGAGGAATAATGGGTGCCCGCGTAAATGGAGGCACTACCAATATGCTCGTGCTCTAACACTCGTCCAGAGTGTAGGTTCATATGACTTGGATCCCCTAGAAGTGTCAGTGAGGGCCCGTGAAGGCTGCTCACCTAGTAATTTTGGGTGTTTTACAACCCAAGTCTTTTCTTATTTATTTATTTTTTGATTTTTTGGTCCTTTTTTTCTGACCCAGCTATAGAATAGAACGTATAATAGCTCAAAACGAGCGTCTCGGTCAGAGGGACATGCCGTGCTTTACAGCCCTCCGTTTGGTCACTTTATGCCCTCGGAATCCCTAAAACCGCCAATTTCTAGTAGGGAACTAGGCCCAAATTAGAAAGTCTAAGGGTGCAAGTGGGAAGAGAAGGGAGGAGAGTGGAGGACTTGCCCCACATGCTCTCATTCCCTCTTGAGGGGGTAGGGTATATATATAAGAGTGAGTCTAGTATATATCATAAGACTGAGGACTGAGGCCTGGGCTTGGGAAAACGCTTAAATATTTACGTTTTTTTTAATTTTTTTAATTTTTTTAATTTTTTTACTTTTTTTGGCGATGACCGCACACGGTTTAGGTGACCCTTTCTTGGCCACACACACTCTCACCTACCTAACCTCCCAGTCAACAGCTCACAGACAGCTCACTACCTTATCTACTTATTAATAGTGCTGCTAACCACTGACTAATCTGTTAACTGCTTACTGACAGTGAGCTAACTGTCCACTACTATGTGCAGCCAAACCTTGACAGAAAACTGTGTACAGACTGTGTGCAAACAGAAATTGCTAACTTCCTTCCTACCTATTCATTCACTGCAAACAAGCTAACGACTACTAATTGTGCAAAGACTGTGTGAAAACAGAAAACACAACATTATGCAGAAATCACAGAACTTGCAGACAACACAGAAATTAACAACTTACAGAAAAACAACTCATTCCTCTTCCTCTTCTTTCCTACTACAAACAACTCATAGGAGAAGCACAAAGTGCCTCTTGGGCTTAGTGCAGGGTGATTCCCCGGCAGCGGCGCCAAAAATGTGCGCTCCTTGCCGCACTGCCGAAGCAAGGGACTTGCCGATACACCGTGTGCAAGCCACAAATGGCTCCAAGCACACAACAAGACTAATCTAGCAAGCTCAAGAGAGCAAAGGGTGTGTCACTCACCGCTCTACGCTCGCCTTCGTGGTGGATTCCTCGCCGCGATGAAGAAGAAGCTGCAGTCGTGCCGCGCTCAACCGCTTCGCCGCCGTCGTGCCTTCGTAATGCTCGATCACACACACACTCTCCCTCTCTCTCTCTCTCTCTCACATACACACACACACACACGAGGAGGTGAAGAAGAAGAAGATGGAGATGGAGATGGAGCAAGAGCACTCTTCTATTGCACAAATGAGAGAATGAGTGAATTTTAGGTTTAGTTGGGTTTTATATGAGCTCACCCCATTCACACTTGGGCGCCCATGCTTAGCCAACTAATCCCTTGAATGTCCCAGTTAGAGTGCGCCTCTCATCAGCGATCACTTTTACCCTTTTCCTATTGGTCCGACAAGCCCGGTACCTGACTCTACCAAATACATAATACACGTCCGTCGTAGGTGATGGGGTGTCCGTGAGCCGTGAGGGTTAACATAGCTAGAGATATAGAGAAAGAGAGTTATATCTATATATATATATATATATATATATATATATATATAGAGAGAGAGAGAGAGAGAGAGAGAGAGAGAGAGAGAGGTAGGGAAGTGAAGAGCGAGACAGAGAGAGAGATAGGAAAATAAGGAAATAGAGAGAGAAAGAGAGATAGCGAGAGCGAGAGAGAGAGAGAGAGAGAGAGAGAGAGAGAGAGAGAGAGAGAGAGAGAGAGAGAAAGAAAGAGAGATAGCGAGAGTGAGATCGAGAGAGAAAGAGAGATCGAGATCGCTTTTTTGAGCAAGAACCATGCAAGGCTTCTGAATCTTTCTCAAGTTGCTCATCCATCTCCACATTATCTTCTGGCTTGGACATGGAGGCCCCGTCCGGTTAACAATCATGTAGAAAACTTTCATTGGGCTGAGAACTTCCATGGCTTGTGCATGTGGTAAAAAAACACCAGGATGGGCATAATATCCTTGGAAAAACCTGTGCAAAAAATTGCAAACAGACGGAACATTACAAAAATGACAAAAATGGTCATGCTTTAATATATGATTCATCAAGTGCGGCATTGGAAAGCTTTCTCTGACAGGCTACCTCGGAATGGAGGCAGGTGGGTTCGTAGACAGAGAAGAAACTATGGAACTAAAAGAGGCAAAGGGGTTTTGCCTGCTACATGCATTGCCATGTACACCTGGGAGTGCACGTATGTGTCTACCCATATAGGATTTGACCAATAAAGACGAGACTTTGACCCGGTGGTCCTGATCTCCGTACACCTCTGGACGGAGGTGTACTGAGATTGGGCAAGACTAGAGAATGCGAGGTAGTTTACATTGTGAGGAGTATATATATATATATATATATATATATATAATATATATATATATATATATTAAAACAACATTCATAATCATTGTAGATGGCAACGTCATCAACTAACATGGAGAAAAAGATTGCATGCTCGTGCACGCTCTGCAAGTATCAAATCCTGCGCAAGCGTAGTATATGTAATGAGCATGTGCACAAGTACGGAGAGTTTGTTAGAGAAACCGTACAGAATCTCCGATACGACTCCTACGAAACGGGCATTGATTTCCGTGACATAGCACCTACATCTGAGAGAGAGAGAGAAAAAAGATTATGCGTGAAGGTCCGACCAATATAGAGCCACGGATGGAAGCAGAAAAGGTCTTACAGACAGAAGACGACGGCATGGAGGAGATGCTGGATGACTTCTTCCAGAAAAGCGAGGAGAACGCGAACGAAGAAGCACCAAAATACATGTTGAGGAAGTTGGCACGTCAACCAATCTATGAAGGTGCCAAAATATCTGTGCTTCGTACTTGTCTGGCGTTTTTGAATCTTCAGTCAGTGTACGGGTGGTCAGATGCTTCGTACTTGTCTGGCGTTTAGGTACGTAATTTACAAAAGAGATTTTCCGATTGCAACGGTGATGTGCTCGGAGATCTTTTTAATTTAATGTGGATTAAACAGGTTATTGCGGGAGCAACTTCTCTCGGCTAGCAATGAAATGCCCCCCTCCTGGCTAGACGCAAAGCAACTTCTGACCTCAGTTGGCT
Source organism: Adiantum capillus-veneris (assembly GCF_014529385.1). Classification (NCBI taxonomy): domain Eukaryota; kingdom Viridiplantae; phylum Streptophyta; class Polypodiopsida; order Polypodiales; family Pteridaceae; genus Adiantum; species Adiantum capillus-veneris. The sequence continues at coordinate 116,721,246 of NC_140959.1, read as the reverse complement.
TGGACTACAACAAGATTCATGCATGTCCAAATGATTGCATTCTTTTTCGCAATGAATTCGCAGATTGTCTGTCGTGTCCTAAGTGCGGAGCAATGCGCTACAAACAAGATGCAGTTGGCGGGAGAGTGCCAACTAAAGTGTTGCGGCATTTCCCTATTATTCCTAGGATAAAAAGCATGTTTCGTTGTGGCTCCATTGCAAAGTTGATGCGGTGGCATTCTACAAATAGATCCACTGACGCAACATTTAGGGTGCCCGCTGATTCGAAGGCTTGGAGGCACATTGAAGATACCTGGCCACATTTTAAGAGTGAACCACGCAATTTGCGCTTGGGCATGGCAATGGATGGAGTCAATCCATTTGGCTTGAGAAGCTCGTCATGGAGCACTTGGCCTGTGTGCCTTATCAATTACAACCTCCCACCGTGGCTTGCTATCAAGAAGGGTCATTTGATTTTAAGCTTGATTGTACCTGGTAAGTTCAAGGCAAAAAACATGGATGTTTATCTAGCTCCACTAGTTGACGAGCTCCAGGAGTTATGGCATGGGATCGACATAGCAGATGCGGTTGAACCAGTAGGACAACATCATGCAAGGATCCATGGACTTCTTATGTGGACTATGCATGATTGGCCAGAATACGAAGAAGCTTCTGGTAATGGTTATTGATTTACAAAATTCTCGCTATTCGCAAGCCCTTTGCCTTGGCCTGATTCATGCTTTGATATATGCAGGAATAACAACTTCGGGATACAATGCATGTCCAATTTGCGAGTAGTCTTTGGATGTGCTCTATTCTACCTCTCTTCGAAAGACAATTTATCAAGGCCACCACCGTTATCTTCCAGATGGCCATCACTTGCGCGAAGGCCAGCTTGGTCGCGTCGAATGTCGTCCTATGCATGTACAAGAGTGGCGTCGCCGATGGGAGCAACATGAGGGGCAACCTGTTCCAGGAATGAAACGTTTGTCCATTCTCCATACGTTGATTAACCATTTTTTGGATCCAATGCATATATTCAAGAATGTGGGAGAGCTCCTCTGGAAGACAATCATGGGAATGAAAGACAATCGAGCTTCACGAGATGATTTGCAGTTGGTTGGAAAGATGCCAGAGTTGTGGCCTTTCACCAATGCAGCTGGTCAAACAAAGCTTCCAAGAGCGCCATGGGTATTGCTAAAAAACGAAGAGTGATAAGTGAAAAGGGTGATTTCAGAGTTCAGGACGCCAACAGAATATATGCGATGTCTCAAGAAAACATTCACCCGTGACGATCAACTGTCAGGGTTGAAATCGCACGACTAGCATAAGTTCTTGCAATTCATTCTTCCAATTGCGATCAAGGGGTGTTTAATGGAGGAACTGTGGACCTGCATATACAAGATTTCAGAGCTAGTGCGGTGGATCTCTTCCAAGGAGATACGGGAGGAATCTATTGCAGTCGCAAGGGCCAACTCCATTGAGGCAGTTTGCATGATTGAGAAGTATCTACCCACGAGCTGCCTAACTATCCAAATGCACTTGCTCGTCCATGTAGTAGATGAGGTTGCAGTGGCAGGTACAGTCCACAGCCGTTGGATGTTCTTTCTAGAGCAGTTCATGAAAACACTTAAGGGTTTTGTTCGCCAAAAAGTGTGTCCAGAGGGGAGCATGGCAGAAGGATGCTGGTGCAAGAGTCTCTTGTATTGACGACTGAATTTCTATCCGTTTCTGACCCAGAAATACCTCGACTGTGGAGTGATGAGGAGGATGCAAGATTGGTGGGAGAGGAGCCGCAAGGGCAAGGGGTGCCGAAGAAAATGAACCTGGCCATGCGAGAAAAGATCATGAAGTTCTGTATACTAAATTCAGCGCCGATGCAAAAATGGCTTGAAAGGTACGAAGAAGAGAAAGAGAGACACAATCTAGAGCGACAGGATTTCAGGCGAAGTCGAACGACTAGAGGCTTACCCTTGCCAGACTATCTCGTTCCTCTACCTGAATTCCCTACAATGGCATGGTTGGACAAGACAGTGAGAGCAGCTCGACAGATCGGAGAACCCATATCTCTAGAAGAGGAAGAGCTGGCTATTGGATGTGACTGGAAGTATCATACATACATGGCACTGTGGTCGCATGGAAAGCATTTCAGAACACAACAAATTGATAGCAGAAGAAACACGTTTGACAGTGGGGTAATGGTTAGTTTCATGCAAAAGAGCAGGGCCAGTGCTAGAGACACGAATGAGAGCACTAGCAACCTGGATTATTGTGGTCTAGTGTCAGATATCCTGAAAGTAAGCTTCAGGCGATTTGAGATGTTTTTGTTGGATGTGAAGTGGTTCAAGGTGATTACTTCTGGTCGCAATGCAACGATACGCAGAGATGGAAACAAACTTGTGAAAATAAATTCTACAAAGACTTGGACAGATGCGAGTGACACATTTTCTCTCCCCGAACATTGCGAGCAAGTGGTCTTTGTACCGGACCCTTGAGAGCGACAATGGTGGTTTGTGGTTTAGGTTGCTCCAGGAAATAAACAAGTATTTGAAGGGCAAGATCTCCTGGAGGAAAGTCAGTCAGACGACGTCCATACTACTGTGACATTAGATGAGATGGACGAAGGTATGGCAGAGGAAGCTGACAGATATACGAGGGATGACGCACACGAGCCAGAATTGACACTTGTAGATGAAGATGCAATGGATGAAGACAATCTGCCAGAACGAGTTGGGACAGAGTTATGTTTGCAATTAGAGATAGACAATGATACGGTGCAAGATCTTATCGATGATGCCTCACTCGTCGAGGCCTAGGCCTGTAAGTATTTGTGTGAAGACTTTGATTTAAAATTAAGCTTAAAGTTAATTTAAACAACTGTGTTCTGACGCTTTATTTTAATTTCTTTGTGCAAGCCTTTAGTATGGCAGACGAGATTCCAGATCCCGCTTCCATGAGTGCAGATGCATTCATGGGCTTCGTTACTTGGATGACACTTGCTCAGATGGCAGAGGCTTCTCAGTACTGGGTAGCCAGAGGCACGGGTACTACGCCTCCGGGATTCACACCCGAGGGACCGACGCCTAGGGGGGGGACGCCTACGGGGTTCAGGACGCCTATGGGTACGACGTCTTCTTCTCCCATCACGGCCGCTTCGACACCTAGGGGTGGGACAGAGGGGGTACATCCTCATCTCCGCAGCACAGGCGCACTCGTTGATCTCGGCGATCGTCAGGTGGAGGTGGTGGTTGCTGTGGAGGAGGGTCCACAGATGCTTCAACCCCTCCTCGCTCACGACCCTCGTCTTACCCAGGCACACCTCTCGACACACCTCTTGGCACACCTCGGACACCTTGGGGGGCACACGATCCTAGTGCCTCCAAGCTCTACACTGTACGGGGAGATGGTTCTGTTGACATGGATAGAGTCGAGACTGAGATGCAACAGCGGATTCGCCAGCTCGTGGAGCTGCAGTTTTTGACCAGCATTCTGACGTCTTGGGATCAGCAAGAAAAGGAAAAAGTCACTTACATAGTGGAGACCATCCCGAGAGAGTACCATCCTGCTCCGGGTTCTTCCGTTGTTTCGGTGCGGTGGATCAAGGGTGTTGCACGGGACACCATCAAACATCGACGAGATGCAGCTCGAAAGGCTTTCAGTACCAGCTCGCCGAAGCCTTCGGGCATCCCACACGAGACGTGGCTGCAGATCTGGGAGGATGAGCGGACAGTGGCCACGCGATTCAGACAGCAGCGTGAGGCCGTGCAGGTACGATAGATGACTAGGGGGACATCTCATCTTGGCAGTGGAGGCTTCGACACCTTTCGCTATGAGTTTGTGAGTTTCTAATCCAATCTTAACTATGGCGTTTTTTAAAATGCGATGAATCATGTATTCTTATTACTTTGATTTTTGTATAAACGCAGAATCTTGCGATGCATCGAGCTCCATCACGCGAGGAGGAGTCAGATGGATATCGCAGAGGTATCTATGAAGTACGGAATGATCTTGAAGCTTTAGGAGAGCCTGTAGACTGGGAGGCCTTACAGTCTCGCTGATCGCTTGAGGCGAGACGTTAATATGTGTGAGTTGATTTAATTAAGTTAGTATATGTGATGTAATATCAATACTAATTTTGTGAGTTGTCCTATGTGCAGGTTGCGACGCCTAGTCATTAGTGGACCAGATTTCATCTATATGCTTTGTGAGACACAGACACTCTTTTGTGTCTCTTTTTTGTACAAACAGTTAGTGTTCAGACAGTTATTGTTTCCCTTATGGTTATGATTATTGTCATTGTCATTGTCATTGTATAGACAGTTATTGTTACTCTTTCTGGTTATGCTTATGGTTATTGTTAATTTTGTTTATGGTTATGGTTATCTGCATTATGGTTTTGATCAAAGTGATTATAGCCGGTTATGGTTTTAAGTTATGGTTATGCTTTTAAGTTATTGCTATGCTTTTCAGTTGGTACGGTTGTCTTTCATTGGCCTTAAATCTCATGTGAGATCCTACATGGATAGCATGTAGGAGGCGTATACATGATATGGTTTTTTTTGAAAAGTTTATGTAAAAACAAAGGAAACTCTGCCGAAATTTCTGCGCGCGGGAGCATGGTTGATATTTTGGTGCTGCTCGCTTTCTTGGGCAGAGAGCAGGAAGTCTGGCTGTGGCCGTGTCCATCTTTTAACTGGGCACAGGCCATGCTACCTGCCCTCTGCCCAATAAATTTTTTTCTGCTATGGTCGTCGCTATATGCGTCGCTATGCGCGTCGCTATACGCGTCGCTAATAGCGACTGGTTTCACAGCGACGCTCATAGCGACGGGCAGCGTCGATAACACCTTATTTTGTTGTAGTGCCTGGTGCTTGAATTATTGCTCACTAGGATTAGCAGTTGCAGCATATAGAGTTGTTCTCTCATCAGCTTTGTCACCCACAGTTGGTTGTCTCATTGCGGCATTAGCGAAAGCTCCGCTTCCTTGTCCTATGTTTCCTCTTCCTCGGCCTCCTCTTCCGTTTGGTTGACCTCGCCCATTGACGTTCAGAGGTACATTATTAGCACCGGATGTTTGGGAAATCCTTTTTGGACATCGGCTTTTGTAATGTCCATACTCCTGGCACTCAAAGCATCTTATATTGGGAAACTCGGTAGCTGTCGTAGTAGCTACTATCGGACGATGGTTGTATGCAGGGTTGATTGGTCTGTTACTCCAGTTGTCTGTCGTGGCCATCTTTGACAAATAGTATTGACTATCTTGGGTAGCCCTCTGAATCTCTTTAGCTAATGGCTTGGCCCTTAACAAGGAATCCTGTAGTGTTGTCGGCCTGAGAGCTTCCAACCGCGTATTCAAAGGGTCGATTAGCCCTTGGCAGAACCTCGCCACCTGTTGTTCCAAGGTCATATTAGGAGCATATCTCCGAAGCGTGATAAACTTTGCATAATATTCTTCGACAGATGAAGTCAGCTGCTGCTGCCAAAGTGAAAACAACTCGTTCATCTTTAAGGTTTTATGGGCGGGTGGTAAATATCGCTCCATCACAGCAACCTTGATGTCTTCCCATGACTGGGAAGATCCCTTGATATCCAAGTCCCTGCACTGTTGTTTCCACCAGATCTTGGCATTGCCAGACAAGCGAAACATCGCAAGCATGGTCTGATTCACGGATTGGGTTCCCGCAGCTTCGGAGTAATCGTCCATTGCTTCCATCCACACTTCCGCATCTCTCTCCACATTTGCCCCCTCGCCCTTAAAGAGTGGAGGCTGGGCTTGTTTAAGGAGGAGCTTCTGCTCTTGCGCTGCCGGGTAGAGAGTAGCAGGCGGTGCCTATCCAATGGTATAAAAATCATTACTATAGCACTCTTCTCAAATGAACCTAGGCTTTTCCATACTCAAGAAGAAATTTAACTTTTGGGCTTAACCAGCCTACTTAACCTGTACATCTATCACAAAGGATTTAACCATTCCACCATTAGTTTAAATTCCATTGATTACATCCAAAATTGATCGATAAATAATGGTAAAAACTTTACTCGAGAGCTTTGATCCATACTTATAACTTTATGTGCATCAACAGGCTACATGCCCGTAGCACTAGTCGCACCAACGACTTCTCAAAAAACATCATGTGGAACCCACTGAATCCCAACAAGTTCAACGAGTAAAACTCTTTAACATCACTTAGGAGACAATCCATTAGACAAATCCAATGTCATTATTCTGGGAAACATCTTGCTCAAGCTTTGAGTGCGAGCTATCCTACTATCCCTTATTTTTTAAAAATTTCAAACAACATCATTTTTCAGTTCGTAAACCTATATCTCTGATACCAGGTGTGAGGACCCCACCCCGCCGTATCAAACGGCGGATCTGATGGTGAACCTGGTGGTCACTAGATCTATAACGGAAGCAAAAAAAGTAGTTCAGGGTTCAGCTAGCGGACGATCTCTCATCACAAATTGAGTCGAGTTCGAGCCTACTAGCAATGAGATCTAGCTCCACCTCGTAGGGGAGGCGTACTTAAACTATCTATCGATCCTAAGACCCACCTTTCAAGAGGAGAGCAACCCTGAGTGCCTTTTTCTCCATGTTTCAGAGGCACGTACACTTGAGACTTCGCTGCTGTAGGCGAAATGAGTATTACTAGTATCGATTTAAACACTATGGGGACAGAGAGTTCCCGACTAATCGGGACCACCCTTCTCATAGGCATTGGAAACCTGAGCCAAGCCCCCACTTTCCACCCCCACACTCACACTTCCTTGTCTGTCCTAATTACTACCACAATGATTGTTCAACATAAACATTCCTTGATTAGATTCCGAATCACAATGTTCATTAAGACAGCCCTTCAATCAGTATTGCAAAGCGGCACCAAGACAGAGTTCTAGTAAAAATTCTACTCAAACTTGTTCATTAAAATGCCAATGTTCTAGAGGTACAACATCCCCCCTCCAGCGAGAGTTTACTCCTCCCGTTGTCGCCTAGCTGCCCATACAACTAGCTATGTCCACCGCATAGAAAGCACGACAAGGACATTCCCACCGCTTAACCAGTAGACGTGGGTTCCCACTGCATAGAAAGCAAGTCGTGGGTATCCACCGCTTAAGCAACAGTCGTGGATTCAAGAGCCCTTAACCAGGAACTCTGCCCCCTGTGATCAGTAGGGGAATTAGGACTAATTCAACATTGGAAATAGAATGAACATGTCGAGCTAAATTTTCCCTAGCAGACATTCTTTCCTATTGCAAACAGTATATCCATCAATCATTTCTTTTCTACTTTAGACTTAAATGTACAAAGAGTTCAAATGCCGAGATTTCCGTCGGATTTCTCCAACATGTTTGGGGATATGTTCTTTCCTAGCTAAACGTGTGCAATGTTAATTAAACAACTGAATAAAATTGTGACCTACCTCTTTCATTTCTTCGTCAATGGCTCGTGAGATGGCCGGTGCTTGTTCGTCCATGGGAGCTTTTCCTTTCCCATTCACATTGCTCGTTCGCGCCTCGCGGTCGTGGGCACCACCGAAGCAAGTTCTTTTAACCGGGGCCATTTTATACTCACTACTTTAAATGATAAACTTGAAGAAAAGAGCTAAAGTCCGAGAGCATCATAACATTCCAAATGGCAAATTAGAATCATTGAATAATCCTCCTTATGCAAGAGGGTTAGATTTTTTCCTTCAAGACCTAGTAATTTTTATGGGTAATACTTTACTTGTCCTATGGGAACTGGCTCTAAAGTTAATCACTTGGCTTAGATGATTAAGAATATCAAAATTTTACTAATTAAATTACAAGAGAGATGAATTAAGCTAGCTCAATCACTTTCTTAATGCAAATAGAAAGATGCAGAATCATTGCATGCATAGGTGAGAGAAAATTCTCTTCTTAGTGGCTTAATGATGGATTAATTTTTGCCTTAATCACATCTTAATGTATGAGAAATTTGAATGTAACTTATTTACACCAACATTATGTGGTAAAAGAATGAATTTCATCAAATCTACATCATTACCGCCTTGACAATTAATTACTATGTTGCCTAGAGAGAGAAATTCTCTCCTAATCATGTATTAATCATTGATTAAGAGTGATGAATGGCTGCATAAATTAGCTAATTGGATGATGATTATGTAATGAAGTATAGCTATGTAAAATTAGAGAGCAGCTATTGGGAATTATAGCTAGGATTAAGCATAGTAGGCGAGGAATTAAGAGAATAATGACAAGAATTATAGAAGAGCATAAATTAAACCATGATTACAGTGATTAGGGGCTGAAAATACTCCCGATTTTCTGATCTAAATGAGTTCTCAAGAAGAGAATTCAGCAGCACTTCCCTCCTTGCTTCTCCTTCAAAAAACTGTGTGTGCCGGCAGCACCTCCCCAAGGTGTGTGTGAGTGTACTGGGTGTGTGTGAGCATGTGTCTGTGTGTGTGTGAGAACACCTTTAAATAGGCTCCTCAAGGCTGAAAATCGAACCTAGCTGCTATAAGCATCTGAGTGAGCTCTCTCATCATGCATGGCAAGTCTAGTTTCCTGCATACCAAGTGTCCAGTTAGCTAGTCTAACTGGCTCTCACACTCACTCTCAAGCTTGGAAACTCTCCCACAACTCCCACAAGACAAGAGGGCGCCCCCTAGCTGCTAAAGCTGGCTCAGAGTGGCCTGGAACGTGCTCCCACACAACCTCGAGCCCCGATGCCTCCCCGGACGATTTTTGGAAAATTTGGTTTTAGGCTAAAATGGGTCATACGAGTCAGAATTTGATGCCAAAAATTGCTATATTAAGCTCTAAATAAGGCGTACTGGTCCGAGTACCTGCCATATTTAGTAGCCCTCGGGGTCCGAAAATGCATTTTTTCAAATTCGGGGTACAGGTGCAGTTTTTCGAGACGGTCAAAACTGGACGGGTTGAGTGACCAAAAACTTACTATTTTTGGAAATTTTTCACAAAAATTATTTTAATTCACATTTGGAAGCTTTATAACATTCTAAACAACATGGCACTGACAGAATTTAAAAAAATGCTAAAAATAGTAACTTTTTCCATTATGTTCGTTTCATGGTACAAGGGTGCTCTTTTTTGTCGGGGTCAGAGACCTTACATCCTAGGTGCTGGTTCTAGATCCCTTTGGGTATCTTCTACCAAACTCCTTAATTGCTTGACTCGCTTGATCTCCTCTATAAGGTTTGGTTAAGTTCCTATTTTCTTCTTGGATCCTGGCCATTGTGGCTCATGAAGATCTTCCTTGTTGGTTTCTATCTTAGTGGTCGCTTTGGTTTCCATGGTTTCACCTGAATCAGAATCATCTTCAGCGTCGTTCATATATACGGGGTCGTCACTAGTCCCTATTTTGGTCTTTGAACTAGAGTCTGACTTCGCTGCTTTTTGCGATCTCTTCCTTCATTTTTTCTTCTTTTTTTGAGATTAGCAGTTGATGCCGTGTCTCTTTCCTCAAGAATATAATTTTGTTTTTGGAGCATCGATCATGTGAGTAATTTTACTGGTACCACAGGTGTACTTTGTGAAGGCTCCTCATCAGTAATCTCAATCAAGTTTAATGCCATGATCTTTGGTGCATTTGGATTATTCGGACATTGGGCAATCAAATGATCTATGCCACATTGATTAGACATGAGTATCAGCATTGTAAACGTGCTCGCTTGGTTTGTTTGCATTAGTGTGGTGTTCTTTTGTAGCCTAATAGGACACTCGGCCACAGGATGTGAACCTCCACACTCATAGCATCGAAGAGGTGGTCTCTTAACAGTGTAATTGATATTTTGGCCTCTTGCAGCAAGAGCACCTACTTGATAGACAGGTTTGACTTGTCCCCAATAGTCCTCCATGTAGTATTGTGGATTTTCTTCAAGCGCACCCATCCCATAGGCAATATTAGGGTCTATATCTTCCTCACAACCTTCCAAACAAGCAACATATGACTCACAATCCACTTGATTCACAAAAGTGATTCTCGGATGTGGTGGTTGTGGTCCTAGCACTGGAGGTGGAAAGGGTGTTGTTTGAACAACATTTTGGGCCCTAGGGACCATGTGTTGTGATGTTTGTTGAAGAGGTGGAGCCGACATCAATGTAGGCACTCGAGGGGTGTCTGTCCATGCTAAGGTTGATCTATTGGACATCACACACTTAAATACTATGCAATCCTTAGCTTGGTGACCATACCTCCCATAGACATTGCAATTCCCATTAAATTTCACTCTAAAAGTAGGGCATTCACTGGTAGTATGCGGACCGTAGCATACTGAGAACCATTGTTGCTCCCTTCTTGGATACATATGATTGTTTTGCGGAGCACGATTGTCTCTAAGATTCTCTTGAATGGTCTTTGGTGAGATTTGCTAAAGTTATCTCAGATATCTTTGGCTCCTTAGCAATAGGCTTTAGGGTCATTGGCTGATGGCCCGATGCTTGCGAGCTAATAGATTTAGGCTCAACAGACACTTTTTCTCCTTGAATCATTAAATTATCCTCCAATTGGATCGCATTGGTGGTGACTGCTTCCCAAGTGGTGATACCTCTAATGACTAGGCCATTGTAGATATCCTCATGTCGTAATCCCCTAATGAATCTATCAAGCAATTGATTATTATTGAAGCGCTCATTTGGATTACAATGAGAATTCAAATGCTTCAAGCAACTAATAAAGTCTCTCACCGACTCTCCTTCCTCTCGTTGGGCTTTCTGGAGCTGAGAGGCTACACCCCAAAGCACTCCCTCTCGTATGTATTCTTTCAAGAACAATCTCCTAAGAGTAGGGTAAATCGTTTTTTCTTCCACCCTTAGGGTTCTATACCAATCCCCAGCCTTCCCACTTAAGGTTAGACTTAAAGCATTACTCTTATGCAGGTTATTGTGTTCTCCTAGAGAATTGCATATTTGTTCAAACACTTTGATATGCTTTCTCACATCCCCGTCCCCACTAAATTTTTGGGTGAGCTTGGCTATTTGTACTGCCTTACTTCTAGGCTCTCTATCAGGCGTGTTATGCATATTCTCAGCAATAGATCGATTGATAGCTTGAGAAAATGTTGCCAAGTCACCTAAGTGAACAGGCACCGTGGGTGAAGGCGCTCGAGAGACTATATGTGGAGTAGGTATTAGCATTGGTCTTGGCTCATAGGAAGCCCTTGGGTTCCAAGTTTGGTACGATGTTGTGGCATGTGGTGGCCCAAAGTGCATATGTGTGTCCCTAGACATAGCAGATGTCGGATGTGACATGCTAATGCTAGCCGGTATGGTCCCATGGAAATAAGAGCTTGGGTGTTGTGGTTGTGGAGCATAGGTTGTTGAAACAATGAGAGGGGTAGGAACTACATGAGTACGAGGACCCATAGGTGTATACAATTTGTACACACTTGTAGGTACTATTGCAGGTATTGAGCTACCATGTAGTGGTGCTTTACTACAAATGAGGTACATGGCGTGTTTCTTGATTACCCATTATTGGTGTAGGCATGGTAGCCGTGGTGCCATCAAGGGAAAGATGAGCTAGACTTGGAAAAGTAAAGCTATCACTTGTGGGCTCAGATTGCACTGAGACCCCTGGAAAAACAACATATGGAGGATCCATCGGACTTACCAAGTGAGTCTCCATTTGCGATAAGGTTGGTTGTTTAGCCTTTCCTGTATCCTGCATGTGGATCCCCTTATTCTGTCTCTCTAGCTCAATAACCCTATGGATGACCTCACAAACTCTTTGTTGTTGATCCTCCACACTAGTAGTACCCGTTGTGGATTGTAGGACATCTAACCAACCCACATGATAGGTGTGACCTGTGTATAGGTCGGTTAGATTTTCCGTTTGTAGTTCGTACTCCTAGTTCTCATTTAGGAATGCTCCATCTAGGATTGAGGTGCTAAGGGTGTCCTTTGAACTAGAGGCAATGTGGCTCTCTATGGGTTGACCCTTAGTGGTCGCTAATTCACGAGCACTTGATTGCTCTCCTAGCAGTGATATTGACATAGGGGCTTTCGCTTTTAATTCTCTTCGTTGCTCTGCCTTGTGTAAGCTCTCGATTTCCTTTTGCCTACTGCAATGATATACCGCTCAACTTCTTGTACTTTGGCAAGGCTTCTACCATCAGGTAATATAACTTGGGAGGGGAATAGCTCTAAAGAGTCAAGGGGTGCAGTGAATCGAGTATTCATGTGCACACTCTCTAAGAGCATAGGGTCTACGTTGGTCATGAATGGAGAATTTACTTCCCCACCCCCCTCTTTTACATCATTAGCCCCATGTTCGGAGCGAGTGGCTCTACTAAAGGTTTCCTTTAAGTGGCTCAGCACGCTCAGCCCGGATCGTGGGCCTTGGCATGCATGTCTTGTCTTGAGCTATCAGGATTAGGCATTGGGTAAACCTCCATGACGTCGTAGTCAGAGGAGGAGTCACTAGACACTATATGAGGGCTGATAGCGGGAAAAAGAGCAGTGCAATCGGGTGGCCTCTGTACTCGTGCACACTCCACAAACCACGCCTCATGCAAACAAGCAAAGAACAAAACAAAGGGGACACCACCCTAAATTAAGAGGTTTAGGGACCTCACACATAGTGCACATAGGCAAGTGAGACTTCTGGCATTATGATGGCATCAAAACATATGGCAAAACACATAGAAACGAAGCTTAGGGACCTTATGTAGCATATATATACACAAGACATCAGCTTAACAATACAACGGCATCTGATCATACATAACAAGGATATAGAGAAGCAAGCCAAGGATGACATAATCCCTTGTCAAAAACAATCAACCCAGCAAGTAGGTATGATCCTACTAGCAACACATCAATACCTTAGGGAATGATGGCGAGGATGGTGGCCATGGAGCATGAGAGAGGACTCCTTATTTAGGTTTTAGGGCTAGTAATGTAGCATACTAGAGGGAGAGAGAGAGAGAGGGAGAGAGAGTAGAGCTCCATCCATAGCTCCTCGTTGTGAGCAATGTCGTCATAGCTTCGTTGCTTGGTGAAGTGGGTGAAGTGTTGGTTTTGAGTGAGAGAAGACCTCCTTATATAGGTTTCTGAGAGGGTTTAGGATTAGGGATAAACATGCTTAAATCCGCTGATTGGGGTTACTTTTTGCTTAGGGTGGTCAACAGATTGAGGTCACCTGATATGTCACCATCAAGATATTCTCTAGAGTGATGTGAGAGGGGAGGGTAAATGCTGATTTTTCTGATTGTGACACATGGGGATAAGGCCTTGACCAGCATTTAAGAGCAGGTAAGGTGGCTGTTGAAACTGGAGGTTCTGTACATGTCAGGGGGGGACCTGCGGGGGGGAGGTGGCAGCTGGGTCCTCCTGAATATCAAATTCTCAAAAAATCCTCAACCATGGCTTATTTTGACATGTGTTCTTTGAAAAAATCAGCATGTCTCTTTTCAACTCAAAAGTCTTTATCCCTGTTGACTCACCTTTACCATAAGATTTTCCCTTTTTCTCCTCCTGTAACTGCATCGTTGATGCCCAATCATTGCTTCTAGTAACAGTGAACTGTTACCTACCAAATACTTATGGTGCAGTAAAAAATATTTACCATGGGTAAAAAAAGTTACTGTAGGTAAAAAGTGATTTGTATTTACCATGTAGGTGAAAAATATTTACTGTAGGTAAAAAATATTTACTGTCGGTAAAAAAGTGAAAACGGAGTATGCTGTGCTATGAGTCCACACGAACATCCTCGTGTAAATTTCACTAGAAATTCACACCTAGAATGGGCTATTCTGTAAGATATAGGTTGTAGGCATGCATAAGAGCTCGTTCCCACGTATCTTCTGTCCATGGCACTTTTTACTCTTTGGTGCTTGTGAAGTAGATTTTTCTTCTCTTTCGAGATCCCTTGGACTAGAGTATCCTCATCTCCCCAACAACTGACTGTGCCTTTATTGCATCTTTAGAAGGGGTCCTAAAAACCATGCATCATATAGCCCTCCCCCTTAAGCTAGAGGTATTTGATGCCTCTAGCTGTAGGTTGTGCTACAATAGGGTTCTCTTGAATACTTACCCACCTGGTACCAATTGAGTTTGCTATGTTACTGCTTTCTTGGCTGATGCACCTTGTTTAGTCCTTTCTGATGAATAATTGTATCCATCCATGACTAACAACTGGTCTCCTAGACCCTTGAAAGCCATACCCCATCCATTGTCAATATCCGCTTTCACTGGTAGCATTCTCTTTTTTTCTTTTTTTCTTCTCTTTTTTTTTTTTTTTTGAAACGACTATGTACATGATTGTTACCTTAGTTGGAGCTCGAATATGATGAGCTCTCCTCTGAACCATCCTTAGCATTGATTTCACCAGCATATGGCTGTGAAAGACGACATTGGTAGGCCTTCAATCGCCAACCATTTACCGGGGTCTGATGTACCTTACCATCTAGGTCACCTAGTTGGTAACTACCATTTGAGAACCTCTGTATCACTACAAAAGGGCCTTCCCACTTAAGCAAGAACTTACCATCCTTCCTGCGATCAAAGCGATTGTCGTATCTGAGCACTAAAGAACCTTCCTTGATACCTTTCTTGACAAGGTTGCGATTGAACTTCTTTCGTTTCTTCTCTACCTGGGCTGCATAGTACTTCACTGCTGACTCTCGATCTAGCCCTAACCTCTCCAAATCGATGATTCTTCCTTCCACCTGCTTCTCTTGACTATCCTCTTGATGTGCTTTTAGAACTCGGAGGCTCGCTAGCTCCACTTCTATAGGCAATAGTGCCTCTTGCCCGTAAACCAAGTGAAAAGGTGTATACCCCAAGGATGTTTTAAAGGATGTTCTGTAGGCCCAAAGTGCTGCATCTAGGTGTTTGTCCCATGCCTTAGGATGTAAATGCACTTGCTTAGTGATGATTTTACATATAAGACCATTTACCTTTTCGACAAGACCATTGCACTGAGGGTAGTATGGTGTAGAGTGCCTGCGTTTGATTTTTAACTTGCTCATCAATTGCCCGACTAAATCAGCTCAAAATCCCGGTCCCCTATCCGAGAGAATCTCCAAAGGTGTGCCAAAACGGCAACAAAGGCATTCAAAAATGAAATCACTCACGTCCTTGGCTGTGATGAGCTTTGTGGGACGAGCTTCTGCCCATCTGGTCATGTACTCCACCCCCATAATGATGTATTCCTTCCCTGATTGAGTGCAAGGTAGTGGCCCTATTGCATCTATCCCCCATTTTTCAAATGGCCCATAGGTTTTGATTGGATGATGATTTTCATGGGTAAGACGCCTTGGTCCAGCTTTTTGGCAAACCTCACATGTGCGGCACCAATGTTGTACATCTCGATGGAGGCTTGGCCACGTGAACCCTGCTTGTAAAATCTTTCTGCTAGTAATCTCTTGTGCAAAGTGGCCACCACACACACCTTCATGACAACTAAACAAAATATCCTTGATCTCTTGGGATGCAGGAACTCTCCTTAAGACAGCATCTTTCCCTCTACAATACAAGTCCTCATTCACTAAGCTATACCTGGTAGCCTTTTTTGCCAACCACCTACATTCACTTTTACTCATACCAGAGGGTGCTTCACAATGCTCAAGAAAGTAAAGTAAATCATGCAGCTCCTCCTTTCCCTGGTATAAAGGACTTTTCACAAGGATAGCACCTACTATGAGAGTTTGTAGTTCTTCACCTGCTAAGGCATCTGCTTCTCGATTTTGATCTCTAGGTACAAAGTGCACTCGAACTTCTTTAAAACCCTTCAACAAGGCCTTTGCTTCCCTCATCTTAACAGACAATTTGTCATTTTTACAGGCCCATACACCAACCATTTGCTTAACAATCAACATGGAGTCACCAAAAACATTTAGCTTTGTGATGCCCTGAGAAAGACAACATTGCAACCCTAAAACAAGGGCATGGTACTCAGCCTCATTGTTAGAATGAACCTCTTTTAGATGAAACCCTTTTGCAAAGATCTTCTCCTTCTCTGGACCTAATATTACTATGCCTGTTGATGCCTTGTCTTTGGTCCTCTTGTAAGCCCCACCAAAATACAGACTGTGTGCTCCCAGTAGAACTTCAGGCTCCGGGATAGGCGGTACCTTACTAGGTGCCTCTTTCTTGGCCTTCTCATAACATCTTTGTGTGAGGACATCTGCCAAATAAGCACGGGTGGAATCCTCTACTTGTAGTGTGTAGTCAAACTCTTGAAGCTGCACCACCCACTTTGCTATTCTTTGAGACAATTCCATGTGTTGTAGGGCATATGGAAAAACCTCCTCAGTTGTGATCACCACAAATTGTCTCGGAAGTAAGTAAGCCCGAAACTTCTCCACTGCAAACTTAAGAGCTAGCACCAATTGCTCAGTTGCGCTGAAACCCTTTTCGGCAGCTGTCATCACTCTACTAGAGAAGTAGACTGGTCTCATGAGAGATGTCTTTGGGTCTTTTTGCATCAAGACAGCTCCTAGAGCTTCTGGACCTACACTAGGATTTACATAGAATAATTCACCCCATGTGGGTTGTAGGACGACAGGCAATGAGCTCAAAATGGTTTTAACTTCTTGAAAGCACCTTTCACCCTCCTCACTCCATGTCAATGTAGTGTGTTTAGTGAGCTGCTGCAAAGGATAGATTGCCTGAGAAAGGAGATGTATGAATCGTCCCATGTAGCGAACCTTTTGAATGAAGGAGACTAGTTGCTTCACGTTTGAAGGAGTAGGTAAAGCTAACGATGTCTTTACCTTTTCAGGGTCAACTTCAATACCATCTTGAGACACAACATGGCCTAGTAGAGGGACCTTGCTCTCACCTATGTGGCACTTGCCTTTATTCAATTGCCCACCCAATTGGGCCAGACGGGTGAAACCTTCATCAACCTTGGACAGATGTACTTCCCTAGAGCTGTAAATGCAAAAATCATCAATGAAGACTCGTATGGAATTACCAAAGTAAGGTTGAAACACCAAGTTCATAAACCTCTAGAAAGTAGCTGGGGCATTAGTTAAACCAAAAGGCATAACTCTATAAGCAAAACACCCCCAAGGTGTTATGAAGGTAGTCTTTCTTTGGTCTTCATCTGCAATTCTGATTTGGAAGTAGCCTGAGTACCCATCACACACTGTGTACCTTTCATGACCAGCCGCTTCATTTAGTATTTCATCTTGAAAAGGCAAAGGAAAATGGTCCCTTTTTGTGGCTGCGTTTAGAGGCTTGTAATCCACACATACCCTCCACTTCCCATTTTTCTTTGGTGCTACCACAACTGGAGACACCCACTCAGAATCTTCCACTGGGTAGATAAATCCTGCCTTGAGTAATCTTTTTACTTCTTTTAAGAGTGCATCTTGTTGCACTAGCCCTAATCTCCTTAGCCTTTGCACCACTGGTTTGGCACCTTCCTTTAATTGGATATGGTATTGGGTTACCGTCACTCCGTTAATGTGCTCGTAATCAGTTATAAAGAGGCCAGCATGCTTCTTTAGTACCTGCAAATAGGGTTCTCTATCTTCTTCTAGTAGGTCCTTAGCTAGCATCTCCTCTAAG
This sequence comes from Adiantum capillus-veneris, assembly GCF_014529385.1. NCBI lineage: Eukaryota > Viridiplantae > Streptophyta > Polypodiopsida > Polypodiales > Pteridaceae > Adiantum > Adiantum capillus-veneris. Next base: position 116,703,744 of record NC_140959.1, on the reverse strand, counting down.
CCTGTGGCTTCTTCCTTGTTTAGAGAGTCTTGACCACCTTCTCCTTCTGGGTTTCGCAGTATTATACCCATGACTTCCAAAGAGCTAGCATCCTCCTCAGATGACTCATCCTCAGATGAAGAGCAGCTGCTTGTGCTCCATTCATCCATAGAAGTCTCTATCTCTAGGTCTTGTTGTCTACCCTACTTCATGTCATACACAATTTTTTGTTGCTTGCCACCTACCTTATGATTTGGTCGCAACTCAAGGGAACCTGTCTCCCAATCTTGCCTAGCTTTCATAGCCATAAGCCAAGGTCTTCCAAGGATTAGCGGATAGCCCTCCCCCTTAGTTGGGATCACATAAGCATCAATTGAGATTGCCACACCAAAAGCTGAAACCTTCACTCCATTAACCTTTCCCACACAAGCCACCCTTACATTATTTGCCATCTTAGCTTGTAAGGAAGTTTGCTCGTTTACTTCCAAACCCAACCTGTGCATTAATTTCTCTGTCATAACACAAATCTCGGCTCCACCATCTACGTACACATTGGAGACTCGCTGACTCTTAATCTCTGCATCAATGATTGGCACGAAATCCTTCATGCCTCTTGCACTAATAGACCCAACTGACTTTGCCTTAGCCCTCCTGGTGCTGACCATCTTAGACCAGGTTCTACGCATCTTTGGGGAAAGGTGGAGGAGTTGCTGCCATGAAATCTTTGGTCCTTGCTTACTCACATCTGCTACCAGGTCGTAAGGTATGGATCCTACCCCAAGTGGAAAGTCTTCTACTCCTATGTGCCTCCTTGACCTACTCTTCCTTTTCTTGTCTCCTATCACTTGGGAGGAACCCTCATTCCCTTTATCCGGCTCTGAAGCTTCCATTTCATAAGTTCTTTGTCTCCTAACTCTCTTTATTGGCATGGCAACAACTTCCTCCATTTTTTCTTTCCCTTTATCCTTACCATTGTCAAGACTTATGACAGAGACAGCCCTGTCCTCCCCTCCCGATGGTAGTGGAGGGATCTCTGCTGGTGCTTGTGGTGGTGGAGGAGGGGGTCTCAATATTTGGATTGGTGGAGCCACGTGTGCATTTTGTCCATTTAGTGGCCTAGCTCGAGGAGGAGTGACTTGCTGGCGAGGAGGCCATCTTTGATTACCATTTCCTTGATATCATCGTGGATGGGGGCAATAATACATGCCGTGACCTACCTCTCCACAGTTGTAGAAAATGTACTCACGTGCTTGCCTTTGTCCTTCTTGTCTATTTCGTTCATTTCCTGGCTGGGGAGCCCTTACACCTTGAACTAGATTGATGGACAGGCTCTCTAGTTGATTGGTGATTTGTTGAAGTTGAGCTTGGAATTTTAACTTCCTATCCTTCTCCCTTGCATAAGTCATAGCTTTATCAAAGGTATCTGGTAATTTACCTTTTACCTTTTCTCGAAGGATGGGGTAAATCCCTGCCAGGAAACAGTCCTTCTTTAGGCATTCTGGCGCCCTTTCTCCTTCACCTAGTGATGCACACCATTTCTCCCACAGGTTGGAAAACTTTCCTTCATAGCTTCTATAGTCATTGGGTGATGTTTGGCGTAGCTCTAAGAGCTGTCTCCATATCTCCTCTGGAGGCTCATGGCGGCGAAATTCTTCGATGAAGGCCATCTTTAAGGACTCCCAGTCTCTTCTTTCTTTAGGTGCCAAAGTTTGATACCATAATTTTGCACCTTCCCTCAAGACCAAAGGAAAGGCCCTTAACTTAGTAGCTTCGTCATCCCTTCCCGATACCAGAAAGGCCATTTCCAAATTATCCAAAAAGTCTGGAGCAACCTCCCGAGGCTTACCATAAAAATTAGGGAAGGCCATAAGTGAGAGAGTAAACAATTACACAAACAACTCCAATTTATTTTAAAATAGAGTATGGTAATTACAATTTGGAGGTTTAGCACAACTTAGCTCAAAATAGGATGAAGATCGACACATCAAAGGAATGGTAATAGTCTAGTAAGGGTAGAATGACAGGATGAGGAGAGCGCAAGATTTCCCCAAGTCTCTCGGCTCCAAACAACAGGGCTATTCTTTGCTGATAAAAGATTTTTCTATCAATACAAATATTCACACGGATATGACGCACAAAATGGAAAGGAAACATGCGGGGATCATCATTCTCATTATTGGCATCCATACTTACACACAAGAGCCTAGCTTAGTTGCACCACCTTGGGACCAATGAGCCTGATCAGCCACAAAAGGTCAGCACCTCGGATCACTTCGACTCTTCCTGATGCATCTGTGAAGACGTAAGGCGTGATGGCAACACTTTGTACAATGCTGAGCCTTTTAGCAAGCAACAATTGGATGCTATTACCATAATCAGCATGACGAATGAAAGTGACACCATTAATGTGCAGCACATCATCAACTAAGATAGTTTCCTTAGATTGAGATAACTTCTTCAAAATTAGCAGCAAAGGTAGGGCAGGGAGGCTTTTCACCCGGTCTCCAAAGCACTTTGGACAATATCCAAAGTGATCTTGTAATGGGATTTGCCTATTCAATTTGAGAATAGCGGAATTTAATGAGAGTACTTTCAAGAAATGATTTTGTGAGCATAGCGGGTAGACATAATTGAAGATAGCAACATAATCATAGCAATTAGTTAACTTGGCATAGACAATACTTTTGCAAGAGAGAGAATTTAGAGAACATGACAACAATTGAGGACCGGATTTATGTGGAGCCGGTCCCCCCTCCAATAGGCATTTGTATTATGATTTCTCCCATAAAGAGAGACTTGTTACAATACAGTCTTTGTGTTCCTTGTGACCTAGGTGATGCCATGAAGATGGAAGGCTTCATGCACCACAAACATAACATAAACTTGAAGAAAGCTTTAACTATCCCAAGCCTCAGTCCCAAGACCTCAAACACCTTCGAAGGTGGAGAGAGCTAGCAGGGAATGAGGGTAGGGAAGAGGAAGAAGAAACATTTCGTAGGAGAAAGAATTAGTTCCTCACTTATCATACTCTTGTTGCTAGCATACATAATAGCATAGTAATGAAGAAGAAGGAGATGGCAAGCTTAAGCATTGAAGCATGGCTCTTGGTTGGATTTGCACTCCATAGCCAAGAGTGTTGGTGTAGGCTCTCAACCTCTACTTGCTTGGAGAGGGAGCTCTTGCACTTTGCATAGCACACAATGAGAGTGATTGTGAGTGTGTGTGGGTGAGTATACCCCCTAGGCACCCCCCTAGCTTGCTTGGGTCGACCCCCCCTTGTAGCTCATGCCTGAAGCTCATTGGACCCCTCCAGACCTAGCCAATCACAAGCAGGAGCCATTACAAGCAACATGGGTAGCCTTGGGACAAGTGTCCCCCTTTCCCCTTTGAGAGAGAGGACTTGATAAATGCTAAAACAATTAGATAATTCATGTAATTTATCATTGGAACCCTTTGAAGCTTAGCCAATAGGCTTCAAGCAACACATGAAGGTAACATGGGTAGGGGCCTGACATGTGTCCTTGCTGCCTCTTCAAGTTGGGGCTTCCCTTGTGTGTGTGAGTGGGTGTTCTCTCTCTAGATCCTAGGAAAAGGGCTCGCCCCCCCTCTTGTAGGATTGATTTTGACTTTAGGTGATCAAGCACCTTACTCATCAAGCATGACAAAGCACTTGAACTAGGGGGTGTTCCCACAAGCATCTCAGGCAAGCTTCTCAAGGCACCTCAAGTACCTTAATCATGCAGCAAGTCAAGCACCTCAAGCATGGAGCCAGTCAAGCACCTCAAGCATCTTAATCAAGCACCTCAAGCATGAAAAACACCTCAAGCATGACAAGCACCTCAAGCAGGACAAGCACCTCGAGCTTGGGCCGGGTTCCCACCTCAAGCTCAGCCTTAGCTTACTTAAGGTCAAAAGGACTTTTACACATATTTATTGGAGGTCTTCAATGAAGCTAACCCTAAGGTCTTATGCTCCATTGGTTAGCCTTGCTCTTTGATAGACCATCTCCCTTTTGGGCCCCTTTACATTGGCCCCGTGTTGAGATAGATCTAAAAGCACATACCTATATCTTAACACTTGTTCCCGTTTATTCTCCCACATTAAGTGATCAATTTAATATGAGAAAATCATTTGGGTTAGTTAGATATTAGATTTTATGACATTACCTCTCTCTTGAAATCATAGTCGTCCTCGACTATGAGGTAGAAGAGATAAAGTCTTAGTCATTAGTCAATCGTACTTAGCGGGTAAAGGATCCCTTTTTACCCTACGACATCTTTCCAAGATGGATGACTAATCCATTTGGTGCTTGGGAGACATAGCTGCCGCAAGCATGTCTGCTCTTTAGTCCATTTCATTCTCCCAAAGTAGAGTGACAAATTCTACTTGGTGTTTGAGAGACGTCGTCATCACAAACATGATTCTAAGCATGCATACTAGTTAAATTTGTGCACAATTAAAAAGAGGACTAGTCATATAAGATAAAAACATGAGTTATTTAAAAGAAATTTGTACATTTGCTTACTCTAATGTAGCATTGTAAGCATTGACAAGGTTCATACTATCCTTAAGTTGTACTCCTTGCATCCATTTAGCATCTTCAAAAGGATAATTTTTGAACTTAATAAGATACCGTCGGATAATCTTACCATGTCGTAGTACCTTGTCTTCATGCCGAAGGATAGCTTCAGGTTGTAGCACCTCTTCTTGGTCTTCAACTTCGGGAGGGTCTTCAATAATTGATTCAATTGGTGGCTCTCCTTTGTAGGGCTTAAGTAAGCTTACATGAAAGGCATTGTGTATAAGCCAATGGTTGGGTAACTTGAGTTGATAAGCCGTCTCATTGATAGGCTTCAAGATTTGGAAAGGACCATAGTATCTTTTTGCTAGTTTAGCATAATACTTTTGATGGCCCGTAGGATTTTTGCCCGTCGTTTGCCTTAATCGAGCCTTAGGAAACTTGAGTAAGACCCAATCATTTTCTTTGAACATCTTCTGTGCTTATCAGCAGCAGCTTTTTGCCTTTGTTGAGAGATGGCTATAGCCTCCCTAATCTTTTGAAAAGGTTCTTGTAGGTCACGGCTATACTCATCGGCGGCGAAGATCTTCCCATGTACTTTCAGTAGCAAGGGACTTTTAGGTCTTCCTTCTATGATCTCGAAAGGTGCTTTGCCCGTAGAAGTATGTACAGTATTATTGTAGGCATACTCTACTAGCGGTAAATACTTTTCCCATTGTGAGCGTTGATCTACTTCGGTAACATAAGTCTTGAGTAGATCGAGTATCGTAAGATTGGCTATCTCACTTTGGCCATCCGTTTGTGGGTGATAGGCCGAAGAGAAATTCAATCTTGTTCCTAGATTTTCAAAGAGACCTTTCCAGAAATTACTGGTCATTCTAGGATCTCTATCTGACACGATGGATGTGGGTAATCCATGGTGTTTGAAAATCTGAGATATGAAGAGAGTTGCCATTTGATGTGCCTTAATAGTCTTTTTGACAGGAATAAAATGTGCTTGCTTGCTAAACCTGTCGACTATTGTCCATATTCCTGTATTCCCATGGATAGACTTGGGTAATCCAAAGATGAAATCCATGGATATACTCTCCCATGGTGAATTTGGAATAGGCAATGGCTGGAGTAATCCAGGTTGCTTCCCTCTATCATACTTGGTCTTTTGGCATACTACACATTTTGAAACATACTCTTGTATGTCCACTTTCATGGTAGGCCAATAGAAATACGTCTCTACTCCTCGGAGAGTAGGTTGAATACCTCTATGCCCTGCATATGGAGGAGCATGGGATTCATACATAACCTTCTCACGAAGGGAATGGGTAACACATAGCCTATTGCCGTGGAGAAGATAACCATCCTGCAAGGTGAATGGTTCCTCTTTCTTCCCCAAAGCAAAGGCTGACATTATGTCTCTAAAGTCAGGGTCAGTAGCATACTCATCTATCATAGAGGATAGATCATTGTGAGTAGCTATAGACACCGCATTAACTTTTGGTCGTCGTGAAAGTGCATCGGCAACTTGATTGTGCTTACCAGCTATGTGAGCAATATGGAAATTAAATTGCGAAAGAAAATTTGCCCACCTCATTTGTTTGTCGGAAAGCTTGGTTTGAGTCATGAAATACTTGAGACTTTGGTGGTCGGTTCGTAGGATAAATGGAGTCCCCAATAGGTAGTGCTTCCATGTGTCTAGGGCATGTAGAACAGCTAAAAGCTCTTTCTCATAAATGCCCAAGACTCGTTCATCACCATTGAGCCTTCGGCTCTCATATCCTATGGCATGCCCTTCTTGAAGCAAAACTGCTCCAAGGCAATCACCACAAGCATCACATTGGACCTCAAATGGCTTTGAGAGATCCGGAAGCACGAGGACTGGTTGGGAAGTAAGCTTCTCTTTGAGTTTTTGAAAAGCATTTTGCTCCTTAGCAGACCATACAAACTTAACGTTCTTCTTGGTTAAGTCGTGTAGTGGTCCTGCTACTTGAGAGAATTTTGCTATGAAGCGTCTATAGTATGCACACATACCAATAAAGCTTCTTAGCTCATGTAGATTCCTTGGGTTAGGCCATGATTTTATTACCTCTAACTTTGATGGATCCATACGAATACCATCGTGAGAGATAATATGGCCTAGATATTGAATCTCTTGAAGGAAGAATTCACTTTTCTTTTGGTTGAGAAAAAGTTTGTTCTCCCTCAAGGCTTGAAAAATCACTTGGAGATGTTGCTTATGTTCCTCCAAAGACTTGGAGTAGATGATGATATCATCGAAGAACACTCCAGTGAATTTTCGATATGGTCTAAAAATTTTCTCCATCAAACGATTGAAGGTAGCTGGTGCATTAGTCAAGCCAAAAGTCATGACTAGATATTCATAAAGACCAAATGTTGTGCGAAACGTGGTCTTTAAGATATCCTCATCCACTATCCTTATTTGATGATAGCCACTCTTAAGGTCAATCCTACTGAAGTAGGTAGAGCCTTGTAGCTTATCAAACAGATCTTCTACCCGAGGTACGGGAAATCTGTTTTTGATAGTGATATGGTTTAGTGCTCGATAGTCCACACACATACGGTATGTACCATCTTTCTTTTGCACTAAAAGGACTGGAGAACAAAAGGGAGAGGAACTAGGCCTCACCATCCCTTTGTCTACCAGCTCTTGTACTTGCCTCATGATCTCCTCTTGTTGAGCTTGTGAGACTCGATAAGGAGGTTTGTTAGGCGGTGAGCTTCCTGGAAGGAGCTCAATACGATGGTCATCATCCCCTCGTTTTGGAGGTAGGTCCATAGGGATATCATCGATGAACACATCTTGGAATCCTTTTAAAAAAGTAGGCAAGCCTAACTCTTCTTGATTCCTATCATTTTCATTTGATGAAACATTATTAGCTTTTAGAGACTCTTTGACATAAATCATGTACGCAGAAACTGAGCTCTTCATTGATTTATCAAAAGAAAGAGGATTTACAAGTGGAATAGTGCGACCATGCTCACTAGCATCTATATACATGTTCTTTCCCCTGTAGGTGAAGTAAATTCTCCTTTCAGGGAACTTCATTTTGGCAGCCATGCGATCAAACCATGGTGCCCCTAGGATAACATCCTGATGTTGGAGGGGAGAGATGAAGAAGTCTTCTTTGTCGACATAGCTTTGGACATGAAGCCTCAACTTCCCAATCAAGGGAGTAACGGAGGCTTGTTGTCCCTTGAAAGCTGCATCAGCTGTTACTATATCTCCCATCTCAAAAGCTTGAATGCCCAACTTGGTGGCCAACTCTATTGATATGAAGTTGAGAGTAGAGCCAGGATCAAACAAGATGAAGGCATCATGCTCTCTTACCTTTCCCCAAGCATAGGAGAGTGATGATCCTTTGGAATGAGCATCCTCTCTTGGAGCTTCGATGGTGGAAGCCCTAGGAGTCTCATTGCGAGTATTCTTCTTGGGGCAAGAACGATAGCCATGTCCTTGCTCCCCACACTTGAAACACTTATGGTCCTTGCGAAAAGCTTCAAGCTCTTCAGGAGAGAGTTTGTTTTTACCTTTGTAAACTCCCTTCTCCTTGGACCGATTGTTGTTGTTGTTGTTGGAAGTGCCTTGGGAATTATTTTGAGCATTGGATTTCCCCTTTGCATCATTTTTATCTTTGTTTTCCATGGGCTTGACATTACGTCTAGCCCCTTGATGGAAATTGATGCGTGAAGCAACCATGGTGTGGTGGATTACTTCGGTAATAGTACCGGGCCGTTGAGAGTTGATATATTCGGCCATCTCTTCAGGTAATCCCGCACAGAATTGTTGTCTTTGCTCGGCAAAGTCTATCCTTTGAAAGACAGTAGCTTTGAGATGTAAATCCCAAAACTTATCTACATACTTGTTGATAGACTCATGAGAGAGGAGCTTCAAGCCGCGCCATTCGGTAAGAACTTTATCTTTAGTATCGCTTGGAAGAAATTGCTTCATGATGGAAACTCGTAGAGTTTTCCATGTCTTTGGGGCTTCTCCATTGCCACGAAGGCTAGCCCACCATTGACGAGCTGATTTTTGGAAGTGCATAGCTACATGGCGTAGCTTGGAGGACTCTGTGAAGCCCTCGTCCCCAAAGGCCGCATCAAATTGCTGGATGAAGGCCAACACTTTGTCGGTAGCACCAAAGGTGCCATCGTAGGTGAGAAAAGAGATACTCTTTCCTCCCTCCTTGAACTTCTTTAGCTTTTGTGACCTTCGCCATGCAGGAAATGATTTACGATGCCCTCCCCTCTTGTATTCTCTAGGAGAATAGCCATAACTTTCATCGGAAGAGAAGGAAGGTGAAGAAGAAGGAGAAGAGGGTGACCTCTTCCTAGCCCTTTTCTTCCTTTGTTTCCTCTCTTGCCTTTGAGAGTGATGAGGAGAAGGACTATGGGTTGCTCTTTTCCTCTTGGGAGGAGTAGGCGATCGTCTAGACCGCCTTCTTCGTGGAGCCACATCTTCAGAAGAACTTAGACTTTCATTGCTTTCTTTCTCTTTGGATTCCTCCTCTCGAATGGGAGAGAGTCTTCTTTTGGGGGTCTCTTCAAGAGGCCTCCTAAGCTCTCTCTCCTCTTGGAGAGGAAGGGAAATTCCATAAGCACGAAGTTGTTGAGTAACTTCGGCTTGCAAGGTAGGGTTGCCCATAGCTTGTTGCAACCTAGTCACAAGATAATTCACAAACATGGGAGCATCATCATTAGCACCTTCATGTGCAAAATCAAAGCTATCAATGTTCATTCTACTCTCTTGATTATTGTCAGCCATGATAACAAAATTTTATGTATGTACTTAGTGTATGCTTTGGCAATTCAAAACCTTAGTTGCCACTCCTCTTAGCCTTTGAAAATCGGCTCTTAAGTATCTACACCCACGGCTCAAAGTGGTTAATTATAGAGAGTAGAGGAGTAGGTCTAACATAGCAGAGTTGCCAAGGGCTAGCTCCTTTCGGACTTCTTATGGCTCAATAATGGTAAAGCCGTAGGCAAGTCTAGAAAGACTCCATTATTAAGTCCAAAGCTCCCGAGGTGTGCACCATCCCCCACATAGTGGGCTTAACAAAACCGGTATTAGATCCCAGTTCCACTTACTCTATTATAATTAACAACATCAACCATTTATAGGCTACTTAAGGACCTCTCTTCTTAAGCAAGAAAAGAGAAACCAAATGCTCTGATACCAATGTAATGGGATTTGCCTATTCAATTTGAGAATAGCGGAATTTAATGAGAGTACTTTCAAGAAATGATTTTGTGAGCATAGCGGGTAGACATAATTGAAGATAGCAACATAATCATAGCAATTAGTTAACTTGGCATAGACAATACTTTTGCAAGAGAGAGAATTTAGAGAACATGACAACAATTGAGGACCGGATTTATGTGGAGCCGGTCCCCCTCCAATAGGCATTTGTATTATGATTTCTCCCATAAAGAGAGACTTGTTACAATACAGTCTTTGTGTTCCTTGTGACCTAGGTGATGCCATGAAGATGGAAGGCTTCATGCACCACAAACATAACATAAACTTGAAGAAAGCTTTAACTATCCCAAGCCTCAGTCCCAAGACCTCAAACACCTTCGAAGGTGGAGAGAGCTAGCAGGGAATGAGGGTAGGGAAGAGGAAGAAGAAACATTTCGTAGGAGAAAGAATTAGTTCCTCACTTATCATACTCTTGTTGCTAGCATACATAATAGCATAGTAATGAAGAAGAAGGAGATGGCAAGCTTAAGCATTGAAGCATGGCTCTTGGTTGGATTTGCACTCCATAGCCAAGAGTGTTGGTGTAGGCTCTCAACCTCTACTTGCTTGGAGAGGGAGCTCTTGCACTTTGCATAGCACACAATGAGAGTGATTGTGAGTGTGTGTGGGTGAGTATACCCCCTAGGCACCCCCCTAGCTTGCTTGGGTCGACCCCCCCTTGTAGCTCATGCCTGAAGCTCATTGGACCCCTCCAGACCTAGCCAATCACAAGCAGGAGCCATTACAAGCAACATGGGTAGCCTTGGGACAAGTGTCCCCCTTTCCCCTTTGAGAGAGAGGACTTGATAAATGCTAAAACAATTAGATAATTCATGTAATTTATCATTGGACCCCTTTGAAGCTTAGCCAATAGGCTTCAAGCAACACATGAAGGTAACATGGGTAGGGGCCTGACATGTGTCCTTGCTGCCTCTTCAAGTTGGGGCTTCCCTTGTGTGTGTGAGTGGGTGTTCTCTCTCTAGATCCTAGGAAAAGGGCTCGCCCCCCCTCTTGTAGGATTGATTTTGACTTTAGGTGATCAAGCACCTTACTCATCAAGCATGACAAAGCACTTGAACTAGGGGGTGTTCCCACAAGCATCTCAGGCAAGCTTCTCAAGGCACCTCAAGTACCTTAATCATGCAGCAAGTCAAGCACCTCAAGCATGGAGCCAGTCAAGCACCTCAAGCATCTTAATCAAGCACCTCAAGCATGAAAAACACCTCAAGCATGACAAGCACCTCAAGCAGGACAAGCACCTCGAGCTTGGGCCGGGTTCCCACCTCAAGCTCAGCCTTAGCTTACTTAAGGTCAAAAGGACTTTTACACATATTTATTGGAGGTCTTCAATGAAGCTAACCCTAAGGTCTTATGCTCCATTGGTTAGCCTTGCTCTTTGATAGACCATCTCCCTTTTGGGCCCCTTTACATTGGCCCCGTGTTGAGATAGATCTAAAAGCACATACCTATATCTTAACACTTGTTCCCGTTTATTCTCCCACATTAAGTGATCAATTTAATATGAGAAAATCATTTGGGTTAGTTAGATATTAGATTTTATGACAGATCTTCATGCGGACAGGAGGTTGGCTTGGGATTGGTGGTGTCTAGATTCACAAAGTGCACTGGGAGCACTCGCAGACAGGCCGCAGACAGGCGGCAATCTTGTAGGCAAGCCTTCGCCTCTTTGCTTCAGGAGGATTAAGGGGTGAGAGTCGTGGTTGCAAGTTGGAGGTTGAAGTTGGTTGCTCACTAGCCTTTTTCTTGCCTGTAGTGGTCATGTAATCCCTTATTAATGAGATTAAGCCAAATGTTACCTTACGCTTGAGCACGCACTGCGGCCTTGGGCCACTTAGGTGTAGAGGTGATCTTCCACCTGGTAACAAGACCTCGATGAAAGCTTTTAAGGCCTCTAAAGCCTCCTCCTCTTCTGTTCTCAAATTTGCAAACTCCTCACGCCATTCGTCCATGTTGTAGATTGCACATCTTCATTGCTTGTGGACTGAAGGTCTGTGTAGCCCTCCTCACTGGGGGCACCAAAATGATAGCGGGAAAAAGAGCAGTGCAATCGGGTGGCCTCTGTACTCGTTCACACTCCACAAACCACGCCTCATGCAAACAAGCAAAGAACAAAACAAAGGGGGCACCACCCTAAATTAAGAGGTTTAGGGACCTCACACATAGTGCACATAGGCAAGTGAGACTTCTGGCATTATGATGGCATCAAAACATATGGCAAAACACATAGAAACGAAGCTTAGGGACCTTATGTAGCATATATATACACAAGACATCAGCTTAACAATACAACGGCATCTGATCATACATAACAAGGATATAGAGAAGCAAGCCAAGGATGGCATAATCCCTTGTAAAAAACAATCAACCCAGCAAGTAGGTATGATCCTACTAGCAACACATCAATACCTTAGAGAATGATGGCGAGGATGGTGGCCATGGAGCATGAGAGAGGACTCCTTATTTAGGTTTTAGGGCTAGTAATGTAGCATACTAGAGGGAGAGAGAGAGAGAGAGGGAGAGAGAGTAGAGCTCCATCCATAGCTCCTCGTTGTGAGCAATGTCGTCATAGCTTCGTTGCTTGGTGAAGTGGGTGAAGTGTTGGTTTTGAGTGAGAGAAGGCCTCCTTATATAGGTTTCTGAGAGGGTTTAGGATTAGGGATAAACATGCTTAAATCCGCTGATTGGGGTTACTTTTTGGTTAGGGTGGTCAACAGATTGAGGTCACCTGATATGTCACCATCAAGATATTCTCTAGAGTGATGTGAGAGGGGAGGGTAAATGCTGATTTTTCTGATTGTGACACATGGGGATAAGGCCTTGACCAGCATTTAAGAGCAGGTAAGGTGGCTGTTGAAACTGGAGGTTCTGCACATGTCAGGGGGAGACCTGCAGGGGGGAGGTGGCAGCTGGGTCCTCCTGAATATCAAATTCTCAAAAAATCCTCAACCATGGCTTCTTTTGACATGTGTTCTTTGAAAAAATCAGCATGTCTCTTTTCAACTCAAAAGTCTTTATCCCTGTTGACTCACCTTTACCATAAGATTTTCCCTTTTTCTCCTCCTGTAACTGCATTGTTGATGCCCAATCACTGCTTCTAGTAACAGTGAACTGTTACCTACCAAATACTTATGGTGCAGTAAAAAATATTTACCATGGGTAAAAAAAAGTTACTGTAGGTAAAAAGTGATTTGTATTTACCATGTAGGTGAAAAATATTTACTGTAGGTAAAAAATATTTACTGTCGGTAAAAAAGTGAAAACGGAGTATGCTGTGGTGTGAGTCCACACGAACATCCTCGTGTAAATTTCACTAGAAATTCACACCTAGAATGGGCTATTCTGTAAGATATAGGTTGTAGGCATGCATAAGAGCTCGTTCCCACGTATCTTCTGTCCATGGCACTTTTTACTCTTTGGTGCTTGTGAAGTAGATTTTTCTTCTCTTTCGAGATCCCTTGGACTAGAGTATCCTCATCTCCCCAACAACTGACTGTGCCTTTATTGCATCTTCAGAAGGGGTCCTAAAAACCATGCATCACGGGCCTTGAGTGGTACTACCTTGGGTACCCGCTAAGGGCCTAGAACCTACAATAGAGGAATAATGAGTGCTCACGTAAATGGAGACCTCTTGATGTGCTCATCCTCTAGCACATGACCAAAGCGTAGGTGCATGTGACCTCGACATTTAGAGGTGTTAGTGAGTGCCCGTGGAGGCCGCTCACCTAGTATTTAGGTGTTTATAACCCAGTTTTTTGTATTTTTGGTCTCTTTTTTAAACCAAGCCATAGAATATGGCGTGCAATAGCTCAATTTTTTTTTTTCTAGAGAGATGTGTCGTGCTTTACAGCCCTCAATTTGGTTACGTACAGCCCTCAAAATCCTAAAATTAGTCTTTGCCTGGGTGGGGAGAGGACTAGAATTAGTAAGTCCAAAGGGGTGAGTGTGAAGGGGATGGTGGAGGACTTGAGGAACTTGTCCCACATGTCCTCATTCCTTCTTGTGGGGGTAGGGTATATATATAAGAGTGAGTCTAGTATATATCATAAGATTGAGGACTGAGGCCTGAGCTTGGGCTTGAGGAAATGATCCCGATCCTAAATTTTAGTAGACCACCCTCATGCTTTAATTTTCAGATTAAATTTTTTTGGGCTTGGGGTAATGAGTAGACACTCACGCTTTGATTTTTGATTTTTTTTTCCATAAAAGTTTTTCTTTAAAAAAAAATAAATAAAGTTGGGCCTTTTTGGGACCACACACCTACTAACCTTTCAATTATTTTCCTTTTAGCATTTTGGGCCACACACCCACTAACTCCTAACTAACCTAAACTTCTCTTCTACAGTTGACTACTCTGCTAACTTCTCTTCTACAGAGCTGACTACTCTGCTAACTTTTCTTCTACAACTAACTACTCTGCTAACTAAGCTTAACTATGCTAACTACTAACTGTGACAGTGAATAGTGAAGCTACCTCTACTAACTACTTACTCATTCCCTAGCTAATCACACTAATTACTAACTGTGCAAATAAAAAACTATGTAGAAGCAGCCATTGACAGAAAACAAGCTATTCACTAACTGTGTAAAAACTTTGTGCAAGCAAAAATAGACAGAAAACACTCATTCACTACTAACACACTAACTACTAACTATGCAAAAGATTATGTGCAAGCAAGCATTGACAAAAAACAGAGATTATGAAAGAAATAAAAAGTTGCAGATATTAACTTCTTCTTCTTCCTCTTCCTTTCTATCACAAACACTCACAGAAGAAGCATAGCGTGCCTCTTGAGCTTAGTGCAAGGTGATTCCTCGGCAATGGTGCCAAAAATGTGGGCTTCTGCCACATGTATTGATGTAAGGGACTTGCCTAGCACTGTGTGCGAGCCACAGATGGCTCCAAGCACGTAACTAGCCTAAACTAGTAAGCTCAAAGATGACGATGGTGTGTCACTCACCGCTCTATGCTTGTTGTCGTGGAGGATTCCTTGCCCTGAAGAAGAGGGAGCCGCCGTCGTGCCGCGCTCAACCGCCTCGCTGCCATCTTGCTACTGCAATGCTCAATTTCACTCTCTCTCTCTCTCTCTCTCTCTCTCTCTCTCTCTCTCTCTCTCTGTCTCTCAAACACACACACACACACACACACACACACACACACACACACACACACACACACATAGACACTAGTACACAAGGAAGACAAAGAAGGAGATGGAGCAAGAGCACTCTTCTTGCATTGTACAAATGAGAGAATGAGTCATTTTTAGGTTTAGTTGACTTTTATATGAGCTCACCCATTCACGCTTGGGCGCCAATGCTTAGCCAACTAACCCTTGAATGTTCCAGTTAGAGTGCACCTCTCATCGGCGATCACTCTTACCCTTTTCCTATTGGACCAACAAGCCCGGCCCATGACCACTAGAAGTGGACGCCTGTGGTTAACAACACTTGGTAAAGAGTGGTAGGAGCTCAAAGGAAAAAAATTTCTGGTATGGGATGGCAACCATATGATAAAAACTTGGTGGAAGAGAATCAAAGATAGTGAGATCTTTCACCCTTTTTTTTGTTTTTTGTAAGGCTTTGTTTTTACAAATGATGTTTATATTTTTTCTGTGATAGAGTACTCGAACAATGCTCAATACCATGTTAGTGTTCATTGCCAATTCCTTGAGTTGTCCAGAGCAAAATAAGCGGAGTTGCTTCTTGCACTTGACACTTCCAATGTGTAAGTTTGTTAATTGCATATTGACTCTCATGTTTTTACAAACGATGCTTGTGTTTAACTCTTTGTTTTTTGTTTTTTTACAGCATTTCTAGGGCACATGTCATGCCACACATCAATCATGAAGTTTACATGTTTCAAAGATTTGGCATGGCAAATAGAGAATGAATCCTTCAAAAAATGACACTCGATATGAGAGAATGGGATAGGGTGGAGATGACTATGGAGGAAACGTATTACCATGGCGTGGCACCATGGTACAACACTCCATGTGGATTGATATCTCAACTTGTGTGGAAGGTGATACCTACACTATATGTTTTTAGATTAATGTAAAATTTATTATGGTTTCAAAAAAGTGTTTTGTTTTAGGATGAGTTCACTACATTTATGTCCAAAGAAAGGGCAAAGCTTGATGCACTTGGACTAAATGATGTTGAGAAGAAAAAGAGACTAGAAAAGGCCACAAAGGTAGAAGAGGAACGGTTGAAAGATAGGGGATACAAGTACCTATCAATTGCCAATCCTCTTAATGGTCTAAACCTGGCATGCTTAAGATCACTAGAGATAAACTCTATTGTTTGAAAAGCTCAAAAAATCAATTGTGAGAGGTAATGAAGCTATTAGTTTCTCATTTGATAATTATATTCATGCTATTTCATTTTTCTGCATGATTAATTCATATGTTGTTCTTATCTATTGTAGAAGGTAGATAATTTTGCATGATTATTCTCATCATCCACTACTTGATCACTATCTTATTCATTGTCATAAAGATCTTCAATGTGCCCATTGGTCTTCAATGTGCACATTGGTCTTCAATGTGCACATTGTCTAAAGATCTTCAATGTGAACATTGGTCTCTACAAAGAGAAAACAAATGACAAGCATGTACAATCCAAAAACATATGCAATCAGGATTAGATAGTCACAAGTATATGATTTACAAATTTTTTTTTCCAGAGTCTCCTTTGTATGGAGACCACTTTTTTAAAAACCCGTACACCCTATATAGGGATCTCACATGAGATTTAAGGACCTTGTCTCCAACATAAAAATAAACAATACTTAATATGTTCACTAACTTTTATCAGTGGTATGAATTTACCTGTGATCTCTACATCATCTTCGATGTTGTTGGAGTTTTCATTAACTTGAGCCTCATCATTGCCTTGGAGCAGTATTGCTTCAAGAAGGGCATGCCATAGCATATGAGAGCCGAAGGCTCAATGCCGATGAATGGGTCTTGGGCATATACAAAAAAGGTCTTTTAGTTGTTCTACATGTTCTCGACACATGG
Source organism: Adiantum capillus-veneris (assembly GCF_014529385.1). NCBI lineage: Eukaryota > Viridiplantae > Streptophyta > Polypodiopsida > Polypodiales > Pteridaceae > Adiantum > Adiantum capillus-veneris. The sequence continues at coordinate 116,686,952 of NC_140959.1, read as the reverse complement.
AAGCACTATCTATTGGGGACTCCATTTATTTTGCGAACGGACCACCAAAGTCTCAAGTACTTCATGATGCAAACCAAGCTTTCTGACAAACAAATGAAGTGGGCAAATTTTCTTTTGCAATTTTATTTTCATATTTGTCACTTTATTGGTAGGCACAATCAAGTGGCTGATGCACTTTCACAATGACCAAGAGTTAATGTAGTGTCTATAGAAACTCACAATGATCTATCTTCTATGATAGATGAGTATGCTACTGACCCTGACTTTAAATACATAATGTCAGCCCTTGCATTAGGGAAGAAAGAAGAGCCATTGTGACCTTGCTAGATGGTTATCTTCTCCATGGAAATAGGCTTTGTGTTATCCACTTCTTTCGTGAGAAGGTCATGTATGAATCCCATACTTATCCCTATGCGGGACATAGAGGCATTCAACCTACTCTTCGAGGAGTAGAGACGTACTTCTATTGGCCTACTATGAAAGTAGACGTACAAGAGTATGTTTCAAAATGTGTGGTATGCCAAAGGACCAAAAATGATAGATGGAAGCAACCTAGATTACTCCAGCCATTGTCAATCCCTAATTCACCATGGGAGAGTATATCCATGGATTTTATCTTTGGATTACCAAGTCTATCCATGGAAATATGGGAATATGGACAATAGTCGACAAATTTAGCAAGCAAGCACACTTTATTCCTATCTAAAAGATTATTAGGGCACACCAAATGGCAACCCTCTTCATATCTCAGATTTTCAAACACCATGGATTGCCAACATCCATCGTGTCAGATAGAGATCCTAGAATGATCAGTAATTTTTGAATAGATCTCTTTAAAAATCTAGGTACAAGATTGAATTTCTCTTCGGTCTATCACCCACAAATGAATGGCCAAAGTGAGATAGCAAATATGACGATTCTTGATCTACTAAAGACTTATGTTATAGAAGTAGATCAACGCTCACAATGAGAGAAGTACTCACCCCTTGTAGAGTATGCGTACAATAATACCGTCCATACTACTACGGGAAAGACACCTTTTGAGATCATAGAGGGAAGACCTAAAAGTCCCTTGCTACTTGAAGTACATGGGAAGATCTTCGCTGTCGATGAGTATAGCCGTTACCTACAAGAATCTTTCCAAAAGATTAAGGAGGCTATATTTATCTCTCAACAAAGGCAAAAAGCTATTGTTGCTGATAAGCACATGAGGGCCTTAATGTTCAAAGAAAATGATTGGGTCTTGTTTAAGTTTCCCAAGGCTCGATTGAGGCAAACAACGGGTAAAATCCTACGGGCACCAAAAGTATTATGCTAAAGTAGCAAAAAGATACTATGGTCCTTTTCTTGAAGCCAATCAATGACATGGCTTCTCAACTCAAGTTGCCCAACCATTGGCTCATACACAATGCTCTTCATGCGAGCCTACTCAAACCTTACAAAGGAGAGCCACCCACAACCCCAATTTTTGAAGACCCCCCAGAAATCAAGGATCAAGAATATGTGCTACAACCTGAAGCTATCCTTCGGCATGAGGACAAAATAGTACAACATGGTAAGATTATCCGATGGAATCTTATTAAGTTCAAAAATTATCCTTTTGAAGATGCTAGATGCATGCAAAGAATACAGCTTAGGAATAGTATGAACCTTGTCAATGCTTACAATGCTACATTAGAGTAAGAAAATGTAAATGTTTCCTTTAAATGATCAATGTTTTTGTCTTGTAAGACTAATTCTCTTTTTCTTGTGCACAAATTTAAGTAGCATGCATGCTCAAAATCATGTTTGTGTTGACAATGTCTCTCAAACACCAAATAGAAATTTTCACTCTACTTTGGAACTCTGATATGGACTAAAGAGAAGACATGCTTGCGGCAACTAAAGTCTCCCATTGCCCAAATGGATTAGTCATCCATATTGGAATGATGTCATAGGGTAAAAAGGGATCCTCTACTGCTAAGAAACATCGACTAATGAATAAAGCTTTATCTCTTCTACCTCATAGTCGAGGATGACTATAATTTCAAGAGAGAGGAAGTTGATTAGCACTCTTAATACCTTTCCATTGGATCTTCAATCACTTGCAAAATATTTTTTTTGCCTATAGATCCAACTTTTATCTTGCAAATGAATATCTCAAGATCTTGAGTTCTTACAGTAATTTTTTCAAGGCTTGTATCCCTCAATAGAAACTAAGCCAGACATTGCACTGTCTAGCTATTGTTGTAGCACCGAGCTTACTTAACTATTGTTGTCTAACTTTTGAACTGTTGGGATTCTACTAAAATTTAGTGCCTATGGTCTCCACCATGGGGCATGGCCCTTGTAAAAACTTGAGTGCTGCATTGTGGTACTACCTCGGGCTAACCCGACCGTGAAATCACTTGGGTTTCCTCTTCATTACACCTTGCAGGTGGCCTCACCATATCAGCTGGGGATCACTCCACTCATGGAAATCTGCGCGCTATGCAATTATGGCGACTGTGCTCTATTTTTTGCATAAAGAAAGTGACTGCGTGACTATATCTCTACTGCATCAAAGCATGGATCTCTCAACTCAAGTAACACAGGCCGACAACTTTTTCATGGTTTTTCTATTTTTGCACCTACTTTATGGCAATATGTTTGTGCTGCGTCAGAGGGAATGACACCTTGAGGGGATTTTTACATAGTATGGTAAGAAACAATGGGTTATTTTTCCTACAAGGATTTAATCCCAACATTGGGGTTCTGATTTGTGTTGCGTTTTTCTGTTGAGGATGCCATATTGGTGGTTCTTTTTGGTAGCTTACTACCTGCTGTCGCTGTTAAACCCCGGTTTCTCTATCATAATGCAAACCTTCATACTAACTACTATTCGGTGGTTTGACCACTAGTTTGGGTATGGATTTTTCCCTGGTAACCGATACAAACAGATATTTTTTGGATGCTTACTAATTTGTTTGCAAGCTGGCTGGCTAACTAGTGCCTTGTTGCATGGGTTATTGCTCTATGATTGGTTAAACCATAGTTGTTTATTGATGAAGAACTTGAAACGGGGGGGGGGGGTGTTGATCCACCCTCTGCACATTGCTAATGAGTATATTCTTGGGACAAGTGGCAGGTTACTGTTGTTTCTGAACATATATTTATAACCAGGGTAAAGGGCAATACTTAACCTTTTTTGCTTGCCCACTAGCAGTTGGTGTTCCCTTTGGTACTTGATGTTTGTCTTGGGCTACTGCTGACCGCTGCTTAGGTTGGGTTTTTTTGGAAGAGAAAGGGGTTTTATTATTGCACAATGTTTTTTGACATCACTATGGTATGGGAACTTGCCAGGACTGCATTCCGTTACGTCTTTTGTGACAATTCCCAAATTTTGGCTAATTTACTGCTTTTTGATATTTACATGGCATTATGGTTTTGTAATTACGATGAAAATAGGGCTTGACCCTATTGCATACGGGTGTTGGTTGTTTTTGGACCTACTTATTTTGGTTATTGGTTGAATGGCTAAAACCGTCGTGATAAAAGTGCTACAAGGATCTCCTTCTTTCATTCACATAGGGAATTGGTTACTGTATAGCATAAAATTTTGTAGAGTCATGTTCTTAACTCTATTCAGCAAGGGCTTCTTGCCACCTGGGTTGGCCATGAGAATGTATAAGGTTGGTGACTTGAAAACTGGCGAGTTTAGATAACATGGTGGGCCTAAACTTTACCCAACTTAAAACAAACATTGAACTAGCCTATGGCTAGATCGGAACTATTAGAGGAATTATTTTATATATACTAAAGAAAACCTATTGCATAAACTTCATATGATGGTGCTTTCATTAATCTAGGAAGATGAACTATGATAATAAAAGTGGGGGGATTCCGACACTTGGATTAGAAGGGGTGCTGGCCTTCTAATCAGAATGATGTAAAATTCTTCTCTAAATTAGAAATTTTTGGGTTCTTTTTTGAAAAAACATGTACTATGGACTTAGCTTGTAAAAGGTTAAAAAAAGCTTGTAAGATGGACATGGATAACAATTGGTATAGTCCATTGATACCTATAAAACACATCCAAGGCTATAAAGAACATCCAAGGCTAACATATCTGTTGTCTTGTTTGGATGGATGCAAGTAAAGACTCTATCTTATCTTGAAAGTTTTTTCTAACTTTGGCAAGATGTTCTACACTGGATTACACACTCACTTACTATTCGGGAAGTTCATCTGCTATCTGTATACTGGAATGAGACCTCATTCTTACAAACATTGGAAAAAAATATTTCTAAGACTGAGTTGTTTTTGTACTTATCTTTTTGTTTTTCTAAAGTCAACTGTCTTTTGAGTTCAATTATGTCTTATTATTTATGGTAAAACAGCTACACACACACATAACCTTGTTCATCATTAGGGTTTATTAATGATGCAAATGTCCTTCTTCTATAATTCTAGCTATTATAGCTAGAGAGACAGCTTTTGACCACCTGTTATAAAGCTACTATATAGCACACAAACTCCTTAATAGCATTTTGGTAGCTATGAAATAGCTATCAGCTTGTAATAGCTACTTGGTGCTTGTTAATTAGCTCCGCATTAAATGTTGATTGTATGTAGTATATATACTTTCTCATTCACTATGTGGCTAGTATTGCCTAGTTATTAGCAACCAATAGCTACCTAATATCTTGTAAGTAACTATTACATATCCAAAGTTGTCTATAACTGCTTCTCACGCAACTTTTGACCATTATTAGTACCTGCTTGACACACAACATTTAACTAGCTATTAGGTAGCTATTGTCTCCATAGCTAGTTACTTGTGATAGCTATTTGCTAGGTATAGAGAGCTATAAGCTGGTAATAGCTACTTGATGCTTGTAAATAGCTCCACACTAGCTATTGATTGTGTGTAGTATATACTTTCTCAATCACTATGTGTAAAATATTGCCTGGTTATTAATAACCCATAGGTGTTAATAGCTTGTAAGTAGCTATTGCATATCCAAAGTTGGTTAGAAGTGCTTCTCAAATAGATTTTGACTAGTTACCAATAGTGTCATAAAATCTAATATCTAACCAACCCATATGATTTTCTCATATTAAACTGATCATTTAATGTGGGAGAATAAATAGGAACAAGGGTTAGAATATAAACATGTGCTTATGGATCTTTCTCAACACGGGGCCAAGTCAAAGGTTCCAAATGAGAGATGATCTATCAAAGAGCAATGCTAGCTAATGGAGCTTAAAGACCTCAGGGTTATCTTCATTAAATACTTCCAAAGGTTAGTGTTAAAGTCATTAGACCTAGGACCTTAATTAGGCAAGCTAGGGCTGTGCTTGAGGTGGGAACCCGGCCTAAGCTTCACGTGCTTGTCATGCTTGTTGACTAAGGTGCTTGAGGTGCTTGTCGTGCTTGCTGATTAAGGTGTTTGAGGTGCTTTATGACTAAGGTACTTAAGGTGCGCCATGACTAAGGTGCTTGAGGGGCTTAAGGTGTTCCAAAAATTTAAACCAAGATGACTACTCATGGGGGGGTGAGCCCTACTTGTAGGGGAATGAGAGAGAACACACACACACCCTCACACAAGGCAAGCCTAGTCTAGAGAAGCAACAATGACACATGTCAAGTTTCTCTCCATGTTGCCCTCATAAGATGCCTAAAGCCTATTGGTTAGCCTCTAAAGAGGCCCAATGAGATTTTAGTTTATTAATTAATTATTTATGCATTTATTTAAGTCCTCTCTCTCAAAGGGGTAAGAAGGACACTTGTCCTAATACTAGCATGGCTGCTTGATATGACTAAAGCATGTTATTGGCTAAGCTTTAGGATCCAGTCAAATTGAAACTTGAGCTACAAGGAGGGGTGGACCAAGGAAGCTACCCTCTCTCACACACACTCTCATGCTCATGCTCACTTGGCAAGGTGCAAGAGCTCCATCTCCTTCTCCAAGCTTGTTGAGAAGTTGAGAGCCTACACCAACACTCTTGGCTATGGAATGCAAATCCAACCAAGAGCCATGCTTCAATGCTTAAGCTTGATATCTTCTCCATCTTCATTAATATGCTATTATGCTATGCTAAGCAAGAAGAGTTCTCAGTTGTCATTTGAGACATTTGTTATTATCTATCTATTTCTCATTTGAATGTTTCTTATTCCTCTTCCCTAACTTCATTCCCCGCTAGCTCTCTCCACCTTTGAAGGTGTTTGAGGTTTTGGGACTGAGGCTGGGGATGGTTAATGCTTTTACAAAGCTTATGTTATGCTTGTGATGCATGAAGTTTTCCATCTTCATTGCATCACCTAGGTCATAAGGAAACCAAAGATTGTATTGTATCAAGTCTCTCTTTATGAAAGAATCTATAATAAAAAAAGCATATTGGAGGGGGGACCGGCTCCACATAAATCCGGTCTCAACTGTTGTCAAGTTCTCTAATTCTCTCTCTTGAAAAAAGTATTGTTCATTCCAAGTTAATTAAGTATAATGGTTATGTTGCTACCGCTAATTAAGCTCACCCTCTATGTTCTCAAAGTAGTTTCATAAAAATGCTCACTCTAGTCCTCTTAAAGTTGATAGGCAATTTCCATTACGTATAGTTGCTTGGTAGATAGATTTTAACTAGCTATTAGGTAGCTATTGTCTTTCATATCTACTGGGTGATAGCTATTTGGTAGCTATAGAGAGCTATTAGCTGATAATAGCTACCTGATGCTTACTCCACAATAGCTATTGGTTGTGTGTAGTATAAACCTTTCTCATTCACTATGTGGCCATCAATCCTCATCCCTCTCTTCTACCTCATTTCTCCCTATCTCTTTCTCTCTCTCTCTCTCTCTCTCTCTCTCTCTCTCTCTCTCTCTCACACACACACACACACACACACACACACACAAAACGCAGCCGTTTTTTGACCTAGTAGACAGCATTCCACTCTTTTGATCATAACTTCTTCATCCAAACTTCGATTTGGGTGATCTATAGCCTCAATCAAAGAGCACGAAGTCCTCTACATGTAAAGGAAATTTTTAGAGTTATGGAAGGTGTTTCTGTAGCAGCATTTTCGAAGTGAACAGGTTCAACAAAATTGATTCTCATCTCCTATTTTACATACAATGTCTTCCGGCACTCGCAAGGGTTCTTCTTCTTCAACAAGGTCCACAACCATTGTGGAAAATGATCCAAAATCTACTAAGTGTGGAGATAGCAACACAACCACCCAACCAACGACATCGGAAACCATGATCATGGCGTACTTGGTATCATTGCAAGAGACCGTAAACAAACAAGGCGAAGACTTACGAGCACTTGCAATGGAGAATGGCACACTAAGGGTACTTGTGGTTGAGAATGAGAATCTCAAGAGGACACTTGAGATGCAAACAACACGTTTGATGCAACTTGAAGAGGAAGTCAAGGAATGTAAACGCTCTCTTGTGGACTTGAATGCTTTGAAGGAGCGGATGAGCAAAGTAGAGCATGACCATGTATTGAAAGAGGAGAAATTTGACACTATGACCCGAGATGTATGCGACATGAAAAATGTATGCACAAACAAGTATTGGGCTGATGTATGTGGTAGCAATGTGGTTTCTAATTCCTCACTCATGCAAGCTATGGTTCAAACAAAGAATGTTGAGAATGTGGATGTGGAGGAGTTGAAGGAACGGGAGCGACGTTCCAAGAACATTGTTATTCGTGGAATTCCTGAAGAGAAGTTAGAGACACCTCCTTCTCTTGCCATTGTTATTGAAGATTTCTTCAAATCCACTTGGCATGTCCGAGTTATGGTCTATGGAGCACATAGAGTGGGGAAGCAAGGAGCTCCTCGCTCGGGAGAACGGCCAATTGTATGCACCATGCCGGATGAGACCAAGCGAAAGATTATCCTTGATAATAGTTGGATCTATTTGAGGGATACAAAATGTTTTGTATGTGAAGATCGCACTATTAAGCAACAAAATATGCGTCACAAGGCATATGAGGAAAAGAATAATAATAACAAGGAGATCTCTCATGAAGAAAATGTGCCCAAGGAGGAGGCAAGTCTCTCAAGAAAATAGGGATGCGTGACCTATGGGACCGGGTTACAATTGAAAATATTCTTTTGGAATTGTAATGGATACCCATGGAATGCGGGGGTTGGCATTGATGAACTAACAAGCAAAGCCGATGTTGTACTTCTTGTTGAAACTTGGGAGCATGATACACAAAGGATTAATGGCTTGGAGGATTACAATGTACATTCATTGATGTGGTCAAAGAATCTCAAGCAACGAAGAGGACAAGGAGGGTTAGCATGTATGGTTAAGAAAGGATTGGAGGATTTTGTATCAATTGTGAAAGATGACAAGTACAAACGTTATGTATGGCTGAAAATTATGACACCAAAAAGAGCACCCATTTTTGTAGCTGGTGGCTACATTCCTCATCATGATTCTCCCTTTTATGTTTGCATGGATAGAGATCAACCATTTTCTGATTTGGAAGAGGACATTGCTTATTTCAAAGGTGAAGGTGATGTTATTGTATTTGGGGATATGAATGCTCGCACAAAAACATTGCAACATGATACTCAACAATTTGATATGCCATACATTTCAAGGAAGTTGGAGGAAGTTCACTTGTATGATCGTACTTCAATGCATGAGAAACAGCCGGATCACTATGGAAAGTTACTTTTACACATGTGTAATAGCACGGGTATGCTCATTGCCAATGGTGTGTATCTTGCATGAGAAACAGCCGGATCACTATGGAAAGTTACTTTTACACATGTGTAATAGCACGGGTATGCTCATTGCCAATGGTGTATCTTTGTGGAGTGGAACCAATGGATTTACATGTAGGAGACATAATGGGGATAGTGTCATTGACTATATGCTACTCTCTGAAGCCATCATGTATCGCATAAAGAGTTTTATGTTTGGTCAATGGACCCGGAATCCGACCATCCCACCTTATGTATTGACCTTTCATGTGGAGAAGCAACTAAGCATGATAATCTCAGCCAAAGGAAAGAGAAGTTATCACTATGTATGGATTTCAAACGGGCACCAATGTACATTGAAATGGTTGAGCAAAAATTATGGATGACAAAGCTTCAATGTGATGCACCATTGGAAACTAAATGGGAAGCTTTCAAGAAAGCTATTTGTTCTTGTGCGGAAGAATGCTTTGCCAAAAATTATGGATGACAAAGCTTCAATGTGATGCACCATTGGAAACTAAATGGGAAGCTTTCAAGAAAGCTATTTGTTTTGTGCGGAAGAATGCTTTGCCATAAAGCATCTCCATGGTATCAACAAAGATAGATCACGCAAAAGGTGGTTTGATAAAGAATGTCAAGATGCTTGAAAGTCCTTGATAAAGCTTGATGCAACTATGGACAAAGACAACTATCAAAGTCATTTGCATACATACAAGGCATTGATTCAAAAGAAGAGAAGAAGATGGGAAGTAAAGCAACAAAGAATTTCAAGTCCAGAAAAGGCACATGCATGTGGAAGATTTTGGAGAAACTTGAGAGGCAAGCGGGTTGAGAATTTTGGTAACTTAAGTCTAGTGGATATGTACACACATTGTAGGCAATTATATGAGCAAGCAAATAATGAAAAAATGCATTTTATGGTTCACGCCCATGTATGCCGTCTTTTTTTACTATTGAGGATGTATGCGATGGGCTTGAAAAGTTGGCCACTCGCAAAGTGGGAGATATTCAAGGTATCAAGCCGGAGATGATCAATGGACGGGAGATTTTACCCATGAGTGGATGTGTGATATGTTCAACCTTGCACTTCAACATGGTATGCCTTATGATTGGAGTACTAATTGGGTTAAGCCTTTGCATAAAGGAGGGGATGTAAAGAATGTAAGCACTACCGGACTATAATGATTGGGTCTTTATGGCAAAGTTGTTTGGGTGCATAATGGAGATGAAATTGAGTGATTGGGCTGAAGAGAATGACAAGCGTGCAAAGGGACAAGCGGGTTTTCGTCGATGCCATAGCACCATTGATCATCTTGTCACTCTTCGTGTTCTCATGGAGGAAAGTCGGTTGAAAGGCAAGCGATTGTATTGTTGTTTTGTGGACTTTCAGAAAGCCTTTGATATGAATTCCACGTAACAATTTGTGGAGAAGAATGAAGCTCCAAGTGCCAAGTGAGTTTTGCTTGCGGTTCTCGAATCTATGAGAAAGGTGATTTGTCAATTGCGCATGGGAAGAGAAATTTCAGAAATTTTTGTAAGCTATTGGGGTTAAACAAGGATGTCCATCGTCACCAACTTCTTTGGTCTATGCATCGATCATTGGAACAAATGGTACTTGACTTTATGCAAGAAGAAGGCATTGAAGAGGTCACTATTTGCAATGCGGTAATCATGCTTTTGTTGTATGCGGATGATGTAGTGCTTCTAGCACACACTTTAGAAGATGCACAAAAGCTTATGGTTGTCCTTGAGAACTTTTGCTTGCATAGTGGGCTGATTGTAAATGAATCCAAAACAAAGGTTATGCTTGTGAAAACCAACCATAAGGAGAAGCCATGCATTGTGTACAACACGAGACACTTGAAGTTGTGAGAGCTTTAAGTACCTTGGCCTTGAGGTTCCATCCAATCACAAGTGGCATGAATGTGCTATGCGTCGTTTGGAAGCGGGAAAGAGAGCATATTATGCATTTGAGAACATGTGTAATGCGGGAAACATCAAGTGTTGGGTTCTCAAGAAGTATCTTTTTGATGCATTGGTGACACCGGTTCTTCTTTATGGAGTTGAAGTGTGGGGCGGGAGCATCTCAAAGTCTACTTGGAAAGAGTTTGAGAATGTCCAAAAGCGTTTTCTTACAAACTTTCTCCAAGTTAAGACACAAACACCATATATGCTCCTACTTCTTGAGTCGGGATCTCTTCCAATTGAGGTTATGGGCATGGAAAGGGTTGTGGAGTACATGATAAAGATGCGTCAAAACCCTCACATCGACTTCCGACAATTGCATGGGAAGCAAGCAAAAAAGTTCAAAAGACGCATAAAAGCAAGATCTTGAGCACGGATGGATGCAAGACATAAAGAAGTGGTTTGGGAGATGGGATGCATTACACTTGCTACATGATGCTTCAATTGACTCTCAAGTGAATGAAGCTTTTCTACAACGCCAATGTATTACGGCTTGGGGAGAAATCCGGTGGGTCACGCTTCATACATTACACCATATATTGCCCCCAACTACAAAACCATGTTCTTCGCTGAAAGAGGAAACCGTACTCACACTTACATGCTTGAGCCTATTCCCTTGTCCGCGATACGCACTATCGCAGCAATTCGGCTTAGCTCCATTTCCTTCGATGCGAGATAGGGCGTTGGGGCAATGGAGAAGAGTCAAATCGATTGTGCACATTATGCTCACTGCAAGTTCGAGAGTCTGAGTACCACACACTACTAGAGTGCTCAGCTTTTGATCACATCCGAACTTGCTTCTCTCACATTATCAGCCATAACTTAGACCTACACACTTTCCTCTCCCAGCCAAAGTGTGGGCTCTCCATTGCGACTCTCATCACTACAATTTTGGAGCATCGAGAGTCATTCATCAGCCATACACATACTACATCACATGTAACTTTGGTCCCATAGGTCATATTTGACCTCCGAGGGATAATAAAATCTATCTATCTCCCTCTCCTCTCTCTCTCACCTCTCTCTCTCTCTCTCAGCCATTTTTGACCTAGTATACAGCAATGTCACTCTTTTGACCATAACTTTCTCATCCGAACTCCGATTTAGGTGATCTATAGCTTCAATCGAAGAGCACAAAGCCCTCTACGCATTGATGTAAAGACATATTTTTTCTATGTAATGGAAGTCTTTGCTGTAACAGCATCTCCGAACTGAAAAAACTTTCAAAACTTTTCGTTTTTATTGCGGACTTGAAGGCAATGTCAAACAAAACTCGCAAGGGTGGAAAAGCCACACTCGCCATGGAGAATGATGCAAAATCTCCAAGGAATTTGGATGCTAATCCAACCACATCGTCTACAACAACGGAAGCAATGATCATGGCTTACTTGATCTCATTACAAGAAACTGTCAAGAAGCAAGGTGAAGAGTTGCGTGCAGTTGCAATGGAGAATGGCACTTTAAGAGTTCTCGTTGTGGAGAATGATCACCTTAAGAAGGTTCTTGAAATGCAAACAACAGGCTTGATGCATCTTGAGAATGAAGTTCAAGAATGTAAACACTCTCTTGTTGACATGAATGTGTTGAAAGAGCGCTTGAGCAAAGTTGAGAGTGATCATGTATTGAAAGAGGAAACGATAGATACAATACGACATGATGTATGTGAGATGAGAAATGCATCCAAATCATGGGCTGATATATGTAAGGATAATGTGGTTTCTACATCTCCTATCACGCAAGCCGTTGTCCAAGCAAATAATGTAGAGAATGGACACTCAAGAATTGCAAGAACGACAAAAACCGTCAAAGAACATCGTCATTCGTGGAATCAAGGAGGAAAATCATGAAACACCCCAATCTCTTGCGGTTGCTATTGAAGAGTTTTTTGCTACACACTTTGGCATGTCTGGAATCATGGCTTATGGTGCACATCGAGTTGGAAAACAAGGAGAGCCTCGCTCGGGAGAAAGACCTATTGTATGTACCATGGCTGATGAGGTAAAGAGAAAGATCATCCTTGACAATGGTTGGATCTACCTCAAAGGAACGGGTTGTAATGTATATGGGGATCGCACTCTTATGCAACAAAATATACAACGCAAAGCATATGAGGAAAGAAGCAAGAAGGTTAAGGTATCATCTCAAGAAGAAAAGCCACTTGAGGAGGATGCAAGTCCACCCAACAAATAGGGACACATGATCTATGAGGCCAACTCACGCTTGCAAATAAGCTTTTGGAATTGTAACGGCGGGTATCCATGGAATGAGGGAATTGGCATTGATGAGCTTACCAATGACTCCAATGTGACACTTCTTGTCGAAACATGGGAGCATGATGAGCAACGAATTCTTGGATTTGACAAATACGATGTGCATACTTTGATGTGGGCCAAAAATGCAAAGCAACGAAGAGGCCAAGGAGGCGTAGAATGTATGACCAAAAAGGATTTAAAAGATGTTTCCATTGTCAAAGAAGATAAGTATAAACGCTACTTATGGCTGAAAATCAGCCCAACAGATGGTCAAGTCATGTTTGTGGCTGGTTGCTACATTCCCCACTATGAATCCAACTTTTATGCTTGCTAGAATATGGATAGAGATCATCCCTTTGTTGAATTAGAGGAAGACATTGCTCATTACAAGGATCAAGGTGAAGTCATTGTTTTTGGAGACATGAATGCTCGCACAAATATGTTACAACACGACACACAACAAGTCGACATGCCGCATGTCTCAAGAAGAATGGATGACTCATACATATATAATCGAAGTTCTAATGATGCAAAAGAATTGGATCACTATGGAAAGTCACTTCTACATATGTGCAATAGTACTGGAATGCTCATTGCAAATGGTGTATCTCTATGGCAAGGCACCAATGACTTTACATGTAGAAAACACAATGGTGATAGCGTGATTGACTATATGTTGTTCTCAGAAGCCACTCTAGAATGCATACAAAGCTTTACACTTGGTGAATGGAATCCGGAATCGGATCATAGGATGTTATGTATTGACCTCAAGAACGGCCCGAGCATGTAGCCTCCAATCATGATGTGAATCATTTGTACCACATCTAGACTTCAAACGAGCACTTATATATGCTGATATGGTGGACCAAATGTTAAGCATGATAGAGCATCAAGAGAGCCCAACGTTAGAATGCAAGTGGAAAGTTTTCAAAGAAGTAATTTGCTCTTGTGTGAAGGAATTCTTTTCGGTGAAACACATGTCTTGCAAAAGGTCTAAGAAGGGTAGCACCAAGAAGAAATGGTTTGACATGGAATGTGGTCAAGCCTGAAAACACTTGCTAAGATTGGATACAATCAAAGACAAGGAATTTTACTTGGAATGTTCACACACATACAAAGCACTTGTTCAAAAGTAGAGGAGAAGGTGGAAGTCAAAAAACAACTTTTTTTAGCGCAAGAGAAAGCACATGCATGTGGCAAGTTTTGGCAAATCTAAAAGGCAAGCGCATTGAGAGCTTTGGTGACTTGACTCTTGAGGATATGTATATGCATTGCAAGAACCTCTAGGAGCAACCCAATGTCGATAAGATGGAGTGTTGTAGGTCCCTTCGTTTTATGTCTCCCTTCTTTACCATTGAAGATATATGCCGCGCGCTTGAGAAATTTGCTACTCGCAATGCAGGTGACCTTCAAGGTGTCAAGGCTGAAATGATTAAATGGACAAGCAAGAAAACACAATATTGGATATGCGATATGTTTAACCGTGCACTTTAGTATGGCATGCCTCATGACTGGAGTGCAAATTGGATCAAACCTTTGCACAAAGGAGGAGATGTAAACAATGTGAACAACTATCGCACTATAATGGTTGGTTCTTTGATGGCAAAGTTATTTGGATATATCATGGAGATGAAAATAAGTGAAAGAGCTGAAAAGAATGGTAAACGTGCGCTTGGCCAAGCAGGTTTTTGAAAGCATCATAGCACTATTGATCACCTTTTCACTCTTCCAATTCTTATGAAAGTGTCTTGATTGAAAGGAAAAAAGTTGTATTGTTTCTTTGTGGATTTCAAGAAAGCTTTTGACATGGTACCGCGAGGAAATCTTTGGAGACGTATGCAAAGCCTTCAAGTGCCGAGAGAATTTATGCATGCAGTCTTTCGCATCTACCAAAAAGTGATATGTCCATTAAGTATGCGAGATGGAATTTCAGAATTTTTTGCAAGCACTATTGGTGTCAAACAAGGATGCCCACTTTCCCCAACCCTCTTCGGGCTACTCATTGATGAATTGGAATGCATGGTTCTTGATTTTATGCAGCAAGAAGGTATAGAAGAGATTAAGATCAAAAAAGCGGTGATCATGCTTTTGCTTTATGCGGATGATGTAGTGCTCTTGACACATACCTTAGAAGATGCACAAAAGCTTATGAGTGTCTTGGAACGCTTTTTGCCTACATAGCGGGCTGATCGTGAATGGATCCAAGAACCAAGGTTAAGCTTGTAAAGACCCTCAATGATGAAAATCCATGCATTGTATACAACAATGGGCAACTTGAAGTGGTAGATCACTTCAAGTACCTTGGCCTTGAGATTCTATCCAATCATAAATGGAAGGATTGTGCAATGTGTCGCTTGGAAGCCGGAAAGAGGGCTTATTATGCATTTGAGAACATGTGCAATGCTGGAGAGATCAAGTGTTGGACTCTCAAAAATTACCTCTTTGTTTGAAACATTGGTGACACCGGTGCTTCTTTATGGAGTGAAGGTGTGGGGTGGAAGCATCGGGAAGTCTACTTGGAAAGAGTTTGAGAATTTCCAAAAGCGTTTTCTCACCAACTTTTTCCAAGTCAAGACACAAACACCCTACATGCTCTTACTTCTTGAGCCCGGATCGCTTCCCATTGAGGTCTTGGGCATGCAAAGGTTGTGGAGTACATGCGTAAGACACAATGTAGCCCTTTGTATTGACTTCCTAGAATCGCATATGAAGCAAGTCAAAAGGTTCAAAAGACATGCAAGAGCAAAATACTAAGTTCGGGGTGGATGCTTGACATCAAGAAATGGTTTGGAAGATGGGATGCATGTCACTTGGTCAAGGATGCGTTGATCGACTCCCAAGTTAATGAGGCCTTCCTACAAAGCCAATGTATCACGGCTTGGGAGAAATCCGGAGGTTCTCACTTCAGCCATTACACCACACACATTGCCCCAAACTACAAATCTCTCTTCTTCTCGGAACGAGGTAACCGAACTCATCCCTACATCCTTGAGCCTATCCCGTTGAGTGCCATTGGCACCATTGTCTCCATCCGTCTTAGATCCCATTCTCTACGTTGTGAGACAAGACGTTGGGACACTGGCGAGGAGTGTTATCAACTTTGCACCTTATGCCCTCGTCAAGTGCGAGAGAGTGAGTACCACACACTACTAAAGTGCTCAGCTTTTGACCACATTAGGTCCTCTTTTCATGAGCTCTCCCTACATACCTTCCTCTCCCAACCACGATGTGGACTCTCTATTGCGACGCTCATTTCAGCCATTTTTGAGCATCGAGAGTCACTTATGACCTCCACTCACACCACGTGACATGTTCATTTGGTCCCATAGGTCATATTTGACCTCCGAGGACGATAATAGAACTATCTATCTATCTATCTATCTATCTATCTCTCTCTCTCTCCTCTCTCTCTCTCCTCTCTCTCTCTCTCTATCTATCTCTCTATCTCTCTCTCTCTCCTCCTCTCCTCTCTCTCTCTCTCTCTCCTCTCGTCGTCTCCTCTTGTCCCCCCACTCCCCCCCCCCCCCTATCTCTCCTCCTCTCATCAATGGAAATTTTTCAAAGAAGTAATTTTCTCTTGTGCGAAGGAAGGTTGTTTGGTGAAACACAAGTCTTGCAAAAGGTCCTAAGAAGGTAGCACCAAGAAGAAATGGTTGACATTGAATGTGGTCAAGCTTGAAAAACACTTGCAAGATTGATGCAATAAAAGACAAGATTTTTACTTGGAATGTTCCCACACAGAACAAGCACCTTGTTCAAAGCAAAGGAGAAGGTGGGAAGTCACAAAAAAAACTTCTTTTATAGCGCACGAGAAAGCACATGCATGCGAAAAGTTTTGGCAAAATCTAAAAGCAAGCAGTAATGAGAGCTTTGGTGACTTGACTCATGAGATAAGTAAATGCATTGCAAGAACCTCTATAGCAACCAATGTTGAAAGGATGGAGTGTTGTACTCCCATCCGTTTACGTCTCCTTTCTTTACCATTGAAGATGTCGCCCGCGCCTTGAGAAACTTGCTACTTCGCCAGGCAAGTGCCTTCAAGGTGACAAGGCTGAAATGATTAAATGGACCAAGCAAGAAAACACGAGTTGTTTAACCATGTACCTTCATTATGGCATCCCATTATTGGAGTGCAAATTGGATCAAACCTATGCACAAAGGAAGAGAATGTAAACAAAGTGAACAACTATCGCACTATAATGGTTGGTTCTTTGATGGCAAAGTTATTTGGATGTAACATGGAGAAGAAAACAGTGAATGGGCTGAAAAGAAAGGCAACGTGCGCTTGGCCCAAGCAGGTTTTGAAAGCATCATAGCACTATTGATCACCTTGTCACTCTTCCAAATTCAAATGGAAGTGTCTTGATTGAAAGAAAAAAAGTTGTATTGTTGCTTTGTGGATTTCAAGAAATCTTTTGACATAGTACTGCGAGGAAATCTTTGGAGACTTATGCAAAGCCTTCAAGTGCTGAGAGAATTTATGCATGCAGTTTTTCGCATCTACCAAAAAGTGACATATCGATTACGTATGGGAGATGGAATTTCAGAATTTTTTGAAAGCACCATTGGTGTCAAACAAGGATGCCCACTTTCCCCAACCCTCTTTGGGCTACTCATTGATGGAATTGAATGCATGGTTCTTGATTATATGCAGCAAGAAGGCATAGAAGAGGTTAAGATCGGAAATGCGGTGATCATGCTTTTTCTTTATGCCGAGATGTAGTGCTCTTGGCACATACCTTAGAAGATGCACAAAAGCTTATGAGTGTCTTGGAACGCTTTTTGCCTACATAGCGGGCTGATCGTGAATGGATCCAAAAACCAAGGTTATGCTTGTAAAGACCCTCAATGATGAAAATCCATGCATTGTATACAACAATGAGCAACTTGAAGTCTTAGATCACTTCAAGTACCTTGGCCTTGAGGTTCCATCCAATCATAAATGGAAGGATTGTGCAATGCGTCACTTGGAAGCCAGAAAGAGGGATTATTATGCATTTGAGAACATGTGCAATGCTGGATAGATCAAGTGTTGGGCTGTCAAAAAGTACCTCTTTAACACATTGGTGACACCGGTGCTTCTTTATGGAGTGTAGGTGTGGGGTGGAAGCATCGGGAAGTTTACTTGGAAAGAGTTTGAGAATGTCCAAAAGCGTTTTCTCACCAACTTTCTCCAAATCAAGACACAAACACCCTACATGCTCTTACTTCTTGAGTCCGGATCACTTCCCATTGAGGTCTTGGGCATGCAAAGGGTTGTGGAGTACATGCGTAAGACACAATGTAGCCCTTTGCATCGACTTCCTAGAATCGCATATGAAGCAAGTCAAAAGGTTCAAAAGACATGCAAGAGCAAAATACTAAGTTTGGGGTGGATGCTTGACATCAAGAAATGGTTTGGAAGATGGGATGCATGTCACTTGGTCAAGGATGCGCCGATTGACTCCCAAGTTAATGAGGCCTTCTTACAACGCCAATGTATCACGGCTTGGGAGAAATCCAAAGGTTCTCGCTTCAGCCATTACACCACACACATTGCCCCAAACTACAAATCTCTCTTCTTCTCCGAAGAAGGTAACTGAACCCATCCCTACATCTTTGAGCCCATCCCGTTGAGTGCGATCCGCACCATTGCCTCCATTCGTCTTAGCTCCCATTCTCTACGCTGGAGATAGGACGTTGGGGCACTAGCGAAAGTCTCATCGACTTTGCACCTTATGCCCTCATCAAGTGCGAGAGAGTGAGTAACACACACTACTTGAGTGCTCATCTTTTGACCACATTAGGTCCTCTTTTCCCCATATATTCAGCCATGAGGTCTCCCTACATACCTTCTTCTCCCAACCACGATGTGGACTCTCTATTGCGACACTCATTTCAGCCATTTTTGAGCATAGAGAGTCACTTATGACCTCCACTCACACCACGTGACATGTTCATTTGGTCCCATAGGTCATATTTGACCTCCGAGGACCATAATAGAACTATCTCTCTCTCTCTCTCTCTCTCTCTCTCTCTCTCTCTCTCTCTCTCTCTCTCTGCTCCTCCTCAGACCTTCTCTCTTCTCCTTTACCACACTAATCCCCATATTGCCGGCCACATTGCAATATGGTTTTCTAACCCCTACACCCCCCCCCCCTCTCTCTCTCTCTCTCTCACTCTCTCTCTTGTGTACATCTCTCTCTCTCTCTCTCTCTCTCTCTCTCTCTCTCTCTCTCTCTCTCTCTCTCTCTCTCTCTCTCTCCATCTTCTCCTCTGGTTAGATTTTGATTAGAGATTTTCTCCTCGCTATAGCTGTTCACTGTAAAAAAGAAGCGCACTCTTTTCTCTCTCTCTCTCTCTCTCTCTCTCTCTCTCTCTCTCTCTCTCTCTCTCTTACACACACAGCCGTTTTTTGACCTAGTAGACAGCAGTTCACTCTTTTGACCATAACTTGCTCATCCGAACTCCGATTTAGGTGATCTATAGCCTCAATCAAAGAGCACGAAGCCCTCTACGCATTGATGTAAAGACAGAATTTTTCTGTGTAATGGAAGGCTTTGCTGTAACAGCATCTCAGAACTGAAAAAACTGTCAAAACTTTGCGTTTTTGTTGCCGACTTGAAGGCAATGTCAGACAAAACTCGCAAGGGTGGAAAAGCCACACTCGCCATGGAGAATGATGCAAAATCTCCAAGGAATTTGGATGTTAATCCAACCACATCGTCTACAACAACGGAAGCAATGATCATGGCTTACTTGATCTCGTTACAAGAAACCGTCAACCAAATGATCATGGCATTACTTGATCTCGTTTACAAGAAACGTCAACAAGCAAGGTGAAGATTTGCTGCGGTGCATTGCAATGAGTGAGATTGGTAACTTTAAGATGTTCTCGTTGTGGAGAAATGAACACTCAAGAAGGTTCTTGAAATTGCAAACAACGCGCTTGATGTATCTTGAGAATGGAAGTTCAAGAATGTAAACGCTTCTCTGTGGACATGTATGTAGTGAAGACATGAATGCTCAAGTTGAAGTGAGATGCGAATGTGAAGAGCATAGTGTGAGAGTGATGACATGATATTGAAAGTGAGGAATACGATAAGATACAAATACGACATGATGAATGTGATGAGAAAATGCATCCAAATCATGGGCTGATATATGTAAGGATAATGTGGTTTCTACATCTCCTATCACGCAAGCGTTGTCCAAGCAAAGAATGTAGAGAATGTGGACACTCAAGAATTGCAAGAACGACAAAAACGCTCAAAGAACATCGTCATTGGAATGTTGGAATCAGAGGAAATGATGGAAACACCCAATCTCTTGCGGTTGCTATGAAGAGTTTTTTGCTAACACTTTGGCATGTCAGGAATCATGGCTTATGGTGCACATCGAGTTGGAAAACAAGGAGTCCCCTCGCTCGGGAGAAAGACCTATTGTATGTACCATGGCTGATGAGGTAAAGAGAAAGATCATCCTTGACAATGGTTTGGATCTACCTCAAAGGAACGGGTTGTAATGTTTATGAGGATGCACTCTTATAGCAACAAAATGTAAGTCGCAAAGCATACGAGGAAAGAAGCAAGAAGGTTAAGGTATCATCTCAAGAAGAAAAGGCACTTGAGGCGGATGCAAGTCCACCCAACAAATAGGGGACACGTGATCTATGAGACCAACACGCTTGCGAATAAGCTTTTGGAATTGTAACGGGTATCCATGGAATGTGGGAATTGGCATTGATGAGCTTACCAATGACTCCGATGTTATATCTTGTCGAACATGGAAACATGATGCGCAACGAATTCTTGGATTTGACAAATACGATGTACATTCTTGATGTGGGCCAAAAATGCAAAGCAACAAGAAGAGGCCAAGGAGGCATAGCATGTATGACCAAAAAGGGTTTGAAAGATGTTTCCATTGTCAAAGAAGATAAGTATAAAACGCTACTTATGGCTGAAAATCAGCCCACCAAATGGTCAAGTCATGTTTGTGGCCGGCTGCTACATTCCTCACTATGACTCCAACTTTTATGCTCGCTTGAATATGGATAGAGATCAGCCCTTTGTTGACTAGAGGAGAGACATTGCTTATTACAAGGATCAAGGTGAAGTCATTGTTTTTTGGAGACATGAATGCTCGCACAAATATGTTACAACACGACACACAACAAGTCGACATGCCGCATGTATCAAGATAGAGTGGATGACTCATACATGTATAATCGAAGTTCTAATGATGCAAAAGAAGTGGATCACTATGGAAAGTCACTTTACATATGTGCAATAGTACGGAATGCTCATTGCAAATGGTGTATCTCTATGGCAAGGCACCAATGACTTTACATGTAGAAAGCACAATGGTGCTAGCGTGATTGACTATATGTTGTTCTCAGAAGCCACTCTAGAATGCATACAAAGCTTTACACTTGGTGAATGGAATCCGGAATCGGATCATAGGATGTTATGTATTGACCTCAAGTGTGGTAAACGGCCCGAGCATGTAGCCTCCAATCATGATGTGAATCATTTGTACTACATCTAGACTTCAAACGAGACTTATATATGCTAATATGGTGGACCAAATGTTAAGCATGATAGAGCATCAAGGGAGCCCAACATTAGAATGCAAGTGGAAAGTTTTCCAAAGAAGTAAATTTTCTCTTGTGCGAAGGAATGCTTTTCGGCGAAACACATGTCTTCCAAAAGGTCTAAGAAGGGTAGCACCAAGAAGAAATGGTTTGACATGGAATGTAGTCAAGCCCGAAAAACACTTGCTAAGATTGGATGCAATCAAAGACAAGGAAGTTTACTTTGGAATGTTCACACACATTTACAAAGCACTTGTGCAAAAGAAGAGGAGAAAGGTGGGAAGTCGAAAAACAACTTTTTTTAGCACAAGAGAAAGCACATGCATGTGGCAAGTTTTGGCAAAACCTAAAAGGCAAGCGCGTTGAGAGCTTTGGTGACTTGACTCTTGAGGATATGTATATGCATTGTAAGAACCTCTATGAGCAACCATAATGTTGATAAGATGGAGGGTTGTAGCTCCCTTCCATTTATGTCTCCCTTCTTTCTTTAAATTGAAGAGTATGTATGCCTTGAGAAAACTTGCGCGGCTGAGAAACTTGCTACTGCAAGGCAGGTGACCTTCAAGGTGTCAAGGCTGAAATGATTAAATGGACAAGCAAGAAAACACAATATGGATATGCGATATGTTTAACCTTGCACTTCAGTATGGCATGCCTCATGATTGGAGTGCAAATTGGATCAAACCTTTGCACAAAGGAGGAGATGTAAACAATGTGAACAACTATCGCACTATAATGGTTGGTTCTTTGATGGCAAAGTTATTTGGATGTATCATGGAGATGAAGATAAGTGAATGGGCTGAAAAGAATGGCAAACGTGCGCTTGGCCAAGCAGGTTTTCGAAAGCATCATAGCACTATTGATCACCTTGTCACTCTTCGAGTTCTTATGGAAGCGTCTCGATTGAAGGAAAAAAGTTGTATTGTTGCTTTGTGGATTTCAAGAAAGCTTTTGACATGGTACCGCGAGGAAATCTTTGGAGACGTATGCAAAGCCTTCAAGTGCCCAGAGAATTTATGCATGCAGTCTTTCGCATCTACCAAAAAGTGATATGTCGATTACGTATGGGAGATGGAATTTCAGAATTTTTTGCAAGCACTATTGGTGTCAAACAAGGATGCCCACTTTCCCCAACCCTTTGGGCTACTCATTGATGAATTGGAATACATGGTTCTTGATTTTATGCAGCAAGAAGGCATAGAAGAGGTTAAGATTGGAAATGCGGTGATCATGCTTTTGCTTTATGCCGATGATGTAGTGCTCTTGGCACATACTTAGAAGATGCACAAAAGCTTATGAGTGTCTTGGAACGCTTTTGCCTAGATAGCGGGCTGATGGTGATCCATGAATGGATCCAAAACCAAGGTTATGCTTGTAAAGACCCTCAATGACGAAAATCCATGCATTGTATACAACAATGAGAAACTTGAAGTGGTAGATCACTTCAAGTACCTTGGCCTTGAGGTTCCATCCAATCATAAATGGAAGGATTGTGCAACTTGGAAAGAGTTTGAGAATGTCCAAAGCGTTTTCTACCAACTTTCTCCAAGTCAAGACACAAACACCCTACATGCTCTTACTTCTTGAGTCCGGATCGTTCCCATTGAGGTCTTGGGCATGGAAAGGGTTGTGGAGTACATGCGTAAGACACAACGTAGCCCTTTGCATCGACTTCCTAGAATCGCATATGAAGCAAGTCAAAAGGTTCAAAAGACATGCAAGAGCAAAATACTAAGTTCGGGGTGGATGCTTGATATCAAGAAATGGTTTGGAAGATGGGATGCATGTCACTTGGTCAAGGATGCGTCGATCGACTCCCAAGTTAATGAGCCTTCTTACAACGCCAATGTATCATGGCTTGGGAGAAATCTGGAGGTTCTCGCTTCATCCATTACACCACACACGTTGCCCCAAACTACAAATCTCTCTTCTTCTCGGAACGAGGTAACCGAACCCATTCCTACATCCTTGATCCCATCCCGTTGAGTGCGATCCGCACCATTGCCTCCATTCGTCTTAGCTCCCATTCTCTACGCTGCGAGACAGGACGTTGGGGCACTGGCGAGGAGTGTCATCGACTTTGCACCTTATGCCCTCGTCAAGTGCGAGAGAGTGAGTACCACACACTACTTGAGTGCTCAGATTTTGACCACATTAGGTCCTCTTTTCCCCATATATTCAGCCATGAGCTCGCCCTACATACCTTCCTCTCCCAACCACGATGTGGACTCTCTATTGCGACGCTCATTTCAGCCATTTTTGAGCATCGAGAGTCACTTATGAACTCCACTCACACCACGTGACATGTTCATTTGGTCCCATAGGTCATATTTGACCTCCCAGGACGATAATAGAACTATCTATCTATCTATCTATCTATCTCTCTCTCTCTCTCTCTCTCTCTCTCTCTCTCTCTCTCTCTCTCTCTCTCTCTCTCTCTCTCTCTCTCTCTCTCTCCCCCCCCCCCTCTCTCTGTCACACTTCTGTACATATCTAAAACCAAATAGATTAAAACAAAGATAGAGAGTGGATAGTAATAAATGACCCAAATAACTGTATTTATTTTATGATATTAACAGCTAAACATTGTTGTGAACACAAATATCTTGGTCGCTCATCACATGTACATATCTAAATCCAAATAGATTAAAACAAAGGTAGATAGTGGAGACTGAAAAACAACCCAAATATTTTTATTTATTTGATGACGTTGAGTTACAATATAGCAACTAAACATTGCTGTGTACACAATGTTGGTTCCCTCATCACATTTTAGGATGTGCCATGACCGCATCTCCTCCAAGACCATGTGTTGCTTCTGTTGTGTGCTCAACTTTCCCACCATGTGCTGCAAAAACTACAATCAAATGTTGGTTAGGGACAATGCTCTTAGCAAAAACTACATTAATACTAAAAGTTTACTAAGCAGTCATAGAAGACAGTATTTGAAACCAATCACCTATTAAATGAATCCTATGACACACATTGCGTACCTTGTTTGAAAGGCGTGTTCTTGATATAATCCGATGCTAACCCAGGATATGCATGAAGACCTTCTAGATATGGGAGTAAATTCATGAGGAGCACATTGTCGTTGCTCGCTCCACTGTAACTCCTTACTATGACAAGCGTATGTGGTGGGTTTTCAATTGCCTTCTCAGGATTGTCATCTACTAGAATGGTGTCCAGAGGCTCCTTTATGTATGAGGCTACCAATTCAGATGTAAAGTTCTTCACAAACACCAAATTGAGTTTTGGATGCTTACCTTCGCAGTGCCTCTCTTCACAGTGTCCTTGATGCAGGCAAAACTTGAAAAATATCTCACCATACCCCGCCTCTTTGTATTTACTCTTAATTAAATCGATAATGGGGGTGAGATTTTGCTCTTGCATGGAGCTCCAAACCCCTACATCGAGTAGCTCAAACATTACCCTCAGCAATAGCAATATCCCTGGTCGCAATGACACCCCATGGAGCTCCAAACCCCTACATCGAGTAGCTCAAACATTACCCTCAGCAATAGCAATATCCCTTGTCGCAATGACACCCCCATTCACCCTACATTTAGAATATTTGCAGCGTGGGAAGGAGAACTTTCCCACCGCCATCGTTTCAACAGGACACCGTTAACATTGAACACTATGAGTTTCCTTTTGGCATGGCAAGAAGGAAGTGTGCGTGTGCCTTCATGATGATCAATTACCGAATGGTTCTTACTTAGCATCATATTAGGAGGGATACATAATTCTGTCTTTCACACTACTCGAGGAAGAAAGACACTTACCATTACATAGATGTTGCAATTATTCCATTGACTCTTGTCGATCTAGCAATAGTACATGTCGACCCATTCACAGCCCCGGATGTGCAAGAAGACCAAAGCCAGCATACATTTGTAATACTAGATTACCCTCCTCTGTATAGAAAGAGAGTAGCTTCTGGTGTAAAGTTGGTGGACTCTCTCCATGCCCCCTGAAGAGATGATATCATTCTAAATGCATGTCTGGAAATTTAGATAAGCAAATACAATGGAGGTGAACTTGTTGAAAACTCACAACATACCTCTCCAAGGACAGCCATCCGTTTTGAGTTGCCAATGACTGGCATTGTAGTAATCACAGATAACGTCCGAATCATGCTTTCGATTCAATCTGTAGGCACCAATTTTGTGGAATACAACAATTTCCAAGCATCGCATCTGTGGGACTTAAGACTCATAATGAGGAAACACTCTATCACACACTAATTTTCCAAAGCAAGCAAGTAGTTTACCTACCGTAACACCACCATGAAGGCTGAATGGAGTAGCACACACGACGATAGTTGTATGGTCAAGATAGTACCCATTTTGATTTTCTAGGCTCGATAATGCCCATGCATGTTCTCGATGACATATCAACACTAGATTTCCCTTCCCATCAAGATACTCCCTGGCAATACCAAAAACCTTTTGTATTTGATTGATTTCAAAATGGTTCCATTTGGGGATACTGGGTAATGTTATCCCGATGACGCTTGTGTTGGTTTGTAGATGAAAAAATATTGCATCTCAACCTGCATTTGTTGTCCCGCCTCGCACCCGAAAGCTTCGCCTAGCTACTAAAGCAATTTTTGTGAGTAGGGCACCTACATCTCCCTTGCCCGTCTCATCAGCTGCTCCCATAGGATCAATAGCTAAAACCGCAGAATCCGATTTTAAAGAAATGAATATCCAGTTAGTAAGGTGAGACAATAATACCAAGAGTACCTCAGGTTGTTAGCATACCAGAGCTATGTGCCATTGAATTCTGCACTTCATCGTGAGGTGGAGTATTGCATTGCACCATGAGATCTGGATATAACAAACAGGTAGGTGACAATATTTTAAATACTTAAAGATATCTTCTCTTTGTTGCTACACACTTTCTCACCTCCAACAAGAAGATCAGGCTCTCCGAGGTGACCAGTCTCTGCTACAATAGACAATCCTATTGAAACTTTGGTTATTGTTGAAATCTCATCCTCTAGATGAGATTTTCTCCAACACTGCAACAACTTCAACAAAGTAACATGGGTTCTGTTTACTCTTACATCAAAATAAAGAAAGAGAGAGAGAGAGAGAGAGAGGATGGGTTTTGTTTAGTCTTAAATCAACATAGAGAGAGAGAGAGAGAGAGAGAGAGAGAGAGAGAGGATGGCCGATGGAGAGGATAGGGATGGAGGGAGGGAGAGGGAGGATGGCCAACGGAGAGGACAGGGATGGAGATAGAGGACTAGGAGGAGAGGTGAGGGACAAGAAGAGGAAGAAAGAAAATTGGTGGGAGGGATACAGGAGGAGGGAAGAGGAGAGAGGTAGAGGGGATGAGGGATAGAGAGAGGATAGCGAGGAGGGGAGGAGAGGGTGAGAAGGAAGGGGGTAGAGAGGGAGGAGGATGGGATGAGGTGGTAGAGAGGGAGGAGGAGGAAAGAAGGGAGGACCATACCTCTCTGCAGCAACAACATCATATGGTCCTCTTAATCTTTACTCCTCTTTTTATACTATAGAGAGGGGAGAGAGAGACACACATATAAAACACACACAGACACACAATAAAGGCGAACATGCTTTGCAACAAATTCAAGCAGCAGCAGCAAGTATAGATCTAGATCAGCACACTCTGGTAATTTTTCCAAGGATAGACAATTAGTCAAACTAGCATCATTAGAAATAGGTCAGAATTTTCATCGAGATGTAGCTAAGAAGTTTTCTACGGACGTTTTTGTTGGTACTGCTCTATGCGGAATATATGCAAAGGTTGGACTGGAGACACGTGCAAAAAATGTACCATGGGGACATCATATCATGGAATGCAAAGCTTTTAGCATTTATCAAGCAAGGCCAGGGTGAAAAGGAATCCCTGTTGTTCCCTCCTTGAGTGAACTTTAAGACAAAGTGAGAAGTGTCGAAGCATATGCTCTGACCATTGTTCCAAATGCCAAGACACCGAGGCCAATAAATAAGGAAGTCATGTTGGAGGGACCAAGCGGTAAAGCTTGGCCTGATAGTATCTGCGGCATGAAAGTAACGAGTATGGGATTCAAGATGGGTTGGTGAAAGTTTGCTATTGATCATTAGCATGCACAAGGTGATGTGCTTTTTTTGAAATTGATGTCAAAGTCTCACTTCAAGGTCAAGACATTTGGCAAGGATGGGTTATTGAAGGAAATGGAGATGGAAGGCATGAATTCAAACAAGAGAAATTCCATGATGAGGAACCCTAAACCGTCTTCTTAAGACATATATTAGAATCACGAGGGGTGGTGCAGCTCGGAGATAGAAGAAACAGACTTCTTTTTTTGTGTGCTTCCTTGATTGCTTGCCGGTGAGAGAGAGAGAGAGAGAGAGAGAGAGAGAGAGAGAGAGAGAGAGAGATCTTACTTGGGAATCGAGAAGACGAGCTCTTGGGAGTCCTGCGTAGGTGTTTTCTACTCGAGGGCTACATAGGCACAATAGGCAAAAGAAAATGTAGGGAGCAATAGCGATATCTCTATTGCTCCCTTTATTTTTGACTTAAAAAAAGCCAAAAAAAGGCAGCAATAGCGATATCGCTATTGCTCCTTTTTTTTTGGTTCAGCAAAAAAAGCATTTTGCCCTCCCAGCTTGCATACGTCCCCAGCTTCATTAAGCAAGCACATTAGGAGAAATATGAACCTTGCATGGGCCTTGTAAGGAATCCTAATTTTTAGGGATTAAGGTTAATGTTGTGTGGGGTTTAGGGGGCAAGGGCATTGAAGAAGGTAATTTTGAGTAGGCTTTTCTAACCTTTTTTTTAGACAAATGTAGGATGTGGACCTAAAGGGTTACTTTCTCTCTCTAGCTTTTTTTAAAGTGAAGGAAGCATAGGGGTGTGTCCACATCAGCAAAAACGTGGGTCACAAAGGGACAAAATTTGACTTTAAAAAAAAAATATCATTTTTACTTGTTTCTAACTTAAAACTCCCTCCCAACATATATACATATCCAAAAATCATTTTTTGACCCATTTTTTGGCCCACAAGCTTAGAAAGTCCATTTTTTCAAAACTCTTTTCCCCTAAAAAGTAATAAACATTTTGTTCTCTCCTCCTCCTCCCTCCTCTCTCTCTCTCCCTCTCCCTCTCCTCTCCCTCCCTGCCCCTACCTTCCTCCTCCTCCCCAATCTCTCCCCTCCCCCCCCCCTCCCTCCTTCTCTCCTCCCATCTTCCTCAACCTCTCTACCCTTCCCCCTCTATCCTTTCATCATTTTCTTCCTCACGCAACAGCTTCCATGGTGCTCACAGACATCAAAAATGGTTTTCTTCCACCACCACGTACTCCGCACACCAAAAGCATACATATTCGCTTACCCACGGCATTTGCACCGAAGACCACTAGTGAAGGTGATCAAAGGTCATCACAGGAACGTCGCACCGCTTGTGAGACCAATGTTGACATTTGGGTGGATGGCCATTTGTACCCTTACGATCCTATAAGCCGCTTCTATCCACCGTTTAATAGCCTTTCTACATTTCTTCAATTTTTTGGGAGGGGAGAAGCAGGTTTGTTAGGCTATTGCAAGCGGTTGTGTATGGGTGCAGGTGCTTCTTTGCATATGTGGATACACGAATGTCAAGCTCTTCACCTCAAGACGACGGCATTACAAGAGAGTGTTGCCTCTTCAGAGAGGGTAGTTAAAACTCTTGAACAACAAATGCAAGAAAATGAGTCCCACATCCAGAAGCTTACCAACACCATCACATACTTGAAAGAACCACCCCTTGGTGCAAGGGAACGCAAACGCATGTATTCATCCATTGAAACTCTTGCACATTCGGGAGGAGCATGCAAACGACGAGTTACAACCACAAGGTGATTTGGTCTTTATTTGCATGATGCATTCTTACTTCACACTATTTTCTAACATTTATGTTTATTTGTTGCTAGAAACTTCATCCAGGAGGCATGCGGTGGAACAAGCCAAGATGATCGAGTCAACCTTCTCACTAGTTGTCTCAATACCCACGACGTGATTTCTATCTTACAAACACCTGGAGGTAAGCACATTAAGGATGCAGCCACCAAGGACCTTATGCGTAAATTAAGAAATGTGGTTAGTGATGATGACGTTCAACAAGCTTGTGATGAGGCTGGAATCAGCACCAAAGCCTATCAGGCTATTTTCCAACTCCTAAAGGATGCCCTCAAAGAACATGGCATTGTGGAAAACCTATTTCCCGTTCCTCACAAGGTCAAGCTCGCAAAGAAGGCCACAAACGAAGATGTGTTCTCCCACATTGGGACATACCTACACATTGAGGACACAATGCCAACTTCCCTTTATGCTTCGTGCACAACAAAGACAAGGGGAAAGGTAAGAAACAATCCATAAGATCTTCGGAGAAGGGCTTTCCTTACACAATGTGGAACAATATTTTCGTGGATCTTAGAAGGTTTCAAGAAGCCATGCTTAGATTTTATGAGTTACCTGAAGAAGGTGACACACTTTACTTTTTTCTTTGGTATTATTCTTATCATAGACTCTGAAGTTTAAGGTCTTAGCACTATTTATTTTGTAGTGCTTGGCACAAAAGTCGCTTTTGTGCTGAAACTCGATGAGTGTCAAAGAGTGAAAGGCCGAAAGTTAGAGAGGCTAAGTGTCACTCTAATGAACGAGGCCCTTCTGCAAACCAAGCGAAGGGATTCAGTCGAGCCATCTCCCACCCCATCTTTTAGCGTGCAATCAGAGAAAGACATTTGGTGGTTGGGTACTATTGAGGTGCCCAAAGAGACCAATGGAGTACTTTCATGGATTTTTGAGAGAACTCCATGGATCACAGAAGTAATACACTCCCAAATTGCAGGTCAGAAGTTGAAGATTGAGGGTTTTGGTAGTTATGATGTGGAGTGGCACTTAGGTGGGGATTTGAAGACCATAAAGTGTTTGCTTGGCTGCAAACAAGGGGCTTCTTCTCTCATGCCTTGTCCATTTTGCACTCGAGGGTACAAACCTAATGGAAAAAAATCACATAAGATCACTGCAAAGGCCGGATCCATGCTTCCATGGCAAGGGCATGGAGAACAAGGGTTAGATTGTCGTGATGTCGGAGATGAAGGTAGAGAATGGGAAGCGTCTATTCTGAGATGTCCCATGCTCAATGCCCCAGACCGTGATCAAAAGGACCATGCTTGGAATCCAATCTTTCGATTTCCTCTATCGAATGTACATTTTTGTACATTACACGCATTCATGCACATTTTTGATAGGCTATTGAAGCTCCACATTGACTATGCTTTCACGATGAAACCGTTGGAAAAGTCCCAGGAAGCGATCGAAAGAGTGGAGGTACTCTTAAATTCCATTGGCTGTCACGGTGGAAATGTGTCTATCGTTGCTGCAAAGAACACAGGGGAGGCCCATGAAATTGCTCAACAAGTGTCAATGAGTGGACAAAAGGCTAGACACTTTTTGAAGAAAGTTTCCCAAGGAAAGCCAAGTCGATATGATGCTCAAAACACCTCCAACCAGTAGGCAGGTAACCTTTGGGAGCTTTGAAAGGAGTTATGCAAAGCTACTACCGACAATGATTCAAATGGCGAGCTTGCAAACAAGCGCAAGCAAGTTTGGGCACATTTTGATAAAATGGTCAAGCTTATGGGCCTTAACAGCACAACAAAAGAACAATGCCAATCATTTCAAGAAGCCTTGGCGGATTTTACCAAGGTCTTCACCCTTTCTTGGGGTGAAAATAACATCACACATTACATGGTAAGTCATTTTACATGGTGTATTCATTACAAAGGATTTTTTTTATTTAATAATGTGGATAGTTTACTCATGTGAACAACATATCTTGTTTGTGCATGGTGCACTTTTTATGCACAAGTATGGATCACTTGAAATTTTGAGCACTCAAGGCATGGAGAAGTCCCATTATCGAGCAAGGGGAGTGTACTTCAACAATACTCGACATGGTGGTGGAATGGTGCAATCCAATTATTTGGAGGAGATGTTCAATTGGTTTTTTCGCACAACATTTGCTCGTAAGCTCACAATGGAGCGTGCGTGACAATCAAAGATTGCTATTGAAGTGCGGAAATGGAGTCTTCAAGAGTATAGCAACAAGTGGCAAATGTCGCAAGGTCCCACCAAGCATGCTACATGGCGGCGATGCAGAGTGCGACAACGATCAAAGTAGATACTGCGCGAGTCACTAAACGTGAATGCACGGTCCAACTCTTAGCGACATGTTTATTTGAAAAATAATACTTTTTTAAAAAAAAATAGTGTGAACAGGGCCCTTTTTAAATGGGCCCTTATAAATATTGCATGCTCTCATAAACCACTCATTTCTTAAGAACATGTGAGCTCTTACCAATGAAATGGCGCGCACCAAAAAAACCGCGAAAGAGCATCCGCCTGCCAACAAAAACACCCTCCAAGGATGTGAGAAGCCGTCATGGCTTAAAGGCACAAGAAAACGGCCACGAACGCCTGGCTATTCCAGGAACTCATTTGGTAGTGGGCATGGTGGTAGGGCACAAGAGTCATCGAGGACTGTTGAATCTCCACCTCCTCAAGATATAACACCTAGAAGGAGAATGAAGCAACGTGCCCAACGCTGGAGAGAGGAAGAGGGCCAGCAAACAACAGAGTTTGATAGGGAGCAACCGTCGCGCCACCAATCACAAGCAGGACCATCCAGGACTCGGGTGGTCCATACAGACACTGAATCAGAAAGTGAGACACCATGGATGCAAGAAAAAATACCGCGCACACACCGGGTGGCCGTTGGGGGGAAGACATTGCCTGGAGGCCAAGGAGCTCTCCCCACACAACAAGATCGGCAGCCAAGGGAAGAGGAAGAATCAAAAGAGGCTGCAGAACTAGCCCCTAAGCATGTAAACAGGTGCAAGTCTAAGTTTTTCAAGAAGCCTAAACGCCGCCCGCCAGGAAATGTGCAAGTGCCCCCAAGACAACCGCAGCGACGCCGAAAAATAGCAAGGGCATTTGCAGAAATCCGCCACTACCAGAAGACGACGGAGCTTTTGATTCGACGCTCCCCCTTTGCTCGCACTGTGAAGGAGTTCCTTCAAAGCTATGGAAATCATTATAGAATGCAAGCAATAGCGCTAGAGGCTATTCAAGAAGCTGCAGAGGCCCACATCATTTCGGTGTTGGAAGATACCAACCTACGCGCCATACATGCAAAGCGAGTGACAATACAGCCAAAAGATATGCATCTTGCAGGTCGATTGCGACGAGACTTCGAGCATTAGCCAAAGTTACCCCTCTTTTTGTATTGCACACCCTTATCTTTGTAATGATTTGACTTTCCAATGACAATATGATCAACAGTTGTGTCTACTATCTTTGTAATGAAATGACTTTGTAATTTCAAGTTCTGTATGTAATTTCAGTCAATTTCAATAAATTTGTGCTTTTTAAGTACCCTTGGGGGTAGATAAGCCTATAAGGGGCAATAAAAAGCCTGGCCACAAGGGCGCGCAAATGGACCATCCATCAGTTTTGGATGGGCCATTTGCGCGCCCTTGTGGCCAAGCTTTTTTTTGCCCCTTGTAGGCTTATCTACCCCCAAGGGTACTTAAAAAGCACAACTTTACTAAAACCTATTGGTTTTGCAACATTATTTTACACGGATCCTTGTGGACACCCTTTTTTAGCCATTTCAAGCTTTGAATTCCCTATAGGATATAAAAAAAAAAACATATTGTGAAACCAAGTGTCTATGCAACATTAATTTGGATTTTTCAAATGTCCAATGTAATTGGACTTTTTGGTGCAGGGGTGTACTAGGTAGAGCTAAAGCAGGTGATAGTGTGCTGGAAACTTCATTTCATAATTGATTTCACCTTTTCTAGTGTCCTTGAGTGTGAACATATGCTGGAATTGCCATAGAAAGGGTGCATCTAAATTAATGATGCAAAACCAATTCATTTAAATAAATTTGTGCTTTGTAAGTATCCTAGGGGGTAGATAAACCTACCAAGGGCCAAAAAAAGCCTGACCACAAGGGCACGCAAATGGCCCATCCAAAACTGATGGATGGGCCATTTGCGCGCCCTTGTGGCCAGGCTTTTTTTGGCTCTTGGTAGGCTTATCTACCCCCTAGGGAACATAAAATACCTAAATTTACTGAAATTGACTGAAACTACATACAGAACTTGAAATTACAAAGTCACTTATCAAAACAATTTTTATATCACCAATTGAAACAATTTTCAAGATTGACAAATCACATTAAGAATTTCCAAGATAGAGAGACAATTTCAAATATTTTTTATTACTTCCAAAACGGTGATTTTACATCATGTATCTGAGGAGTTCATAATTGTTTTGACCATTTCCTGGCGTCTATTTTGCGCGTAAGGCAACTCCCCAGTCAAGAGGGAGTGCGCTATGGCCTTTGGGTCAGTTGAGCCAATGGAAGCATGTATCCCTATCTGGGAAATCAGTTTACCACGAAAGCCAGTGCCAAACGCTATGCATGCTGGGATCTATACACTAGGAACACTTGATGCGCAGTTTAAGCAATGGTGCTCAAACACAAAAACTTGCTCAAAGCTTTTAACGACCAAGTCATAAAATGGGCTTGGGGAGTAAATTCATTATGGATAATGGCCACATCGCTAGGGGGGAGTTGTCCTAGGTAATGTGCAAGGGAAGCTTGAGGTCCAAAGCCCGTCCGCTTGCCACCCGTCCTTGCAGCAAAATCATCAACCTCCACGACATCCTTTCATAAACCGATGAAGGTTGAGAAAAAAGACAAGGAAGGATAAAATAGTAACATGAAATTTAGGATACAGTTTACCTCCTTCTCCTTGTCGTCCTCCTCCCTGTTGCCCTTTGCATCCAAGTCAATGCTCCCATGCACCACAGATACGACCTTTGGATCATCATATGGGAGGTTGCATAATGGCATAGGCATCCTAGCAGCCTCAACCTTGGCTTTCATGGCTTGGAATTCTTCATCAGCTACGTGCAACTGCTCTGTTGCGAGGACCTCCGCACATACAACTGCAATAGTGTCAGCAACAGAGTCCCCATCTGGCAAGAGCTTGCTTGCTAGAGCATCTGGCGTATTGTCTAAGGGACATTTGGTGCTGTTGCATAGCACGCTCAAGCATTCATCCATGCGCAGGCAAAATGCTTTCTCTAAATCATGCAGGAACACATACTCCTCCCCATCCACTAACACTGAGGAGAAGCGGCTGATTTCTACCTCTGGGATAGCCACATCCGTCAATGGTAGTGGCACTGG
This sequence comes from Adiantum capillus-veneris, assembly GCF_014529385.1. Taxonomy (NCBI): domain Eukaryota; kingdom Viridiplantae; phylum Streptophyta; class Polypodiopsida; order Polypodiales; family Pteridaceae; genus Adiantum; species Adiantum capillus-veneris. The sequence goes on along the minus strand of NC_140959.1, from coordinate 116,652,215 downwards.
AGTGTCACTAGGACCAGCCGCAACTATGGATTTCTCAACCAGTTCCTCAAGACCCCTAGGGTACTCGAGCCGGTGTGCCTTTACTTCCGCTGCATGGTTCATGGGGATAACCTGCTGCTCCTTGGTGTCCTTGATAAAGGACCCAACCTGAAGGTGTGGTAAGCGAAGCTCCTCCAAATCAGGTTCCTCGCTCACCAAGAAGATAAATGTTGCGAGCCGAGAAAGGTACTTCACCCCCAACTTGCGCTTCTTGAGCACTGACACCCCTAGGGCTTGCTCGTCCAAGTAATGGCCTGCATTGGTTGAAATTTCTTGGAATCGTTGCAACCGCTTGGAGAATGGGCAATCACCTTTGTGTATATAGCGCAAAAGATCACAAGGCACCCAGATCCCTACATGTGGGGGGATAGATACATAATATTTTATGATGTGCTCCTCTATGAACACAAAAATCTCGGCAAATGCATCCATGTGAAGGGCAACTGTGGCATCAAGGTCAGGGAGACGAGTAAAAAAGGTGTGGAGGTCCAACTTCCCTTTGTATTTGGTGTCCTCGAGGAAGAGGATGAAGGGATGAAGCGTGACAAAGGGGTGGATGTGGCTGCAGATGCAGAGGCTGTGGAAGCATCCATGTCTAGCCTGGGGTGTAGACAGAGAGTGGAGGAGCTCAAGAGTTGCAAAAGTGAAAATAGTGAATGAGTTAGGTGGCCCCCCTTTTATTATGGACCCTTTTTTTAAGACATTAAAAAAAAGGCACTTTCACCAAAAAATGATTTCTCATCCCAATGAAAAAAATTATATTCAAAGGCATGATTTGCCGAAGCAAATCATGTTGATTACAACGGGGATCAGTTTGAAAATTGCAAGAGTTACAAAGTTATAAGATCGATAGCATAGTTCCATCCATCCCCCAGTCCTCCTCGACCTTCAGTTTGTCTTCCATTCTCTTCCCAATCTGCGGACATTCATTACAATAAGCATCCAATGATCGACAAACCATGATGTATTGAAAATGTGGTGGAAGGATTCTCACCTTGTGACCTTGTAAACGAAATTGTGCTTGTTGAAGGGCCTCAAAACCCATACTAACCAAATGTTCTCGAACCTTACTGAGAGTCCAATGCTTGTTTACTTGGACTGCCTCCAAAGCATCGTTGGGCATCTTCACTGCAATGTCAAAGCTTGCAATAGCGCCGTCTACACTCTGTAAGGGAGTCCACACTCCAAGCTTGCACATCCAACGATCATAGTGAAATCGTATGTACAAGGAGGTGCGGGATTTCAAATAGCGCATTCCAATACCTGAAGCTCCAACCTTACAACGGTACCGGTCCCCGTTGTGCATACCCTCCACAAAACTCCAGTCCTCTTCTAAAAGCCTTCCTAATTCCTCGTAATGTGCATCTTTACATACAAGCATTGTGTTAGTCTCCACAAATCCAAACTCTTTAAAAATGTGCACAAAACAATGAATAGGCAAACACCAACTCAAGCCCACAGACCTAGAAGCTTTAGAGTATTTCAAAGAGTTTTGGACATCCATTATCATCTTTTGCTTGAAAGATGCTACCGACCACAAATCTGGCACCGGCCACTCCATACTTAATAAGGAAGTTACTTTGATGGGTTCAAGCGTTCCAAACGCTTGTGTAGAAGTAGGGACAATATAGGAGTGAGAATAGAAGAAAATCCTTCTTTGAACCAGTTTGGTTGGGCAAAGATGTGGGAACATTATTGCTCCAATATCCGCATGTATAGCATTGAATGTGCCGGATAGACTATGTAGTGGCTGCTCCTCCACCAACGTGGATGGAAATATGACTATAAATGCATGACAAATCTTAAGTATGAATCCATAATAACATTACACTGTGATTTCACACCTAGCTTTGTATTCTCAAAACATGTACTTACAATGTGTTGGAAATCAAGGTGGTTGTTGCAAATGCATGGTTGACAATGAGAAAACATGTTGCACAATGGCTACGGTCCCCTTGTCTTTGCGGTTCTTGAAGCCAAGGAGCTTTCCTTTCCAATGAAGATCCAAGTTTGCACGATTCCGCACACGATGAGGGTCAATAGCAGATGGTTGCATGTATATCCAAGCACCTTTGGTGAACTCTTGTGGCACCCACTCATCATCTACACCTCTATTGTTGTGGCATGCAAGTGCTGTGACCTCATCCTTTGGCCGCCTCTGCGAAGTAGAGTTGGCCATGGTTGAGCAAAGAAAACTAGGAGGAGGAGAAGGACCTTGCTTGTTTCTACAATGTACAGAGGATAAAGTGATATGAGAAGGTGGATAACCCTTGTGGAAATGGGAGGAGAAGGTGGATAACCCTTGCTTGGTGTGGCAATGGGAGGAGAAGGTGGATAACCTTTGCTTGGTGTGGCAATGGAAGGTGGTAGGGGAGGAGAGAGGAGCTTCCTTGCTGTAGCAATGGAGATGGTGTAGAGAGAGAGAGTGTTGGAGTAGAGGATGAGTGTGATGGTTGCAACCAAGGAGGGGTTGGAAAAGGGGGGTTCTAGAGAGAGAAAATCACTTTTTGCCTAAGAACCACTTTTGGGGGAGCTCTGGATAGCAAAAAAATATTTTTCAAAAGTTTTTTTAAAAAATTGAATTTTAGGGTTTTTGGGTGCATGTTTTGACTTTTTGAGGTCAAAAAATGCTTTTTTGACCATAAAATAGTTTTAGGGGGGTTTTAAGAAGATGAGATTTGAGTTTTGAAAATTTTGAAAAATTTCAAATTTTTGGGATTTTTTCATAACCGGATCAAAAAGGAGGGAAGTTGGAGGTTCCATATACCCCCCCCCCCCCCCCCCCACCCCACCCCACCCCACCTTCTCACTAGGTAAGAGCCCATTTAAGAAGTGTAAGACTACTTTGTCCCCCTACATTTTTGAGGGCATAGAGTGTGTCCACCACCCTCTTCTCATTGGCTGGCCTTTAATTAACCTTAATCCCAAAGGGCCCCTAGAGGGTTCATATTTTTCCTAATGATGTAGTTAATTGACGAGATTGAGAATCGAGAGGGGTGGTGCAGCTCGGAGATAGGCTTGGTGTTGGTCATCTTTGAAGCTGGTTGGGTTTTGTTGATGATTACTTTCATGGGATTCCATCTGCCAATCATCTAGGAAAAACTAATAGACGTCGCATGGGCTCGGAGACAGGAGACACAGATGTGCTTCCTTGACCGCTTGTCGGAGAGAGAGAGAGAGAGAGAGAGAGAGAGAGCTTACTTGTGAATCGAGAAGACGAGTGACCCGCAGTCTTGCGTAGGCGCTTTCTTGGGAGTCGAGGGCTGCGTAGGCACATCAGGCAAAAAAAAATGTATGGAGAAATAGCGATATCGCTTTTGCTCCCTTTATTTTTGACTTAAAAAAATCCAAAAAAAAGGCAGCAATAACGATATCGGTATTGCTCCTTTTTTTTGGTTCAGCAAAAAAAAGCATTTTGCCCTCCCATCTTGCATACGTCCCCAACTCTGCGACTGCCCGTAATAATAATTCCTCACCAATAATTTTTGTTTTGCCTTGATTATCATTATGCAATAGATTAATCAATGATATATCTTCGGAGCTCAATATCTAACTGAGCACCATGGATGTTGCTGCAAACGTCAAATAGACACAAAAATTGACCTCACCAATAATTTTTGTTTTGCCTTGATTATCATTATGCAATAGATTAATCAATGATTTATCTTCGAAGCTCAATATCTAACTGAGCACCATGGATGTTGCTGCAAACGTCAAATAGACACAAAAATTGACCATGCTATCTCAACCTCAACAAGGGCTATAGGGAATACTTAGGCAAATCACTCTTGTGAAGGTGTACGAGCAAGTAGTTAGAAAAGGTGCCAATTTACTATCCTTATGATGGTCACTGCAAGATGCATTGGAGGACTGAAGAATTATGGCTATCACATCGTCTAAACATCTTTGTACTTTCTATCATGAATGATAAAGCGAACATCAAATTGTTCTGTTGCTCAGTACTCGCTAGCCATTTCTATAAGCATGTTTTTTTCCAGAATATTTTACCTTTAGTTTAAATTTTATGCAACCTTCTATAGTGGGTATGGCATTTACTTTGGGAAAATGGTGTGGTTTCAAGAGTAGATTAGCTTATGAGCAATAAGCCACCTAGCGGGAGAATCTCCAAAGTGAAGACCCAAGCAAGTCCCGCATATTTAACCAAGTCTCATTTTGCTCAAATGTGCAGGCACACTTGCATACCGCACACTTCCCCATAAAGCATAGGTCTCTGGTCATAATGAACATGTTGCCCAGTATTTGCATCTCGCCATCTTGTGGCTAGGCCTAAGTCAATAAGAGATACCTCAAAGAGACCTCAAAGAGAGAGAGAGAGAGAGAGAGAGAGAGAGAGAGAGAGAGTAGCTTACCACTCTACCTCAGTTCTCTCCTCCAGCCGCTCTCTCTCTTGACTATCTATAAATTCCTCTATCTACTCTACCCCATTTCTCTATCATCTTTCCCTCCAACTACCCCTCCCTTCACTACATCCACATCTGTTTGTCCATTCTACCTACATCCTGTGCTCAGGGCACCTTCACTACTATTTCTCACTCTCTTCTCTATCTCCCCTTCTCATCCTCTCCTCCTGACCCTCACTTTGCCAACAGATTCCTCCCACCTCCATCTCTCTCTCTCTCTCTCTCTCTCTCTCTCTCTCTCTCTCTCTCTCTCTCTCTCTCTCTCTCTCTCTCTCTCTCTCTCTCTCTCTCTCTCTCAATGGAAAGCTCTCATTTCATTGTTCACATGGGTGGTGTGGGGGTTGGAAAACCACACCACCTATCATCGGACGGATCTTTGTTGGTTCTATCTGGAGCTGACATAAATGCACCAGCTGGTTATAATGTGTTTGCCCTAGCAAAATCTATTGAAGGTGAACCGTTAACATAAGTTCCTTTGCAGAATGCGGGTAAAGGTAATAGCTCTCCTCTTTATGTTTTGGATGCTAAAGTTTCCACAAAGTATGTTGCATTCTTGGATTCCCCTGTGAAACCTACTTCAACACTACAGTTTGCGGACATAATGTTGCTTTCTTCTGATGAAGAGAAAGAAGACTTTCACTTTGACCCCACCAACAAAACACCCAAAAATGGGGTGATCGACCTAGACTCCCCACTACAAGAGGGATGTAAGCAGGACCGGGCTCCGATCGGTGATTCCTTTAGCATAGTGGAGTTAGCGTTACATCCCACTATGAGATCTCCAAAGCTAAAGACCTTGATCACATCATCGGAATGGGAGTGGGTGGAAGAAATTCCATCAAGCTACAATGGAAACATGGTGTTTGAATTTCCACCTCAGCCTAATATCGAGAGGTCATCTATGGATGGAATGGAGCAATCAGTGGATGGTCATGTGTGGACAAAACCAACAACCACAAACATCAAATTTCCAGCAACTATAAGGAAAAGCTATTGAGGAGGTGATTTTGAATGAGTGTTTGCAGAGTGCTCGCAAGTGTTATCTACAGGAATACCCAACCGGTCGTCTTAGACAGGTATTCCTTATTCTTTTGTTTTATGTACAAGGGAAGAGTGACAAAATCACAATTGTAGGCATGGAATAACAAGTAAAATAATTGAGAGACCAATGCTAAATGGTGACTTGCAAAAGTATGGAATGTTGAAGTGCTTTTATTGTCAACATGTGCCTACTATTTGAAAAACCTGCGACTGCCAAGTTTACTACATAATGCCAACCGCCGACAAACGCTATTCTCGAGCCATGGTGCACCAAGGCTTCCATGACCATGATGTCAAACTAGGGTCATCCAAAAGTACCATTGCAAGGGTGAAGTCTTTGGTGGCTGAGGTCGTTGATTTGCTTGGCATCCAAGCTGGGCCGAGAAAAATCCAAATGGGGCTGGTTTATTTCTCAATCTGTCCTTCAACCTTCTTCAGGTGAATGCACATTGCTTGGACAAGTAGAGTTGTCAGTTCTACTTCAAGAAAGATTTCCTCTTGTTAAAAGCCAAAGGTATGGGAAATGCATTTTAATATACATTTTAAACTTAAAGTCTTATATATTTCTAAACTTTCATCATGTTCTCCGCAGAATTAAAAATTGAGTGCATAAATTTCATGGAAAGTCAAGTGCTCGTGGAGAGGAGTCATTGATAATTGACTTAAAGAGACGCTTCATTAGGAGAAATATGAACCTTGCATGGGCCTTGCAAGGAATCCTAATTTTTAGGGATTAAGGCTAATGGTGTGTAAGGTTAAGGGGACAAGGGCATTCAAGAAGCTAGTTTTTAGTAGGCTTTTTTAGCCTTTTTTGAGACACATGTAGGATGTGGACCTAAGAGGTCACTTTCTCTCTTTAGCTTTTTGAAAGTGAAGGGAGTAAAGAGGTGTGGCCACATCATCAAAAACGTGGATCACTAAGAGCCAAAATTTGACTTTTTTAAAAAAAAGTTATTTTTACTTATTTTTGACTTAAAACTCCCCCCCAATATATATCCATATCAAAAAAGTATTTTTTGACATTTTTTTTTTAACTTACAAGCACTAAAAGTCCAATTTTTCAAAAAAAAACTCCCCCCCCCAAAAAAAAACCTTTCTTCTCTCTTCCTCCTCCCTCCTTTCTCCCTCTCCTCTTCCTCCCTGCCCCCTTCTCTCCTCCTCCTCCCCTGTCTCCCTCTCCCCCACTTTCCCCTTCTCTCCTCCCATGTTCCTCCCTGCCCCCTTCTCTCCTCCTTCTCTCTCTCTCTCTCTCTCTCTCTCTCTCTCTCTCTCTCTCTCTCTCTCTCTACCCCCTTGTCTTCTCCCATGTTCCTCTCTCTCCATCCCCCCTCTCTCTTTTCACCCTTTGCTTTCTCTTTTCATCCTTTGCTTCCTCATGCAACAGCTACCATGGTGCTCAAGGACATCACAAATCGTATGCATACATATTTGCTTGTTCGCAACGTTTGCACCGAAGGCCGCACATGAGGGTGAGAAGAGGTCATCCCAGGAACGTCGTACCATCGGTGAGATGAATGTTGACGATTCTTCAATATCTTGCTAATACCATCATATTTGAATAAAACACCCCTTTATGCAAGGTAACAATATACTTCTTACTTTTGATTGTGTTCTTCTTATCATAAACTTTGAAGTCTAAGGTGCTGCCTCTACTTGTTTTGTAGTGCTTGGTACAAAGGTTGCTTTTATACACAAATAGTGAAAGGTTGCAGGTTAGAGAGGCCAAGTGTCACCACTTTTCCTCTAAAACAGTCTTCTTTGTTACATCTTGCAGGTAGGTGCTTCAAATCCATGCTTATTAGGGGCGGTAATCTCATCCTAATGTATATTTTTGTATTGTTTATTCCCAGTTAGATAGAAATACTTGCAAATTTGTACAACATATACTTAACAAGTGTCTTCATTATATAGCTTGCGAATGTTGAATTCATACATGTTTTTGTTACAAGGTGACCTCTTGCTATGCTAGTTGAGTGGCGTTGTTTGCAAGAATGACTCAAGGAACTGGCATAACATGAAGCTTTTACGGTGGCACAAAGCTCTCCTCAGCGGCAATGTGGCTCCCACTACACCAAAAATCATTATGCTAACATGGAGAGATCCCTAGTAGGACAATGCAAAAACTTTTCATCAGCAGCAACACACCCTTTCCTAACATGAGGGCACTCCTACCAAAGATATTTTTATGTGATAGGTCACCCCAGGAGCATACCATGTCATGGAATGGATGTAAGAACTATGACCGCACTACTCCTTGGAAGTTGTTCACAGATGTATGTTTATCAAAGTTAATGAGAAGAAATTTAGTCTTTTTTGTTTGTTGATGTGTAAGAGCACTCTAGGTCTACTATATTTTAGATTGTTTGATAAGTTAAATAAAATTTGTAGTCATTTAAAGTGTAAGTTTGTTTTTGTTTGATAAGATTGTACATGAGAAGACATAATAAAGTATAAGAGATCTTGACAGAATAAGCCTCGATTAGATTCCTACCATGCACTTGTGACACCAGACCTCTCCTTGAACCCTTTGATTTCTATCATTGTGGGAATTCCAAGGGTGGTCTATTTTCAAATTTTTAGCAATAAATTTTTTTAAAAGGAAATTTGGGTTATTTTAAAGTTTGTATACATTCTAGGAGTTCATTCTGATTGTTTTCCTTCAGTTTCAATTTTTGATCGAGGGCACTCCTTGGAAGCCACTTTTGAAGGTGTTAGGGTGAGATTCTGAGAAATTTTTGCATGTAGGAAATGCAATCCTTAACACAATAAAAAAACATTGGTTCTCTGAGTATTTTCAGATTCCATGGTTTTAATGCCCGTTCGAACCCGTAGATTAAGGAAAAAGTAAGAAATGTCTGTTTTACATCATTTTTTAAGAAATTGACAACTTGCACGTTGATTTTTGGAAAATCGGAGTAGGATATGATTTTTTTGCATCACACGATGGTCGAAGAGCGCGACGAGATGAACAAATTTATGTGAGACAAGCCCAGACAGATTCGGAGCCAATTGAACACTAGAAGCTCTTGAAAACAGCCTAAAAGTTCAACACTTTAAAAAAAAAAAAGACCACTTGAATTATGGCCATGCATAAAAAAAATGTTGTACTTGTGATTTTAGGGCCCTAGGGACCCTCAACATGAGGGGCCACAAGGGCGTGCAAACAGGCCATCCAAAATTTTTGGATGGCCTTTTTGCGCGCCCTTGTGGCCCCTCTTGTTGAGGGTCCCTGGGGCCCTAAAATGACAAGTACAAGCTTTTTCTGATGCATAGCCATGAGATAGAATTGGGCAAATTAATGTATTCATAGCAAACTCTCCCCCCCCCCCCCCCCAATGGAAAATAGCTAAACATTGTATCATGCCATGCATTAAAAAAAATCTTCTACTTGTCATTTTAGGGCCCCAGGGACCCTCAACATGAGGGGCCACAAGGGCGCGCAAATTGGCCATTCAAAAATTTTGAATGGCCAATTTGCGCGCCCTTGTGGCCCCTCATGTTGAGGGTCCCTGGGGCCCTAAAATGACAAGTAGAAGATTTTTTTTAATGCATAGCCATGAGATAGACCTGGGCAAATTAATGTATTCATAGCAAATTCCCCCCCCCCCCCCCCCCCCCAATGGCAAATAGCTAAACATTGTATCATGCCATGCATTAACAAAAAGCTTGTACTTGTCATTTTAGGGCCCCAGGGACCCTCAACAAGAGGGGCCACAAGGGCGCGCAAACAGGCCATCCAAAATTTTGGATGGCCTGTTTGCGCGCCCTTGTGGCCCCTCTTGTTGAGGGTCCCTGGGGCCCTAAAATGACAAGTACAAGATTTTTTTAATGCATGGCCATGAGATAGAACTGGGCAGTTTAATGTGTTCATAGCAACCCCTCCCCCCCCAATGGCACATACCTAAACCTTGTATCATACTTATCAACCATTTTTTACTTCCTTGTGTCCATCCCCTGTTCTTGGAAATATCTTGGTCCCTATTTGTGCCTGGATGGGCATTCTACACGCCGTTGTGGTCCCTCTTGTTGAGGGTCCCTAGGGAAAAATGACAAATAGGGGATTTGTTTTAATGTATGGCCATGAGATAGAGTTGTAGTGTTTGATGTCCGGAGTATTCACTATGTGCGTTCACCACAATGGATTGAAAGTAGCCCTTATAGGCCTTACCTACACATGTTTCTATAACTTTACAAGAATATAAATTCCCTTATGTTGAACACATGTGCTATGTTACATATACTTTAGTGAACTCCCAAGGTCAAAGGCCTCACAAATTTTGTGCACTCAGAACGTTTAGCATTAGAAATCAACCAAACACGGAGCCAATTTTTACTTCCTTGTGTTCACCTCGTGTTCTTGGGAATGTTTTGGTTAAGCCATTTCTTTGGTATTTAAAACCATATGTGACCCCTATTGTTATAGTATCCAACCAAAGGTTTTTTGATTAGCAGTTATATAGGTTCGAGTGATACATATCTTCTATGTTAACAATGCATGTATCTATAATTTATATTTAGACTTTCTCTATCCAAATGAGCTACATAGTAAAAATCAAATCCTCAATTCAACAATTAAGTTCACAAGGTGATAGCTATTGGTATGATCTTTAGCAATACCAAATAAATAGCTACCAATAGCGAACGAATAGGGATATTTAAGAAGGTTTGATACCAAAAACTTCTCAACACTACTCAAAAAGGTGGAAACTCAAAGGCTTTATAATATATATGATGAAACAAGAATCAATAATAAGTCAACCCTATATATCTACACCTCCATCTCAAGTTGTCATTTCTCTAAGTCAAGCTTGGAATAGGCATAGTATGGAAACAATAACATTTTGGAAAGCAAGAATTTAGCTTTCTCAACTTTTGAAATGTTGCTATTGATATATATTCAACATCCCCAAATGAAGACATCTTGACGAAGGTTATGATCCACTTAATAAGAATAACCATTAGTGATTAAACCGAAATCAAAATATTGCATGAATTTCTTCATGGTGGAATGATTAAGACTTGAAACTTCAAACATCTTACAAGTAAATCAGAATATCCATAAAAATCAACAATATTTCTCAAATCTGTATGAAACTCCAGTAATCTAAATTAAATACTCTCACTCAGTGCGACACCATTTAACAAAAAGAAATATTTATATTGCATTTATAGAGGAATCCAGCCTCATAAAAATAATTACAAATGGAGACAATGTTGTTGCTGTTAGGCTTCTCTAACGAGTATTTGTGTGTCTATGACACTAGGGAAGATAGTAGTACTATAGGGATGGCTTTTCTAAGAGCTCCTAGAGAGTACCTATTGGTTCAAGATTCTACAAAAATCCTACTATTCTTATCAAAATCTTCTAACACGGTAGTGAAAGGTTCCTCACGGAAAAAAAATAGGGTGATTTCCATCTCTGCACATGGTTGCTTGCTCATGTCCTCCCAAAACAAGTTGACTTTGTAAGTAAACAACATATTATGTGAGCACAAAGTTATAAAGTACAAAATGATATCATTCTAATAATCTAATGACAACTATACAAAGAATAAATTATAAGAAAAATCTTTGATGACTCTCCATAGATAACACAACTTACTTACATGGTGAGACTCAATCACATGCTACAAAACTATAGATGGCGCACCAAAGCCATCAACAAAATAGCACCACCCAATGTTATGAGGTGTGAAGCCTAAACATTGAAAGCCATAAAGAGGTTAATTCCCTCCAGCATGCTAAACTTAAAGATGGAGATGATCTTAAGCTTTGAATGTAAAAAACAAGGGTAGTTTTCTCACCATTCTATCTTTATGTTGGAGATGAATCCTTGCAATGCCCATGCACTATTCACACCTCCTGTTCTTGTGGTATGCAAGTCATGTGAGTTGACGCTTTTTCCACCTTCGGGAGTAGAGGTTTCCATGTAGTGCGAGTGAATGAAAGTAGAAGGAGGAGAATCTTGTTTCATGCTGTAATGGAGGTGAGAAAAGGGAGAAGAGCTAGCTTGGTGTGGAACTATGTGGTGCGCAAGGAGAAGAGATGGGGGAGAAGCTTGCTTGGTGCTACAATGGAGATGGGAGAAAGCTAGTAGAGAGATAATGTTGGACTGTAGGGGGTGCATGTGGTTGTTGCAGCCATGGAGAGCTTGGAAAAGGGTTTGTAGAGAGAGAAAATCACTTTTTAGCTATAGAATAGGTTTGGAAAGACTTTGGAGGGTGGAAAATGATGTTTTGAATTTTTTTGGAAATTTTTAATTTTTTGAAATTTTTTAGTGCACGTTTTTTACTTTTGGAGGTCAAAAATACTTTTTTGACCATGAAATAGGTTAGGGGACCTTTTAAGGAGGAAAAACTTGAAATTTGAAATTTTTTGAAAATTTGAAATTTTTAGTGTATTTTTAAATCCGGGCCAAAAAGTGGGGGAGAAAAGGTCAAAGTGGTCCCCCCCCCCCCCCCCCCCCTTCCCTTTCCCCTACCACCCCCCCTCCCTTACCTTCTCACTAGGTAAGAGGCCATTAAAAGGTGTAAGGCTACCTTGTCCCCCTACTTTTTTGAGGGTATAGAGTGTGTCCACCACCCTCTTCCTATTGGCTAGTCTCTAATTAACCTTAATCCCAAAGGGCCCCTAGAGGGTTCATATTTTTCCTAATGTGACATTTTTTTTAATCCACGGAATGCTTTTTCCAGGTCAATCTAATAGAGAGGAGGATAGATGTTTTGTATTTAAGATGTCGACAACAGGTCCTAGCGCAAGCATAGATCTTGTCAATAGGATGCGAAGAAATGGAAATGGAGATCTAAAAAGAGCATGGGTTTGCTTTAATCACGTTCGACGGGTAGAAGGATGGACAACCATGGCAGCACATGTTTACGATCCGAGGCAAGTTTTAATTTTATGTTCAATACTCAACACATATTGACACATACTTCAATGCTAATGTGGCTTTGTGTTGATGTTCTGTGCCCAAGAATTAATGACAATTTCCATATGTGAGATAAAGAAGAGGACACTACAACACATATGATATTTTGGCAACAAATGATCAATGTGCTAGAGCGCAATGGGGTGCCCCCACCAGATTTTGTTGGCTTTATGGCAGATGAAGCCCAAGCAAACTGGAATGCGGTGCGCACAATTTTCAATGGAGGTCTGGATATGGTGATGAAAGGTAGGGAGAGATCATGCCTTTTCCATTGGGAACAAAGTCTAAGGATCCACACCACAAAATATGTGCTCAATGCATTTCAAGACGAGCACAAGCGACTGTGTCGAATGTGGCGGTGCGCGCAAAGCAGTGAAGATGCAGAGGCCCAATATCGGTTTATTCGAGCTTGGTGGGCAACAAGAAAGGTGGCAGATGGGAATCTAGGCCCAATGGAGTGCTGGTTGAGTTGGTGGCATGTGATGTATCCTCATTGGAGGAAGGAAATTGTTGGTGTAACTTTTCAAATTTATTCTAGAATAAGTTGTAGGATGTCCATTTAATTAGACCCTTCATGATATCAATGAAATATCTTTATTTCCTTTTTTGTAGGCTCTAGATGACTATTGTATCGAGGTCGTCCCTTGAACAAATCTCTCAGAGTCACGTCACGCTTCATGGCTAGCAGGTGAAGGTCACAAGCCTAAAATTTCTTTGTACGATGCAACAGTTTCGGATATTGGGAACACTCTTCTTCAACAATCCAAAAGAATGGCATATACAGAGGGTAAGTATATAGGAAGCAAACCAAGCATGAGCAAGATGAGAGACGGGGCAGCTTCATGACAATTTCACACACCTACTCCATCACAGACTAGCCGTGTTGTGAACGATGCAATTGGAGGAACTGATCTTCCAAAGGTGCCTGAGTTTTTTGCCGGGTTACAATGACAAGGCAATGCAAGACATTCAGGCGAGGAGGCAAATACTTCACACAAGCCAGAGTATGTCACTCAAAATGTAGCTCGACAAAGAAAGGCTCAAAAATTGTCATTTGGAGATGCATCACAGATAACCCAAGATCACTCTATGGACGAGGAGAATGACGGGGTGACAATTAGGGCCATCGAGATTGACATAAATGACACCATGTGGGCAATCCGTAGGTGCAAACCAGGGTCTAAGTTCACTTGCCAAGGAAAAATCAAAGGAGGAAAGTGCAAGATATATCCATAAGCACATGTCTATATTCTAACTTTTGTTCCCGTTTATTCTCCCACATTAAATGATCAATTTAATATGAGAAAATACTTTGGGTTGGTTAGATATTTGATTCAATGACATTACCTATTTTTTGAAATCATAGTTGTCCTCGACTATGAGGTAGAAGAGATAAAGCCTTAGTCATCAGCAGTCAATGTTTCTTAGCGGGTAGAGGATCCCTATTTACCCTACTACATCATTCCAAGATGGATGACTAATCCATTTGGTGCTTGGGAGATGTAGCTGCTGCAAGCATGTCTACTCTTTAGTCCATTTCATTCTTGTAGTAAAGTGACAAATTGTACTTGGTGTTTGAGAGACGTCGTCATCACAAACATGATTCTAAGCATGAATACTATTGAAATTTGTGCACAATAAAAATAGAATTAGTCTTATAAAACAAAAAATTTGATCATTTCAAAGAAACATGTAAATTTTCTTACTCTAATGTAGCATTGTAAGAATTGACGAGATTCATACTATACTTAAGCTGTATTCCTTGCATCCACCTAGCATCATCAAAAGGATAATTTTTGAACTTAATAAGATATCATCGGATAATCTTACCATGTCATAGTACTTTGTATTCATGCCGAAGGATAGCCTCGGGTTGTAGCACAGTCTTCTTGGTCTTTGATTTCTAGAGGTTCTTCAGTAATTGGTTCACTTGGTGTCTCTCCTTTGTAGGGCTTAAGTAGGCTCACATGAAAAGCATTGTGTATGAGCCAATGGTTAGGAAGCTTAAGTTGATAATCCATCTCATTGAGGCTGGCTTCAAGATTTCAAGAAGACCATAGTATCTTTTTGCTACTTTAGCATAATACTTTTGATGGCCCGTAGGACTTTTGCCCGTCGTTTGCCTCAATTGAGCCTTGGGAAACTTAAGTAAGACCCAACCCTTTTCTTTGAACCTTAATACCCTTCCATATTCTATATTCCCATGGATAGACTTGGGTAATCCAAAGATAAAATTCATGGATATACTCTCACATGGTGAATTAGGGATTGGAAATGGTTGGAGTAATCCAGGTTGTTTCTCTCTATCATACTTGGTCTTTTGGCATACCACACATTTTGAAACATACTCTTGTATGCCTACTTTCATGGTAGGTCAATAGAAGTACATCCCTTGTCCTCAAAGAGTAAGTTGAATACCTCTATGCCCCGCATAGGGAGGAGCATGGGATTCATACATGACTTTCTCACAAATGGAGTGGGTAGCACATAGCCTATTGCCATGAAGAAGATAACCATGTTGCAAGGTGAATGGTTCTTCTTTCTTCCCCAAAGCAAGGGCTGACAATATGTCTTTAAAGTCAGGGTCAATAGCATACTCATCTATCATAGAAGATAGATCATTGAGAGTTTCTATAGACACCACATTAACTTTTGGTCGTCACGTAAAAGTGAAAATGTGGCAATACAATGTGAACAATATGAAAATAAAATTGCGAAAGAAAATTTCCTACCTCATTTGTTTGTTGAAAAGGTTTTTTTGCGTCATGAAGTACTTGAGACTTTGGTGGTCTTTGTTCACAAAATAAATGGAGTCCCCAATAGATAGTGCTTCCATGTTTCTAGGGCATGTAGAACAACTAAAAGCTCTTTTTTGTATATTCCCAAGACTCATTCATTGGCATTGAGTCTTTGGCTCTCATATGCTATGGCATTCCCTTCTTGAAGCAAGACTGCTCCAAGGCAATCACCACAAGCATCACATTGGACCTCGAATGGATTTGAGAAATCTAGAAGCATAATGACTGGTTGGGAGGTAAGCTTCTCTTTGAGCTTGTCAAAAGCATTTTTCTCCTTAGCAGTCCATAAGTACTTAACGTTATTTTTTGTTATGTAATGGTCCCGCTATTTGAGAGAATTTTGATATGAAGCGTCTATAGTATGCACACATACCAATAAAGCTTCTTAGCTCATGTAGATTCCTTGGGTTAGTAGGCCAAGCTTTTACTACCTCCAACTTTGATGGATCCATATGGATACCATCTTGAGAGATAATATGACCTAAGTATTGAATCTCTTGAAGGAAAAATTCGTTTTTCTCTTGATTGTAAAAAGCTTGTTTTCCCTCAATGCTTGAACAATCGCCTGGAGATGTTGCTTGTGATCCTCCAAGGACTTGGAGTAGGAGATGATATCATCAAAGAAAACTCCAATAAATTTGCGGTAGGATCTAAATATTTTCTTCATTAAACGATTGAACATGGTTGGTGCATTGGTCAAGCCAAAAGGCATGACTAGATATTCATAAAGACCAACGTTGTACAAAACGTGGTCTTTAGAATATCTTCATTCACTATCCTTATTTAATGATGGCCACTTTTAAGGTCAATCCTACTGAAGTAGGTAGAGCCTTGTAGCTTATCAAATAGATCTTCTCCCCGAGGTATGGGGAATTTGTTTTTGATAGAGTGATATGGTTGAGTGCTCAATAGTCCACACACATGCGGTATGTACCATCTTTCTTTTGCACTAAAAGC
Organism: Adiantum capillus-veneris; assembly: GCF_014529385.1. Classification (NCBI taxonomy): domain Eukaryota; kingdom Viridiplantae; phylum Streptophyta; class Polypodiopsida; order Polypodiales; family Pteridaceae; genus Adiantum; species Adiantum capillus-veneris. The sequence goes on along the minus strand of NC_140959.1, from coordinate 116,636,031 downwards.
ACTGGAGAACAAAAGGGAGAGGAGATAGGCCTCACCATCCCTTTGTCCACCAATTCTTATACTTGCCTTATGATCTCCTCTTGTTGAGCTTGGGAAACTCAATAAGGAGGCTTGTTAGGTGGTGAGATTCATGGTAGGAGCTTAATTTAATGGTCATCATCCCCTCGTTTTGAAGGTAAGTCCATAAGGATATATGTTGGGTGCAACGTCTAGGGTGGATGCTACTGGCAAGGAGAAGCCCAAGGATTTTGTTGTATCCATAACCTGGTGCTGTGAAAGTGAACCCCCCCTTGAACAGATAGGGTGTAGTTTGAAAAATTAGCTACCAACAACTCGATTTTTTGGCTCACCTTGGGTTTAAGGTGTACCCAGTAACCTCATGAGAAGCAAAACAAAATAGGACTTGAACAAAAATTGGTATTTTTGGGAGGTCTTACCACTTATGTATGTGTGGTAGTGTCTAACCCATACAAATGTGTTTCATGGCATGACTGACAGCAGATAAGATAAAAGAGGATTTGACTGAAAAACATAATTGTGTTGAAAAAGGACAAAACATAACAAATCTATGTATCTGAGGGAAAAACAATTTTTGTACTTTTTGTATTTGTTGATGTACCGAGTGCTCTAAGCAAACCTTTGGATGATTCTTCACTTGCTTTCTTTCACAATAAGTTTTGATTTTTGAGTCGCCCTTATGCTTTTCTTTAGCATCATCATCCAAAGCCAGGGTGTTGACCACTTGATTGAAGTGAGCTTCAATATTCTTATTATCATCATTAGACCACTTGTTTGGAGGTCTATCAACAACCACCTTTGTAGGTGTGCAAGACAATCTTGCAAAACTGTCAATTTGCAGTAGCTTTTTGAAATGCTAGCAAAAGTTGTGAGGTCATAAAACCGCTCCTTCCCATAACTGTCAAAACCGCCTAAACATGTAGCTTTTGATATGTTTTTTTCTTTCTAGTGAGTTCTTTGAGAAGCTTTGCATGGGTGAGAATCGGAAACTTTTTTAGATGCTTCAAAAACTACCAAATAAATGTTCCTCCACTGCTCACCTTTTGATATGCTTTACTGTGTGAGGTCACTGTCAAGACTAAGGGGAGGACAACGTTTTGAGACGTCACACCTAGGAGACCTTGATGGCTAAGTGCTCTCAAATAGAAACAGAAGAGCACTACATTTTGATATGCCTCTATAGGTGCCACCTAGGCTTGGTCTTGGGCTCTACGTCCTGGGTCTGCCCCTTGCCCACGCTTGGGAGCCGCTTAAGAGAGAGAGTTTTAGAACACCTACACCTGGTCTCTGCTAGCACCATGTGAGCCTTGATGACGACAACCTGCAGCGCTTATCTCCTACCCGCCTGGGTTCTGATATTAGTGTTGGGTGCAATGGCTAGGGTGTATGCCATCAGCAAGGAGAAGCCATGCCAAAGATGTGCAGAAGTGCAGAGAACAAGAGAGAGAGAAAGAGCAGCTTGATACAACTGAAAAATAATTCTATATTTGATTTAAAATCCTAGTTACATATATAAAGAACTTAGGCCAACCATGCAAAAACAACCAAGCAAACTCCACAAAGACTGGAGTGCTCATTTACCTAAAACTAGTGGCGTTCCCACGGGATTAGACCATACAAGGCTTGAACCCAACAATATCATCAATTAAAACATCTTGGAATCCATTTAGAAAATTAGACAAGTCTAACTCTTCTTGATTCCTACCATTTACATTTGATGAAACATTAGGACCTTTTAGGGACTCTTTGACAAAAATCATGTACATAGAAACCGAGCTTTTCATTGATTTGTCAAAAGCAGGAGGTTTAATAAGTGGTATAGTACGACCGGACTCACTAGCATCTATATACATGCGTTTGGTTGTTGAAATAAGAAGAGGAAAATGTTGTAACCTTTGTATCACCCAAGTGTCTGTGAAATGCCATTTCCCCCTTGAATAACAAGGTATCAAACAGCACTCATTAGACTAATCAGATCTCTTAAAGTTTTAACACGAGGTAAATTCATCAACTCTCTCTCTCTCTCTCTCTCTCTCTTACACACACACACACACACACACACAAAGAGAGAAAACACACACACACAGAGAGAGAGAGAGAGGAACAAATCATAAAAAAACATACCTCAAAATTTTGTGCACATGTTGAAACTCTCTCAACATACATTCTCCTTTTCTATCAAAAAGTAGAGCCAAAATATAATAAGACAGACAGGGGGTGTGTGTAGATGTGTGTTGAGGGATGAGGGGTATGGAGGTCTAGCTATTATGAATGTGGATCTCCCGCGTTATCAACTGTGTAAAACTTAGTGAGCTTATGTAAGGGAGGGGGTTTTTGAAAAGTACATATGCATATAATTTAGGGGTGGGAAGGATTTTGAAGGTACATAAGCATAAAAGTTAAGGGTAGCCTTTCTTTATGAATAATCAAAATTTGTGGTTTAATAGCTCATTTCTTCCCTCAAATATTGAATTATTTAAGGTACTTTGTGATAGCACCAGGCCGTTGGTAGTTGACGTACTCTGCCATCTCTTCAGGTAATCCTACAAAAAATTGTTGCTTTTGCTCGGTGAAGTCTATCTTTTGAAAGATAGTAGCCTTGAGATGTAGATCCCAAAACTTGTCCACATATTTGTGGATAGACTCCCGGGAGAGAAGCTTAAAACTCCACCATTCGGTAAGCACTATTTCCTTTGCATCACTTGTAAGGAATTACTTCATGTTTGAAACTCATAGAGTTTTCCATGTCTTTGGGGCGTCACCATTGCCACAAAGGCTAGCCCACCATTGACGAGAAGATTTCTGGAAGTGCATACATACATGGTGTAGCTTGGAGGACTCAGTGAATCCCTCGTCCTCCAAAGGCCACATCAAATTGCTGGATGAAGGTCAATACTTTTCCGGTAGCACCAAAGGGTGCCATCATAGGTGAGAAAAGAGATACTCTTTCCTCTCTCTTTGAACTTCTTGAGCTTTTGGGACCTTCACCATGCAGGGTAATACTTGCGATGTCCTCCCCTCTTGTATTGCCTAGGAGATTAGCTATTGATTTTGTTGGAAGAGGAGGAAGGTGAAGAGAGGGTGGCCTCTTTCTTACCCTTTTCTTCCTTTGTTTCCTCTCTTCCCTTTCGGAGTGACGAGGAGAAAGACTGAGGGTTGACCGTTTCCTCTTGGGAGGATTTGGCGATCGTCTAGACTGCCGTCTTCATGGAGCCACATCTTTAGAGGAACGTAGGGATTCGCTTCTTTCTTGTTCTTTGGATTCCTACTCTCTTATGGGAGAGAGTCTTCTTTTGGGGGTCTCATCAAGAGGCCTCCTAAGCTCTCTCTCCTCTTGGATAGGAAGGGAAATCCCATAATCACGAGGTTGTTGAGTAACTTCGGCTTGCAAGGCAGGGTTGCCCATAGTTTGTTGCAACCTAGTAAGAAGATAATTGACAAACATGGGGGTATCATCATTAGCACCTCCATGTGAAAAATCAGTGTTATCAATGTTCATTCTTCTCTCTCGGTTATTGTCAACCATGACGGTCTGTGACATCAACCAACATTTGGTGAAGGGAGCTTTTTGCATAAGATTAGGGAATCCAACACAAAGTTCAAAGAGAGAGCCTTTTTCAATAAATTTGCTAGCCGGTTCATTTTCCATAAAAACTCCCTCAAAAGCTCCCTCCAAAATCTCTCTCCATTCCCCTACTCACTTTTGTCTCAAGCATGGTGCTCTACATAGTGAAAGACTTTATCAAGTGATTTCCCCACGTTTGCCTTGTGATTCTGGATGCCTCACCACTAGCATTGTCTTTAACCACTATGTGTAGCTATTTCCATTTGAACTGGTTTCTCCTCTCCTCTCTATCAAAGTCTTTGAGGCTAAACCCAAGAAATATTCTTGCCTTGACACTACCTATTGATGCTTTCCTAGGTACCTTGTAATGACTTTGAGACAACTTAGGGTCCTCTTCAATTTTGACATTTCCTCTGTGCAAACCAATGTTTTTGAGAGCACTCCCTCTAATGCTTTGATGACTCTTTTTGACTCTCACTCTAGCTTCAAGGTCCATGCAAAACATATATACAAATGAGCCACCTTTTTAATTATTTTGTAGAGAGAGTAAGTGTACAGACGTGGACTCTACTCAGAGGATTATCAAGCACTGGCCTAAAAGATTTATGTTGAAGATGTCTAGTCCAATGCACACTCTCAAGAGATTGGGCATTATCCATGTAGTATAAGCATGTATTTGCATTGTTGAACCATGTGTTATGTTATACATGCACTTAAAAATCTTTAAGTCACTTGCCATGTGCCATTCGTCTGTATAGTCACCGAAACCTTCTACCAAAAGCACACCTCTGTTTCTTTGTTCATTAATGATAGAAGGAATTTTGGTTTGACTAAAAACCCAATGGAGGATTTTAAAATCTTCCTTATCAACTTATCATTAAAAAATGGGAATGTTAAATCAAGAACCGTACATGCAATGTTTTTGTTATTATAGCTGTAACTAAGTTTACCTCAAATGATCCTCGTGTCAGAATGTTGTTTTCACATTGCACGTTGAAGTATCATAGATCCTCTTTGGTTGTTGATGGATCCAAATCTCTGTGCATGAGAGTAATGGTGACTCTCTCCAAATTTTTGTTCTTCAAGACCTCACACGTATCGAGCTTCAAAGAAAACTCGAGAACACCATTGTACTCTTCTTGACTCATATCAACAAAGTGAACTACATACCTTTGCAATGCTTCAAGATCAACAAAGTGATTATTATGAATGTTATACTATACCTCTCTACCCCCCTTGACCAAGAATGTTGCTTCAATATGGAATGGTGTACCAAGTTTCTCAAGCACCTAATCATTTGCGTACCAGCGTGCAGCCTTTACAAATGATGGCTATGGTAGAAATGATTCTCTTTGTAACTTATTTTGAGACTTTTTAGCTAATTTTTTCTGTGAGATGCCACTCTCATCAAGTATTGCCTGCACTTCAATTGGTTCCAGTTGGTTCTCCTTCATGAATAAGGCAAGGAGTCTCCCTTTCAATTTATGATATTTTTTAATGAGTTATCATCTCTTCAGCTACTTGTCTTGGAACTAGACCGTTGTAATGTACTTTGACATTGGAGCCTACTACATTCAACTTTGGATGTAGCAAAGATCTACAATGATAGCACCATGTGTCATGATAGAAAATAAGAAAATATAAAGCATACATTATAAGATACAAAGTTAAAAAAACTTTGAGTTACCTTAAAGCTCATATTCATTTTAGTCCCAAATGATCCTCGCACATCCTTATCAAATGCAAGTTGATCCTTAATTTATGGCCTCTTCTAAAATTAAGTGTGCTCAACGAGTCACAGTCCCTGTCGACAGTGTCTAAACGGAGCTCTTTTCTGGGGTATGTCAACTTCTATGGATGGTTTATTCATATGTTATTAAAAAAAGGCCTTGACAAGTGCTCCCATCCTACGAGTGCCCGATTGGAATGTAAAAGTCTCTATATGGAGAAACCCTATTCTCATACTTGGGAGAAAACAAAGAAAAATCCTTGGTAGTAAGACCACAAAATTAAATCAAGTAAAGAGACTTTAGATGTAGAAAACCTTTAGTCGATCATGTCAACACCTATTCAGTACACCATAACATCGAGGAAACTATTGGAAATCAGACCACATCTATGGAAAGATCTACAAAACACTTTAAAAAAAGTGGGAATCACACAACTAACAAAGGAAATAGTAAAGAGTTTTGATTAGAAGAATCTCAAGAAAAACATGTTAAATGTGTCGTACTTCCCTCCTCGGCCATGAATCATAGAAATGGCCTTAGATACCCACTATGAGTCTTCTATTCACTTAAAGGGAGCAAGCCCTTATGAGCACTTAATGTGTGAACGGGGCATTAAAGAAGCATATTGAAAACAAAACGATGTACTTGCATGAAATAATGAGCAGGTATGTAGGGGCTCCTTTAAGCATGCGGTGATGAGCTCAATAGCAAGCGTCTATACTCATTTCCAAATTTTGCATCTCCTGATGAGCTTGACAAACTTTGGCCTGACAAGTTGCTGCAACTAGCAAGGAATGAGCTTCGATGGCTTGATAGGCTACTACGGTGGGGAAAGATTAAGAAAAAATATATCAATTGTGATCGGTTCTACCGCTAGCTATGGTGAGAGAGAGAAAAAAGAGAGCCGGTGCTCCTACTCTGATACCAATGTAGCGAGTTGGGCATCGACTAGAGTGGCGTCCGTGTGTGTGTGTGTGTGTGTGTGTGTGTGTTGCTATTTTTATACTTATACACAAAAGAACATAACAATTCAAAAGATATCTGGCTTTAGACAAGGTCAATGATTAGCACAAAAACAAATTGGTTTTTGATTCATTTTTGTACATCATACTGAGAATGAGGTATCATTCTAGTGTTTTGTACATAAGATAGTCAAGAACAATTTATTCTAAAGTGAAAGAGGCCAGGATCGACAGTGATGGACAAGATCTAAGCAAAAAAGGTCCAAAGTAAAGATAGAGTCCTCACCTGCTTTCATATAAACAAGACAACAAATTCTTTAGATTTGAATACATAGTACATGTATCAATAAACCTATCTATTGTTATCCTTGTCCTGCTTAAAAACTTTTTAACTTATACCTACCATCCATGTCATGTTAAAATAAACAAGAATCCATTCTCAGAACAGTAAACAAAATATGGTTTTTTTAGAACTGGAGTCGATCTCTACGCTTCATCTTTGATGATATTTGCAATCTCTTAGACTGTCTGCATCAGATCCAGTTTGTGTGTAGGGGTGCACCTATGGTGGAGTTCCTGCCAGTCTTGAGCGACCAGGTGGCTTTGCTTTGCCTTTCCAGGGTCGAAATACCCACTCTTTGAAGTCGATCAACAGAAGATCAAACACCCACTCAAATAAACACAAATTTAAGGGTGATATCCCACCTCGGCAAATAGGATGACATCCACGCTAATATCCCGCACCCGTAAGACCTTTCTTGCGTGGCAGCTGCTCCAAAGAAGGACCCGGTGGCCCATCAGAGGCAAGTATTGTAGCCCTTGAGACTCAGATTCAAGACCTCATTGAGGAGAACACTCAACTCAAGCAACGCCTGTGCAAGCTTGAATAAACAAAAGAAGTGGAGAGTCAGTCTCTACATGCAAAATCACAGGAGGTGGAAACCTCGTTCACTGATTCTGTCAAGGCAGCCGAGAAAGAAGTCCAGGAGGCAACACACAAAAGGATTGACAATGAAATTCGAGCAGCACTACAAGAAAATTGGCTACAATAATCCTTGGGCCTCAAGGTCAGGATTGGGGGGACTCCACTCACCATGGTGCACATCTGAGGACACTCTTGAAGAAGCAATTTCCAAGCTTAACGATATTCTCCAACCAATAAATATCAAGCCAGAGACTATCTCATGGATCAATGCCACACATAGAAAGGTACCACTCGAGCATTGTATCCTCACTTTCAAGGACAAGGAAGAGCGGTGGAAGTTACTACGGCAGTCTCATCTTCTCAAGGGAATTTGTTTTTGGATTGCCGAAGAATTAACTCCGAATCAACTCAAGGCCGAAGCCAATGAGCTCAAGAAAATGCACGAAGACCCTAAACAAGGTAAATGGGCAATCTACCGAGGTGGTAAAGCCGTCATCCAAGAGTTTCAAAATTCCATTGATAGTTTAAGGTATCGAACTCGGCTATGTTATCAAGCAAAACCAAATTTCACAGGCCCACTTGGGCATACAGAATCCATCATACCTTAGTTTGTATGCCAAATGAGAAGAAAATCTACTAAATCCAGTCAGCTTAGCCTTAATATAGTTAAAAAATTATCACACCCCAGTGAACAACATAAGAAGGGGCACCCTTCCTTAAGTTGGTAGCTTGATATGAACTCGGTATCAGATGGAACAAAGGTTACTCCAAGGTACACAATCAATAGTCCACAAAACAAAGTTCAAATAACAATCACCCTTTCAGGCTAGGAGTACCCAATACACCATTACCTTTCTTGTGAGTGTCAAGGGTATATTATAACACCCCATCCACTTCTCTAAAAAACAAATTTTAGGCAACATATAGTGTTAAGACAGAATTCTACCAGAATCCCGACAATAACCAGTAACCAGTGCACCCACTTTTTTCATTAGAAAATAGCTTTATCTAGAGCCAAGACATTGTTTATGAAGGGGTTTCATGAAACCAAACCATGGTGTAATAAGGTTTTACCCAATACCACCAGTGAAACAAAACTCACTATCTGTAACACAAACTTCCCAACATAGTAATCAAGTCAGAGAGAATCGGTTAATAAACATCAACGCAACATGTATCATGTCAAAGGAAAAAACAATGTAGACGTACACAAAAACACCGTTAATCCAAACCTTATGAACGTAATTTCCAGTCACCATTAACTATAAAAGCCAAGAATTATCAACATCTTAACAAACTTGAGGTGATGCAAAGTAACAATTTTTTTTCTAGTACCAACCTGAGATGTCTCCTTGTGTTCAATCATCTCCATTGACACACAGTAAGAAAGTGTTCAGGCCCTCAAAAACTCTCTTTCATATACACACAGGAAATGCAAGAGCCAAGGCTAAGTGAGGGCATAGATCAACCCTCACATGGTTATAAATACCCAATTTGGTACACGTCCTGAGGAGCCACATTCAAGGCCGAGTCATGATTGATCTGTCATCATTATAAGGAGAATAAAATCCAGCAACAGCCGCCAAGATTAATCCGGGGGGGGGGTGTTTGTGTGTTTTGTTGGGCTAGGTGTGTTAGGAGTGAACAAAATCAGAGCGCAATGACGTAGAGGAGTGGGGAGTAGTAAACAAAGCACAGAGAGTGGGAGGAAATAATGCACGGCTTGCTTCCCAAGGTAGAGAAAGACTCACTCTCCACTTAGGAAGGTATTTCTATGAGGACTATGCCATGGCAACTACCAATTAAGGGAGAGCATCCCAGATAGGAGGGAGAAGTTCCATGCTTTTTAATGTATACGAGGAAAGTTTTTGAGCAATACCAAGTTGTGGTACTTGTATTTATTTGTGTGTGTGTGCGTGTGTACCCGCCCTGTCCTAGGCTCCATACACAATGGGTCAGTAGTAGGCCCATTGTGCATGGGCCAGCCTACTATCTAACTGGAGAGATGAGGTTAGCACAACTGAGTTGTGCTAACCTGAGTTGTAAGCCAGGCTATCATTTTGAGGAATAGTCTTGATGAATTTGTTTATTAGGTTGTTCCTCTCAAATCCATTAAGGTAAAACTTGTGAATAAGCAGCTTGATGTCTTCACATGCTAAGAAGCAGTTAGAGGAAGAATATAAATCAAGTACAAGAGGTTGATGCACGTACTAAGAGTAGCTTTATGAGGCTGGTTATTGTTCTTTTGGATGAATTTTATGGAGGGATATTCAATAGTTCTCTTTTTCAAGTGAAACGTTAGTCATAGCCACCATAACAAGGGTTATGAAGTGTGTAAAGTTAAGGAATTGTCAAGAGGTAGAAAAGAAGCTAGAGGTTGTAGTAAAACCTTGACCATAAGTTGGTTCAATCTTGAGGTAGTTAGGGTAAATGAGATAAATTTTCTCTGAAAAATATTTATTATTGAGTCTTAGTATGTCATCCATATATCTGTAAGTGTGTTTAGTTCAGGAGAGTTTTTGACAACCATCTTTATCTTCCACGGTTCTAAGAAACCATTTGTATTCAAAGAAGGCTAAATATATTACACATAAGGGGTGAGCAAGAAAATCCCATAGGGATGCCTAGGATTTGGTTAAAGCATTGGCCGCCGAAGAGTATAGTTAGTTATTTAGAATCTAGGAAATGCTATATAAAAGTTTCTCCTCATTAAAGTGTAAGGGGTGAGATGAGTGGGGTTTTTTAATCCATCTTGGTTTACTAATGAGATAAATGTAGAAGAAACCTTTCTTCCTAGCATGCTTAAGTGCTAACCCATAAGTGCTAACCCAATCATTTGTAATAGAATATTCTTCAATCCTATCTCTCCATCCAGAGGTATATTTTCGTAGCATTAAGTGATGTTTGTTGTGAAGAGATGGAATATATGTTTGGGGAGGTTAAGACTGACCTCGGTAGTGTTTTTAACTATCCAAAAGGGGTTATAGTGTATTTGGAGGAAGTTAGAACATACTTTTTGTTTAGTTGCACAAATAGATTCAAATTTTGAAAGTACAAGGTCAATGCAAAGGGTGATATCTTTAGTAATGTCAATAAGAATACGATTCGAAGCATCTGATATCCATATAAATTTATGCTTATGATGTTTATATGTGGGAAAAAGCACGATAATCTTGGTAGTCTGAAGAGAATAACTAAGATTCAAAATATTCTTAGAGATCTTATCAGTAACCATACTAGGAGAAAGGTTTAGCAGTGTAATTCCTTCTGAGATAATTGAGAGTGAGCTGCTTTCCAAGCCAAGTTTTTGCACATAAGAGTAGGACATTTGGAGCTTTTATCTAGCCCTACTATAAACCAATTCTGTGAAAGTTTTTGAAACTCAACTTCGAGGTGTGGTGTGATCCAAGAACTCTCAGTAGACAACCATTTGTAAGGTATGAGAGAGATTTTTTGAAAAAAACATTGTTCAACTAATTTAGTCAAGTCCAGTAGGAGTGTCTTCTCCAGTTGGAGAGTACTGACAAGGCCAGTTAAGCAGCTAAGTAAAGCTGATAGAGCCAGATTAGGGTTTTTTTGGAAAATTAGTGATGTGATTCAACCCTTTAGCTAAATTTTTTTGGACTGTGGTATCCTTAATTACATTAAGATCACAACTACAGATAGGCTTACCATAGTTATCAAAATATTTACAAAAAGAGCCATATTTATCACAAGCACAATCCAAAAGAGTGTTGTGACATTAAAAAATCATTACTATAGACAAGACTCTTAATAGGTTGTTGATACTTCCAGCCAATAATCACATTATCAAGTTTTTCATGATTACCAAAAAGTAAGTCAAAGCACTATGGAATACTATTTTGGGGTGAACCCAATCCAGAAGTTCACTTTGGAACATACATTGTAAGTAGATAAAATCATTGGAAGAGATATCTTCTTAGTAAGATGCATCCTTACACATGGGCCAAAAGCAACCTGCACAGTATCGATGATCATAAATCAAGGAGGTTCCAGATGGGAGTATTTCTTCCTCTTCCCCTAGTAAAGCTACGAGACTTTCCTCTGTTATAATTGGAGGAAGAATTGGGGGTCAAAAAAGATGTGAATGAGTTACTGGGGGTGGTTGAAGAGTTAGATATTTTCAATGAAGGGGAGTCATCATCTTCAATACAAAGCTTAAGTAGACTAGTGATTATTTCGGCACCTTTATAGTTGGCATAAGTGGTCAGATAAGTCTCTGGTTCATCAAGATTTGAGTTCTTTAAGGATATTTGGCATAAGCACACGAAAAATATAAAAGCATTTTGAGCAGCCACTAATTGTTTGGCTTGGCCTCCTAACCAAGAGCAGATAAGGGATAAATAAAAGTCCACCGATTTCTCGGGGAAGAGTTGGTCAAGATGGTTGGTCAAGATGGTTGAGGATATACCAAATAGCATGGTTGAACCACATAATTCTAGATTCACATGAGGCTTTGGGGTCAAGAAACTTGCATGCCCATTTCACATACTGCCAAAATACATTCTAGATTGATTCAATGTAGAGGTCGGGATTGCTCTTAGCAAACTCCATGTTCCCTTTTGTACGAATGTACAATCCTGCATTAGAGGAGCATTTAGACTGGTCAATAAAGTTAAGTTTGAAGGGGGCTTTGATGAGTTCCTCTTTGTCAAGGAAGTGTCCTCCTTTCAGAATCCTGAGTCTGCAATCCTCAACTGTGGAGCCAGCTAGATTAGCCAAATATACCCAAGTTTCACTAAGAATGGGTGCCAAAAGGTTTTATTAGGTAAAACCCAGTCTGAGAGCTAATGATCCACTCCAAAGGACACAATTTCAATTTGTCTAAAAAGTAAGAAAGGAAAAACTTTGGACACTTTGGGTACCATTTCCAAAATATTACAGTCACTAAGGGAGCAAAAATTGTTTTGAAACTCCTTAACAGCTTCAAGTGAAGCACTATCTCTAAAAAAGATGTCGCCTGTCTGATGGATATCTGAAGTAGCGGAGGTATTGATAAAAGATAGATTGAGGCCACATAATTTTTGGGAAAGTTAGATGCTCAGCTCTAAAAGAAGAGAACAGGGCTAGCTCTTGTTGGTATTGTAAAGATAGTATAGATAACTGGGCTATGTAATGAGAAATCATAGCAACCCCATCTTTGGAGTCCTTGTCCAAGGTAGCCAATATATTGACCCAATCATTGAAAAAAAGCATGTGTAAGATAGAAAGATTTTTATCCGTAGAGCTAAGGCCGAATCATAGATTAATTGAGAAGCATCCAGACTGCAAATGCATCTGAGGACAAGAGAGGTTGCCACAGAGAGGTGTTTAGAAGTTAATTCGAGGACTTAAGAAAGAGCAAGGGTCTGCAATAGACAAAATTGTTAGTAAGTAAGAGATTACTTAGGGTAAGATGTAGCAATGCTTTTGGCACATCGAGCCAGAAAGGGTCTAGTCCTATCAATCAAGGCTTTTTTTGGAGGATGGTCATTTAGTTAAAATACTTTTATGCTTCTCCATGTCGTGGATAACTCTCATGCGAGCAGTCAGTTTAAAATTTTTGTGATCCTAAAAGTTAATAGAAAACAATCATTAGTAATGTAAGTTGGACCTGCACAACCCTTAAACCGGCAAAGCCAAAGACTATGAAAGCCGTGAGAAGGTATCCATAACTATAGTCTAAGAGGGACTACCTAACATCAGCCAACCAAAAAATAAATTATAGACAGTGGCTTCATCTAATTCAAGCTAGTTTCCAAAGCCAACGTCCTGGTTTTCCCAGAAGGTTGGGAAAAGCTTATGTATAGGACATGTATATAGCTGTGTTACTTAGATAATAAAAGATAAATAAACTTTTAAGCTCAAAAGAAAGCTGGCTTTAGACAAGTGACAATGATTAGTACAAAAACAACTCAGTCCTATAATTATTTATGTACATTGCTATAAGAATGAGATCTCATTCTAGTGTAGAATTACAATAGTTGATCTATAAAGTATCTCCCAAGAAGTAGTAAGAGCCTGTGATGTCAAGGACAGTCATTTTCTTCAAGAAAAAAAGATTCCAAGAAAGGACAGAGTCCTCAACTGCTTCCATCCAAACAAGACAACAGATACATTATACTTAAATGTGTTTTATAGATGTCAATGGACTATATCAGTTGTTATTTATTGGAATTATGGTTGCAAGGAAATGCGCACAGCTTGGAGAAGATGAAGGAAGCTCAAGTCACACAACAGAGAGTGTATTACTTAGTGTGCAATGGAAAGATAGATAGCCCTAGAGTGATGGGCATATATACAATGCACGGGGGAAAAAACCTCCTAGAGAGGGAAAAAATGCCCAGGTGGTCCTAAGTGTGCTCACACACATCACTACCACATGTATATGGTAACAAATCCACCCTATAGTGATGCGGTGAATGAGAGCTGGCCCATGAGTAAAGGGAAGTGCCATGCCCTGAGGACATGATCACTCCACAAAGGGAAGTAAGCCCAAAGCTTTGCGGAAAGCTTTGAACTTCTCACGAGACAATGCCTTTGTGAAAAGATCTGCAAGGTTGTTCGGTGTTGGCACATAAGCCAAGCTGGTCTCTCTTGCTGAGAGCCTCTCCCTGACATAGTGGTAATTCACCTCAATGTGCTTTGTGCAAGCATGAAAAGCTAGGTTCCTTGCAATTGCCAATGCACTCTGACTGTTAGTGTAGATAGTGTTGGCAGTGTCCTGCCCAACATCCAAATCATCCATAAGGTGTCTGAGCCATACACGATCAATCGTAGCTGTGAATAATGCCCTATACTCAGCCTCACAACTAGAAGTGGCCACATTAGGTTACTTCTTGCTCAACCATGATATACATGAACTGCCAAGCATGAAACAAAAACCACTTGTGGACACTCGCGTGTCAAAACAACCAGCCCAATCTAAGTCCAAAAAAGCATGTAAGTCTGGCAGCAATGATCCCCCCTTGGGATAAAAAAAGCAAAGATGTAAAGTGCCACTCAAGTAGCAAAAAATCCTCTTGACAGCCTGTCAATGCTTAGACCCTGGGCTATGCATAAATCTGCTGACCTGTGAGATTGCAAACTAAATATCCAACCTCATGTTGCATACATAAATGAGGCATCCAATAGAAGTTTGGTAAAGAGTGACATCAGAAGGATCACCAGCATCATGTAGACTCAACTTCAAACCTGTTTCCATGGGAGTGGCAATAGGTTTGCAATCCTCAAGTCCAAACTTACATAGCAATGTCTCTATGTAACTTTTCTGACACAAGGCAATACCACCGTCACACTGCTTAAACTGTATGCCCAAGTAATGATGCAACATCCCCAAATCTTTCATCTTGAAAGTAGCATTCTTCAAATCAGCCTTAAATTCAAAAATATGTGCCTCATTGGGACTAATGGTCAGCAAATCATCCACATAAATAACAACAATGAGAAGTACATCGCCCTCATGATTGACATACAATGTGCTTTCTATTGGATTGTTATTACGAAAGCCTCCTTTGACCAAATGAGTGTCAACTTTCTCATACCAAGCACGAGGAGATTTCTTCAACCCATACAAAGCCTTCTTATATCTGCATACTTTGTCCTCTTGTCCTTTGTTGACAAAACCACGAGGCTGCAATAAACTTCCTCAAATATGTCACCATTCAAGAAAGAATTAACAATGTCTGACTGATGTACATCCCAACCAAAACAAGCTGCCAATGCACATAGAAAATGCACAGTAGTCATACGACAAGTGGGAGAAAAAGTCTCTTCATAATCTATGCCTTTTTGTAGTGCATAGCCTTTTGCAACAAGTCAAGCCTTATGGCGATCAACCTCACCATTCGACTTGCATTTCAACTTCTAAACCCACTTTGTACCAATGGCCCTTTTCCAGGAGGCAAATAACGTAAAGTCCATCTGCCATTTTTTATGAGTGCATCAAACTCTAATTGCATGGCAGCCATCCAATTTTCTAAATTTTGTGCTTCATCAAAAGATAGAGGTTCCTCAACATCATGTAAACTAGACACAACCAAAGCATAACAATCTGATGCATAAGAGGCATGGCAAGAACCTGAACAAGTACGGCTAGACAAAGGTGCTCCAATTTACTATCACGCAAAGTGTTCACCGGCCATTTTGGCATACCTCTAGCCTGATCATTTTCAACCCTTTCTTCATCAAGTACATCATGTATATTTGCATCAGTAATAGGCTGATCTGTAACATTCTCAGAAACCCCCATAGGCTGTACATTTGCCTCATTAGAAATTACATTCATACTTCCACCACTGAAATGAAGCAACAAAGTGTCATCAATGTCCTGTGAGCTTACATTACTATCTCTAGTACATGACAACAAAGAATGAACAGAGTCTTCCACAAACACAACATCACGTGAGACCAAAATACGCTTTGTTTGCGTATGGTACAACCTGTAACCTTTGGTTTCATCACTATAACCAACAAAAATACATTTGATAGCCGTATCATCCAATTTTTTGCGTTGCGCTTGTAACACTAAACCATAAGCCAAACAACCAAAAACACGCATGTGCTCAATAGATGGCTTTCTATCATGCCATGCTTCATATGGAGTGATAGACTGCAATGTTTTCGTAGGACACATGCTGAGTACATAAGTGGCACGCATGACAGCCTCGAGCCAAAACGAATGTGTTAAAGCTTGACTCTTGACCATCCATCTTGCCATTTCCGTAAGAGATCTATTTTTCCTCTGAGTAGCACCATTTTGTTGAGGCATATACGGCACTGTACATTGGTGTTTTATCCCACGACTAGCCAGAAATGCATTCAATTCATGAGACATACACTCCCCCCCTCGATCGGAATGGAGGGTGCCCATAGTACATTTCGAGACATTTTTAGCCATAGCAAGAAATTCCTTGAAGCACATGAACACTTCGATCTAGCTTTCAACGGATATACCCATGCATGTCTAGAGTAGCCATCAATGAAAGTCATGAAGTACAAGTAATTTCCCAATAATGGAGTTTGCATAGGCCCACAAACATCACTATGCACAAGTTGCAATCTGCATGTAGCACGAACTGACCCATCCTTTGGAAACTTAGCATGCTACATTTTACCCAAAATACAGCCTTCACAAACATGTTTTCCAGGTGCTTCAAGAGGCGGCAAAGAAGCAACCATATCAGATTTCTGCAAACGCAGCAAACTAGCAAAATTCAGATGACCAAAACGTACATGCCAAAGTTTTGCATCTGAATAGCCTTTGAATCCAAAACTACATTTGAAAAATTCTACCCACACTTGTCATGCAAAGTGAGCTTATAGATCCCACGGTATAAAATGCCAGATGCAACAATTTCATCACCAAAACTTAGATCATGTATTGGACATCTGACATCCACAAATTTGACTACAAGACCAAGTCTAGCAAGTGCAGATACTGAAAAAATATTCTTCTTGATCCCAGGTACATAAAGTGCATCAACAAGTGTGAAAGAACTACCATTTGCAAAAGTAAGCACAATCTTTCCAACTCCCTGAACCGGATAAGAGGCATTGTTGGCACAAGTGACAAAATTCCCATGAGGGACAGACTCGAGAGAGGTGAACAATTCACGATGTGAGGTAATGTGCTTTGTAGCACCACTGTCAAAATACCACACATGTAGCACAACTGACATGCATGCATCATGGACAACAGGATTGTAAGTGCACTCTGCACTAAAAGCCCATTCTGCATCAACATTAGCATCACAGTCTCCTTCATTGAAGACTCAACAATGGCTGCCTTTATAGTGGAACCAACATTTGCAATGGAACCACCATCTTTCTTCTTAGCCTCTTTGGCCTTCAACTTAGGACACTGCTTCATCTAGTGATCATTAGCTTTACAATAATGGCAATGGATCTTGTATTTGCCCTTATCACCAGAATTTCCAACCAATTGCTGCCAGCAGAAGCATTAGGAACATGTGATTTTCGACTCGCAAAAGAACCATAAGAAGTGGCTGCATTGTTGTTAGCACCCTTTCTTTGAGCAGCAATAAAAGCATGTTCGACTGCACACTATCTAGTCCTCTTTTTTTTGGAAAGTGAGTCTTGCAACAACAATGTGCACAATGCATCAAACTTGACAACTTCAGGATTTCCTTGGGTCATAAGTCTCCAAGTACCAGAAAAAGTCTGGTAAGAGTCTAGCAAGGCATCAAGAACATTCTGCACAAGGGAACTGTCAGAAATGACTTCACCTGCAGAAATAAGTTGCTCATTGATATCCTTGACACCAACAAGGAAAGTGTCCATGTCATCTTCCTCATGCATAACCTTCAACTCCAGCCCTTTACGCAGCAATGAAATTTTGCCTCATTGTGGCTTGCATTAAGACCAGCTAGAATATCCCAAGCCTGTTTTACAGATTTCGCTGAACGAATGTGAGGAGTAATGGTGCGCTTCATAGACAACACAATCAACGCATGAGCCTACGCATCCTTTACATCCTAACGAGCTTGTTCTACCTTAGGCAAAACAACTCTAACATCAGCAATCCATGCAGCAAGACCTGCAACATCCTCAACATCGCCTACATCCTCAGAACAAGGACGTACATCAATGCCCTACACAATATTCCAGATGCCCTTTGACATAAGAACATGTTGCATCATGTAAGCCCACATAGGGTAATTGTCCCCATCCAATCTGTCCTCAGCAACAAAAATCTTGAACACATTTGTGTTGTTGTCAGCCATGGTAAATGTTGCACCTGATGTGAAAATTGCCCAAAAAGAGGAGAAACAAAGTGAAAACAACACGTGCTATAGAGCACAAACCGTAGAAGACTATAAGGGACCTGTTATGCAGACAACGGCACTGACAAAAATTTTGCACAAAATGACAAAATAGCCTGTGCAATACTGCCTATTGTGGAAACAGAGGCCAAAATGAGCCCGAATCAAAAACCTGAGCAAACTTGGCTCTACAAGCTCACCCAAAATTTTTGTCGACCTGCGAAGGCTCACCAAATCTCACTGAAATCTAACAAAGTGAGCAGGCAAGTGTTGGAGCTGCTGGCAACTAAGCGCGAGAGGATGCAACCTGCTATGATACCAATTGTTGGAATTAGGGTTGCAGGGAAATGCACACAACTTGGAGAAGACGAAGGAAACTCAAGGCACACAACAGAGAGTGTATTACTTAGTGTGCAATGGAAAGATAGATAGCCCTAGAGTGATGGACATATATACAATGCACGGGGGGAAAAACCTCCTAGAGAGGGAAAAGTTGCCCCGGCGGTCCTAAGCATGTTCACACACATCACTACCACATGTATATGGTAACATTATCCATGTCTAACTCACAACTTCTTTTAAGAAAAACCATTGTCCAAACTGTTCATGTATTCCAATTCTTTGATTTTTATTGTTTTGTAAAAAAGTTTATTATCCCAAAGATTTATGGAGGTAATTATAAGTATGGTTTTTATATAGCCCCAATTTTTATTAGACCTTAAATAGATATTAGCATACATATCATTCTGATCAAAAGGCCACCACCCCTTCTGATCCAAGTGTCTACCCTTCAATATCAAAGTTACTTTGCCAAGCTCCAAGTCCTCTAGCTTTTTTAAGTACCATAAAGCCATAAATGATCCTAATCAACGACTTCAGATATCCCTCAACAATAGAAAATTCCATTGATAGTTTAAGGTATCAAAATCGGCTATGTTATCAAGCAAAACCAAATTTCATAGGCCCACTTGGACATACAAAATCCATCATGCCTCAGTTTGTATGCCAAATGAGAAAAAAACCTAAATCCGGTCAACTTAGCCTTAATACATTTAAAAAATTATCACCCCAGTGAACAACATAAAAAGTGGCACCCTTCCTTACGTTGGTAGCCTGATATGAACTCGGTATCAAATGGAACAAAGGTTACTCCAAGGTATGCAGTCAACAATCCACAAAAGAAATCTCAAATAACAATCGCCCTTTGGGGTTAGGAGTACCCAATATACCATTACCTTTCCTATGGGTGTCAAGGGTATATTATACCACCCCATCTACTTCTCTAAAAAATCGTTAATCCAAACTCTAAGAATGTAATTTCTAGTCACCATTAGCTATAAAAGCCAAGGATTATCTTAACAAATTGGAGGTGCAGAGTACTGCAGAGAATGTAGTTTTTTTAAAAGCAAATATTTTTTCTATTACCAACCTGAGATGCCTCCTTGTATTCAACCATCTCCATAGCCACACAGTAAGCAAGTGTTCAGGCCCTCCAAAACTCTCTTTCATATACACACACAGGAAACGCAAGAGGAGAGGCTAAGTGAGGGGCATAGATCTACCCTCACATGGTTATAAATACCCGATACACATTCTGAGGAGCCACATTCAAGGCAAATTGTGATTGATCTATCATCATCACAAGAAGAATAGAATCTAACAACAACCACCAAGATTAATCCAATAGTGGGGGTTTTTGTCATGCCTGGAAGGCAAGAAACAGTCGAATATTTGAGAACACATTAGAGACAGCTAAATTCATGAAGATGGTCCAAGAAAGTAGGAAGGCGGTCATGGCCTTTGGGAAACAGGTCAACTCTTATGAGTGGAGGCTGTTGTCTTTATTTCAGTCTCTCTTGGGTGAAAGGGTGGTCTTATCACTTGCATTGGGGTGGATCCCCCATCAGCCGATGTAAGGTTGACCTAGGGAAACTGTCATGGCTCGGCTTGAGCATGCAGGAACTTGTATCTTTTTTTTCTATGTTAATATAATCTACTCACAATTGTGAGTTTTGCCAAAAAAAAAAAAAAAGGTATAACAACTTTTACGAGCTCATTACTTTTAAACCACCATAGAAAATGCACAAACACAAGTCTTAGGCCATGATAATATTGCACATGCATACAATCTTAGAGATGAATGACGTTTCTAAAGTTTCTATGATGGGCAAGCAACAAAGGTAGTCGTTTTCACAAGAGAAGAATGGAGAAGAGAAAGAAGGATTGGAAGTGGGAAAAGGAAGAGACTAAGAAGGGAAGGGAGGAATTGAGCAAGGAGAAAGTGTTTACAAGGGATGAGATGGACAATTTGAGGTTTGAGCTAACATCGTCAAGGGACCATCCACCACCAAGGCAAAAGAGGGAGACAGTGGAGGTAGACAAGGAAGCCATTGAGGAGAAGCTCATGAAGGCCATGCCAAGATTTGAAGGGAAAATAAATGGCACAAAAAAGGGATGGGTGGAGGTGGTGAAGAGAACCTTTGAAAAGAATTGAAGGAAGAGGCACAATAATTCATATATGCCATGACTGGAGAGGAAAAGAGGAGACACTCACGTGAACTTAGCACACAAGTAACATGCATATTAATGAGGGCCAACATTGCTCAAAGGAGATGGAAAGATGCTATGCATGAAGCTAGGGTATGCTCAAGAAGTTCCAAGGAGGAGTGGGCACAAGAGAAGGAAGTGATGAGAGATGATATTGAACTCCTCAAAGGGGAGTTTGCATCTATAGCTATGAGATCATTCCAAAAGAGAATGAGAAATCCTTGAAGTAGACACATTCACCATCAAGGAAGATCTCACCATAGTGATCACCACAAGCATAGAGGAGAAGATTGAAGCAAAAAAGTATGGTTGGATAGAAGTGGTGAAGAAAACCTTTGCAAAGAGGGACAAGAGGAGGCACAAATTTTACACACTACTTTGGAGGAAAAGAAGACAAGGCAAGCCCATCGCCTCAACATCCGCATCACCGGTAGCTTTGAGAAGACTGCCTTCAAGACCATATGCAAGAACATAAGGAAGAGGAGCCCCTCTGATTTAACAAAGCTTGTAGAACGGGAAAAGACACAACCAAGAAGAGGGCTCTTACCCTACAATTTAGGAGGGAGATAGAGAGGACCATTTTCAGATGGAAGAGGGTGATATTGCACATATTAGTTGGAGAACTCATTTTTCTCGATGTTAACCTTACCCAAACAAGGATAGAGCATAGTTGTTCATGCATGCCACGAGTTCTACATGCCCAGAAAGAGAGCAAGAGATATATATACCACGACATGCAAACAAATACATGGCGGTATAAAACTGCAACAAAACCCTATACATGCCCTCAAGGAAATTTGGGATGTGATGGATGGCAGAGACATCATACATCTTGCATGAGAGGCTTGAATGGGCCTACCCGTCTTCAAGGGTGTGTCGTGTGTACCAATGTAGAGGGTTAAGGAAAGTACAAAGGAAATATTCAAATTATTTCTACCAATGTAGAGTGTTAAGGAAAGTACAAGGGAAAAATATTCAAATTGTTTCTCCTAATTTGGAGTGTTAAGGAAAGTACTAGGGAAGTAATCCAATTGTTTCGACACAAACAGTGTCATGTTGTTGGCTTTGACCGTTTCTCAAATGTGTGCCGCAATGTATTTTGAGCACGCATTGAGCGATGTGAAAGGGTATTTAGGTTTTGGATTCGTTCCATTGGCAGTCGTGAACAAATTCTTGTATTTAGTCTATTCAATTAATCAAATATACTAGTGTGTTTCTCATATTCTCTCTCTCTCTCTCTCTCTCTCTCTCTCTCTCTCTCTCTCTCTCTCTCTCTCTCTCTCTCTCTCTCTCTCTCTCTCTCTCTCTCGTTTCAACTTGCTAGCTTAACTCTTCTCATAAGTACTAGGACCTGTAATTTGCACATAGAGATCACTTATGAACAATGTACATTGATATCTCATTAATGTATTATAAAGATCGTGGTTCTCATTTTTCATATTTCTAGATAGTTTGGAATTAAAACCCTATTCACACTACCTGGAGAGAAAATCAAGGTGGTGCACTGAATGTAAAGGTTCGGGGCCACTTTCATGGTGACTACATGATATTATGCTATATCATGAGGATTTTGCCTTGGTATCTAAGTCACAAGAGGGACTCCAACTTCATCTATAAGCTATGGATTACTTTGCACATAGAGAGGACTTATGAAGACTATACACCAATAACTTTGTTAATGTATTAGAAAAAACAAGGTTCTAATCTTTAGTATATCCAAACAAGTCAAGAATAGAGCCCTATCACACTAGCTGGAAGGAAAATTGAGGTGGTAGACTCATATGTATACATTGGGGATTACTTTCTCAACCACCACCACATGTTGCTTCTCCATGGAAAACATAGCCAGAGATAGGTTCACTAGAGGGTTGACGCCACCAAGCACACTGCAAGGATCCCACACAAAGGGGTGACCTTTTGACACCTTAACTACCCCTACCATGATGTATGCTACAACATGTTGGGCACCTTGACATTATCAAAGTCAAGCTGGCCACACTCCCCATGTTAGTAGAACCTCTCTTTTGAAAAAGGTTTCATCTAAAGTTTCAAGGAGCTATTGTTGAACAAACTTAAGCTCTTAAGGCATCTATGCAGCTAGGAGAGGCATTGGAAGTATATCATGGTATGCATAGAGGACACAATGGTTCAACACACATCGTTTAGATATAGATTTGATGACCTAGCTCACCTTTATACACCTCACCCATGAGAGGAAAAAAACCTTGAGACAATATCTGTATACACCCAACAGACAAAGATTACACCAAGACATCCTTTTTCATCGAAGATGGTGTCACTTCATGAGTATTGAAGAGGATGGCTCCATCCAGTGTCCAAGACATATAGACAATTATATGCAATATGGAACAAGTGGCCGTTCGACAGCTCATGGTCTCATCTTATAGAGTAGAGGTTAAGGTTGCACTTGCAACATAGATAAAGGAAAGAAGGGCCATTTAGAGGTGGGGTGGAGATCTAGGAGCATTTGTATACATAGAGACACAGGGAGACTCCTCAAATCACCACCACACTTTAGTAGAGGGGGAAACCTCCCGTACTTCATTCAGAGACTTGCCCTAGTTTCACCCACCGACATTCAAAGAGGGATCACACTACAATTGGTAGATAGTGGTCAAGCGTGTAGACATAGACGATAGACCACGAAAAAATTACTGTACCATGTAAGAACACAGGAGGGGAGGTTACTATAAAAGCTAAATAAGCATGTAAGTTAGAAGTAGCCCCCAATAATTCTTCCTTCCAAACTTATAAGGAGGGGTAGGATATGTCTCACTTGAGGGAGATGAGAAAGAGAAGAGATGGATATGTACTGGAAAGAGAGACATACATATTTTCTCTTTGAGTTCTATAAATAAAACATATTTCCATTGACATATATAGATAGAGAGCGACTGATACGTAGAATGCCAGCATTCCTAGCATAATTGTCATAATTCCCATCTAATGTCAATTAAAAGTTATTCTTTTGATATTACAAAACCTAAACCCTTTTCACATAAATCAACTCAAGTTTGATTGTACTTGTATTCTTATGTTGTTAAAGTTATTTAAGGCTTAGGAATAAAGAGAATCCCATCAAAATATATTTGCAATAAATTAATGCCAAAAAAAACACAAAAGAAACTTTCACTGCAAAACAAATATAGCCATAGTGTGTTTTCAAAGAACCATATAAAACTTCATATATAAGAAAGGGCTATAACAATTGTTTTAACTAACTTAACTATAGATCCATCAATGTGGTTCGAGGAAATGGTGGAAAGAGGGAAGATATTTTGACACTTTGGAGCCCCGCTAGGGGTGAATGTTAACCACAATCAAAAATCTACTTGGGTCATGGAGAAGATAAGAATCAAGATGCGCAGATTGGGAGTATTTGATTCTTTCCTTTCAAAGCAAAATGAAAGTGATCAACTCATTCATGCTCGCGTATATAACTTTCAATGGTCCATTGTTGAAACCGGCCAAATGCAACTAGAAAGAGTTCCTTAAACCGGTAAAAATATTCCAATGGAAGAACAATACCAAAGACTTGACACCCTCGCAGTGGGCTAGCTGGGAAACAGTTGCAAGACCAGTCAAGCAACGAAGTCTTGCGATTCTTAACCCCAGTATCCACGCGGAGGCCATGTCTACTAAATTTTTGGTCGCACTCGTGAAGCAAGACAATCTTGCGCTACTATGGACAATGCTATGATGGACACTGCCAAGCTTTACTCGCAAGGCCCGGTAGTGGAAAAGGGATCGAGGTACATGACAAATTGCTTGCCCCGCCGTGGGCTAACCTGAAGCTCGATGGCACGACAGGCGAGCTTGTTAGGATATGCAATAGAGCGGCGAAGACCTTGGGGTGGGGAGAACTTACAAGGTATTTTCACAACTCTGCATCTCATTGGTTCCCGTGTGGCTGGCTAAGGTGGGAAGCATCTCTCTGAACCCAGTTTGGAGCAAATTTGCTATAAAGACCAATAACAAAGGCATTCAATGTTTGGACCAATTGTGGGATAACAGCACTATCTAGTGGAAAAAAACAGACCAAATGGTTCTCTAATACAACCTGGATGGGAGTGAAAGGCTACTAATCAGCAGAGCCCTGGAATCCATGGTCCTGGAATGGATGGACAGCTGGTGCCTTCCTAGTTGTGAGTCTAAGTTTGAGTGGAAAGCATGGTGATGATAAGGAAAGACACTTCTTTAAGCCTCAAAGTAAAGAAGTATACCACACACTTATGGATTTGATGGATTGGTTCTCTCCATTGAAAAAACAGTGGGGCATAAGTGGCCAGAATCAAAATGGGAGGAAGTCACCAAGAACATCTGGTACCCACAATGGCCACTCAATATGAAGGTATTTCTTTGGAAGGTACTGTGGGGAGCCTTGCCGACTAAGATAAAGTCTAGATAGGGGAATTGTCCCGGACAGATGCTCTCAATGCAGAACGACTAGCGAAGACCTCTCCCACCTTTTCAAGGTATGCATTGCCATCAACGGCCTTGCAAATGAGTGCAAAGGACCTCGAAGATAGACTTCTATTAGAACGATATGTTCTTGGGAGGGAAGGTTCTTAAAAGCTAGGAATTTCTTATTGCAACACAAATTATAAGATTTTTCTACTTTAAACATGTCTAGAAGGCTAGCAACGGTCGTCTTTTCGATAGAACCATGAAAATAGCCAAGTTCACATAGATAGCATAAAAAAGCATGGGGGATGATCATGGCCCTTGGAAAACGTGAGAACTCTTACAAATGGAACATGTTAATTGGCACCACTTTAACTGACTCTCATAGATAAGGACCCTGAGTTGTTCGTCGGGTGGCTCCCCTATTAGCCGATGTATCAGTGACCTCTAAGAGTTATCTTGGCATGAGCATGGCAAGGATATGTAACTTTTTTTGTGATTGTCAATATAATTTACTCACCATTGTGAGTTTTGTCAAAGAAACAACAACAATTGTTTAGCCATAGCTCTTATAAGTGTAAGAAGGCGGGTCATACTTACAAGATAATTACCAATCATTGGCTATAAATAAGCTCTAATAAGGGGTTCCCTAAGCTCCTCGCTTGCAAGTGTCATATCCTTTCTATAAAGAGTTGATCCCTTCGGTGTGTAGACACCACCGAGACATACCATGCTCAAAGAGTACATCACAAAGCCATCCTAGAGATCCAACTATGGTAGAAGCCGTAGGGACACTCGGAGATAAGACTAGGCCTTTTCATAGCCTATTGTGGGGACTCTATACTCCTACCCACCTATACATGCATACTGCACCCCCAATTTGGTATTGGATGGTGCTAGCTAGTTGTTTGCATACTCTGGTTGTACCTCCCTATGCATAGTTTACCTTGGCATATTAACTCTCTGTAGAAAAAGAATGCCATCTGCGAGCAGAGAGTTTTGGAAAACCCTTTATTTATGACTTGTATAAGTAAAGTATGATCCCCCTTTTTACACTAGCACAATTTGTAATTTAATTTTTTTCAATAGGATAAACATCTCAAGTTAAGGACATTGAAGAAAAAAATTGTGCGATTTATGCTTTGATTCACTGAAATAGTCGCTTGAGGGCTTGATTAGCAGTTCTTCCCATCCCTTTCCAAGCAATTAAGGTGTTTTTTCATTTGTTGTTATGTAATAGAATGCGACACCCGTTTTCACTTTCCCGCATAATCAAAATGAGCCTTGAAAAGAGAAGAGGAGCCCCCCCTCCCCCACCCCCCCCCCCCCCCCACACACACACACACACACACACCCAAATCACAAAAGTACCTCATGACACTAGATTTAAACCATAACTCCCACCTATCAAATATAGACACATCATGCTAACCATCCTAGCTCTCGCGCTCATGTATTCTAGGTTTTGAGCAAGACTTAAAATTTGTCCCTCTGGGGCTTTTACGCTACACCAAACTGTGTTTATCTTGTATAAAGTTTTATATAAAGTTAAATATTAAATAATTCAATATTTGAGGGAAGAAATGAGCTATTAAACCACAAATTTTGATTATTCATAAAGAAAGGCTACCCCTTAACTTTTATGCTTATGTACCTTCAAAATCCTTCCCACCCCTAAATTATATGCATATGTACTTTTCAAAAACCCCCTCCCTTACATAAGCTCACTAAGTTTTACACAGTTGATAACGCGGGAGATCCACATTCATAATAGCTAGACCTCCATACCCCTCATCCCTCAACACACATCTACACACACCCCCTGTCTGTCTTATTATATTTTGGCTCTACTTTTTGATAGAAAAGGAGAATGTATGTTGAGAGAGTTTCAACATGTGCACAAAATTTTGAAGGTATGTTTTTTTATGATTTGATCCTCTCTCTCTCTCTCTGTGTGTGTGTGTTTTCTCTCTTTGTGTGTGTGTGTGTGTGTGTGTGTAAGAGAGAGAGAGAGAGAGAGAGAGAGAGGAGAATTTTTAACGTCGTAGCAAACTATCCCAAGAGATCTTAAAGATCTATTCGATGTGGAGAGTTGAACTCAAGACTTGTTATTCAAGAGGGAAATGGCATAACCAATCTACCACACTTGGGTGATACAAAGGTTACAACATTTTCCTCTTCTTATTAACACACACACACAAACCTGAGAAGAAGAGAATTTTCAATGTCATAAGAAACTATCCCAAGAGATCTTAAAGATCTAACCAATGAGGAGAGTTGAACTCAAGACTTATTATTCAAGAGGGAAATGGCATACCACACTTGGGTGATAGAAAGGTTATACCATTTTCCTCTTCTTATTAGCGCGCGCACACACACACCGAGAAGAAGAGAATTTTTAACGTCGTAGGAAACTATCCAAGAGACCTTAAAGAACTGTCCGTCAAGGAGAGTTGAATTCAAGATTTGTTATTCAAGAGGGAAGTGGCATAACCAATCTACCACAATTGGGTGATAGATAGGTTATACCATTTTCTTCTTCTTATTAGTGCGCGCTCACACACACACACCCACGAAGAAGAAGAAGAAGAAGAGAGAGAGAGAGAGAGAGAGAGGAGCCTTATTTGGTAACTTGTGTCCTTCTTGTAGGATATCGAGAGCGCACACGTCATTCTATCTCATAGACCAACTTCGGCATGTAGAAGACATTGCGCTCTCTCTCTCTCTCTCTCTCTCTCTCTCTCTCACAACCAAGGTGATGGTATTCAATGTTGCGGCATAGAGAGTCAACAGATTAGCACCGATGGATGGGAGATATAGTGGAATATATAGACTATTATACATATCTCTTGGTGTTGTATTCAGAGGACCCACTTTCTGTCTGTGAGAGGTGCTACAGACGAAGGGATATGCAACATTAGGAGGACTAGAGAGAATATGCTCACAGCTGTAGCTTTAGGACCCACGCTCTAAGTTGTGGCTATCTCACACTTGGGTCACTTCTACCATGCTTTATGGGGACGACGATGACGATGCTTTATGGGTCATCTATCATCGTAGTAGATGACGATGCACATATCATGGATGGAGATCCTTGGAGAGACCTTTTGTATCCATGATCTCCATGCTGGTTCGGGCAAAACACATGAGATTACATGTTATGGGTCAGCTACTCACCTCATCTCACCCATTGGAGATAAGAGACTGATTGATAAAGAGGTATACCCCTAGAGGAGAGATTATGCTAGGTTTGCCAGAGAGAGCGAGAGACAAAGGCTCGACAAAGGAGCATTATATTTGCCAATGCACAACAAACTATGAGATCCATCGACGTTTTCATTGCTTATTCAAAGCGGTATTTAACCCCTTATCCTACATCATGGATTACAGCAATTAGACGTGCCTAGATCTCTTCCTGTTGGACAAGACTACCCTTAGGAGCAGACCTACACATAGAGGATCCATATAGAGGCAGACCACTACCTTTTACAGAGAGACTACTAGAGATGACCGAGCACCAATTACCCAGTGACACCCTCATTGGGGCATCCTTCTTGATCGAGCCATCCAGATTGGCCGCTAACGACACTTGAGGATGCGAGAATCCTCACATAATAGATGAGGTATACATCGGAGGCTACGGAGCATTGTTGAGGCCATATTGGAGAGACCCATGAGGGAATTCATGATTGTCGTAGAGGGACCAAAGGTTTCTACGAAGATAAACTCGTGCAAGAGAGTTAAGAGAAGTCAAAACTGAATAGGGCTACGGAAGCAACACAATTTTGCAAGAAGATAGGCCGGCAGTAACGCCAGCATGTGGAGATTTTCTTGCTTTTCAATGGACAAAGATCACATAGAGCACCCACCTCACCAAAACAGAACACAGACAGCCCCCACCACACTATTGGCCAACTCTGCAAACAATAGAGGCACCCAACATGAAAAGGCAATAAACAAGAAGAACATACAAGTACACAAACAATCTAAACACGCAAAAACCAAAAACATAATGCATACATATATTTGTGCACATGCATCACTCACACAAGGATTCTGCAATCAACACAAACTGGCAAACAAGCACACCTACATGCTTAAGCAAAGCCCAAAGCAGCCAAAAACTAAAGATAAAAACACTCTAGCCTAACAAAAAGTGCGAAAACACATGGGGCCACAAAGGCATGGCAAGAGGACACTTCATCAGCAAAAGGCAGCCCGACAAAGCGCATACGTGCACGCGCGCGCACACACAGCTGTAATGTTATGAGAAGAGTTTGAAGGGACCCAATTAACGATACCTAGAATAGCCCAAATTTTCTCTCTCTCACACACACACACAACTGTAATGTTATGAGAAGAGTTTAAGAAGACCCAATTACCTATACTTGATGAATCAAGGAATAGCCCAAATTTACCTATAAAGGAAAAGCAGCTAAAGACTCATGGTAGTCATCCATAAAGACACCATGCATAGTATTAGTATTGACTAAATCCCACCAACGTCGTCAGTGCCCAATTGTAGTCACTACTTTGGAGACCCAATTACCTAATTGCATTATCTTACAATGAACGCTTACTGAAAACCACCCTATGCATCCCGCCTCGCTCTCTCTCTCTCTCTCACTCGTAATATGCAACGACCACTCAAACAACTATGTACAAAGGCTAGAATGCCAAATTGCAAATTTTGGGCAAAACATGGTAAAGGCCATAACCAAGATGCCAAAAAGCAATCATACTAGTGTCAAAGTCATGGGCCATCAATTGGTCCTTGTGATGTTGACATGGTTGAGGGCAAAATTGCACGCCAATAAGGGGTGTTTTTACATAGGGGGTGTTATCATGAAAATTTTCCAAGAAGCTTTCGTCTAGGCTAGCCACATTGGATGGGCCATCAATTGGTCCTTGTGATGTTGACATGGTTGAGGGAAAAATTGCAGGCCAATAGGGGGTGTTTTTACATAGGGAGATAGTAGGTCAAATTATAAAGTGCACTTGGACAATGCTCGCTTTGATTCAACCATGCCTTAGAAAACGAACAAGCGAGAGAGAGAGAGAGAGAGAGAGAGAGAGAGAGAGAGAGAGAGAGAGGGTAAGCGTAGAGCTTAGAGAGAATGCGAGCGCACGCGCACGCGAGAGAGAGAGAGAGAGAGAGAGAGAGAGAGAGAGAGAGAGAGAGAGAGAGAGAGACTAAATGGGCAATGAATTATTGATTGATTGCACTTATATATTGCCTTAAGTACCCCTCTGGGAAATTGCCCTACCAAGAATCATGTCAAATAAGTAAAAATAAATACCTAAAGACAATTAATTAACTAGGAACAAATTAGGCTATTCAGTTGAAATGCTTTAAATTTGACACCTAAACCAAAGTACCAAAGCAATGACGGTCACCAAGATGCCATCCTTCAAGGTTCATGGATTTGCCGCAGAAATGAGGGGTGAGCCAAAGATACACTCCTAAGCAAAATACCTCTCAACCCGAACACATGCTTTTGAACACCACTTGCATGCCACTTTTTGCTAGGTAGAATGAAATCTGATTACAAACAATGTAGGGTAGCACCCTTTCAAGAATAGTAATATTTACATATACCAGACTGTTTTGTGTGGGTTTAATTATCATGTATAGCTTATCCAGCTGGTGAAATTAGGCACAACACAAAATGTGGTTGGAGATACACAGCAATTACGGTGCTAGGAGCATAGCAAAGGTTCAAATCCTTTTAGTTGCAGGCGAAAACGCCAAGGCTGTATAAAAGAAAACGTAGTCCAAGGTTGATAAAAACGCAGTAACGAAGATGCTCAAGAAGTGATAACGACACACTTTCCAAAAACCCAGTCACAAGGAAATGATTCACCAACAACACTTTTAGCAAGAGGGCAAGTAATGAAGTAATGGCTTTTGTTCTCTCTTGAAGTGATGCAAAAGAAACATATGCCAAAGGAAAGAATGACTACAGCTCCAACTTGCTCCCAATGAAAGCCCCTCCCATCAAAGGAACACCTTTCCATTATATGGAAGTTGAGTATGCTACCTGCCAAGCCTCGCTAATAACCTTGTGAGCCAACCAATGCTTTTGTCCAATAAAAGAGTGACCTGCCCCTTGCTGACCTTGTCAGCCAACCAATGCTTTTGTCTCGCTAATAACCTTGTGAGCCAACCAATGCTTTTGTCCAATAAGAGAGTGATGGACATATATTGCATCCCTCTCTCTCTCTCTCTCTCTCTCTCTCTCTCTCTCTCTCTCTCTCTCTCTTCGCCGGACGAGGTTGCAACAAAGGATCAAACCTATATTGGTGACATGGGAGACACCCTGTGCAGACTCACCATGGAGGACATCGACACGATCATGCACCAACTGATGCAAGCCATCTCCGAATTTTGATACACGTACCCACCATTTTGAATCTATTCTACAAGATAAACACCCACCTTATGTATATGGAGCACTTAGGCTCTTAATACGCACCTTTTATAGTTCTAGTAGTGTTTCTCTTTAGTTAGTTTCTTTCTTTTTATCCAAACCTTGTATCACAGCCACCATGATGTAACTCTTTGATCTCGAAGGTCACTATGGCCTTTAGAAGACGGTGATATAGCATTTCCTCTCTCTCTCTCTCTCTCTCTCTCTCTCTCTCTCTCTCTCTCTCTCTCTCTATTCTAGTGGTAGTATCTTTGTTCTACTTCTTTTGTGCCCAGACATGGTATTAGATTCACTATTTTGTAACAAACTGGTCTCATAGGTCATTTTGGCCTTTTGAAGACGTTAATATAACATTCCATTTCTCCCCCAAAAATCCCATGCATCTTCAGCCTCAAAGGGGAAGAGATCATGGTTTCATTCACCTATGAAAATCTAGCTTAGTTTTTTTTCCCTGGTCATGGAAAGGATATGGACTATTGACTTCGGCCTCTACTCAATTCCATGTTCATCTCCTCATTTATGCAAGCATTTCCCAAGATAAGTGGAGTCACACACCCCTTTTGCTTGATGAGCTTCACTGACTCTAACGTGGACACCAGGAACATGGATTCAAGAACCAAAAAACGATGCAAAAACGGAAGTGACAGGCCCAAAAAAGATCCTTTTAATGTGGAATATAAAATTGATGGCAAGTTTCTATAAAAATGTCCACAAATTCAAAAGTCCCATTATCAATAGATGCAGTAATGTCAGGAGATTTAACAAGTTTCTATTAACATGAAAGACAAAATTGATGCGACAAATTTGAAAGTCCCATTATCAATGGATGCAGTAATGTCAGGAGATTCAACACCATCATTGATTCGCAGGAAAAAGAAAAAGATTCTTGTCAAACAAGTTTTATCGCATGCAGAGATACATATACAGGGATTATGTTCGACGTGCTAAAACAGTAGCGATAAAGATACACTTGAAGCACTGTGTGCCTGTGCTTCCCACTGCCAAATTGTAGGACTCTTCTCTTGAATCCTTCTTTCCATCAAGCTTTCCTGATTCTTAGCCCACCTCTTGGGGCCTTTCTTTTTTCCCTTTCTGTGTGTGTGTGTGTGTGGGGGGGGGGGGGGGGGGGGGGGGGGGTTGTTGTTTTAAATACACTTTGATGAGATTGTGGAGGAAAGACTCAGTTTTGAAGTTTTGCTAGTGTACATTAAGAAATAAAGAATGATAAAATGACATGCCTGCCTCCATTACACAACGGCATCATCAAGAACTGCTGCAACCTCACCGTTACAAATATAGCGACTCTCTGCCTCCTCTAACAGCAACATTAAAAGTGCTTCGCACATTTGTGATGCATCGGATTCCCGAGCTTCTTTCCGCGATTGAGAGTAAACCATCCATGCATGATCAAACTTTTGATCAGGCCTCACTACCACAGAACCTGGAATCTCTGCATCTTTCCGAACCACTAGACCATCACTTGCCTCACCGTATCGTAAATTGAGATGCAATGCGCATATGGCCATAGCCGCTGCCAATGGAATAATCACCGGTAGCTTTGTAGCTGGTGGAGGCTCCTGGAAATCTGCTCCATGGATTGCAGATAAAGGTAGCCAGGGAAGTTCTGCATGAGCTATATGTGACATTGTGGATATAACACCAGGGGCAATGCTAACTTGAGTATGAAAGGAGACTGTAGGAAAATCTGATGGCAGTGTGTGCTTTGACAAGAACTCGCGTCTCTTGTCATAAGTCAAGTCCTCCAGGGAACGAATGTCACCCTACAGAAAAAGGAAGATAATCAACAAAGAATATGCATGTTGAAGTACTCTCTCAATGAATAAACCCAAAACACTGAGGCTAAGAAGCATCTGCCTTTCATTTGAAACATCCAAAAATAGCTTCAAAAAATCTCTCTCTCTCTCTCTCTCTCTCTCTCTCTCTCTCTCTCTCTCTCTCTCTCTCTCTCTCTCTCTCTCTCATCGGAGAGATCTTTAAGGTCTCTTGGGATAGTTTCCTACGACGTTTCTTCTTCTTCTCTCTCTCTCTCTCTCTCTCTCTCTCTCTCTCTCACACACACACACACACACACACATTTTTTGGTAAATTAATTTTGAATTACTAGTGGGAAACCTCAAAATGAGGAAAGCCCACCAATTATATCATACACAAGAAAACCTCAAAATAAGGAAAGAAGAAAATCCCACAAATTATATCATATACAAGAAAAGCCCATGTTCATAGCGAACAAAGGCAAAGTCAAAACACATTTGAGAAAAGGGCATAGAATGATGGGTCAATCTCCTATAGAGGCAGACAATCATAAACACATTGATGTAAAGATTGTCAGGAGAAGAAAAGGTCTTATTCCGTGACTGGCCAAAAACAAAAAACAGGCACACAAAGCTGAGGTAGAGATAAAGGACCACAAGCAGGGGTGGCCCGATACAGGCTCCAATCCGCCAATCTTTCAGACTCATCCAGAGAAGAAATAGGCTCAAATGGTGCCAAAAATTTTGAATCTTTCTCCATACAGAACGATAATGATTGAGAGAGAGAGAGAGAGAGAGAGAGAGAGAGAGAGAGAGAGAGAGAGAGAGAGAGAGAACGATGGCTCTTGGAGTTTTCTCACGCTAGGAGGGGTTTTTTTTCAAATTTATTAAATGAGGCCGCAATCAAACTAACCGGCCACTAAGTATATAAGGTTTTTAAGCCGCAATCAAACTGACCGGCCACTAAGTTCATAAGGTTTTTAAAGCTTTGCACTTAAAAACGGGCAGTAAATCTCACTGGCCAATCTCGGGCATTATCAACCCGGCCGATTTGATATCTCTTCCGACTCACTCTGCCGGCTTTCGCCGGGTCGTATTTCCACTATGTCTGGATGGCCACTTCATTGGGCGGCCTCCAAATAAAACTATTGAATTTTAGCTTTTTTGAACGAACTGAAGAGACCACCTTATTCATGTGCTTGTTTTGAACTATTCTGCACTGCGTCCGGCTACTATTCTACTTATCATACTATCCGCACACGGATAAATTTCCAGATGGCGCATTGCACCGGAAAATTCACCCGTTCATGATTGGTATCAATAAATTCATATATTCATTCTATGTGCACAAAAGTCATTTTTGAGTAACTGTAGACGTAGCTCAAAATATTACATCCCTCTGGCTTCTAAATAGTTGTCCTCAATTGTAAGGCTTCATGATACTGATACAGGATGCCTGGGAAATCTTGCAATGTTGATTCCGTCATCCACTGAGCATCTAGAGGGTAGTAATTCTTAAACTTTACTAAGTACTTACGATGAGTTCGTCTAGATTTTAGTTGGAGCTCTTGATGTTGTATGATTTGTTCTGAAAGAAGTATTTCTTCAGTTTCTTCTACCTCAGCGGGATCTTCTGTAACTGCTGCTACAGGAGCATTAGGCAAAATTTGGACTCACAAAGGGGCCCTTTAAGGAGTTTGACTTTACCTCTCTCTACCAAAACGGGCGCATGGATAAATTTTTACAAACGAACTCCAAAGTTGGCGGAGGTTTGATAGTTAGAATGTCCTCTTCAAGCTCTATCTACTGATATATAGCACGACATGAGATTCCTCATATTTTAGAAGATTCTTTTTTGATTCACCTATAATGTGATAACTCTGTCGGAATCTAAGTGAATCAAAAAAAGAATCATGAGGAATCTCATGGCGTGCTATATATCAGTAGATAGAACTTGAAGAGGACATTCTAATTGTCAAACCTCCGCCAACTTTGGAGTTTGTTTGCAAAAATTTATCCATGCGCCCGTTTTGGTAGAGAGAGGTAAAGTCAAACTCCTTAAAGGGCCCCTTTGTGAGTCCAAATTTTGCCTAATGGCTCGCTGACGAAAGGTCATAGAAGGCTCATGTGAAAAGCATTATGGATTTTTCAATTCTCCAATCTAAATGCTATGTCATTTATCTTTTCTGTTATCTTAAACGGGCCATACTATTTGTGTAAAACTTTGCCTTTCTGATTGGCATGTTTCTTAAGTCACGCTTTATCAAACTTGAGAGGAACAAATTGTCCTTTAGTTAGCTTGAGATCACAACGATGTTTATCTACTACTTTCTTATGCTTTTCTTGAGATCTAAGGATAGCACGCTTCACTTGAGTGTAAGCGGTATCTAGATCCCGAACAATTCATCAACTGCGAATATCTTATCCTTGGTAAGTAGGATTGGGACAAGATGTGGTTTGTCATAAAAAACCTCGAAAGGACCTTTCCCTGTAGAGAAATGTACAATGTTATTATAGGCAAATTCTGTAGGGATAGATGTTTCTCCCATTCTCGTTGGTTATCTGAGACATAGCACTTTAAAATGTCTGGGACTGTGGAATTAGTGATTTCGCTTTGTCCATCTGTTTGAGGACAATAAGCCGAAGAAAATCCAGCTTAGTTCCTAAGTTCGTAA
This sequence comes from Adiantum capillus-veneris, assembly GCF_014529385.1. NCBI lineage: Eukaryota > Viridiplantae > Streptophyta > Polypodiopsida > Polypodiales > Pteridaceae > Adiantum > Adiantum capillus-veneris. The sequence continues at coordinate 116,600,197 of NC_140959.1, read as the reverse complement.
AAAGTGCTTGCCAGAAATTACTAGTCATTCGTGGTCGCGATCACATATAATCGTTTTGGGCATCCATGGTGCTTAATAATCTCGGCCAAAAAGATCTTGGCATGTGATCAGCTTTAATGGTCTTTCTTACTGGAATGAAATGAGCTTGCTTACTGAATCTGTCTACGACAGTCCAAATTGCATCATTTCCATTTGGTGGCAAATCCATCATAAAATCCATGGCAATACTTTCCCAAGGTACCTGAGGGACCGGTAGAGACTGTAGTAAGCCAGGAGTTTTATGGTAGTCATACTTCGCTTTTGACATGGTACACATTCTCTGACATATTTATCTATGTCAGCTCGTAGTGTTGGCCAATAAAAATATCTTTCTCAGTCATGTCTCGTGGACAATATGCCTCTGTGTCCTGCATAAGGAGAAGCATGTGCTTCATCCATTACGTTTGTTCTAAGTGGACGCACCACACAAAGAGCCTAATGAAAATAAAGGTAATCATCTTTAATAGGATAGGAAAAAACTTCAGTGCCACGTTGTAGTTGTTGCCAAATCTCACCGAAATTGGGGTCGTCAGGGTGCATCTGAGGTAGAGATTCCAGTTCTTCATGATGTATACTTGTTATGGCATTGACTTGGGGCCGACGAGAAAGAGCATCTACAACCACATTTTTACTTTGAGAAGTGTGCAAAATTTGAAAGTGAAACATTGAAAGAAATTTGGCCCACCACATTTGTTTCTTAGACAACTTTTTTTGAGAGAGAAAGTATCGAAGAATTTGATGATCTGTCTTGATCGTAAAATCTGCTCCCAAAAGGTAGTGTTTCCAAACTGAGAGAGCATGGATGATTGCCATGAGTTCCTTCTCATAGATGGAAGCACGAAGCTCCGCATCACGAAGTCGTCTACTTTCATAAACTATTGCATGGCCTTCTTGATTAAGAATTGAGCCAATGCAATCGCCTGAAACATCACAATGCACTTCAAATGTTTTCCGGAGATCTGGTACAATAAGGATGGGTCCATGGATGAGAAGGTACTTGAGCTTTTCAAAGGCTTCCTTTCGTTTAGTCCCCCCATACAAAAGATATCTTTCTTTTTGTGAGATCATGGAGAGGTGCAGCTACATGAGCCAAATGGCATATAAAGTGTCTATAGTAGGAACAAAGGTCAAGGAAACTTCGAACATCATGAACCAAAGCACGTTGTGGCCAATCTAAAATAGTTTGGGTCCATGGATACTTGATTATGAGAAGCAATGTGCCCCAGATAGTGAATCTCTCTCAAGAAAAATTCACACTTCTTAGCATTAACTTGAAGTTTACGTTGTTGCAATTCTTCGAACACAGCCTGTAGATGTCGTTTGTGTTCCTCCTCTGTGTGAGAGAAGACTAAAATGTCGTCAAGAAAAAAGCATGTGAACTGATCGAGAACGCCAAAGTGATTGAGAATCTCTTTTGAAGTTTGCTAACTCTGTCACAGACTTGGAACTCACTGCTGCTGCCCCCACCCCCCCGCCATCGCAGCTCCCCCCACTCCCCCCTTCGCTTCCCTCTCCTCCCACCCCGCGCGTACCCCCCTGCTCTGCCTCCTGCGCGCAGCCTGCCTGGCTGCCCTTAGAGCGCTCTGCCCAGCCCGCTGCCTCACCCCACTGCCCTCCCGCTGCCCTACGCCCTGCCCGCTACCTGCCCAGCCCTGTCCGCCGCCCTGTCCACCCAGCCTCCCCCGCCGCCACCCAATCCCTTCGCCTTTTTTTTTTTTGCTCCGCTCGCCTACATTTTCTTTTCCGCCTTTCTTGCTTGTCAGGCTTCGCCAGCTTTCTTGGCATGCTTGGTCCAGCGGGAGCTTCCCCCCTTGTCGACTATTCTCCGCAGCAGTAGACACGGATGGAGGCTCAAGCTCCACCATAGAGGAACTACAATGAAGTCCCCTCGCCCGATCCCGCTGAGCCCACCATTCCACTTGCTCTTTCACCGACAGAGCAAGAGAGCCTCGCCGCAGAGGTGGAGCGCCTCCGGGCGACCTCTGTCATCTACAAGATTCTCGGCACCAAACCTTGCAGAGGAGAGCTGCGTGACCTTCTCCAGGCCCGCCTTCTCGTAGAGGTGGGCAAGATCTTGGACGTTCAGTTCCTCGGACGCAGTTACTATCAAATAGAGTTTGAGACCTCCGAGATGGCGTCCAAGGTCATCGCGATGAGTCCCCTGACCATCCGAGCAGTTAAGAGCCCACTTTTCATAGTGGAGACATGGTTTTGACCCAGCTTCAGATGTTCTGGTAGAGGAGGCAGAGCTTCCCATCTCCGTCTGATTTCCTAGTTTGAGGAGGGAGTACCTACCGCTTCTATCAAGGATAGGCTCACCGATTGGGATTGTCCTGGAGACACCTAGCACGGTAGCCTACGTAGCTGCCAAGGCGGCCGGCATGCCCTCAGTTTGCATTGTGGTTAGAGACACCCACACTCTCCCGAAGGTCATCCTACTTCCTCGGGTGAGTGGGGGTTGGTTTAAACAAAGCGTGGAGTATTCGGGCCTCCCGAATTAGTGCTTCATTTGCCGATAGATGGACCATCTTGCTAAGGCATGTCCATGGAGGAGGCCCCGTGTAACAGACTTGGACACTCCAAGTCAAGAATCAACCACGACAGCACCAAATAACCACTTCAAAACAATTCACAGATCACAATAGATTTGCACTGGCCCGGCGGAGTTCCGTGCCTAGAGATATTGGCCCCAAAGACTGACGCCCCTTTCGGTATTTCTTTTTATATTAATCAATCATCAAAGTACAAGAGAGCGGTTAGGGTTTCACTCTCAGACTCTGCGTCCAGATGCCCTGAGAAGTGAAGCCCTCTCCACATATTTAAAGGTACAAGGGATGCCCAAAAGCAGAGCCCCAAAAGCTTTCAAAATCAAAAGCATCAGTTCTCTCTCTTAGAGAGAGTCTCTTTTTTTTTATTAAAAAAAAAGCAAGTTCTCTTTCTTTCATGCAAAAAGCAACACCCAAAAGTTGCCAGCGCAAATTGCGGCGCAATTTCCGGAAAATCCGTACAACCCTACCACGTGGCACTGGCGCCAGAAATTAGGGTTTCAGCCAGCAGTTAGGGTTTCCAGAAATTAGGGTTTTTGGCAGTTTTTAGGGTTTGCAGGAATTTTAGGGTTTCTGGCAGAAATTAGGGTTTCTGCCGTCCGCCACGTCATCACTTTGTGACATACCCCCCTCTTGAAAACATTGTAATCGACCGCGATTACGCCTGCAAAACCGACAAAAGCCATAAACTGTCTTAGCAGACACTGACTGTTAGTACCTCGTACTAGGAACGCACATCTAGCACATGTACAAAATCGACAGTCACATCACACGACATCACAGGACATCACTAGACATCACATGACATTCAACATTCATTCGGATCTTAGACCATGATTTATCGGCAATGTAGCTAGCAATCACATCTAGGTCCAATCGGGACCTCATCGATGTCCGATTGACTAACCCCTATTGCAACCATGTCTATTCGAGATCAAGTATACCAAAATGCTGCAGTCATTTCGGCTATCAGTTCCTGCACCCACAAGAAGTCAAGAACAAATCAGTATCATAATCAGGAATTCCATTTCATAAAGTCATCCAACAGAATACTGTCAGCTCTCAGTATCCCTGAAGCTCAAAGAGACATCAGTGACTTTAGTATCAAAATCGAGGCATCTGTTGACAAAGGAGTGGAGTGACTCCCCTCTTGTGCATCCCACTGCACCAGATCTCCGGCCAAGCTGAATTCTGGGTTCCGTTTGGAGTAGACTATGCTAAACCAAAACATCGAGGTAAAGTTTCACAATCCGAGGAGTATCTGCTAGGTCCTCCTCCTCCATCCACTTCGCATCAAATGCAGGAAAGTTCTTGAACTTAACCAAGAACCGCCTTCCGACTTCACCTTTCTTCGTATCGTTATGTGCCAAAATCTGTTCAGGAACAAGGATCTCCTTGTTTTCTTCCAATTCGGGTTGCTCATCAGGCTCCCCATCATCAGGCACATCACCCTTAACAGGGTTCAAGAGACTCACATGCAATGCATTGTGAATCCTCCAAGTATCTGGCAGTTTCAATCGGAAGGAGACATCATTTATCTTGTAAGTAATCTGGAAAGGTCCGTAGTATCACATACTAAGCTTTGGAAAAAGCCTCTCCTTTCCCTTTTTCTTTCTTAGGCGTGCCTTCTCAAAAGTAAGAGCACCCAATCATCCTCCTTCAGTTTCCAGTCGCGAGGATGGCGATCCGCTGCCTTTTTCTGTCGTTCTTGAGACTTCTGGAAAGTCTCGCGAACCTTGGCAAAAGCCGTATCCAAGTCTCGCGAATATTCATCCGCTTCAAATATCTAATCTTTCGTGCTCGGGAAGGATGGAACCTTCCCAGCACTTTCAACAATCTCACATGGCGTCTTCCCCGTCGAAGAGTGTATCGTGTTACTATAGGCAAATTCCACCAAAGGTAAGTTCTTTTCCCATTGAGTCTTCTGATCTGAGATACAAGACTTCAATAAATCTAAAATCACTTAATTGGCAATCTCAAATTGCCCGTTAGTCTGCAAGTGGAACGATGACGAGAACTGCAACCGCGTGCCAATGTTCTCCCAAACTGCCTTCCAAAACAAACTCATAAATTTGGGGTCTCTGTCGGAGACAATCGTCTCAGGCGTGCCATGTAATCGGAAAATCGTCGTGATCATTCTGTGTTCTCGGGAGATCAAAAAAAATGAAATCCATTTCAATATTTTCCCAGGGGCGGGTGGGTATGGGTAAAGGCTGTAATAATCCCTGTGCCTTATGCCTGTCAGACTTGACCTCTGGCATACAAAGCAACTGCGCACAAACTCTTCCACATCCTTCTTGAGTCTCCGCTAAAAGAAATATCTCTCTACCCCTTTCATGGTGGTAGCAATGCCGCGGTGACCCGTAAAAGGTGGACAGTGGCAATCAGTCATAACCTTTTCCCTCAACGGCTGTGTAACGCACAACATAGTCTTTTTCATCAAGTAGCCTTCCCGAAGGGAGTATCCAGCTACTGTCTCCCTATCCGGTATCCGTGTGAAAATATCTGCAAAATTTGTATCTGTGGCATACTGATCGACCATATCCTCGAAGCTCCTATGATGTATCGCGGAAATAGCCAGAACCAACGGTTTTCAAGACAAAGCATCTGCCACCACATTCTTCTGTCCCTGCACATGGACAATCTGGAAGTGGAACTGTGACAAGATGTTCACCCACCGCATCTGCTTTTCCGAAAGCTGCTTCTGTGACAAGAAGTAGCGCAAACTCTGATGGTCTGTAAAGACAGTAAAATCCGCTCCGAGTAGGTAATGCCGCCACTGAGTAAGAGCGTGGATAACCGCCAAAAGCTCTTTCTCATAAATCTGTGCTGTCATCTCCGGCCTAGAGAACAAACGGCTCTCGTGAGCTATGACATGGCTTTCTTGCATCAAGACCGCACCCAGACTACGACCACAAACATCACAAAATACTTCAAATGACTTCTGCAAGTCCGGCAAAGTCAAATATGGTCCTGTAGTGAATTTCTCTTTCAATGTCCGAAAGGCAGTCACCTCTGTGGGTCCCCACGAAAAAGGTACTCCTTTCTGTGTCAAGGTATGCAAAGGGGAAGCAACCTCTGCAAACATTCGTATGAACCGCCTGTAGTACGAACAGAGTCCCAAGAAGCTTCTAACTTCATGGACATTCCTCAAATCCCGCCAATCATGGATAGTCTCTATCTTGGCCGGGTCCATTTGCGCTCTTGCTGTGCTGCTGACACAATGTGTCCCAAAAAGTGTATCTCTGGTAGGAAAAATTCACTTTTCTTAGCATTAATCACTAATGTGTGATCTCGTAATGCCTGAAAGACTTGAACCAGATGATCTCTGTGTTCTGCCTCATTCTTGGAGAAAACAATGATGTCGTCAAAGAAAGTGCCAACAAATAGCATGTACTCTCGAAAAATCCTGTCCATCATCCGGTTAAATATCGCAGGAGCAATGGTTAAGCCAAAAGGCATCACCAAAAACTCAAATAACCCAAAAGTCGTCCGAAAAGCTGTCTTGTAGACATCTCCTGGCGCGATCCTGATCTAATGATATCCACTCTTCAAGTCAATCCTGCTAAAGCACGAGGATCCCTGTAACTTGTCGAGTATATCATCAATCCTACGAAACGAAAATCTGTTCTTGATGGTGATTTCGTTGAGAGTGCTATAATCGATGCACATTCTCCAAGATCCGTCTTTCTTCAAAACCAACAACACTGGAGAGCAATACGGTGAAGTACTAGGCTGGACAAGACCCTTTTCCAAGAGGTCTTTCACTGAGTTCATAATCTTTTCATTCTGTACTCGGCTCACACGATAAGGTGGCCGATTCGGTGGCGTGCTTCCAGATATCAGATCAATGGTATGATCTTCAGGCCCTCTCAAAAGCAATCGGCATGAGCGTGGAGAAAAAAATCTTGGCGTTCTTTTCTTCAGGTCAAAACATATTCAACCTTTATGCATCGTTCAGTTCTCGCAAAAGAATGAGTAAGAAAACTGAAGTTCATCAAGTACAATCTCTAAGCCCTTCATTTATCAAAGTCTCTTTCTCGGCCCGGTAGTCAACCACGGCGTAGTTCTTGTGGTACCAAGGGATCCCGAGTAGAACGTCACTCGCGTGCCCTGAACACCCCTGTCATTGCAAACAAAGTTTGCCAATGCTCGGTGTAATGGCAACATCCCATCCGGGTGCCAGTCGAACTACTTCCGCCTGTGGCGTCAGTCTATCGGGCGTAGTTCCAAATCGAGCCGCCAATTCCAAGTGAAAAGAAGTTGGCCTTGGCTCCTTCAAAAGAGCTTCCTGATCCTTCACTTTGCCCCGAAAGCGGCAAAGTTTGTACTTTCATTCATTAGATTCGGTGCAGGTCCCACGTCATGTGGTACCAGTTCTGCTTTTCTATCTGCCTTTTCTGCCACATTCCTCAGTTGCTCTCGAACTCTCAGACCTGTCGTCGTCTTTATCATTCTGTTCTTTCTGTGCCTTATCAGGGCACTTCGAGGAAATATGTCCATGTTCCCCGCATCCAAAGCACTTCCCCTCTCTGATGAAGCGAGCTCTCTCCTCAGGAGTAAGCTTGGGTCGTGCATCCTTTTTTTTTTCTCTGGGTTGCTCTTTTTCATTCTACTTTCATTCCCAGAAGTCTGTTCGGCTCGTTGTGTCATGGCCTCATCTGTGGGGTAGGTCAGACTGCCAGAGTGAATGGCAAAGCCCCGCTTCGCATGACTCATCAACTCCTGAATAGAAGCTGACTTCTATTCCAAGCAGTGATCTCGGATCTCTGTAGGTAGACCCAAGGTAAACCGCTCAATCTGTTCTCTGAACGAGATCTTCTTGAATGAAGAGGCGGGTAGAAAAGAGCTCCAGAATCCTTCACAGTAAGTATTTACTGTATCGCTCTTGGTCATCCGAAGATGGGTCCAAGCAGCTCGTATATCTCGTTCATATTCTTGCGTCAACCAAGAAGAAATAAAAAGCTTCTTAAATTTCAGCCATTTAACTGGCGCACTCTTGTTTAAAAGAAGCATGGACCACCAAGTACGAGCATTCCTCTTAAAGTAAGAGGCAGCTCTCTGAATCTTGGAGTGCTCTGAATAACGTCCTCCCGCGAAAGCGATGTCAAACTGCTGAAAAAAAGACAAAGCCTTCGAAGCATCCGAGTATCCTGAAAAAGTATCAAACTTGATCGAGTGGCCACCTTCCTTAAACTCGCGGACTTTCTTGCTTTTATCTTCGAGAAAGTCATACTGGTTGGCTTTGTAAAAATTCTTCTTATTCGCATAAAACTTTCCGTCATCGGAATCTGAGCTATCTGTAGACGAGTCCTCAGTAGAACTGTCAGTCTCTGGGCGAGATGTAGCCTTCTTTGCCTTTTTCTTGCCCTTTCCGAAGCTTTGTGTCTTGCTTCGCTTTTTGCTTTTTCTATCTTCTTCGCTCTAATCCGAGGAGCTAGAAGAACTGTCAGAAGAAGAAGAAGAAGAACGGGTACTCCTTCAAATCGAACACGCTTCTTCCGTTTCTTTGCCTTGTCAAATGTCAAACCGACGACCCAAATATCCCGGGAAGTCAGTGCCTTTCTTCTGCTTTTTGCAGTGCTTTTTGTCTTTCTTTTGCACGTCGAAAAGCTGAGCAATCCGTGCATCAACCACGTTCTCCAGTTCCTGCTCCGTATATTTTCTTGGAGGCAAAAGGTTTCTTGAGAGCGGGTTTCGGGAGTGGTGTTGTGGTTCTCTGCCACTCCATCCGTACCTCTTTCAAAGAGGTCTGGTTCATATATTTTGCCATCTTCGGATCCTCGGCAAAATTGAGCATCATCTTTGTTGCATCGCCAATCAATTGACGACGCTCCATCTCTCTTTGCTCCGCCTGAGTAGGCCGAGGCGGGCCATACTCTCTGTCTGAATCTTCGTTGTGATCCCAGCCCCCATCTCTAGATGCAGAGGGAGTCGACTAATCATTGCCTGAAGCCATAGGTGCCTCGGAAAAAAAATTCGGGGATCGGATTTCCCGTAGAAGAGAAATCGGCCGTGCTCTGATACCACTGTAACAGACTTGGACACTCCAAGTCAAGAATCAACCGCGACAGCACCAAATAACCATTTCAAAACAATTCACAGATCACAATAGATTTGCACTGGCCCGGCGGAGTTCCGTGCCTAGAGATATTGGCCCCAAAGACTGGCGCCCCTTTCGGTATTTCTTTTTATATTAATCAATCATCAAAGTACAAGAGAGCGGTTAGGGTTTCACTCTCAGACTCTGCGTCCAGATGCCCTGAGAAGTGAAGCCCTCTCCACATATTTAAAGGTACAAGGGATGCCCAAAAGCAGAGCCCCAAAAGCTTTCAAAATCAAAAGCATCAGTTCTCTCTCTTAGAGAAAGTCTCTTTTTTTTTATTAAAAAAAAAGCAAGTTCTCTTTCTTTCATGCAAAAAGCAACGCCCAAAAGCTGCCAGCGCAAATTGCGGCGCAATTTCCGGAAAATCCGTACAACCCTGCCACATGGCACTGGCGCCAGAATTAGGGTTTCAGCCAGCAGTTAGGGTTTGCTGCAAATTAGGGTTTTTGGCAGTTTTTAGGGTTTGCAGGAATTTTAGGGTTTCTGCTGTCCGCCACGTCATCACTTTGTGACACTCCGACCTACACCATAGGCCCAACCCAAGCCTTCAAGGGCTGGCCAGCAGTAGCAGCCAGAGACACAGAGCACACAAGCAGAGCCACCCTCCGAGCCTCGGGCTCCAGCAGAGAAGGGATGACAGCAGGTTCGTGGATGACGACAGTAGGGTGCACAGCGACAGCCTGGCACTCAGAGTGGGCCTGAGGCGCCTGCCTAGCAGCAGTGGGTTCCCACGGGGAACCGACTCGGTCCTCTTCAGTAGGACAAGGTCCCTGCTCCAGCCTCCACCTCAGCTTCCCCCTCGACAGCCCCTCCTCCCCCCCAGTTCCCCCCCCCCCCCCCCCCCCCCCCCCTCTTGCTCCCTTCGCCTCTCCTCCTCGCCCCCTACCTTTGCCGGTCCCCCTCGCTTCTCTTCTCCCCCCCCTCCTCCTGCTCCTACACCCCACCCTCTCGCTCCAGTCCCACAGTCGACCCAGAGGGCAAGGCCATCCTCGGCTACCAGGAGATCTCTTGGCAGCACCTTTGCCACGAGTCGCTTGGCAAGAGAGAGAAAACCTTTCTAGCGACCCCCTCTTCTGGTACAGACGTCTCCCTTTGCAGCAGTCCCTCGTGGTCTGACGTGCTTCGACATTCGACGCCGATGGGACTTCTTTGCCTACGACTTCACACGCTTTCCCCGCGACTCCTCACTAGACCTTGAGGCTGCCTGCTTCAGGGTTCATGTTCTGTTCCTGGCACATAGGGGGATAGAGGCCTGGACTCAGCGGTTGGCTTCTCTTTTCCCCTTTGTGGCACGGACCAGACTGAGTGGACTTTCGACTCAATGTTGGAGTGGCTACAGACACAGGCCCTAGAGTTCTCTCATCGCATGGGAGACCTAGGAGTTACAGACATGCTTCAAATTCTTTGGCCATTGGCCAAGTTTGTTGTGACACCTCCAGATGCAGCAGGATGTAGACACATTGTGGTCCACTTCTTTGCTAATACGCAGTGCCCGCCATGCTATGTACACATTCATGAGGACTCCTGGACAAAGGAGGTTGCTTTACGCACAGCTCGGTCTACTTGGGCTTGGGCCAGGCACTCTTTGCAGTCACACTTATCTAGAGGACGCTCGGATGCAGATTACTCCCCATCCAAGCCAGCCTCTAAGACAGCACGTTTAGCTGTTGCGGCAGTATCTGTTCTCTCTCGCTCCCCATGAGGATCGTCTCATAGAACGTACAAGGATTAGGTGGGCCACAATTTCAGCGTCAAAGGGGCCGACTGCGTCAGGAGCTGCAACGATGCCTTGTGGGAGGAGAGATTGACCTTCTTATGATACAGGAGCATCATCTGTGTAAGAGCCGCATTAGACGTTGTGGAAAGCTGCTTTTGGACCTGGAGGCATCCAGGGTGGGGTATGTATGACTATTGTGGATTCTTTGCAGCAGGCCATTGTGGGCAGAGGGATTATTGTGCCAGGCAGGCTCAGTGGATCACTATGCAGGTTCAGGGTTATCTCGTGGGCTTCCTAAACATCTGTGCGTCCAATGGGGCCAGTGCACCTGCAGAGTTTTGGTCTCAGATTATTGAGTCTCTGCCGCAGGCAGAGCAATGGTGCATAGGGGGGTGACTTCAACATGTTGGAGGACCCCTCTGACAAGATTGGTGGTAGCCATACTACTGTGCATGAAGTTGAGCTGGCAGCTCGGGAGAGGTTTTGTATGACTCTACGGGCTGCACATGTGTGGCAGCATTCTAGCTTTGTAAGGCCCCCAGACAGCCTGGCCTTCTCTCGTTCGGACCGCAGAGTGGGAGTCGTGAATCTATCTCGGATAGATCGCTCCTTCACTAGTGACCACTTTTGTGACTTGGGTGGGACAGTTGGCATTCTGGCAAGGACTTCCTTTTCGGACCATGCAGCATTGATCCTTACAGTGACTGATAGGCACAGGAGGGGGAGCACGATGCTGCACATCCCTGAGAGGATCTTGCTAGACTCTGCGCTCAGAAAACGAGTGGAGACTCTTTGGATAGAGAGCTTAGACATACAGGATTCTCCTGCTGACAAAGTATCCTCGAGACTTGCTCAGCTTGGTTGTTTCTTTCTTCACGAGTCTTCGGCTCGCCTAGCTGCAGCGAGAGAGGAGGAGCAACGTCTTCGACGGGGCGTTGCTTCCTTGCAAAGCATGCAGGAGCAGCATCCAAACAGTCCTTGGTTGGAGGAGCAGTTACAGCAATCTCGCCAGGAGCTTGTTAGCACAGAGGAGCGGCGCCGTGAGTTTGCTTTCCATCGACAGGTATCTCAGTGGACACAGGTGGGTGACACAGTGACTGGTGCTTTCTTTAAGGCAGTGGGACCTCGGCATTTGCAAGCCAAGGTCAATTAGTTGAGGAGGCCTAACGGGTCAGTTGCTTCTGAGCGAGAGGACATGCGTGCAGTTGCTACTGACTTTTACCGTGAGTTACTGTCTGCAGAGCCTTAGTCAGAGCGTCAAGATGCATGCAGAGAGCAAGTGTGGGCACAGATGCCTTGTCTTGTGACTGAGGAGATGCGTCAGAGGCTTGAGCTGCCACTTCATCTTGAGGAGTTGCACATGGCTCTTAGTGCACTCCCCCATGGTAGCTGTCCAGGTGAGGATGGCTTGACTCCCAGTTTTTTCTTGGAGTACTGGGACTTGTTTGGCCCAGATCTTTGTAGTGCTTTTCAGTACATCCTGCACACAGAGGTGATGCCTGACAGCATGAGTGAGGGCCTCATCTACCTCATTCTCAAGGAGGGTGGCTCCTTGGATGAGATTCGGCAGTGGCGCCCCATCACCATCCTCAACTCAGCCTACAAAATTCTTGCCAAGGCTCTGAGTTTGAGGATCCGGCCACTTCTAGAGAGCATTATACATGGGACACAGACAGGTTTTTCAAGGAGCGTAGTATCCTTGACAACATCTTTACTTTTTGGGAGGCTTCTGCCCTAGCGCGGCTCCGTGGTGAGGATCTGGTGATACTTCTTCTCGATTTTGAGAAGGCCTATGATAGAGTTGACTGAGACTTTTTGGAGGGCACTCTACGCAGGATGGGCTTCTCAGATGCTTGGATCAGAGGTGTGTCAGCTCTGTACAGACGGGCACATGGTCAGGTACTTTTGTCAGGAGGTAGAGGTGATCGTTTCATGCTCACACATTCGGTCAGACAGGGCTGCCCTCTTGCCCCCTTCCTCTTTCTATTCTATGCTGAGGCGATGAGCAAGTTTTTGGTGTCACAGCAAGTTGGTTTACGGGGCTTAGCACTTCCTATTCGGGGAGATGAGCTACTTGACACTGAGTTTGCAGGCGACTCAGCCTTGTACTTGGATGGCCAGGAGGCCAACCTTCACAGGTGTGAGCAGGCTCTTAAGACCTTCTGTTGTGCATTTGGCGCACTGGTCAACTCGAGAAAGACAGTGGCTTTCTCGGTTGGTAGTGCTCCTGTGCCCGATTGGATGCCAAGCGAGGGTTTTAGGTGGATCCCCCAGGGACTGCAGTTTGGTACTTGGGCTGTCACGTTGGTTTGGACTTGTCTCCTGAGCAGCAGATTGCTCCCCTCATCTTGTCTATCAGGAGGAAGTTGTTACATTGGAGCTCCGCACGACTTTCTCTGGCAAGCAGAGTTGTAGTGGCCAACCAGGTGTTATTGGCTACTATGTGGTACATCAATTCTTGCTGGATCTTCTCGAGTTCTTGTATCAGCCAGGAAGAGAGGCTGATCAAGAACTTCCTTTGGTCAGGGCATGACACTCAGATAGCCCGGGCCAAAGTGGCTTGGCAGGTCATCACTCTTCATTGTTTTAACTTTTCAGGGAGGGCTTGGGATCATAGACCCAGCAAAGCAGAGCAGAGCCCTTCTTGGGAAGTTCATCATCAAAGGACTTCTTCCAGGTGAAGAGCCCTGGAAGGAGTTCTTGCTACAGCGGCTTCATGCTAGGGTGACTTAGGCTGGAGGCCCCTGGCAACCTTCGACCAGATGGATGTTCACAGAGATGCGCAAAGTTGGCTTGAGCAGGAGACTGGAGGACCGCTTCGCTGTGAGTTTGCTCCGATCTTGAAGCATCTGCGGCGAGGCCTCGAGCAACGTCAGTCTACTTGCACGGAGGAGTGCGTGAGAACAGCCCCTTGTTTGGAACCCCATGGTTAGCACTCAGAGAGGCCAATTGGTTGGTAGTCGGTCTTATGTTTCCTGGGGTCCCATGGCAGCGGGTCCAGCACGCTCTTTAGGTGACTGGTTACAGTTTTCAGACTTGTAAGAGGAGCTGCCTGGCTTTTAGCTACAGGGCATGAGAGGGGTGCAGAGCATGTGCCAGGACATCCTAGAGGTAGTCTCAGCTGAGTGGCTCACACCTCTCGAGCCAGCAGCGCCCAGATGGATGGGAGCCTTCACGCAACTGGAGGTTCTAATCTCAGTTGAGGCTTGCTCAGAGACTGTACCCTCCCTGTTTTTCGAGATACAGGGTGAGGGACGCTTACACCGAGCTGCAGTAAAGGCCCCGTAGGTGGCAGAGTGCTGTTTTCAAAGGATCCGAATGGTGGGCATCTGTGGGAGGACTTGCGTCATTGATCCTGACCCAGCAGCTCTTGAGACTGGACATTGGAGACTGTGGGCTTGGGAGAGTTGTCCACTGGCACGAGTACAGTGGGATCCTGGAGAGTGGCTTTGGAGGGACCCATTCTCCTCTGCAGACCACCCAGGTGTCCCTTTCCTTCAGTACACTGTTCGACTGGGACGTCACATATTGGCAGCACAGAGAGAGGCTTGCCTTGCTGCAGCACCTCATTGGCAGGAGGAGGGTCTCACAGCTGAGTTCTTGACAGCTTTTTGGGAGAGGTTGTGGGACTCTAGACAGCCGAGGCGAGTCACTTTGTTCCAATGGCTGGTCGCACACAGAGCTACAGCAGTTGGGAGCTGGCTTGTACATAGTGGTCTCTCGACCGCATGTGCAGCTTGTGGCCATCTTGTGGAGAGTCAGCGTCACTATCTTTGGGACGTCCTTTGGCACAGCAGGTGTGGATTCGTGTTCTTCGACTGATGCCTGCTTTTTCCATGGCTCGGCAGTACACTTGGGGGGTAGCTGCTTGGTCCACTCTCACGGGCCCGACACTACAGTTTGAGCTATCTTCCACCAGCAGGATGATAGTGATGCAGGGGGGGTGACCTACACTCCAGCCTACCACAAAGCTTACTCCACAGGAGTGGTGCAGTGAGAGAGAGGAGTGATGGGAGCTCATCAGTGGCCTTACACTCTGGTTCATCTAGTGGGCCCGCTGCTTTCGCATCTATGAGGCTCGCCCTGTACCACCGGCAGAGATTGTTCGCGATCTTTGGCTAGAGTTGATCCATACTCTCAGAGGAGAGTTCAAGAGACTCCAGGGTAGCTCCGACCGCATGTGGGAGGTCGAGAGGCTTTCTTTCGACTTTGGCGTCCTGGGCCTTTTTTCACCATGGTCCAAGGTGTACTCAGTTGGCACTACCATCCACCTATGTGGCTTTTCCCTCCTCTCATTTCTTGATTTAGCCTCATTGTACGTATGCTGTATTTTCATTGGGAGAGTCTTCCCATCATGATTGTTGCAGCCCTCTCTTGAAGAGGTGGTTGTAGCCCTATGGGCAATTTCATTAACTAAGGATCTCTTTCTCGGAAAAAAAAAAGGCATGTAAACTATTGATGAGGACGAAATTTCGGTTCATCATTCGATTGGAAGTTGTTGGAGCGTTAATAAGGCCAAAAGGCATTACAAAAAACTCGTACAATCCGAAAGTTGTTCGGAATGCACTCTTATGTATGCCTTCAAGAGCAATACGAATCTCGTGGTAAACGCTCTTGAGATCTATGTGGCTGAAAATTCGTGCCCCTTGTAGCTTGTCTAAGATATCATCAATTTGGGGAATCGAAAATCTGTAATCTTATTTCGAGAATGATAATCGATGCACATGCGAAATGTGCCGTCTTTCTTCTACACAAGCAAACAGTAGGGAGAAGTGCTAGGTAGAACAAGACCCTTCTCAAGACGTTCATTCACTTGTTTAAGAATTTCTTCCTGCTGTAAGAGACTAATGCAGTAAGGTGGCTGATTGGGGGGTGAACTTTCTGGAACTAGTCTTTCGCTCTCTCAGGAGGCAATTCATCTGCAAGGGTGTCCATAAAACAATCCTTATACTGATTAAGAAAAGTTAGCAAATATTTATCTAAATTTGACAAGAAATTTTCAGCACTCACCTCTCTATCTTTGACAAAAATCAAGTAAGCAGAAATACACTTCTTTATTTCTCTTTTAACAGTGATGTGCCTAACCATAGGAATAGGCCAGTCACTAGCATTAGCATCTACATCATACTACTGTCCTTTTAAGGAAAAGGACAGTTTCTTGCTTACATAGTCTGGGATGGGATGGATTTTGTAATGCCGCGGCATACCCAAGATGACATCAAATCCTTGTATAGGGGCAACTAGGAAAGACTCTCGATTAGAGTACTTTCCGATCTTCAGATTCAACAGTCCTTGGATAGGAGTGGAATTCGTAGTCAAGCCTTCAAAGGCTGATCCTCAAGTGATTTGAGTTGCCAGTGTCTCGGGAGTGAGATCAAGAGATTCTGAGGTATCCAATGAAATGAAGTTGTCGGTGGAGCCTGGATCAAACAAGATCAATACTCTTTGCCCATTCAAACTGCCCCACCCTTTGAGCAACTGCCTTTTTTCTTTCTCCTTCTTGGTGTTAGCTTGTACAGCAAGTACTGAATTTGATGCAGGAGGGGAATCTTTCTTAAAATGTGGGCAATCTGGTTTCCTATGGCCTCTCTCGCCACAATAGAAACATTTGCCCTCTTCCATGTACGCCTTCAACTGAGAGAGGGTGAGGAATTTACTTTTCTTTGCTCCCTCTGGCTTCTTTTATGGGCCTTTGCGCTGATCTAAAGGCCACTTTCGAGTGGGGGTTTCTCCTCAGCAGTGAGAGCCTTCTACTTTGCATGAAAGGTACTAAACTCCTGCTTACGAGGAGTCCCTTTCGAATGCAAGTTACAAACTATCAGGGCGGACTGCATCATAATTCGAAGAGTGTTTTGGAGATAGAGTTTCATAGTCTTCTCAAGTCCTGGCTAGAGTCCCACTTCAAACTTACATATATTCTCTCCATCAAAAATTTTCATGAAGGGAGTAACCTTAAGGAGGACCGCCCAAACTTTGTCGGCGTAGTCGAACACAACTTCATGCTCTCTTTGGGAGAGCCAATCCCATTCTTTCTTCACATCATCGACAAAGTCGGGAGGAAGGAATGAGCATAAAACTCCTTGAATTCCTCCCAATCTTTAGGTTTACGTTTCTCTAGAACTGTGGTAAGCCACCAGTTGCTAGCTGTATCTTTCAGATACATGCTAACATGACGTAGTATTGAGCGCTCTGAAAAATTACCTTCGGCAAAGGCCACCTCGAATTCTCGAATGAAAGCGAGAGCCTTCATATCAATCCGCTTTCCATTACAAAATTCGAACATAACATCTTTATCTCTAGTTTTGAATGTCTTATTCTTCTTCTTGTGGTGTCGAGACCGCTTCTTCGTGATGGCTTTGGAATCCTTGTCCACCGGAATTCTGAGCCGACTCTTCTTATGTTCCTTGTCTTGCTTTTCTACTTGTGGTGGTTGATCTACAACCTTGTCTAGGGGTACTCAAGTTTCTCATCAGGAATGATCTTATCTTGGTTCTTCATGAAAGAGTAATTTGGCAAATAAGTCGGTGAAGATATTTCCTCTTCTTCTTCATGCTCTCGGAGGTTCCTCCTGCAGGTCCCTCTGAGGCCATGTTGGGGCCCAGTCTAAGGTATTCCCTAAGTTTGAGTTGGTACTGTGGGATTCTGAGGTGGCTCTTCCACCATCTTTTCTTTCCCATTTTCAAGGGTCTTAAGCACTTCTGCACTTCTAGCTGAGCAAAAGCAGCCTAAAATTCTACCATGTGTTGCTTGAGCCGCTCAAGCTCTTCGGCTTGTCCTGCCATGACGAGTATTTTCTGCCAAGGACCGTCTTGCCTTAAGAAAGGAAATGAGAGGACCTTGCTTTGATACCAATATCACAGAAACAGAAGCGTGAACTTAAAACTTTAAATTAAATCTAACTTTTCTTACAAGATTCCACACAAAAAGAAAATATGACGCAGAAGACGGACACAGCACTAGAAGACGGACACAGCACTAGGGACCAGAAGATGGGTTGGTCCCCTCCCTTGAAGAAGTTTTTCTTATTACTTTTGAACAATTACAAGAACATTAATCCGAAAGAGCATATGTTGCTCGTGTCCAACTACTATTTGTTGCATAAGAATGCATGTAATTCACAAGCCTATTGGCTGAAAATTTCATACCTATAGTTGTGAACGGCTAAGTCTGCTTCGTACGAAGAATTTTTGCATAGGAGCGGCTTCTTCTGATGTCTCCTCGCATAGGATATGCCCACACGTGTTCCTCTTGGCTGAATTTTAATTCTCGAACCCGTCAAAGTGCTGAAATCTTCATGAACAGTTGGTAATACGCTTGTCTAAGTGCGACTTTTCCCCACAGGGACGCACACAAGCTCTTCTGGCTGCACTCTGCCTCTTTCATAGGCTTCACAGCCTCTGCACGGCCTACACGGACTACCGAGTAAGGAAATTGAGAGAGAGAGAGAGAGAGAGAGAGAGAGAGGAGGCTGAACTGAGAGTGAATAGAGAAGGCTCCGTGTGAATGCAAACTGCTGCAGAGCCTCCTCAGATGATAGTGCTACCTGTCTTTATTCCTTGCGGGTGATTGCTCTAGCCATCTGGCGCTTCATGCGAGAGAGAGAGAGAGAAAAGAAAGAAGAAAGAAAGAAAGATTTTTAACGTCTATGTCAGGCCGAAATCGGCCTATGAGACAAATCAAGTGTACATTGTGTGTATGTCATCCGTCTATCGGAAAGACAAATGAAACAAAATTGATACAAAACTGAACTGAATGTAGGTAGTGGAGTATCTGAGGAGGGATGGAGCTCTATCTCTAGGGGTATATGCATGTCTGTATGCTCAAGGTAGTACAATCATGAGAATGCATCAAGCTATCTAGCTCCATCCTGTACTAATGGGGGGATGTAAGATGTGGTACATGGGTGGGTCTGGTGCCAAGGCTACCCGGATGAAAGCTGTCGGGTCAGCCCTCATCTGAGCCACTCGCTCCTCAGTGGCACGGCGCTCCCGGGCTCGGATCTCCTCGATCTGTCGGTGGTGGGAGCTCGCGCCCCTGTAGCCTGTGACTCGTGGTCGTCGTCTAGCTCGGTTCACCTCCGCCTGTGGGAGTGTCACTCCCCTCTGAGTGTCTGGTGAGGGGGGGGCGGAAATCCTCTGAAAGAAGTCTGTGAGCTGCGACTGTCTCCCCTCTGTCTGTGTAGCTGTGTGTGGCTGTAGTAGTGTGTCCCGGTGGCTCTGTATCTCTAGTAAGAAACGTCCGAGCTGTCTCTGATCTCGAGATTCCATGATCTCTCGGAGAGTGGGCTGTCCTCTAAATAGGGCCTCATACCTGCCTCTGATCTCAGTGTATGCTCTGCATCTACATACAAAGTGCTCCTCACTCTCCACCTCCTTTGTGCAGGCTCTGCAGATTCGCTCCTCCCTGGGAACACCAGTATGTCTCCCGATCTCAATCTCTAACCTGTGTGAAGCCACTCTCAGCTGACCAATCGCCACCCGTGAGCTATGTGGCATATATGTGTCCATGTAGCGTGGTCTCTGTATGAACCCCCCAGACAATATGGTGAGAAACTGGTCTCTGTAATCTGACATCCTCGTCCCCAAGCTAGGTGCCTCCCAGACTCTCCTAGTGTATAGCTGCCACAGATCCTGTCTCAATACCAAGTTCCTCTCACTGCGAGAGAGGTGAACATATGGTGAGAGAGAGTTCAAAAAATAGAGAACATTGCAGAGCCTCCTCGGATGATAGCGCTACCTGTCTTTATGCCTTGCCGACGATTGGTCTGGCCATCTGGCGCTTCATGAGAGAGAGAGAGAGAGAGAGAGAGAGAGAGAGAGAGAGAGAGTTTTCGAAAAATAGAAAACGCTCGCTGCTAGAGTTTTCTCACCTTGGGATGGATTTTTTTTAAGTTTATTAAATGTGGCCACGTTCAAACTGACCGACTGCTGAGTTTATAAGGTTTTTAACCTTTGAACTTAAAAATGGGCATTAAATCTCACTTCTCTGGCATTAAATCTCACTTTTTGGACTCAGTCTGTTGGCTCCCAGCGGGTCGTATTTCCACTGTGTCCGGCCGGCACTTCATGGACGGCCTCCATAAAAACTATTAAGTTTTAGCTTTTTGAGCGAACTGGAGACACCATCTTGTTCATGTGCTTGTTCTGAACTATTTTGCACTGCGTCCAGCTACTATTCTACTTATCATACTATCCGGACACGGATAAATTTCAAGATGGTGCATTACACCAGAAAATTCACCCATCCCTGATTGGTATCAATAAATTCATAAATTCGAATAAGCTAAAGGCTAAGTATGCTAGACACAGGGACCCGTTGCTCGCTGTTGTATGCTGCCCTCCCGCCATCGCTGAAACCCCCCCCTTTCGCCCACGCTCTGTCCTCTGCCCTGTGCGCTGGTGCTACCCGCCCTTGTGCACAACCCGCTTCCCCTGCTCGCTCCTCTGCCCTCTATCCCAGCCAGCTGCTCATTTTGCTTAGTTCACATCGACCAGCTTAGGATCCCATAGTATTTTTTGTTTTGTTATGTTGTTATTTTGTTACTCTGACTTTGTACCAGATCCACCACATTGTAACTTTCTGGTCTCATAGGTCACTTTGGCCTTTTGAAGACGTTAACATTTCATTTCATCGTCTCTCTCTCTCTCTCTCTCTCTCTCTCTCTCTCTCTCTCTCTCTCTCTCTCTCTCTCTCTCTCTCTCTCTCTCTCTCTCTGTGGATGAAAGTTGGCGACGGAAAACACGCACGCAAACACAAACGCATAAGGACAGGTTTAAGTACTGAGTTTCTATCATGACTCCACTGATACAGGACGAAGTATTGAAAGCTTGCTTACCTTAATGATTTTACAAATGATAACTTCCATGACACGGCGTGTTTCCACATCTGCTACTTGACCTTCCCGCAGAATGTCAGAGGCGATGGGGCTTCCAGCGTACGGAGATTGGACAACAACCAGTCCAGCTACTTTATCTTTTAGATCAGACCAGTATTTGGCTATCGCTGCAGCTGCATCCACCCCCCCTTTGCTGTGTCCCAGCAGCATAACCCGTTTGCCACAACCCCAATAAAGTTCCTCTATATAATTTTTCAGCTCAAGAGCATTTGTCTCCACAGATGCCTGTTTACAGCCTCACAAGTATGTAAGAAGACATTATACAACCAGCTTCTCTAGGCATTGACATGTAGTAAATTTTGTTCTACCTCACTGTGTATTCTGGCAATGTGGCAAGTGAGTCCCAGCCTTGAGAAGTATTTCTTTGTGTCAACAAAGTATAATGGGCCATGGTTGCTGAACAAACCTAACCCCCAAAGATAATTCAGACTCATCTGCATAAGAATTGATTTTCACTTCTGGTTTGACCCGGTGAGGACCAACCCACAGACATGTTTGGTTAAAGAAAGGGAAATACCAGGAATCAGGAGGTAAACGTAGCTGTTGGGCAGTTTGTGTATTCCATTACTGCAATTAACAATAATGTGTTTAAGTTCAAGCATGTCAATAATGTCCTGCAAGATCTTCTACACAAAGATATGGGTATACCTGACCAATCCAAGAAGCTGGACAAATCTGTCCGTACGATCTTTCACTGGAGGTAACCCTGAAGTGCGCTGCAGCCATCCAATGTCGTCAACAGAGCCTCGTATTGAGGATTGAATGCGGCAAGCGAGCCTACACATAGTCATTGAAAAGTTGCAGCTTACACATATAGGGTTCAACTTCTATCAAACAACAGAAAAGTGCCAAACTGACATTACCTTCTTAATTGATTGCTCCTTTGAGAAACACACTTTTGGAAGTGACTGAAGCAAGAAACTGTTAGTCTTCTGGCACATGTCAAAGACAGGAAGGCCCTGAAACCAATGCTTTGTTAGCAAAGTTCTTATCTAGAGTGAGACAAACAGTTCACTATCATCATATATATAGTAAAATTGGCAGCATCCCTTGTGGTATAGACCTAATAATGCATACTTCAGAAATACTGACCCTTGCATGAAAGATAGTGGAATGCTTCCGACAAGATATCCAAACTCTGCAATTGCAGAGCCCAATAAGTAGATAAGCTGGCATAAACTTGCCCGCTGTATAAAAGTAGACAACGATAAATTCTGATATGCAATCAACTCTTGATTATGTGGCTCGGGCATTTGGTGTCTTCTACTGCTATGATAGGAGTTTAGGTGACCATCAATAGGGGCACTCCCACATAACTCCTCTAATACATCCCCTGAAATAGGCCAAAATGAGAAAGAAAAGGGTATCAGTCCGTGTTCCAACCTGTTCAGCATAACCTCAAATGTTCATTGTTTAGCCTAGTTTTTTAAGGCTTTCTCCCCTCCTCACCCAGACTTTTGAAAGTCCCTCTAAGCCTTTAACTTCAGATAATAGAAAGGATAATCAAGATTGTATTTCAAGCACATTGATTGCACAAACAACCATGTACTGTGGCATCTGATTGAATGAGACAAGTAATTGTTACACACCTTTATTCACAAGCCTCAAGATCTCAACCCACAATGGAAAGCACTGAGTACATTACAAATGTACATAAAATATTTGGCAAGTGAGATGAATCAGCAACTGTAAGCCAGACTAATAATGGACTTAAAAGCACATGAACTAAAACTCACATGTCATATAAATGTGGGTGCACATGTTGTGGTGGTGTTTCTTTTCTTTTTTCTTTTCGGGGGATTTTTTGAAAAGGGGGGGGGGGAGAGTTAAATGAAAATGAAATGTTTTTTTTTTCCCTAGAGAAAGATCCTTATATTAGTCAATGAAACTACCCATAGGGCTACAACCACCTCTACAAGAGAGGGCTACAACAATCATGATGGAGAGACTCTCCCAATGAAAAAACAACATATGTACAATGAGGCTAAATCAAGAGATGGAGGAAGGAAAAGCCACACAGGTGGACGGTAGTGCCATCTGAGCACACCCTGGACCGTGGTGAAAAAAGGCCAAGGGCGCCAGAGTCGAAGGAAAGCCTCTCTGCTCCCGCATGCGGTCGGAGCTGCCCTGGAGTCTCTCAAACTGTCCTCTGAGAGTATGGATCAGCTCTACCCAGAGATCCCGAACAGTCTCTGCTGGTGGTAGAGGGCGAGCCTCGAAGATGCGGAAGCAGCGGGCCCGCCAGATGAACCAGAGTGTTAGGCCGTTGATGAGCTCCCAACACTCTCCTCTCTCTCTCCACCACTCCTGTGGAGTAAGCTCTGTAGACAGGCTGGAGTGTAGGTCGACCCCCCTGCATCACTATCATCCGGCTGGTGGAGGATAGCTCAAACCGAAGTGTCGGGCCCGTGAGAGTGGACCAAGCAGCTTCACCCCAAGTGTACTGCCGAGCATCACTATCATCCGGCTGGTGGAGGATAGCTCAAACCGAAGTGCCGGGCCTGTGAGAGTGGACCAAGCAGCTTCCCCCCAAGTGTACTTCCAAGCTGTAGAAAGAGCTGGCATCAGCCGAAGAACACGAAGTTACACCTGCTGTGCCAAAGGACAGTCCCAAAGACAGTGACGATGACTCTCCACAAGGTGATCACAAGCTGCACATGCGGCCGAGAGACCACTATGTACAAGCCAGCTCCCAATTGCTGTAGCTCGGTGTGCAACCAGCCACTGGAACAAAGTGACTTGCCTCAGCTGTCCGGAGTCCCACAACCCCTCCCAAAAAGCTGCCAAGAACTCAGTTGTGAGACCCTCCTCCTGCCAATGAGGTGCTGCAGCAAGACGAGCCAGTATGTGACGTCCCAGTCGAACAGTGTAATGAAAGAAAGGGATACCTGGATGGTCTGTTGAGGAGAAAGGGTCCCTCCAAAGCCACTCTCCAAGATCCCACTGTACTCGTGCAAGTGGACAGCTCTTCCAAGCCCACAGTCTCCAGTGGCCAGTCTCAAGAGCTGCTGGGTCGAGATCTATGACACAAGTCCTCCCATTGATGCCCACCACTCGGATCCTCTGAAAACAGCACTCTGCCACCTGTGGGGCCTCTACTGCAACTCGGTGTAAACGTCCCTCACCCTGTAGCTCGAAAAATAGGGAGGGTATAGTCTCCAAGCAAGCCCAAACTGAGATGAGAACCTCCAGTCGCGTGAAGGCCCCCATCCATCTGGGCACTGCTGACTCGAGAGGTGTGAGCAACTCAGCTGGTACTGCCTCTGAGATATCCTGACACATGCTCTGCACCCCTCTCATGCCCTGTAGTAGCTAAATGCCTTGAAGCTCCTCCAACAAGCCTAAAAACTATAGCCAGTCACCTAAGGTGCGTGTTGGACCCTCTGCCATGCGACCCCAGGAAACATGAGGCCGACTACCAACCATGTGGCCTCTCTGGGTGCTAACCATGGGGTTCCAAACAAGGGGTTATCTCTGGCACTCCTCCGTGCAAGTAGGCTAACGCTGCTCCAGGCCTCTCCGCAGTTGCTCCCAAGAGCGGAGCAGACACACAGCGAAGCGGTCCTCCAGTCTCCTGCTCAAGCCAACTCTACGCATCTCTGTGAAAATCCATCTAGTTGAGGGTCGCCAGGGGCCTCCAGCCTGAGGCACCCTAGCACTAAGCCGCTGAAGCAAGAACTCCTTCCAAGGCTCCTCTCCTGGAAGAAGTCCTCTGACGATAAACTTCCCAAGAAGGGCTCTGCTTTGTTGTGCTGGGTCTATGATCCCCAATCCTCCCTGAGAACAAGGAAGAATGATGACCTGCCATGACACTTTGGCACGGGCTATCTAAGTGTCACTCCCTGACCAAAGGAAGTTCCTGATCGTCCTCTCTACTTGGCTGATACAAGAACCCGAAAATATCCAACAAGAAGTGATGTACCATATAGTAGCCAACAAAACCTAGTTGGCCACTACAACTCTACTTGCCACAGAAAGTCGTGCAGAGCTCCAATGTAGCAACTTTCTCCTGATAGACAAGAGGAGGGGAGCAATCTGTTGCTCAGGAGACAAAGTCCAAACTAACCTGACAGCCCAAGAACCGAACTGGAGTCCTTGGGGGAATCCACCCGAAACCCTCACCTGGCATCCAATCAGGCGTAGCAACACTACCAACCGAGAAAACCACTGTCTTTCTCCAGTTCATCAATGCGCTTGATGCACAACAAAAAGTCTCAAGAGCCTGCTCACACCTGTGAAGGTTGGCCTCCTAGCCATCAAAGTACAAGGCTGAGTCGTCTGCAAATTCAGCGTCCAGTAGCTCATCTCCCCGAATAGGGAGCGCTAAGCCACGTAAACCAATCTGCAGTGAAACCAAAAACCTACTCATCGCCTCAGCATAGAGCAGAAAGAGGAAGGGGGCAAGAGGGCAGCCCTGTCTAACCGAGTGTGTGAGCATGAAACGATCCCCTCTACCTCCTGACAAAAGTACCTGACTGTGTGCCCGTCTGTACAAAGCTAACACCCCTCTGATCCAAGCATCTGAGAAGCCCATCCTGCGTAGAATGCCCTCCAAAAAGTCCCAGTCAACTCTGTCGTATGCCTTCTCAAAATTGAGAAGAAGAATCACCAGATCCTCACCACGGAGCCGCGCGAGGGCAGAAGCCTCCCAAAAAGTAAAGATGTTGTCAAGGATACTACGCTCCTTGACAAAACCTGTCTGCGTCGCATGTATAATGCTCTCTAGAAGTGGTTGAATCCTCAAACTCAGAGCCTTGGCAAGAAATTTGTAGATTGAGTTGAGGATGGTGATGGGGCGACACTGTCGAATCTCATCCAAGGAGCCATCCTCCTTAGGAATGAGGTAAATCAGGCCCTCGCTCATGCTGTCAGGCATCTCTCCTGTGTGCAGGATGAACTAAAAAGCACTGCAGAGATCTCTGCCAAGCAAGTCCCAATACTCCAAGAAAAAGCTTGGAGTCAAGCCATCCTCACCTAGACAGCTACCCTGGGGGAGTGCTCTAAGAGCCGTGTGTAGCTCCTCTAGCTGAAGAGGAAGCTCAAGCCTTTGGTGCATCTCCTCCGTCACAAGACAAGGCATCTGTGCCCACACCTGCTCTCTGCATACATCTTGACGCCTTGACTGAGGCTCTGCAGACAATAGATCACGGTAGAAGTCAGTAGCACTTGCACGCATGTCCTCTGGCTCTAAAGCAACTGACCCGTCGGCCTCCTCAACTGGCTTACCTTGGCATGCGTATGCCGGGGTCCCACTGCCTCAAAGAAAGCGCCTGTCACTCTATCACCCACCTGGGTCCACTAAGATGCCTGTCGATGGAAAGCAAACTCATGGCGCCTCTCCTCTGTGCTGACGAGCTCCTGGCGAGCCTGCTGTAACTCCTCCTCCAACCAAGGACTGTCTGGATGTTGCTACTGCATCCTCTGCAAGGAAGCAACGCCCCGTTGGAGACGCTGCTACTCCTCTCTCGCTGCAGCCAGGCGAGCCAAAGACTCTTGAAGAAAGAAACGACCAAGCTGAGCAAGTCTCGAGGACACTCTAAGCTCTCTATCCAAAGAGTCTCCACTCGCTCTCTAAGCGCAGAGTCCAGCAAGACCCTCTCAGGGATGCGCAGCATCGTGCTCCCCCTCCTCTGCCTATCAGTCACTGTAAGGATCACTGGTGCATGGTCCCAAAAGGAAGTCCTTGCCAAAATGCCAATTGTCCCACCCAAGTCACAGATGTGGTAGACCGTAGCCTACGTCGTTTAGAGGGTTCTATTTACAACTAAACACTTCCCAAACCGGATCCTACATCATTCAGAGATTCCAAGTACAATTAAAGGACCCCCAGAACACAGCATGCGCCATTCAAAGGCTTCTATTTACAACTAAACGATCCCCACGTAGCAACCTGCATCGGTCAAATGTTCCAAGCACAACTAAACGATCTCTATACCATAGCCTACGCCTTTGAGAGGTTATCCAGCAGCATTGAAACCAGCATTGCAACCAAAATCAAATTCAATCGGCAGCAAGACAAGTTCCCAACAATATAATCTATTTCAAACAATTTGCAAGAAAAATTCTCAAAAAATGTTCCCAAAAGTGTCTAAAAACAAAAAAAATAATTCGCGGTTGCTTTCCATAAGTCGAACTCAAAGAACAAATGCCTTGCCATCCTGGTTCAAGGTGATGGTTTTGTTGTGGATTTAAATGGTAGCATCGTTCTAATGATGCCAAGGCATTCCTAAAAGCGCGTCACAGTACCCCAACTGCTTGATGTAAAAGTCAACCTTGCCATGGTACCCCTGAATGGTGACAAGAAGGACACCAATAAGCAAGACAATTGTACTAGTATCTCCTATAGCCAACTCTGCCTCAAGCAAGTTTGTCGTAGTCAAAGTCGGTGGATGAGTCATTGGCTCCGAGATCGAAGAAGACAGATGCTTTCTGGCCACGAATCTTTTCATAAGCTTGGCATAATTCTTTGGAAGCATCGAGCGTAGTAATTGCATAAACGTCTGGAACAAGTTCCACTGAGGTTTTGGCTTTCTTGGCGGAAGGTTGCTCAAGAGGTTTATCTCCTTTGTGGGCACTAACATAGGAAGTATGTCTTGTCTTGAAACATTTAAAATACATTTCTTCTTGTTGAAAAGTGTCTTGTTGGCGAGCAGTACGGTGATTTCGTGCAAGCAGAGTTTAAGTGTCACAAAAATCCCAAGAATTTGAATGTTATGACCCAGTATTCCCTATAGGTGTTGGTTGGTCCCTTCATCAGTTTATAACCAACCACAACATGGTCCATAAGTTCTTGTATGGTAGAGACTTGCTTGGACAAACAGTATTCTTGAAGTGGTTAGTATTCTTGAAGTGGTGATAGTAGTCCGATAATGTAGCGCTCACACTGGTCCTCCAAGGTTAATATTCTGAAGGAGGAGACAGAGAGATAGATGTCCAAAAAAAAATGATTGTAATCGTCCCTAGTTTCAGCGGCCATCATATTCAAGTTACCGCACTTTGCCAAAAGTTGTACTTCAAATAAACTATTCAGATAACTTCGAGCAAAAATATTATTGAAAGCTTGCCAAGTCCGTAGAGCGTGAGGCTTTGTGGCTAAGGAACTCCACCGTTGCATGGCATTGTCTTTCAAGAAACGGTTTCTCGAGAATTTTTGTATTCTTTTGTGTAGTTCTCGAGTGAATAGATCACTGTTGAAGAACTGCAATGCTTTCATTCGATCCTTCACTCCCAAAAGGTGAAAAATTTTACTGTAGATCCACCATCCTTGAAGTCTTTAGATTGAGATAATGCAAGTGCCAAAGGTGGATAATACCAACTGTGAAACACAGTAGGCGGTGGGGGAGGCGGTGAAGGTGGTGCAAAATCAGGTGTTGCAACCATCTATCAGAAAACTCCCCCAAGACGAATGAAAGCTTCTGTGGAATGTCAAGAAGAAGCTCTTTTTGATGCCTGAATGTCCCATGAGCTTCGAGGAAGCGCCAAAAACAGAGAACTTGCTGTAATTTCTCTCCAGGTTCATAAAAGTAATCTAAAGTGCTTGGGAAATCACTGTCTACTTGGGTTTTTGACTGTGGAAACTTCTACTACCGTTATGCTGCCGAAATTGGGCTAGAGTAAGGAAATTTCAGCCCCATTGAAGTGGGACAATTTGTAGAAGTTTACAGCTTTTCTCAAGTGCAATAAGAATAAAGAAATACCAAAAGGGGTGCCAACCTTTGGGCCCAACAAGGTGTCTTTGTCTACTCAGGAGCACTCTAGCTACCAAGTCATGAATTCTTTTGAAGTGGTGAATTCCAATTACAAGTTTGTTTGTGAAGTTACTTTATGTCATATAGTACAGGGCAAGGTAGACACTTTATTTACGGGTGAAAGCTGAAGTTTACTGCCCTTTAGTGAGGCTACAGGCCAATTTCATTGCATCTATTGGCCCAAAGGGTTGTTTATAGGCCAAGAGAACCTGCAACAATAGCAGCTCCCCAAAAAGTAGAAGCTCTCCTAAAAACTCTCCCTCCCCCTCTCTCTCTACTTTTTGCTTAAAAAAAGAGAAGCGCTTTTTTCTATTTTTAAATTCAGTTTTAGAAAGAGGAAACTCGTTCGTAAAGAGAGGGAAAACCAACAGATTCTAGAGAGAGAAAATCGTGGATTCTTGAGAAAAAATTTGCAATAGAAAGAAAATCAAAAATTCAGGTACAGAGACAAAATCAATAGATTCTACAGAGAGAAATCAATGCGCATAGAGGATTTTGGAGTATTGACATGGACCACCTTTCTAGAGAGAGAGAGAGAGAGAGAGAGAGAGTGATGATAATGATTATGATTATGATGATCTTGAGTGTGCGATTCACATGCAAGTATGATCCAATGTCCTTTTATAAACATTGGCTATGATACTGGCCATATGACAGATTTTCAAACGCACTCAAGGTATCTGTAGCTAGCTTATCCCTTTTATGCACACTACCCGCTGCACAAGTATGCACAATTGAATGATCACGTGCAGGATTAACTATTGGTAAACATTGCGTAAATGTTAAGAAGTGTTGGACATCCTTTTATTACTTTCCTTCTCTTTTGCTATATCATGCAATCGAGGATGATTGCTTTGATTTTAGAGGACAGTATTTGACGGGTTTTAGGGTTAATGTTTTTGCGATGAGGCAATGCGTTCATTTGGCTAGTCACACCATAGGTCTCCTGTGGATCCTTCCGAGAGGAAGGACCCATTGGGTTTTCACCTTGTCCATTTCGGCAATCTTCATGTTCTTCGTCCACGTCCTTGGATCATGCTTGGATGCCGATCCCATACCCAAGATCATCATCATAATCATAATCAAAATCTTAATCATCATTTAACATAAAACAAAATTCACGGTTCATGTTTGCATCTTCTATACTTCCAAATGCTTGTAAATCCATCTTCCTCCATCTTGCTGCCTGTTGTCCTCCAAACAAATAACAAGAGAATCCAAAACATAAATTTGACACATGCTAAAAAAATCTGCAAAAACCCTAATTTGCTGCTAAAACTCCAAATTTTGAAATTGTCAGAATCAAAAATCCCCTCATGTCAATGTGTGGGGCTCGTCGACAGAATCAATTGAATTTTGCCGCATGTACAAGTTCTCGTTCGTTGTAGAGATTTTTAGAGGCCTCTCCAACACAGACAAGCATCAAAAAACATTTTTTTTGTGCTTCATAGGTTAAAAACGAACTTCTATTTCTTCATCTCCTCTTTCTATGGTCTTTTCTTCTTCTTCCGACTCCATAGCTTCCAATTGTAGATTGATGTAGGACCGGTTTGCTTGTGAAAAAAGCAAACGATTTGATGCTCTGATACCACTATAATCAAGAGATCACTACAATTTGCAAAACTTGGAAAGACTTTATCACATCAAACAACTTGAATAACTGAATTGAAATAAAGAGGGGAGAGCGAGAGAGAGAGAGAGAGAGAGAGAGAGAGAGAGAGAGAGAGAGAGAAAGAGAGAGAGAGAGAGAGAAGATGTCAAAGCGGGATGCCCCTATACGTAGTTGGTGGCCCTGAACTGCCATTAAAATGCCCCTGTTTGGGTATTTCTTTATTAGTTGAACTCTTCTCATACAAGAAGTCGGAGGGCTGAAATCTAAGAGTTGGTGCTCATGCAATCAGGCGGTGTCAATCTGCAAGTTCTGTGCGTATAAGTGCTGTCCTAGAGGGTTGTTTTTATAGACCAAGTGAAACCGGCCCGTGGTGGGGCGGTAGGCGTTGGCTTTCACCCGAAATTCTGTACTTTAGACACACACACAGAGCATTTTGCAAAGGAAACCTGCGACGGCAATTAACACTTGAAAACACACACGGCTCGGAAGCTAGAATGCCCCGAGCAGACGCCGACAACCTGTAGGCCCCAAAATTGGCGCCCCTTTCGGTATTTCTTTATACTTTGAGAGGGTAAATTTACAAAGTAGAGTCCTGGGAATCCTTTGTCTATATCCAACTAGATACCACTTGATTTGGCCAAATTTCGGCAACATAACAGCCCCAAAACTTGCGCCAAACCAATTCCCCTGCTGGAACTCACTTCCACTGGCATAAACCCTCTGATTCCTGCCCAAAAAAAGTAAATTAAGCACGCTGTATTTACTGGTTTTTGCCCTGTTTTCAGCCCCAAACAGTCCCCTAACAGTCCTCTGCCAATGGGGCACTCTTCCCAATGGTTCTGGCGTTCGTATGGCTGGAAAACAGTCAATTTACAGCGCATACAATACACAGCGCTGGAAACGCACATGTACGGTGAGGTTATGACCCTCACCGGTGCCTACTTTGGAGCAACAGTTAGCTGCCCCTGTTCCTGCTCAAGGAGGCTCTTGCCTCAGCACAAAAGCATGAAACCACACAGCTGTACATCAGTCAAATGAAGAGCCCTCTTGTGGGGCATCACATAACTGCACGTAGGGGGAGAGAGAGCAGTGTGTAGCGTGCAGGGCATCACTCCTAGCACCACACTGTACATAAGAGGGAAAGAAAGCACTCCATAGCTCTTAACCTGTGACAGATTCTCAATGAAGCATCCCCCCATCATAAATCGAGCTCCCCCTTTGTTGCCCTTAACCTGTAATGCATCTGTGAACAAATAGATGCAAAAAGGGAAAAATTTCAATGGCTGCCAAAACCTGCATATCGCTGAAAACGCAGCAAAACAGCCGTGTAAACATGCATCTGACGCCTTCCAATGCTGAAAATGAGCTGCTTGGACCTAGGCAAAGTCATGGGAAGCTCAAAAATGGAGAGAAATGGCTGAAAATCACAGTTATCAACCTCCAAAACTGCTCCAAAAAGTCAGTTACAAGTTCTGTTCTCTCAAACTTGGTAAATTGACCAAAAAGTGCCACTTGGCACTCATACATGCAATTTCTGGCATTGGGCTTCTTGCTTAAAAATCTCTCAACTAGTGCATCCGTTGACTTTGCAGCACAGTTGTAAAATGTTCCCCTAGTCATACCGAAGGTAATGACACGAACACATTTCACGGCCCAAAATAGCAATTCCCTAAATTTTAGGAAATGATTCCGTTGGGCTTCCACTCGTCATCTGACCATCTATCCTCATTGGGACCGCATCCAAAAGTGCAATGTAGCCCAACTATCGGATACTTTCTGTTGGTGATCCCACCTTGACTTTATGCCTTTATTGAGTTCACTTCCTAGTATCCACCAACTTGCTAAGTGCGACGGGGATACCTACATGATCTTGAACTGAGCCTAGACATCCTTTTACTTTACGAGTTCCAGTGCCGACCAACTTCCCGTCTACAAGTGAAACTACCGGTCACATTGGCCATACAATGTCCGACCGTTTGCTACTTCAAAAAGAGGGTCTCAAAAATTAAACAAAAATCATTGGAAAGAAACCAACAACTAAGGCTAGCAGTTGCCACGTCCTCGTGACACCAAGAGGACTTGCAACAATAATAACAGATCCCCAAAAAATAAAGCTCTCCGAAAACACCCCCCGCCCCCTCACTTTTTCCCAAAAAAGAGAGAAGAAAAACGGCTTTTTTTTGCTATTGTAAAGTCAATTAAAGTCATTCTGAGAGAAAAAATTAGCTAGGGAGAGAAAATCAGAGATTCTAGAGAAAAAAATTGTAGTAGAGAGAGAAGGTCAGAAATTCAAGTTTAGAGAGAAAATCAGTATATTCTAGAGGGAGGAAACCAATGCACATAGAGGATTCTGACTCTCACAAAGAGATTGGCATGTTCCATCTTTCTAGAGAGAGTGTGTCTATGACTAGCCAAATGAATGCAATGGTAAGTTGCGTCTATGGCCTCGATGCAAAAACCCTAACCCTAAAAACCATCACACTCACCAGGCTAAAGATGGTGTGTATGTGGGAGGTTGTGGGGTCAACACCCGATTTTGTACGAAAGAACATGGATGGACCAGAACACTATTTAAAATTTGTTTGAAACAAATTTTAAATATATTTTAAACTTGCCTTGGTGATGATTAAATTTGTTTAATTCTCATTTGAATGATGGTTTCAATGTTGTTTGATAACCTTTGGGCGATGCAAACTATGGTCTAGGGAGCGTCTAGTTGTACTCGGGACCTGTGAATGATGCACGCTACAGTCTAGAGAGCGTTTAGTTGTAGCTAAACAACGCAAGCTATGGTCTAGGGAATGTTTGGTTGTATATAGAACCCTCTGAAATATGCACACTTCGGTCGGAGGAGCATTTGGCCAAAATATATTTATGTTATGTGTTTGCACATGTAAACTGTGTCATTTGTAAAGCATTGGAAACCATATGAATCTTGTACATCAATAGTTATGAGATTGCATGGGCACGTGTACATCAGGATACCCCTTCAAAGGATCAACACGATTTGGGTGTGATGGCTAATATTACTGCGTTGGAATATCAAGAGCTTCGATGTGGATGAGGTGGATAGATGAAAATCTAAGTGTGGAACTGTATAGTGTAATGCTACTAGAGAATGTGTTATCTCGCAATGATGGGCATTGACACGTATGCATAAAGGCACTGTCTGCTAAAGAATCAAATTGAATTTTGCACGTCTAATCGCGAACAATCACTCTTCTTCCAAGAGGGGACTATGTCACAAGTTGGTTATGTGGCATGATCCCTAGGGGATTAGAACATCGAAGCCCAACATTGGACAACTCGCGAAGGACCTAAACCCTAAAAACTTACACAATCCCTTGTTGGCGTGGCAATCGTACGGACGCCCGAAAATTGAAAAAGGTTGTATGGGTGGCCGCAAATCGCGGAAACAACCCTATGGACGCGTGCTTTTCATATCTGACGCTTTTGAGGAGAAGCTTTTCATAGCAGATGCTTTCGGCAGTCTAATAAAGGAAGAGTCCCTCGACAGTTGTACCATTGTGAAGCAATATAAAAAAAATACTGAAAGAAGCACCAGGGTTTTGGCGCTAGTGCCCTGAGAGTGGAACTCCGCCACTCAATGTCTACCATATGCATCATCTCTCTCTCTCTCTCTCTCTCTCTCTCTCTCTCTCTCTCTCTCTCTCTCTCTCTCTCTCTCTCTCTCTCTCTCTCTCTCTCTCTCTCTCTCTCTCTCTCTCAGCCGGTTTCACATGCTTTCCACACGGACACGCGGCCAGTACAGTGGACTATGTTATGGCACAGCCGAGCTTTATTCCTTGTATTCAGGATTTCTTAGTGGAAGCCAAACCACTGGGCGTAGCAGTGGATCATGCACTATTGACATGATCTGTTTCATTTCAATATAGTATAGCCCAGACATCAGGAGGCAGGTCACATACCTGTTATACATTTACACTAGAAACGGACTCGGTTTATACAGAAGAGATCTATAGCCGTCTATACACAGCTAGTCCTCGCCTCTCAGTGGAGTGCACCACATTACTGAGACACTGCATGGCATACCCACACGCTCAGCCGGGTCGGAGGCGATATTCTGGGAGCATGCCCCAAAATATTTGGTATGATAAGTGAAGATAAATGAGAGCCCAGCTTCAGAGGGATCTTCTTTTAGGAGTCATCACTTACAGACAATCTCGAATTGCATCTCGGCGCCTTGTGCGACAGAAGAAACGAGCTTACTTGGCCTAGATGGAGCGAGACTTGTATCAGTTGTTGTTGAGTAGAGACTCAGGAGAGGCATTGCGATTCTTTCATGAGCACTCCCCTCCCCCAGTGATTACTTGTCCTGATGTGTGGGGCCAGTATGCCTCATCGTTATATACGGTTCCTGGACAGGACCCCCTTCCAAATCCTACAGAGACATGCCCACCTATCAGTACCTTCTTTACCACTGAGATGGTAAAGAGAGCCATTGACAAGATGAGGACGATCAGGGCATATGATCATGATGGTCTAGTAGTACAGCACTTTACACATGCTAGAGATATGCTGGTAGAGGTTCTTGCAGTGTTGTTCAATCGTGCCATGTGTGGGGGGTTACCTGAGTGTTGCTAAATTGGCTTTATCTGACAGAAAAATAATTCTAAATGAACTATTGGATTTATAAGTGAGAGGGTTTTCTCGCTTGGAACACCAAGAAACTAATTCTAAATGAATTATTGGAATTTTAAGTGAGAGGGTTTTTCTCACTTGGGACATCCGAGTACAGAGTATTCTTAGTGCGTTATTCAAAGAAATGACAGGAGCATTGTGAACGGGAATATCTCTAAGGCCACCAGGAACGGGTACTTCTGATGCGTCACATCGGATGGGTGACACGGAGCATCAGAAAGAAGTATCCGACCATCCGGGAACGGACATCTCTGATGCGTCATAGGATGGGTGACAGAGCATCGTGAAGGGGATTGTACCGTAAGTTCGGTAGGAAAGGACTAGGTGATGGGTATTCCTGATGCGTCACAAGGTGGGTGACGGGTGCATCAGAAAGAGGATATCCATAGTCGAGAGGAAATCCGAACTGGAGAGAGGAATACGCGTAAAGATGCAAGCACAAGAATAAAGATGGGTTCTGAGAAGCTTTTCTTAAAAAGCGGAATATTTTAAAGAGTTTTTCGGGAAGAGCAAAAGCTTTCCCGCGAGGAATCTATGTTTGCATTGCATTCGTGCATGTGGTTGCATCCAAGGATGCCTGGGAAGTGCTGTGAAAGCATTGATTTTAACTTATAAGGTTTTATTGAGTTTTTGGGCAGGTTCATACCAATTTTAAAAATATGCCGGCCGTCCACTTAATAAGTGGACAGCCACTTAGAAAATAAAGCAACAAAACCAGCGAGCGAATTCTCTCTCCCTATTTCGGGTAGAACAGGAAAAAAAAATTAATTAAAAAAAAAAAAAAACGGCCACGATCTCTTTGCGAGCAGCTATTCGTGCCGTGGTGAAGGAGCTATAAAAGCACCACATGCCCTCACTGAAGGGAGGTTACCAACGCCAGCAAGAGAAGACTCTGCCGCCAGAAGACGCGAGAGATCGCGAGACTAAGAAGCACAGAAGTCGCTTTTCCCGCGCAAGAGCGACAGGTACCTATTGTGGATTCGCCATACGAATTGTTGTCGTGTGTTTGCGTGTGTGTTTGCAGGTACTTCATCGCGAAGGAGAAGCGAGAAGGCTTCAGCCTACGCTTGGGAATTCCGGAAACGGAATTCGGAAATTGTCTGCGGAGTCTCACCTCCCAGTACAGACGGAAAAAGGATTGAGAGCTTGTCTCTCGGATTTCCCTTATTGGAAGGAACGACCATCGAGTAAGAGATTTAGAACGGAGGGGTTTTCTCCGGTTCTTGTGCTTGTAAAAAGATTCTCCCTAATAAAGAATACTCTTTAAGGGGGGGACCAGCCCATCTTCTGGTCCCCAGTACTGTGTCGATCCTCTCTCTCTCTCTCTCTCTCTCTCTCTCTCTCTCTCTCTCTCTCTCTCTCTCTCTCTCTCTCTCTCTATTTATTTCTCTCTATATCCTTTGGCTTCAGTACTAAGTGATAAAGTCTATTTATCCGAGTATATTTTACATTGTTATGCGCTCCCGTTTGTGACAGTGGTATCAGAGCATGGTCTCCTCTCTCTCTGTAAAGGAGGACGACTCTGGGAAGATACGGGAAGAAGCCATGACAAACCAAGAGAGAAGTAAGCAGGCGGAACCTTAAGTCCTGCAAGGAAAAGCTCGCAGAGTTGGAAATTTTGTTTTCTCTCTGCAAGAAGTCGACACAAGGCTTGGGATTCTCTGAGAAGGCGACGAGAGCATGATGCTCAAGAACCTAGAGAATCCAAGGAGCGGAATGCTCGAGATTCTTCAGAATCCAAAAAATATCCATGAACGTCAATCCAGAACTATAGCCATGAAATCTCGTCATTTCGGGAAGGATATGAAGAAGGTCTTTAGAC
This sequence comes from Adiantum capillus-veneris, assembly GCF_014529385.1. NCBI lineage: Eukaryota > Viridiplantae > Streptophyta > Polypodiopsida > Polypodiales > Pteridaceae > Adiantum > Adiantum capillus-veneris. The sequence continues at coordinate 116,564,050 of NC_140959.1, read as the reverse complement.
CTTAGAACACGCTAGTCAAGCTTGATACTTTTGACGGATGGGAAGATGTCCCAAAAGCTACCGCTTTCATTCGACAGTTTGAAGTTGCCTTTGCAGGCGGCAATTTCTGAAAAGCGTTGAAGGTGAGACATGTGACCAAACACCTCAAGGGGATTGCAAGTACTTGGTGGTATACCAAAGCTCTGCAAGGAACTTACAACAAGACTTGGATTCAATTCTAAGGCTGAATTTTTCAACAAATTTTTTTCCTCTACGCTTTGAGGAAGGCATCCAAGAAGATTGGGGTCGGTTTGCCCAATAGGAACACGAGTTATTCCAAGCAAGTAGTGGTTCACTCTTGCCAAGGTAGCTCCACTCTTGACCCTCTTCGAGGAAGGAAAGATGAAGAAATTCAACGAAGGACTTTTGCCCGAATTTTGTAAACCCATCTGCAAGATACTTTGCAGCAGATGGTGGAGTCAACAATAAAAGCTGAAAGTGTACACCTTGATGTACATAGAATACAATCCCCGCAGTGGGACGAGAACCATTGAACACAGAAACAACGAATTTTTGTTACCTCTCCTCGAAGGATACATTGCTATCCGGAGAAAGTTTGGAGTAAGGGAATTCAATCTAACTCCTGAATGCTTGAATAGAAGACCCTCAAACTCTAAGTGAGAGGACAGGTCTTTGATCAAAGTTAAATCTTTGAGAAACTCATCAACTACGTGTAACAGGCTTGGACACTCCAAGTCAAGAATCAACCTCGACAGCACCAAATAACCACTTCAAAACAATTCACAGATCACAATAGATTTGCACTAGCCCGGCGGAGTTTCGTGCCTAGAGATATTGGCCCCAAAGACTGGCGCCCCTTTCGGTATTTCTTTTTATATTAATCAATCATCGAAGTACAAGAGAGTGGTTAGGGTTTCACTCTCAGACTCCGCGTCCAGATGCTCTGAGAAGTGAGGCCCTCACCACTAATTTAAACGTTACAAGAGATGCCCAAAAGCAAAGCCCCAAAAGCTTTAAAAATCAAAAGCATCAGTTCTCTCTCTTAGAGAGTCTTTTTTTTTATTAAAAAAAAAACAAGTTCTCTCTCTTTTATGCAAAAAGCAACGCCCAAAAGCTGCCAGCGCAAATTGCGGCGCAATTTCCGGAAAATCCGTACAACCCTGCCACGTGGCACTGGCGCCAGAAATTAGGGTTTCAGCCAGCAGTTAGGGTTTCCAGAAATTAGGGTTTGCTGCGAATTAGGGTTTCTGGCAGTTTTTAGGGTTTGCAGGAATTTTAGGGTTTCTGGAAGAAATTAGGGTTTCTGCTGTCCGCCACGTCATCACTTTGTGACATACCCCCCTCTTGAAAACATTGTAATCGACCGCGATTACGCCTGCAAAACCGACAAAAGCCATCAACTGTCTTAGCAGACACTAACTGTTAGTACCTACGTACTAGGAACACACATCTAGCACATGTACAAAATCGACAGTCACATCACACGACATCACAGGACATCACATGACATTCAACATTCATTCGGATCTTAGACCATGATTTATCGGCAATGTAGCTAGCAATCACATCTAGGTCCAATCGAGACCTCATCGATGTCCGATTGACTAACCCCTATTGCAACCATGTCTATTCAAGATCAATCAGACCAAAATGCTGCAGTCATTTCGGCTATCAGTTCCTGCACTCACAAGAAGTCAAGAACAAATCAGTATCATTATCAGGAATTCCATTTCATAAAGTCATCCAGCAGAATACTGTCAGCTCTCAGTATCCCTGAAACTCAAAGAGACATCAGTGACTTTAGTATCAAAATCGAGGCATCTGTTGACAAAGGAGTGGAGTAACTCCCCTCTTGTGCATTCCACTGCACCAGATCTTCGGCCAAGCTGAATTCTGGGTTCCATTTGGAGTAGACTATGCTAAACCAAAAGCATCGAGGTAAAGTTTCACAATCCGAGGAGTATCTGCTAGGTCCTCCTCCTCCATCCACTTCGCATCAAATGCAGGAAAATTCTTGAACTAAACCAAGAACCGCCTTCGGACTTTACCTTTCTTCGTATCATTATGTGCCAAAATCTGTTCAAGAACAAGGATCTCCTCGTTTTCTTCCACTTTGGGTTGCTCATCAGGCTCCCCATCATCAAGCACATCACCTTTAAAAGGTTTCAAGAGATTCACATGAAATGCATTGTGAATCCTCCAAGTATCTGGCAGTTTCAATCGGAAGGAGACATCATTTATCTTGTCAGTAATCTGGAAAGGTCTGTAGTATCACATACTAAGCTTTGGAAAAAGCCTCTCCTTTCCCTTTTTCTTTCTTAGGCGTGCCTTCTCAAAAGTAAGAGCACCCAATCATCCTCCTTCAGTTTCCAGTCGCGAGGATGGCGATCCGCTGCCTTTTTCTGTCGTTCTTGAGACTTCTGGAAAGTCTCGCGAACCTTGACAAAAGCCGTATCCAAGTCTCGCGAATATTCATCCGCTTCAAATATCTAATCTTTCGTGCTCAGGAAGGATGGAACCTTCCCAGCACTTTCAACAATCTCACATGGCGTCTTCCCCGTCGAAGAGTGTATCGTGTTACTATAGGCAAATTCCACCAAAGGTAAGTTCTTTTCCCATTGAGTCTTCTGATCTGAGATACAAGACTTCAATAAATCTAAAATCACTTAATTGGCAATCTCAAATTGCCCGTTAGTCTGCAAGTGGAACGATGACGAGAACTGCAACCGCGTGCCAATGTTCTACCAAATTGCCTTCCAAAACAAACTCATAAATTTGGGGTCTCTGTCGGAGACAATCGTCTCATACGTGCCATGTAATCGGAAAATCGTCGTGATCATTCTGTGTTCTTGGGAGATCAAAAATGAAATCCATTGCAATACTTTCCCAGGGGTGGGTGGGTATGGGTAAAGGCTGTAATAATCCCTTTGCCTTATGCCTGTCAGACTTGACCTCTGGCATACAAAGCAACTGCACACAAACTCTTCCACATCCTTCTTGAGTCTCCGCCAAAAGAAATATCTCTCTACCCTTTTCATGGTGGTAGCAATGCCGCGGTGACCCGTAAAAGGTGGACAGTGGCAATCAGTCATAACCTTTTCCCTCAACGGCTGTGTAACGCACAACATAGTCTTTTTCATCAAGTAGCCTTCCCGAAGGGAGTATCCAGCTACTGTCTCCCTATCCGGTATCCGTGTGAAAATATCTGCAAAATTTGTATCTGTGGCATACTGATCGACCATATCCTCGAAGCTCCTATGATGTATCGCGGAAATAGCCAGAACCAACGGTTTTCAAGACAAAGCATCTGCCACCACATTCTTCTGTCCCTGCACATGGACAATCTGGAAGTGGAACTGTGACAAGATGTTCACCCACCGCATCTGCTTTTCCGAAAGCTGCTTCTGTGACAAGAAGTAGCGCAAACTCTGATGGTCTGTAAAGACAGTAAAATCCGCTCCAAGTAGGTACTGCCGCCACTGAGTAAGAGCGTGGATAACCGCCAAAAGCTCTTTCTCATAAATCTGTGCTGTCATCTCCGGCCTAGAGAACAAACGGCTCTCGTGAGCTATGACATGGCTTTCTTGCATCAAGACCGCACCCAGACTACGACCACAAACATCACAAAATACTTCAAATGACTTCTGCAAGTCCGGCAAAGTCAAATCTGGTCCTGTAGTGAATTTCTCTTTCAATGTCCGAAAGGCAGTCACCTCTGTGGGTCCCCACGAAAAAGGTACTCCTTTCTGTGTCAAGGTATGCAAAGGGGAAGCAACCTCTGCAAACATTCGTATGAACCGCCTGTAGTACGAACAGAGTCCCAAGAAGCTTCTAACTTCATGGACATTCCTCAAATCCCGCCAATCACGGATAGTCTCTATCTTGGCCGGGTCCATTTGCGCTCTTGCTGTGCTGCTGACACAATGTGTCCCAAAAAGTGTATCTCTGGTAGGAAAAATTCACTTTTCTTAGCATTAATCACTAATGTGTGATCTCGTAATGCCTGAAAGACTTGAACCAGATGATCTCTGTGTTCTGCCTCATTCTTGGAGAAAACAATGATGTCGTCAAAGAAAGTGCCAACAAATAGCATGTACTCTCGAAAAATCCTGTCCATCATCCGGTTAAATATCGCAGGAGCAATGGTTAAGCCAAAAGGCATCACCAAAAACTCAAATAACCCAAAAGTCGTCCGAAAAGCTATCTTGTAGACATCTCCTGGCGCGATCCTGATCTAATGATATCCACTCTTCAAGTCAATCCTGCTAAAGCACGAGGATCCCTGTAACTTGTCGAGTATATCATCAATCCTACGAAACGAAAATCTGTTCTTGATGGTGATTTCGTTGAGAGTGCTATAATCGATGCACATTCTCCAAGATCCGTCTTTCTTCAAAACCAACAACACTGGAGAGCAATACGGTGAAGTACTAGGCTGGACAAGACCCTTTTCCAAGAGGTCTTTCACTGAGTTCATAATCTTTTCATTCTGTACTCGGCTCACACGATAAGGTGGCCGATTCGGTGGCGTGCTTCCAGATATCAGATCAATGGTATGATCTTCAGGCCCTCTCAAAAGCAATCGGCATGAGCGTGGAGAAAAAAATCTTGGCGTTCTTTTCTTCAGGTCAAAACATATTCAACCTTTATGCATCGTTCAGTTCTCGCAAAAGAATGAGTAAGAAAACTGAAGTTCATCAAGTACAATCTCTAAGCCCTTCATTTATCAAAGTCTCTTTCTCGGCCCGGTAGTCAACCACGGCGTAGTTCTTGTGGTACCAAGGGATCCCGAGTAGAACGTCACTCGCGTGCCCTGAACACCCCTGTCATTGCAAACAAAGTTTGCCAATGCTCGGTGTAATGGCAACATCCCATCCGGGTGCCAGTCGAACTACTTCCGCCTGTGGCGTCAGTCTATCGGGCGTAGTTCCAAATCGAGCCGCCAATTCCAAGTGAAAAGAAGTTGGCCTTGGCTCCTTCAAAAGAGCTTCCTGATCCTTCACTTTGCCCCGAAAGCGGCAAAGTTTGTACTTTCATTCATTAGATTCGGTGCAGGTCCCACGTCATGTGGTACCAGTTCTGCTTTTCTATCTGCCTTTTCTGCCACATTCCTCAGTTGCTCTCGAACTCTCAGACCTGTCGTCGTCTTTATCATTCTGTTCTTTCTGTGCCTTATCAGGGCACTTCGAGGAAATATGTCCATGTTCCCCGCATCCAAAGCACTTCCCCTCTCTGATGAAGCGAGCTCTCTCCTCAGGAGTAAGCTTGGGTCGTGCATCCTTTTTTTTTTCTCTGGGTTGCTCTTTTTCATTCTACTTTCATTCCCAGAAGTCTGTTCGGCTCGTTGTGTCATGGCCTCATCTGTGGGGTAGGTCAGACTGCCAGAGTGAATGGCAAAGCCCCGCTTCGCATGACTCATCAACTCCTGAATAGAAGCTGACTTCTATTCCAAGCAGTGATCTCGGATCTCTGTAGGTAGACCCAAGGTAAACCGCTCAATCTGTTCTCTGAACGAGATCTTCTTGAATGAAGAGGCGGGTAGAAAAGAGCTCCAGAATCCTTCACAGTAAGTATTTACTGTATCGCTCTTGGTCATCCGAAGATGGGTCCAAGCAGCTCGTATATCTCGTTCATATTCTTGCGTCAACCAAGAAGAAATAAAAAGCTTCTTAAATTTCAGCCATTTAACTGGCGCACTCTTGTTTAAAAGAAGCATGGACCACCAAGTACGAGCATTCCTCTTAAAGTAAGAGGCAGCTCTCTGAATCTTGGAGTGCTCTGAATAACGTCCTCCCGCGAAAGCGATGTCAAACTGCTGAAAAAAAGACAAAGCCTTCGAAGCATCCGAGTATCCTGAAAAAGTATCAAACTTGATCGAGTGGCCACCTTCCTTAAACTCGCGGACTTTCTTGCTTTTATCTTCGAGAAAGTCATACTGGTTGGCTTTGTAAAAATTCTTCTTATTCGCATAAAACTTTCCGTCATCGGAATCTGAGCTATCTGTAGACGAGTCCTCAGTAGAACTGTCAGTCTCTGGGCGAGATGTAGCCTTCTTTGCCTTTTTCTTGCCCTTTCCGAAGCTTTGTGTCTTGCTTCGCTTTTTGCTTTTTCTATCTTCTTCGCTCTAATCCGAGGAGCTAGAAGAACTGTCAGAAGAAGAAGAAGAAGAACTGGGTACTCCTTCAGATCGAACACGCTTCTTCCGTTTCTTTGCCTTGTCAAATGTCAACCGACGACCCAAATATCCCGGGAAGTCAATGCTTTTCTTCTGCTTTTTGTCTTTCTTTTGCACGTCGAAAAGCTGAGCAATCCGTGCATCAACCACGTTCTCCAGTTCCTTCTCCGTATATTTCTTGGAGGCAGATGGTTTCTTGAGAGCGGGTTTCGGGAGTGGTGTTGTGGTTCTCTGCCACTCCGTCTGTACCTCTTCCAAAGAGGTCTGCTTCATATATTTTGCCATCTTTGGGTCCTTGGCAAAATTGAGCATCATCTTTGTTGCATCGCCAATCAATTGACGACGCTCCATCTCTCTTTGCTCCGCCTGAGTAGGCCGAGGCAGGCCATATTCTCTATCTGAATCTTCGTTGTGATCCCAGCCCGCATCTCCAGATGCAAAAGGAGTCGACTGATCATTGCCTGAAGCCATAGGTGCCGCGGAAAAAAATTCGGGGATCGGATTTCCCGTAGAAGAGAAATCGGCCGTGCTCTGATACCACTGTAACAGGCTTGGACACTCCAAGTCAAGAATCAACCTCGACAGCACCAAATAACCACTTCAAAACAATTCACAGATCACAATAGATTTGCACTAGCCCGGCGGAGTTCCGTGCCTAGAGATATTGGCCCCAAAGACTGGCGCCCCTTTCGGTATTTCTTTTTATATTAATCAATCATCAAAGTACAAGAGAGTGGTTAGGGTTTCACTCTCAGACTCTGCGTCCAGATGCTTTGAGAAGTGAGGCCCTCACCACTAATTTAAAGGTTACAAGGGATGCCCAAAAGCAGAGCCCCAAAAGCTTTAAAAATCAAAAGCATCAGTTCTCTCTCTTAGAGAGAGTCTTTTTTTTTATTAAAAAAAAAACAAGTTCTCTCTCTTTTATGCAAAAAGCAACGCCCAAAAGCTGCCAGCGCAAATTGCGGCGCAATTTCCGGAAAATCCGTACAACCCTGCCACGTGGCACTGGCGCCAGAAATTAGGGTTTCAGCCAGCAGTTAGGGTTTCCAGAAATTAGGGTTTGCTGCGAATTAGGGTTTCTGGCAGTTTTTAGGGTTTGCAGGAATTTTAGGGTTTCTGGCAGAAATTAGGGTTTCTGTTGTCCGCCACGTCATCACTTTGTGACACTACGTATTGCTTTTATGCACGAGATATGCACGTGTCTAACCAAGACAATCACTCTCGAGTGTTTATGAGAGTAAGGTTGAGTCAGAACATTGGTTTATACGATGAACTACTTTGCTTAACCATCCGGAAGGTCCATGATTGATATGGTATCCGGTAGTTCTCCAACAAATTACTTGCTATTGTGGGTAGGAAATTATGAATGAACCATTCTGAGTTTTCCAGCAAAGAAAAGCTTTCATTAAGCTTGAATACTCTTTAAGCCCACACCCCCTACCCGGTAAGGGAAGATATGGTAATGCTTTCCGCACAAGTGAATGAACACTCTCATTACGAGGGAAGGAACAAGTGACGACTACGGCCTGTGCTCGAGGAATCCAAGGATTGAATTCCTAGTTTATTTGATGAGCGGGTTTTGCTCTAAGATTGAGCCAAGGGATCGTCAAGTTAAGCGTCTTCGCTCTAAGGATCTTACGAAGGGAAGGTAAATTCCCAAGCTCACTAAAACTTATGTACACCTTTGGATACATGGATAACACACGAAGAAGCAGACCTATGCCAAGGAACTGGACGAGAGTTTGTTATACTCTCTTGAGCGCCTTTTTGTGCGCAAGGATACTCCGACACGAGAATCTCTATTTGAGATGTGTTCGGTAGAAGGAATTTGAGTTTCTCTACGGAGAAGAGGTTTTCTGATGGTCGTTGATCATTGAGTACGCTATGTGCTTTTACCATTACAGAGCAACTTTTGGTTGCGGTATATGTTTCTCCATGAGCGGGTCAAGTAGCATTTACACGCTACTGGAATAAATTCGAACTATTCTGTTCGTAAGAATATAATTCGCCAACCGTTTCAAAATGGTAAGAATTACATATGGGAGAACATCCCTGAGAATCAAAGAGGGTTCGCTCTATTGTGAATTAGGTTTGAACGTACGTTCAGAAAATGCTATGGCTAGAATCCTATCTGCCTGAGATTTTGCAAGGCGTCATTGATGCTTGCAAGGAGGAAAAGATTGGAAGGAAGTGCGCCGTGCACAAGGAATCTTCGGATTGGAACCGTCCGCCTACGTTGAGCGACAGCCCGACACAAGAACCTTCTTTAAGGTGATCACACACTTTGTTTGTGAAGGAAGACATCCAGATTAATACTCTTATGATTTGAGCATTCCCTATGTGGGAGGACACAAGAGGTTTAATATCCTCAGGACTAATAGCACAAGGTTACGCGCAAGGACATAGACCTAAATTAATTTTTAGGAGGATGATTCTTCTCGGGATTGAGAAGGTGGAATTGACTTAACAGATTCTCGGAAAGACGCGAATGACGAGTTCTTACATGGCTCGTAAGTTTGATGATTGGTGAAGGATATCCTCGAGGTACTAGAGGAAGGACATGAACCGGTAAGCTAAGTATTGATTATTGAATTTTTGAATTTTTGTTTAATTTAATTTTTAAGTTCTCTTTTGAGAAAGGACTATCTCAACTCACCATTGAGCAAGATTTGAAATTTTCCGGTTTCTCCCCGGCAGTTCAGTTAGACCTCTACAGTTGAGGACAACTGTTTATAAGTGAGAGGGATGTTGCTAAATTGGCTTTATCTGACAGAAAAATAATTCTAAATGAATTATTGGATTTATAAGTGAGAGGGTTTTCTCGCTTGGAACACCAAGAAACTAATTCTAAATGAATTATTGGAATTTTAAGTGAGAGGGTTTTTCTCACTGGAGACATCCGAGTACAGAGTATTCCTAGTGCGTCATTCAAAGAACTGATGGGAGCACTGTGAACGGGAATATCTGTAAGGCCACCAGGAACGGGTACTTCTGATGCGTCACATCGGATGGGTGACAGGGAGCATCAGAAAGAAGTATCCGACCATCCGGGAACGGACATCTCCGATGCGTCATAGGATGGGTGGCATAGAGCATCGTGAAGGGGATTGTACCGTAAGTTCGGTAGGAAAGGACTAGGTGATGGGTATTCCTGATGCGTCACAAGGTGGGTGACGGGTGCATCAGAAAGAGGATATCCATAGTCGAGAGGAAATCCGAACTGGAGAGAGGAATACGCGTAAAGATGCAAGCACAAGAATAAAGATGGGTTCTGAGAAGCTTTTCTTAAAAAGCGGAATATTTTAACGAGTTTTTCGGGAAGAGCAAAAGCTTTCCCGCGAGGAATCTATGTTTGCATTGCATTCGTGCATGTGGTTGCATCCAGGGACGCCTGGGAAGTGCTGTGAAAGCATTGATTTTAACTTATAAGGTTTTATTGAGATTTTGGACAGGTTCATACCAATTTTAAAAATATGCCGGCCGTCCACTTAATAAGTGGGCAGCCACTTAGAAAATAAAGTAACAAAACCAACGAGCGAATTCTCTCTCCATATTTCGGGTAGAACAGGAAAAAAAAAATTTAAAAAAAAAGAAAAAAACGGCCGCGATCTCTCTGCGAGCAGCTATTCGTGCCGTGGTGAAGGAGCTATAAAAGCACCACATGCCCTCACTGAAGGGAGGTTACCAACGCCAGCAAGAGAAGACTCTGCCGCCAGAAGACGCGAGAGATCGCGAGACTAAGAAGCACAGAAGTCGCTTTTCCCGCGCAAGAGCGACAGGTACCTATTGTGGATTCGCCATACGAATTGTTGTCGTGTGTTTGCGTGTGTGTTTGCAGGTACTTCATTGCGAAGGAGAAGCGAGAAGGCTTCAGCCTACGCTTGGGAATTCCGGAAACGGAATTCGGAAATTGTCTGCGGAGTCTCACCTCCCAGTACAGACGGAAAAAGGATTGAGAGCTTGTCTCTCGGATTTCCCTTACGGGAAGGAACGACCATAGAGTCAGAGATTTAGAACGGAGGGGTTTTCTCCGGTTCTTGTGCTTGTAAAAAGATTCTCCCTAATAAAGAATACTCTTTAAGGGGGGGGACCAGCCCATCTTCTGGTCCCCAGTACTGTGTCGATCTTCTCTCTCTCTCTCTCTCTCTCTCTCTCTTTTTTTTTTGGAAAAATCAGGGCTGTATATTACACTGAGTACAATATAATCCCCAGGGATGCCAAAATAGCCTATCACGTGGGGTGTACAAGCTGAATGTAAGGGTGAGAGCCACTATAGTGACAACTCGACTAGAACAATCTCATGGTGGTATGTGTGATGAGTGGAGGAGAAACCACCGAGGGGGGGCATAATGCCATGTAATCTGACCACCTGTAAGTGTGAAGAAGAGTGGAGATCGGGCCCAACGCCGAAGGAAGGCAAATCGACGAGCCTCAGCTGCTCGAGATGTACCTGAGGAAGAATCCCACTGCCAAATCAGGGTGTGAATGATGTCCAGCCAAATGGCAGTGAGGGTATCGTGAAGGAGCTGTGGAGCCGCACTGAGAATGTGAAGACAATGAGCTCTCCAAACATTCCATAGTGTAATGCTAGTGATGACTGAAAAAACTTCATCACGTGTCTGAGGATCCCCCTACCAAGCAATCTGTGGTAACATAGCCAAAGTCCCTCGCCCATAACCAGTCGAGGTAAGCATAAGAGCTGGATCTGTGTCTGAGCCCTCGTAGAAAAGATGCGGTCCAGGCATCGGCATCAACCATGAGACAGATCCCCAAGTGAGAAATCCATGTTGAACACCGGCTCTGCTAAGTAAAAAGCAAACTGCTAGCCACACTACATGAGAAGATGAGCATGACCAAAGACAGTGTGCAGGTGACTCATGTAGTCGCAAAGGACAGCGAGTACATAACGGATCATGACCCATAGTAGCTAGCCAAGTCCCAACTGGAAGTCCTACATGTGCAATCATCCACATGAAAAAAGAAATACGACGAGCCGCATGTAAATCCAAGATGGCTGACCAAAACTGCTGTAGATAGGCATGGGAGAGACCTGAATGTAACCAGAAACGCATACGAGTGGGCTGCTCTGGGTGTTGTCTCATCAATGCTAATCTTCCAATTCTAACAGTGTACTCAAAGAATGATACAGGTGCACCGGTGGGGTTAGAGTGAGGCCAATGCCACTCTCCTGGGTCCCAATAAAGCTGAGATAGGGCACGACCCTCCCACACCCAAAGCCTCCAAAGTGCGGCATCAGCGGAAGCGAAACAGGGGTCAACACAACGACGTTTCCCGCGAGAGCCAACTACTCGTATGGCCTCCCATCGAGCACCGGGGTAGACAAGGTGCGGAGAGGTGGTATCATATGTCAATCTAGTATGAATCCCCTGAGAGTAGTCAGTATCAACTGTGAACAGCATGGTGTCTAAACGAACTAATAAGAGAGTGCTCTGAGCAAAGAGACCTTCCCAGCCACTATGTGGAGGCATCGTATACCATACTGTAGCCAGAATGACCTGGTTGGCGACCAATGCACGGCCAGCCAACGACAGATGACGTGAAGACCAATGACATAGCTTCCTGCGAATAGACTGTAGTACGGGTGCAAACTGCTACTGTGAGGAAACGTCAAATCCAACCTGAAAGCCCAGATATCTGCATGTCTGACCCGGCCATCAGCTACCCCCCAAGTAGGTATGTCATCACTGCCAACCAGTAACCCATAGGATTTATGCCAGTTAACGCATGCACCACTGGCAATGCAAAAAACCTCCAGGGCCTCCCGCATGGCATCAAGAGCTGCTAGCAAATAGCGCAACATCAACATAGTGTCATCAGCAAACTCCTGATCGATAAGGTCCGAAGCTGAAGGTACTGGCATGGATAAGGTCTCCCGCATGGCATCAAGAGATGCTAGCAAATAGCGCAACATCAGCATAGTGTCATCAGCAAACTCCTGATCGATAAGGTCCGAAGCTGAAGGTACTGGCATGGTCAAGCCACGAAATGCATGACTCTGAGCACGAAGAAAGTCGGACATAGTCTCTCCTACAAACAGATACAGATATGCTGCTAAAGGACATCCCTGACGGACAGATCGAGAAAGCTCAAAACTGCGACTGACACGACCACCAATAGTAATAGCACTGCTGGCAGTCCTGAAGAGAGCGGAAATGCCGGAGATCCATCTCGCAGGGAAACCCATCCTGGCTTATGATCCTTCGAGAAAGTCCCACTCAACACGATCGTATGCTTTCTCAAAGTCAAGGATGAAAAAAGCGAGAGGTTCAAAAGATGATCTGGCCCACTCTACTGCCTCATAAAAAGTGAAGATATTATCCAGTATGCATCGATCCATGACAAAGCCTGTCTGAGAAGTATGAATAATATCTGGTAAGAACGGTCGCAAGCGATGACTGATCAGTAACGCTAATATCTTATAGACCGTAGGGAGTAGGGTAATAGGTCTCCACTGGCGGAGCTGAGTGGTGTCACCCCCTTTCGGAATAAGAGATATGAGACCTGAACAAAGATCCAGATGCATATATCCTGATGCAAAGATGTCTTGACATCCGCGAAGCAATGGTATATGCAATACATCCCAATAAGTCAAAAAGAAAGCTCTAGTGAGGCCATCCTCTCCTGGACAGGAGGATGGATCTAGACTCTCGATAGCAGCATGCAGCTCTGCAAGTGTTAAGGGTGCCAACAAGATCTCTGCGATAGTGTCTGTACAACGGTGTCGGGTGTGATGCCAGATCTGCTCACGGGCAAGTAAAACCTCAGTAGTGCATACATCAGCAGTGAACAATGCCTCAAAATAATTTGCAGACATATCAAGAATAACATCAGGATGCATATGTAGTGTCCCCTGAGCATCGCACAAAGTCTGAAGGGTGGTGCCAGGTGGGCGCTCTTTATGCGTAGCGAAGAAGGCTTTATTCATTCGATCAGCTTTAGCTATCCAATGAGATACTGAAGCATGCTGAGTGAACTCAGACCTAGCCTCCTGTACGCGACGAATCTCCTCTGTGAGCTCTGTCTGTCTAGCAACGAGATAAGCATCCTGAGGCCACTCCTCAAGCAAGCACTGTGTGGAACCAAGAGGAATGTGAAGATCAGACTCACGTACTCTCAACTGACAATGAATAATAGCAGTCTGATCACGGCAGTAAATACTAGACTGAGTAATGCAATGAGCAAGGAACTCTCCAGGGGGACCACAATAAGAAGCACCCGTGGACCATAAGTCACGAATCTGCTGCTGCAAAACTTCAGTGGTAAGAACACTGTCAGGAATGCGGCAGCCTCGTCTCTGTGCAGAGGATCTAGTGAAGGAGATAAACAATGAGATGGGTAAATGATCTGAGAGGCTGGTCCCTCTCCAAATAGTAGTAAATCCACCTAGAGCTGCTTCCCAAGGGCTAATGTAAAAACGATCAAGTCGCTCTAATAATCTCCCCTGCTGCCTCTGAAACCCCCACGAGTAATGAAGTGTAGCAGGGTGGTGACCAAAAGAGGGTATGTGCCATGCGTCAACACCTTGAATAGCTAGACGAAATCGATCCCAAGCTGGCTGCTCATCGGGAGAAATGGATGATAGAATTGGAGGTGTGATGGATCGCCAATCAGAGTCGCTCTCGACGTTGTTGAAGTCACCTCCAACAACCCAAGAGTCTACAGCACGTAGAACAGCAGCCAAGGAGGACCAAAAAGTAGCCCTCTCCCGAGGAGTAGTGGGTGCATAGACTGACATAAAACCAATGATAGAGTCCCGAATCCGAATAGAAACATAGACTGCTCTGCCAGCGACAAGGGTGCCATGCTGCTGAACTGAGGCCAAGTAACGTGGCCCCACTGAGATGCATACACCGCAACTCTGTCCATGAAGGCCCAGAGCAGGCTCCCAAAAAGTGTGAGCGCTCGAGGGCATGAGATTACCACAGGGAGTGGCAATCTTATGCTCCTGTACTAGTAATATATCCACAGTGCCTACTACATGAGCGTGTAAATCTCTGCGAAGTAAACGCTTACGGGAACCTCTTACCCGAGAAGTCTGTAAACCATTAGCATTCCAAGAAACTACATGTAAATCCATAGTCTGCATGAAAGAATTGGTAGAGCAGCTGACTAACTGCGCATCTTCTTGGAGGCAGCTGGGCCATCCAAGGGGTGAGCTTCGGGCGGTAGGAAAGCAACCCGCAATCCCTCTCTAAAATATGGTGTCTCATTGCACCAACTGCGGACCTCAGCTTGTTTACATTGCATTACCGATGCTGCAGCTTTGACACCCCAAATGCGCATAGACATAGGAAGCACCACATCTGAGGATACATGAATGACCATAGGCAAGACCATAGGCAATGAATAGCAAGCATAAACATCACTCCATTCCATAGCACCAATACATGAAGGGAAGTGTGGAGACAATACATCCGGAGCGGAAGTAGACAACCATAAATGAAGCTGAGCCATAGTTTGTGCATGCACAAAATGTAGAACCTGATCCTCGGACCATTCCTGAGCTGCGTGGAATGGAACGAAAAAAGAATGGGTAGGCTGAGAGCGGCTGCCTATTAAAGAGGGAACACAACCTGGCTTGTGATGCATAAGGTAGAGCTGCACCTGCAATGGCCCTTCTGAGTCACCGCACATTTCAGCTCGATGAGTGCCCCAGGAAAGAGGGCAAGAGCTGAGAAAACAGCGTGGGACGTAAGTATGAGCGGCTGAGGGAGAGGGAGGACCAGAAGGTGAAGGGGGGGGAGTAAGGGCAAGAGGGAGAGGAGGAAAAGGGAGAGGTAATAGCGGTGAATGATCCATCTGCATGGGAATAGGGACCTCGGGAAGAGGGGAAGGAGCGGGCGGGGGAACGGCAAGTGAAGGAGGAGCTGGTAGCAGAGGTAAGTGATCCTGTGCTGAAGAAGAAGAATGGCGAGGAGAATCAGGGGGTAAGGGGGTGGTGGAAACTTGAGAGGGAGCAGGAGAGGTAACACTGGGGGCTGCATGCGTTGTAGGTTGCTGACGAGGACGGAAGGAATGGTTACGACCCACTGTCTGCCATGCAGCCTCAGTAGGAGCTGAAGCGGAGGGAGGAACATGGAGGGTCGAAGCTCGAGGACCACCTGCAGGCTGCTGAGGTGCTCGAGTAGTAGTAGGAGGAACCGGTTGTTGACGCTGACCACGTGGCTGAGCATGAGTGCCACGAGCCGGCTGTTGTTGCCGCCAATGGCGTGGCAGGGTGGGGCAATCTCGTGCCAAGTGTCCCATCTCGTGACAGCGTAAGCACTGTCCTGGGCGGCCAGTGACTACCATTCGGCAAGAGTAGTCTCGATCGCACAGAGCCACAGTAACTGTATCTGGTAATGAAGTATCCCCAAACACCAGGACCTGAATGCGAGGTGGACCAGATGAGAAGATGCAGGATCCTGGAACTACTGTGCCAAAATGAGCAGCAATCATCTGAAGGAGATGCTCATCAATAAAATGGAGAGGCATACCCGGGAAGGAGAGCGTCAGAGGGAATCTGGGAATAAGGTGTCGACTGTCAAACTCCTCAGTAGTAAACTCGGGATACCACCTCGTCAAGTATATCATCCTACGATCAGAGAGTATCGGAGAGCGAGCCAGGAGAGTTGAGGCAGTGGCGGGATCTGAAAGACGTACCATGAATATGCCCCTGCCAAGGAATGTAAGCTCCGAGACCCGTCCCTGAGTAGTGCCCAATGCAGTCTGACACCAATCACGTATAGAAGAGCGAGGTGGAGACTGTCCAATCATCCGGCCAACCAAGGCATGTTGTGCCAAGTGTTGTATTTTGGAGTCAATGCGTGTCAACAGGTCGCCAGTACAGTCCACGCGACAGGCAAGTGGTGATGGAGCGCCGTGTGTAGCACTCGAGACCGGCAAAGCCGCCATGAAGAATGGGCGAGACTAGCAAACGGGAAAAGCAAGACCCGAAATGAAGCTTGGACTCTTTCTCTCTCTCTCTCTTTCTCTCTTTCTCTTGCAGGCGGTAGGAAGATGCGCACAGTTAGGGTTTAGGACAGTTAGGGTTTTCGGACAATTACGGTTTTCGGGCTGCTAAGTATTGATTGTTGTGCAGAAGAAACCCTAAAACATCAGGCGAAACCCTAAAAACAGCAGGGAGAAACCCTAAAAATGCAGAAAACGAGATTCGAAACCCTAAAAAAACAGGAGAAACCCTAAAAATGCAGAAAACAGAGATTCGAAACCCTAAAAACAACAAGCGAAACCCTAAAAATGCAGAAAACAGAGATTCGAAACCCTAAAACAGCAAGCGAAACCCTAGAAACAGCAGGGCGAAACCCTAAAAATGCAAAAAACAGAGATTCAAAACCCTAAAACAGCAGGCGAAACCTTAACAGTTCTCTCTCTCTCTCTCTCTCTCTCTCTCTCTCTCTCTCTCTCTCTCTCTCTCTCTCTCTCTCTCTCTCTCTCTCTCTCTCTATCCTTTGGCTTCAGTACTAAGTGATAAAGTCTATTTATCCGAGTATATTTTACATTGTTATGCGCTCCCGTTTGTGACAGACCTGAGACTTGGAGGTTGTCTACTATTGTGCCTATCTTCAAAGCAGGTGATCCTACAGAGCCTAGGAATTATGGCAGTATTATGGTTGGTCACACATTGGCACAGTTGTATGCATCCATTCTTGAGCAGCAGTTGAGTCATTGGGCAGAGGGTGAGGGTGTACGAGCAAAGGGCCACGCCGGTTTCAAGAGGGGTTTCTCCACTCTTGATCATATTCTGACGCTTAGAGCCATCATTGAGGAGGGCAGGTCACATGGGAGACGGATTTATTGTAGCTTTGTGGATTTCCGCAAAGCATTTGACATGGTACCAAGAGCTCGATTGATGCGTAGGACTGCAGGAGATGGGGATACCCAGATTTAGATTTGGGGGACTATAGCTCTATACAAATCAGTGATGGGACATGTACGCACTCTGGAGGGGATCTCTGATTTAGTTCACTCCACCTTTGGGGTGAAACAGGGTTGCCAATTGTCTCCTACTCTATTTGGTATGTATGTTGATGAGGTGTTTGATTACATTGACAAAGAGGGTGATAGAGAGGTGCCCAGCTGGCAGGGACGTGGATCCCATTGTTGTTATATGTTGATGATATCATGTTGATCTCTGAGTCACCAGAGGGTATGCAGCGACAAGTGGATGCATAACATAGATTTGCAAAGGATAGTGGATTGTCTATAAACCTTGGTAAAACCAAGGTTATGGTGTTTAACACCATATCACAGTGG
The DNA here is from genome assembly GCF_014529385.1 of Adiantum capillus-veneris. Taxonomy (NCBI): domain Eukaryota; kingdom Viridiplantae; phylum Streptophyta; class Polypodiopsida; order Polypodiales; family Pteridaceae; genus Adiantum; species Adiantum capillus-veneris. The sequence continues at coordinate 116,546,598 of NC_140959.1, read as the reverse complement.
ATCAGGAGATCAGCACCGACTTTCACATCTGGTCAGGAGATTGTAGAGTATATAGATGCACACACTTTTCCTTGGGGTTGTCTTCACTCGGCTGAGGTTTTCTTTGGGGAGAGCAACAAAGACTAGACTGACTAGAGCTTTTTGCGGCCTTGGGAGGCTTGGAGAGGATGTGTTCGCAGGTTCAGTTCCAGGAACCTCAAGACGAATTTATGGCTCTTTGATACTTTAGTAGCCTCAACTATATTGTATAGGGTGCAGATATAGGGACCTTCTCTAGGCCAAGATGGTTGGAGACGTATGGAGAGGCCCTTGGTATCTATGATCTCTCCACTGATCAGAGCCAAGGCCTCCATACCCCACGCTATCATTTCAGCACAGCTAGTTGCCCCTCCTATGGAGATTGAGGCGCTTACCAGATCAGTCTCCTTTGTGCACAGCTTGTGGGATACTACTAGAGACAGATATGCTAGATTGGCGCTCAAGTCTTCCAGACAGTTAGCTCTTCAGGGAGACACTTCAAGCTGGTATGCACAAATGACATCATGGTTTCAGACGCATGGCTTCACCATGGACAAGTTGCCCCCTTTTCAGTACTCGCTTCACACACCCTCGATGTCTCTTACACGGGTGGAGATTACTAGACTCATTCGTCAGGACCTGATCTCGCTGGATATGAGGAGGACATGGATAGAGCCGCCACAGGAGTTGGGCACGAAGATGGCTTTCTATAGAGAGCATGTTCTCCACCTCACAGGAGATGGGTTTGTGATTCGTCCCAGCTACATGGACACACATATGTCTCATGGTTTGCGGTGTGTCATTGGTCAAATACGCACATCCTCACATCAGCTGGAGATTGAGACTGGTAGATTCATAGGGATACCAGTCCGCAGACAGCAGGATATGCCACTTATGCCAGCTAGAGCCAAAGACAAAGGTACATTACATGTCATTGCACAGTGTACTATGAGATACAAGGCCGTTTCCACTGCGTATTCAGAGAGGGTTTCGGTCCTTTCTCTAGGGTCATGAGTTATGAGGATCCGAGATGTCTTGGGCTATATCTACTTGAGTTACATAGATATTGAAACCGGCCTGTTCATTCCAAAAAGGGCGGTAGACTTTACTTCAAACCTTGATTTAGCTTTCACCCATTATTAGTCGTCTATTTTACCTGTACTTTCAAGACACAACAAAGGGGAGAGGGATACAGGCTGCTAGATTGCACCTGTATGAGTAGACAGACACCAGATTGGCCCCTAACTTAGGCGCCCCTTTCGGTATTTCTTTATTGTTCAAAAGAGGGAATAAACGCTGAGATTCCCTACAAGCTGCCCCGCACAAACTCGGCTGAATTTCCACTGTTCCAGCCCGATTTCGGCAGCATAACTATACTAGAACCCTTCACAGTCAGTATTCCCACGCATTGACTGACTTTCCCGACGCATACGGGCACTTTGCAAAACCTGGCGAGAATCTGCAGCACGCTGAATTCTCTGTTTTCAGCCCTGAAAATGCGCCAGATCACTTGTACAACGGTCCCCTTGCGTCCCCGAACCTCCTGGGGGTATTAGGGTCCGTTTAGGGCCAAAACCCTAAACCTGCAAAAATACACAGCAGGCTGTAATTTACTGTTTCGGGCTCCGTTTCGCGTGCCGGTCGCATCCTTAGCAAGTCCTCGAGCTCCCGCACCTGTAGGGCTACTTGCCCTTTGAATCGGACGAGATTTCTGGCGTGAAACCTCTCCGAATTCACCTGTACCTGCGGGGGAATTAGCCGCTAGCTAATCCAGTACCTGTGCAAGAGGCTCTTGCCTCGGCAATCGCGCATGAACCCACACAACTGTACATTGGTCAAATGAAGAGCCCACTAGAGGGGCATAACATACTGCCAAAGGGGAGAGAGAGGGCAGTGCGTAGCGTGCAGGGCATCACTCCTGGCACCGCACTGTACATAGGAGGGAAAGCAAGCACTCCATAGCTCTTAACCTGTGACAAATCTGAAATGAGGCTCTCCCCCTCCTAAATTCAGCGCCACTTCTTGTTGCATGAGGCAAGTGCACCAGAATGTGCCACTTGGCACATTTACAAGCATTTTCCCGTTTCAGGGTTGCCGCCTAAAAATCTCCCAACCGGTTGCCCAGTTGACTTCACGGCAAAGTAAGAAAATGTTCCCCTTGTCATTCCGGAGATAATGACGTCAACACATTTTCAGGTCCCAAAATCTGTTCAAGATAGATAGCAGTTCCCTAAATTTTAGGAGATACTGCCATTGTATCTTTCTAGGTCATCCGACCCTCTTTGTACACTGCGGCCACATCCAGAACTGAAATGTAGCCTCTGTAGCAAAGGATTCCACTTTGGCTAGTCAATGACCCCACTTGGCTAACCATAGTCCTTGTCCAACCTTAGTGCTCTCTTGCCCTCAGGCCTGGACTCCCTCTGGACAGTTCCACACTAGCTATGCAATGCAGGGCAGTTAGATTTCCCGAGGGGTGTTTCCAAAAAGTGAAAGTAAATAGATAATAAGAAAGAAATCAACAAAAAGGATAGATAGTAGTCACACGCGCTTGTGACATACCCCCCTCTTGAAATCTCAAACGTCCTCGTTTGCATCTATGTCGTACATGCTTACTGTCAACACTGATGTATTCAACACCTGTCGACACATATACGACACATACATGCTCATTGTCAACCCTGGTGTATTCAACACCTCGTCGACTCATGTATTGCCTGCGTGTGAACCCTGTCCCAATGACATAGTGGTAGCTTCGCACTGTGCCATTGCTTTGAGTCACTAACTTTGCAATGACAAAATGGTAGCTGCACATTTTGCCACTGTCTTATAGTACACGTTGGATCCCGTAACACTTTCGAGCATACCCAAACCGACAGTTTAAGAATGCAGTTACACATGTACTCTTCAATAGAAGCAATCGCTGTATCCTTGACAAACTGACAAGAAATACTCACTTCTATAGCACTAACCAAACTCTTGGACATTCCATAAGAGCAATTGCCAAACTGACAATTTGTACAGCTCTAACATTCATGTAACAGGTATTTGATTTGAGCTCACTTTAAATACCATGTACATCATTTGTCTCAGAAGCCATTGTCACACTGACAATCCATGTAGCTGTGAAACTCAAGGGGTCAAGGTAGGTTGCAAATCGAAGGCTTCCACGTAAAGTGATAACACAGTTGGTGACTCTGCAAGTTCACCTTCTTCCATCCACTTAGCATCCATTGGTGGATAGTTTCTGAACTTTACCAAGTAACGCCTAGCAACCTTGCCTTTCACTTTCCTTTCTTTGTGTGCCAAAATCTGTTCAGGGACCAAGATCTCGTCAAGTTCCTCGACTTCCGGCTGATCTTCAGCTGGCATATCTTCTGGCACATCACCCACATAGGGTCTGAGAAGACTCACATGAAACGCATTGTGAATCTTCCAACTGTCAGGCAATTTCAGCCTATATGCAACATCACTGATTATGTCGCACACTTGAAAAGGCCCATAGTAACGCATGTTGAGCTTTGGAAACAGTCTTTCCTTGCCCTTCATCTTCTTTAACCTTGCCTTTTCAAAGCGTAAAAGCACCCAATCACCAAGTGAATATACCACTTCATGACAGTGACGATCAGCTGCTTTCTTTTGCTTTGCCTGAGTCCTTTCTAAGGCCACTTTGACCTTCTTGTACATTTCATCCATGTCCTGAACATACTTATCTGCTTCAAATATCTTGTCCTTTGTATGCAGTATGGGAGGAACTTTCTTGCCACCTTCAACTATCTCAAAGGGTGCCTTGCCAGTTGATGAATGCATTGTATTATTGTATGCATACTCCACCAATGGCAAATACTGCTCCCACTTTCCTTTATGCTCTGACACATAACACTTCAGCAGATCTAGGACAGTAGAATTTGCCTCTTCTGACTGCCCATCTGTTTGAGGATGAAATGACGAAGAGAATTTGAGCGTTGTGCCCATATTCTCAAACAAGCCTCTCCAGAACAAACTTGTCATGCGTGGATCACGGTCGCTAACGATCGACTGTGGCATGCCATGATACTTGAAAGTATTGCTCATGAACAAGCGTGCCATCTGATCTGGTTTTATCTTCTTCCTGACAGGAATAAAATGAGCCTGTTTGCTGAATCTGCAAATAATGGTCCAAATACCATCGTTTCCTGTCTGCGTTCTCGGAAGATCAAAGATAAAATCCATAGCAATACTTTCCCATGGTTTATCTGGAATAGGTAGTGGTTGCAATAATCCTGGTGCCTTTTGCCTGTCAAACTTGACCTTTTGGCATATTAGGCATTCTCGCACAAAGGCATCCACATCCCTTCTCAATGTAGGCCAATAGAAGAATGTCTCAACCGCTTTAACTGTAGCATCGATACCACGATGTCCTGCATACGGTGGGACATGACTCTCTTCCATAACTTTGCGTCGCAATGGCTTTGTGACACACAATCTGCCATGCATCATCATGAACCCATCTCTGAGAAGATAGTGTTCATGACGTTGTCCATCCATTAGCTGCTCGAAGACCCTTGCAAAATCTTTATCATTTGCATACTGTTCTCTCATATCATCAAGTTCATGATGATAAGGAATCGACACAGCTGAAATTTGTGGCTTCCTTGACAAGGCATCAGCCACAACGTTCTTCTTGCCTTCCACATGCACAATCTGAAAATGGAACATGGACAAGATATTTGCCCATCGCATATGCTTCTCAGATAACTTTGTTTGTGTCAAGAAGTATCGCAAGGTCTGATGATCCGTTTGGACAACAAAGTCTGCACCTAGCAGGTAGTGTTTCCAACTTAAGAGCGCATGAATCACAGCCAGTAACTCTTTCTCATAGACCTGCATGGTCATCTCTGGCCCTTGCAAAATTCTGCTCTCATAGGCTACTACCCTGCCATCTTGCATTAGCACTGCACCAATGCTACTACCGCAGGCATCACACTGGACCACAAATGACTTCCTAAGATCTGGCAACACAACTTAAGAGAGCATGAATCACAGCCAGTAACTCTTTCTCATAGACCTGCATGGTCATCTCTGGCCCTTGCAAAATTCTGCTCTCATAGGCTACTACCCTGTCATCTTGCATTAGCACTGCACCAATGCTACTACCGCAGGCATCACACTGGACCACAAATGACTTCCTAAGATCTGGCAACACAATGACTGGATCTGAAGTCATCTTTTCCTTTAAGAGATTAAAAGCTGAAATCTCTTTCTGTGTCCATCTGAAGGTGACTGCCTTCTTTTGAAGAGCATGTAAAGGTGAAGCAATCTCAGCGAAATTTCGGATAAACCTTCTGTAATAGGAGCATAGTCCCAAAAAGCTTCGAACATCATGCACCGTCTTCAAATTTGGCCATGACTTGATCGCTTCAACTTTTGCAGGATCCATTCTGACACCATTCTTTGAGACAATGTGTCCCAGAAAGTGAATCTCTTCCAGAAAAAACTCACTTTTCTTTGCATTGATGAGCAACCTATGACTGCGTAGCTCTTTGAACACAATGGCCAAGTGATGCCTATGCTCCTCTTCATTCTTTGAATAGACTATCATGTCATCAAAGAACGTACTAACAAACTGCTGGTGTGGACGGAAAATTCTGTCCATCATCCTATTGAACGTAGCAGGAGCATTTGCGAGACCAAAGGGCATCACTAAAAATTCGTAAAGGCCAAACGTCGTTCTAAAAGCAGTCTTGTGCACATCCTCTGATCTAATGCGGATCTGATGGTACCCACTCTTTAGATCTATCCTGCTAAACATAGCTGCTCCTTCTAATTTGTCCATAATATCATCAATTCTAGGTATAGGAAACCTATTCTTGATGGTATTCTTGTTCAGTGCACGGTAGTCGATGCACACACGCCATCAGCCATCCTTTTTCTGCACCAACAACACTGGAGAACAGAATGGAGATGAACTAGGCTGAATCAGCCCCTTTTCTAACAGCTCCTGTACTTGGCCCCTTATCTCTTTCTGCTGAGCCGCACTAACCCTGTACGGAGGCTTATTTGGTGGGTTACTGCCTGGCACCAAATCTATCGCATGGTCCTCGGGTCTCTTTGGCGGTAATTGAGACGGTAATGAATCGGAAAAGCAGTCACTATACTGTTGTAAAAACATTGACCTTTCTTTATCTAGCATAGATAAATTTGATTCATCACAATCTGACACTTCACGTGCAAAAACCAAGTACGCAGAAAGATGCTTTTTCATTACAGAAGTAATAGCAGAAGCTGATACAGCGGGAATAGACTCCCCTTTAAGCTTTACATCCAGAATGTGAGTCTTTCCCCTGCTCTGTACAGTGATCTTTTTGTTGTAGGCATCCAAGATTCCCTGTACACGAAACAACCAAGGAATACCTAACAACACATCACATCCGTCCAGTGGCATGATGTAAAATTCTTCAGCATCTACATAGGACTGGATATGTAGACGCAACTTTCCAATGATGGGTGTGACAGCCTCTGTATGGCCAGGACATGCCAAACCTGCCTCTGCTGTATACCCCATCTCTTCACGTCTGATTCCCAACTTTGAAGCCAATTCTGGGGAAATGAAGTTGGCTTTGGCACCTGGATCAAAGAAGATAAGCACTGTTTGATCCCTGACCTTTCCCCATGCTCTGCAAAGCTCACTTGCATCTGAATTTGGCTTGTCGCCCACCATATCTGGCACTAGACCGGCCATGGGCTTCTTTCCTTTCTTGTCTTCCTTGTCATCAGAATCAGCTGGCCTTTTCTTTGTAGGACAATTGTAAGCAATGTGGCCAGGCTGCTCACATATAAAGCATTTGTTCTCTGTCCTCAGGACCTTCTTTTGCTCTTCTGACTTGCGAGGAAAACGTCTTTTCCATTTCTTTGTTGGTCCTTTTTCTGATTCAGCCGTAGCTTTATCTTTCCCTGCGTTAGCTGACTCCTGAGTCCCTTTAGGAGCCTCATTGGGAACGTGCTTCTTGGCTGAATTTTTCTTGCCTGATCTTGCCTTGACGCCAATGTTAAATTCACAATCTTCTCCCTTGAGCAAACCATTGCCAGTGTTTGCTACCTCGATGAGCTGCGTCAAAGTAGTGACTTTGGTCTTCGTGCAGTATTTTCTCAATCCTTTGGGTAGGCCACAACAGTATTTTTCAATCTGTTCTGTCAATGGCACAAACCTATAGGAAGTTACTGGAAGTAGAGCTTTCCAAAACTTCCGATTGTAATCATCCAGATTTCTGCAAGTGGCAGCATTTAGCTGGTGCCATTTTGTCATGACATCTGCTTCAAAATCATCAGATAACCATGTTGCTGCAAAAATCTGCTTGAAGTAAATCCATGTGGACGGAGCTTGCCCTTGAAGCAATAAAGTTGTCCACCATTGTCCCGCATTCCCTGTCAAGAAAGTGGCTGCCTTGCGGACCTTTGAAGCCTCTGTAAAATTTCCCCCTGCATAGGCCTTGTCAAACTGCTGGAGGAATGAGAGAGCCTTCTTCCTGTCATCAAACCCTGTAAAGGTCGTGAATGACACACCTTTGCCACCTTCTTTGTACGGAGTTGGCCTCTCCAGCGGCGTTAAATTGTCATATGGAAGTGACTGAAACATGGGAACACTATTAGGGTTCATCTCTGTTCCTTGGCCGCTATTAACTTGACCTGGAAATGCCATATTTGGCTGCTGATTTGTAATTCCAACCATACCAAAATTTGGCTGCTGATTTGTAATTCCAACCATACCAAAATTTGCCTGTGGCATCCCAAATTGGCCCTGAGTGCTCTGAAACCCTGGTTGCATACCCATGACACTGTACATGGGGTTAGGCATCATCGTTTGAGCACCCCCAAACACTGTTCCTGGCGTGTAAAACTGATTTCCAAGTGCATGACCAGCCATGCTCTGGAATACCGATCCACCTCCAAAATAGCCAGGGTGTACTGAAGGTGGTGGGAAGACCTGTTGCATAGCCTGTAGGTTGCTTCCCTGCCCATTAGAACCAGCTATAGGCTGCTGAAAGGTGGCGGGCTGAACTGGTACAGCCTGAAAGATTGGCATCTCAGCCACCTGTTCTTGTACCTTAGGCATAGGTTGTGGAGACTGCATGTTCTCCGTCAAGTGTACAGGTGTTTCCATTGACTGTGCGGTATGAATCACCTGTGCTCGAGCCTTAACAGGCTTTTGAATATGATCCAGTGACCCAACTTGCTGAGACGGAACAGGAGGTTGCAGAAAGGCTAAAAACCTCGGATTCTGCATTACTTGTGTGAACATAGTCACAGCAGTAGCCAACTGGGTCCTGAATATATCATCATCTGTCTGTGGTGGTCTTGAGGACTCACCCACTTCATGTGTCTGTTGACCCTGTGAAGAGGAAACCTCTTCAGTCACATCATCCGGTCTGTCAGCCATAATTGCAATTCCCTGTGTCTGGTCTATGATCCCTTGTGTCTTCAAGTCCAAAACTGCCCAAGGCTCACTTCTATGGGAAAAAGTGATTTAATCCCGTCGATGGAACCATGAAACCGGCCTGTTCAATCCAAAAAGGGCAGTAGACTTTACTTCAAACCTTGATTTAGCTTTCACCCATTATTAGTCATCTATTTTACCTGTACTTTCAAGACACAACAAAGGGGAGAGGGATACAGGCTGCTAGATTGCACCTGTATGAGTAGACAGACACCAGATTGGCCCCTAACTTAGGTGCCCCTTTCGGTATTTCTTTATTGTTCAAAAGAGGGAATAAACGCTGAGGTTCCCTACAAGCTGCCCCGCACAAACTCGGCTGAATTTCCACTGTTCCAGCCCGATTTCGGCAGCATAACTGTACTAGAACCCTTCACAGTCAGTATTCCCACGCATTGACTGACTTTCCCGACGCATACGGGCACTTTGCAAAACCTGGCGAGAATCTGCAACACGCTGAATTCTCTGTTTTCAGCCCTGAAAATGCGCCAGATCACCTGTACAGCGGTCCCCTTGCGTCCCCAAACCTCCTGGGGGTATTAGGGTCCGTTTAGGGCCAAAACCCTAAACCTGCAAAAATACACAGCAGGCTGTAATTTACTGTTTCGGGCTCCGTTTCGCTTGCCGGTCGCATCCTTAGCAAGTCCTCGAGCTCCCGCACCTGTAGGGCTACTTGCCCTTTGAATCGGACGAGATTTCTGGCGTGAAACCTCTCCGAATTCACTTGTACCTGCGGGGGAATTAGCCGCTAGCTAATCCAGTACCTGTGCAAGAGGCTCTTGCCTCGGCAATCGCGCATGAACCCACACAACTGTACATTGGTCAAATGAAGAGCCCACTAGAGGGGCATAACATACTGCCAAAGGGGAGAGAGAGGGCAGTGCGTAGCGTGCAGGGCATCACTCCTGGCACCGCACTGTACATAGGAGGGAAAGCAAGCACTCCATAGCTCTTAACCTGTGACAAATCTGAAAAATGAGGCTCTCCCCCTCCTAAATTCAGCGCCACTTCTTGTTGCATGAGGCAAGTGCACCAGAATGTGCCACTTGGCACATTTACAAGCATTTTCCCGTTTCAGGGTTGCCGCCTAAAAATCTCCCAACCGGTTGCCCAGTTGACTTCACGGCAGAGTAAGAAAATGTTCCCCTTGTCATTCCGGAGGTAATGACGTCAACACATTTTCAGGTCCCAAAATAGCAGTTCCCTAAATTTTAGGAGATACTGCCATTGTATCTTTCTAGGTCATCCCACCCTCTTTGTACACTGCGGCCACATCCAGAACTAAAATGTAGCCTCTGTAGCAAAGGATTCCACTTTGGCTAGTCAATGACCCCACTTGGCTAACCATAGTCCTTGTCCAACCTTAGTGCTCTCTTGCCCTCAGGCCTGGACTCCCTCTGGACAGTTCCACACTAGCTATGCAATGCAGGGCAGTTAGATTTCCCGAGGGGTGTTTCCAAAAAGTGAAAGTAAATAGATAATAAGAAAGAAATCAACAAAAAGGATAGATAGTAGTCACACGCTAGTGACAGATATAGAGACACTTTACTGGGGAGAGATAGAGAGAGACAGTCCCAGAGACAGATTACAGATTTCTTTTGGGACAGCCAAAGGAGCAGCCATCACTGCAGAGCTCGGCCCACACTCATTCGACCACTACTGGCACTCTCATCGATCGAGCACTGGAGCTACGGAGATCCTGACGGCCACGATTGAGGAGAGGGGCTACACAGCATCGATAGAGACTACAGCAAAGGATTTGAGCCATACTCTCTCGACATCCAGAGTGCACATGAGGATGGATTCTAGTAGTAGTATCTCTGTTCTAGTTTTTTTGTACCCAGACATGGCATTAGATTCACCATTTTGTAACAGATTGGTCTCATAGGTCATTTTGGCCTTTTGAAGACGTTAATATAACATTTCATTTCATCGTCTCTCTCTCTCTCTCTCTCTCTCTCTCTCTCTCTCTCTCTCTCTCTCTCTCTCTCTCTCTCTCTCTCTCTCTCTCTCTCTGTGTGTGTGTGTGTGCGTATTTTGGTATCAGAGTCATTAATTAGTGTTTGATTAATCTCTTGCCATCATTAAGCTAAGGTTATCTTTCATACTACCAAGAAGGCTAGCAAAGTGTTTGTTCTCTTTCAACAACGTCTGCCAAAGAATCAATTGGTGTTTTTCAAAATCGTGTTGTGAGGCAAGGTCGCGTGGTTGCGTGGTCGCGTGGTCCGACGGTCGCCGCAGGCATCTTAGAGTAAAGCCACAGGTATCAAATCCTCGAGTAAATTCCAGCAGTAAATTCCCGTAGTAAACTCCTACCACACGACTCAATTTCAAATAAACATTCAATGGCATTCTTGAACAGATCTTTGTCAAAAGTGACCAAGTCTTTTGCACACCTCTCTATGGCTGTAGAAGAAGCCGAGCGTTCTGCTCAATGGAAAATCCCAGAACTTAAACACGATCAAGTATATAAACATAAAAATTTATTTAAACTTAGAGCCTCCACTGTCTATCTAGATAATAGGTCAATAGCATCTATTCCCTCCGATAACTTAATGCATTTTATTAAGCTTACTGAGATTCTCCAACATGACAAAGCAGAAGCCCTAAAAAAGGGTTATCACTTTGTTCACCTTGGCTATGTACAAACAGAACTTATAAATAGAGTTCTAAATATAGATAGTCTAGATTCCTCTAACTATGTAAGTAGTTCACAAAAGCCCATTTCTTATGCTATTGTGCATAAAATCCCCACAAAGTCTAGAGCTATGCGCATAAAGGATTGCCAACATTTGGAAACCTTTGAGCAAAAAGATCAAACCTTTTGCAGGCATTGCTTACGACTCATAGGAATATTAGACTCTTCTTCCTTTGCTTTTAACATACAGTTTTGCATGATCGAAGGAAAAGATTTTATTGTCTCTGACACAGAAAAAATCTTTATAGCTCCTTATATAACTATGCCTGATCAAGTAAAACCTCACCCGGAATTGCTTCAAAGCAATTACTATACTGTCAAGTTGCATTTCCTTGAAAAGCAATTGAATGACTTGCATAAGTTAGTCATTGAGTCAACTCATAAACTTGCTCATATGCAAATTCAATTACAACAAATGCTTGACAGTTCTCCCTCCTCTGTACATACAGATTTAATAGTTCCCTCTTCCCTTGAGTTACCTTACTTTTCATTTTATAAGCCCTCAAAGCATAATCGCTCTAGTCACTGTGGCAAAAATTTGTCCTTTAATGTCATGACTGTTGATCAAGAACAGGATAGTTCTTCAGACATTGAACCGACGTGGGAAGACTGGAAAGCTGCGGAGCAGCTTTATTACCAGCCATGAAGTGGCTTATCAGACGAAGATGATAGAGATCTTTACACTCTAGCTTGTTGCCACAAAAATCGCAACAAACTAATTGATAACGCAGGTAAACCTCCATCTACAAAACCCAAAGGTGTAACCATAGAATCCATCGACTACCAATGGACTCATGACCAACTCGAGCGAATATGGGATATAACCAATGCAGAACATAGAGTTGGAATCAAGGATTATGGTCCAGCATTTATCCATGGTGATTGGGATCAGTTCGATTCTTTCTATGATGAAAGAATTTACAATGGTCTTCAAGCAGAAATCATTCCTGACAATCTTCCATCTCCTCCAATAGAAATTGATAATCCTTTTTCTCAGGAAGAGTCAGAGATTGATGATTCACAAGCCGACATCCCTCTAGTGCCATTACACATGGAAAAAGATGAACCTATGGATGAAGCCTCTACTAGTGCAGCCCGAGCTTCTAAACATCCCCAATTTGTGCAAGGAATTAAAACGGTAGGTGACATTACCTTTTACAACATTGATATTTAGAACAAGAGTACATCATTCTTGTTCTAGAATACATGCATAATTGGATCTATCAGCAAATGCTATTTGGGCGAATGCGACAACAAACTGCAGTAGAAGCTGCAGTAAATGGTTTTACAGGTATCCTCAAAAGGTGGTGGGAAATGTTACCTCCACTACCACAGGAGAGCTCATCGCCTCACACCAGAGGCACACTGATCGACCGAGCAACCAGGCTAGGGAGATCCACACGCCCACGACTGTGGAGGACCACACAGCATCGACGGAGGCTGCATCAGAGGATTCGGATCACTTTGGCCCGACATGCACGACGCCCGGTCAAACTATTGACCATGGAGGAGATTGATGAGATCCGCCAGCGACCGATGCTGGATCTCTTGTGATTTAGGTTTTAGTCCGGTGCCCAATCTGGTTACAAGGGGCCCCATTTATTTTTGTTGGGTTGTTGGGAGATTTTCCCTGCCTCCACCTCTGACCCTATATATGTAGAGCACATGGGAGGCTTGGGCTAGTATCTCTTAATCACACAATTATATTTGTTGCCTTTTGGTGGTTTGTAGTTATGGCGGGATTGGTCAGTCCCCTCTCAATGCTCACATCTCTCTCTCTCTCTCTCTCTCTCTCTCTCTCTCTCTCTCTCATGCTTCCCCATATGCCCAATCTCACAAATAGTATGCCATGTCAGCATATCCATATGATGACCACATCATCAAGTTCGTACAGGCCTCATCATCATCAATCTGTACACGTCACACATCAGCGAACTCCCCCTCTCCTTTACTCTGATCTCTTCCGTATGGTGGAGCCATGCCATGTCACCAATCTGCTGACATCTACCCATCTTTGCTTCCAAGAACCGGCTTGCATCGGGAAGCATGATGTCTGTGAGCAAGAGTACGTCTCACCAGATCTGACTTGGCACATTTTTAAGGGCTTTAATTATTGTTAAGTTAACAACATAATTGGTGGACACTAGATGACTTGCCAATAAGTTAGTATATAAGCACCACTAGGGGGGGCACTTACTGATCAAGTGAGTAGAAGAGACACCTGCTACAGCACCATCATCTCTCTCCTCATTGCGTTTTGGTAGGAGATCTCAGTTGCCCTTCCCTCTCCAGTACAGAGCGATCTCTGCTAGTTTGGGCAGACCTGAAATGGCCACCTGGCCTGGCACCAGCTGGTAGAAACTATCACTGAGGACAGCCTCCTGAGCACCCCTTTGCTTGCCCTTTGGGTTTAGCCAACTTATCCCTTCCTATCAGATCTAGGCCAAAGACCCAGGGGTCAATCAATACTTTGACAACTTTTCTCGATGATGAACACTGATATTGGGGTGGCCCAGTCCAAAGGCAGCCTGAAGTAGCCCAAAATAAGTCAGAACCAGACAATAAGAAAATTTGCATTTTCAACCAGGTAGCTTCAGTTTTTGAATATTTGACTCCAATAGAGTTTTCCAATTTCACTGAAGAGCTTTTCAAACTAAATGGTAAAGTCCAGTAGACGACATTTCATAACATAGCATTGAAAAAAATACGAGGCATTTCAAGTTCTGCTTTTGCCTTTAGCACAATGACTATGATGCATGTTGTGAACATGCTTAAACTTTTTCCTCCTACCCCTTGCTGGAAACTTATATTTTATAAAAAACTTGATGTATTAAAAAATCATTCCCTTTTATGATACGCAGTTTACACTGCCATAGTTTATGTACCGTCCCATACTTGACTGCAATGGATCTAGCCTCTCCCAGGTGGCAAAGAGCAACACCAAGAGGTGTGTCACCCAGAATGATTTGAAGAAAGCCTTCAGGAGCAGAGAAGAGTCTCAGAGAAACCAGAGAGTCGGTGCCAAGTCGTCATTAGCTGGATCTACGTCGAAGGTATCATCATCATTGCATGATCATCAAGGTTCGGTGGTTGTCCACATTCTTAGTGCCACTCATAAGCAACTACAACTGTGGTAATGTATGGGGGACCCTTGAGAGGGTTAGTTGGGACAATCTCTATATACTATTGCATACTTCAATCTGTGACTAAACAAATCTCCTTGAATCCCCAAAAAAATAAACATAGTCCTCTCTTTCACTAGATTTAACATGGAATGGTCGTCTATAATAGCACTTTGGGTCATTCGAACAACTTTGAATTGCCAACACGAATAACAAAGAGCTCTCTTTTACTAAATTTTACATGAAATGGTCATCTACTACAGTACTTTGGGTAAATCAAGATTGCTAGAGGTTGAGAACTTAAACAAATGAGATCTCATCATGGTATTCTAAAAATGAAAATACCAATGTGGGGGAAACAAACACAAATGATATCATATTAACTATTCTGCACTTAAGAAAGACACAAATAAGTAAAGATAAGTAGGGACAAAGAGAAACAAAAAGATGAAAAGTGGACACATTATTGAAAGATTGGACAATCTTTGGCTGGCACAAGGAAACTAAGGCCTTCTTAGAAGGCGAAAAATCAATGTAAGGTTTTACTGAGGATATTAAAATGAACCATGTAATATAATAAAAAGGACCCTGAGAAAAGTAGTTCACCCATGCGTTTCCAGATGCACTTCGAGCAATTTTGGATGTTCGTCAAAATCCAATTTTCATTTTCGTTTGACACGCAGCACTTCATCTGCAGACATATGTGGAACATTAAGTTATCAACAAAAATAGATTACCAATCAAGACAAAGCTAAAACCTTTGAGTCCTCTTCAATGCAGTTTTTTCTCAAAGAAACATAAGCTGCAAACTTTTCATAAATGTTGGCAATAACTTCATTTATTCCTTGGACCCCCCAAAAAATGGGGATCACAATTGACGTGAGAAATGTAGACTTAACTTAAAGAAGACATCATTGAGGGGCATACTCTTAAATTACAAAATGTCGTTCGTCCTTTCGCAAGTTGGGCTGCACCATCCGAGTTTCTAGCAAAGCTCCTTTCTGAGCTTTCTCTTGCTCTTCACCAAAGTAACACAGGTAACTTTCTCAACGGATTTGGCTGGTATGTGCAAGACGCTTTCAAACAAGTCGACAGGTCCTTGAAACTAAACTTTCACAAAGCTGGAGCTAGTAATGTTATACCCGTCAAAGCCCCCTTGGAATCTGCAAGGAAGCTGTTTTCAGTACAAAGAAAACTCAGCATGGCCACAGATTGCCTAATTTTATCTCACAATAAAAAATACAAAACATTGAAATCTTGACCTCTTTCATTATAATTATAAGTCCATCTTACCTGTGTTACAGGCTTGGACACTCCTAGCGAGAAATCAAGAGCAACACACGAACAAAAACTGCAATATCACTGAACTTTACGAGAGAGATATAGATATAGATATAGATATATTTTATTATTATCGTCCTCGGAGGTCAAATATGACCTATGGGACCAAAGTTATATGTGATGTAGTATGTGTATGGCTGATGAGTGACTCTCGAAGCTCCAAAATTGTAGTGATGAGAGTCACAATGGAGAGCCCACACTTTGGCTGGGAGAGGAAAGTGTGTAGGTCTAAGTTATGGCTGAAAATGTGAGAGAAGCAAGTTCGGATGTGATCAAAAGCTGAACACTCTAGTAGTGTGTGGTACTCAGACTCTCGAACTTGCAGTGAGCATAATGTGCACAATCGATTTGACTCTTCTCCATTGCCCCAACGCCCTATCTCGCATCGAAGGAAATGGGAGCTAAGCCGAATTGCTGCGATAGTGCGTATCGCGGACAAGGGAATAGGCTCAAGCATGTAAGTGTGAGTACGGTTTCCTCTCTCAGCGAAGAACATGGTTTTGTAGTTGGGGGCAATATAGGTGGTGTAATGTATGAAGCGTGACCCACCAGATTTCTCCCAAGCCGTAATACATTGGCGTTGTAGAAAAGCTTCATTCACTTGAGAGTCAATTGAAGCATCATGTAGCAAGTGTAATGCATCCCATCTCCCAAACCACTTCTTTATGTCTTGCATCCATCCCGTGCTCAAGATCTTGCTTTTATGCATCTTTTGAACTTTTTTACTTGCTTCCCATGCAATTGTAGGAAGTCGATGTGAGGGGTTTTGACGCATCTTTATCATGTACTCCACAACCCTTTCCATGCCCATAACCTCAATTGGAAGAGATCCCGAGTCAAGAAGTAGGAGCATATATGGTGTTTGTGTCTTAACTTGGAGAAAGTTTGTAAGAAAACGCTTTTGGACATTCTCAAACTCTTTCCAAGTAGACTTTGAGATGCTCTCGCTCCACACTTCAACTCCATAAAGAAGAACCGGTGTCACCAATGCATCAAAAAGATACTTCTTGAGAACCCAACACTTGATGTTTCCCGCATTACACATGTTCTCAAATGCATAATATGCTCTCTTTCCCGCTTCCAAACGACGCATAGCACATTCATGCCACTTGTGATTGGATGGAACCTCAAGGCCAAGGTACTTAAAGCTCTCAACAACTTCAAGTGTCTCGTTGTTGTACACAATGCATGGCTTCTCCTTATGGTTGGTTTTCACAAGCATAACCTTTGTTTTGGATTCATTTACAATCAGCCCACTATGCAAGCAAAAGTTCTCAAGGACAACCATAAGCTTTTGTGCATCTTCTAAAGTGTGTGCTTGAAGCACTACATCATCCGCATACAACAAAAGCATGATTACCGCATTGCAAATAGTGACCTCTTCAATGCCTTCTTCTTGCATAAAGTCAAGTACCATTTGTTCCAATTGATCGATGCATAGACCAAAGAGAGTTGGTGACAATGGACATCCTTGTTTAACCCCAATAGTGCTTACAAAAATTTCTGAAATTTCTCTTCCCATGCGCAATTGACAAATCACCTTCTCATAGATTCGAAAAACCGCAAGCATAAACTCACTTGGCACTTGGAGTTCTTTCATCCTTCTCCACAAATTGTTACGTGGAATCATATCAAAGGCTTTCTTAAAGTCCACAAAACAACAATACAATCGCTTGCCTTTCAACCGACTTTCCTTCATGAGAACACGAAGAGTGACAAGATGATCAATGGTGCTATGGCATCGACGAAAACCCGCTTGTCCCTTTGCACGCTTGTCATTCTCTTCAGCCCAATCACTCAATTTCATCTCCATTATGTACCTAAACAACTTTGCCATAAGAGACCCAATCATTATAGTCCGGTAGTTGCTTACATTCTTTACATCCCCTCCTTTATGCAAAGGCTTAACCCAATTAGTACTCCAATCATAAGGCATACCATGTTGAAGTGCAAGGTTGAACATATCACACATCCACTCATGGGTAAAATCTCCCGTCCATTTGAATTTTGATCATCTCCGGCTTGATACCTTGAAGATCTCCCGCTTTGCGAGTGGCCAACTTTTCAAGCCCACCGCATACATCCTCAATAGTAAAAAAAGACGGCATACATGGGAGTGAACCATAAAATGGCATTTTTTCAGTATTTACTTGCTCATATAATTACCTACAATGTGTGTACATATCCACTAGACTCAAGTTACCAAAATTCTCAACCCGCTTGCCTCTCAAGTTTCTCCAAAATCTTCCACATGCATGTGCCTTTTCTTGGACTTGAAATTCTTGTTGCTTTACTTCCCATCTTCTTCTCTTCTTTTGAATCAATGCTTTGTATGAATGCAAATGACTTTGATAGTTGTCTTTGTCCATAGTTGCATCAAGCTTTATCAAGGACTTTCGAGCATCTTCACATTCTTTATCAAACCACCTTTTGCGTGATCTATCTTTGTTGATACCATGGAGATGCTTTATGGCAAAGCATTCTTCCGCACAAGAACAAATAGCTTTCTTGAAAGCTTCCCATTTAGTTTCCAATGGTGCATCACATTGAAGCTTTGTCATCCATAATTTTTTCTCAACCATTTCAATGTACATTGGTGCCCGTTTGAAATCCATACATAGTGATAACTTCTCTTTCCTTTGGCTGAGATTATCATGCTTAGTTGCTTCTCCACATGAAAGGTCAATACATAAGGTGCGATGGTCGGATTCCGGGGTCCATTGACCAAACATAAAACTCTTTATGCGATACATGATGACTTCAAAGAGTAACATATAGTCAATCACACTATCCCCATTATGTCTCCTACATGTAAATCCATTGGTTCCACTCCACAAAGATACACCATTGGCAATGAGCATACCCGTGCTATTACACATGTATAAAAGTAACTTTCCATAGTGATCCGGCTCTTTCTCATCCATTGAAGTACGATCATACAAGTGAACTTCTCCAACTCCCTTGAAAGGTATGGCATATCAAATTGTTGAGTATCATGTTGCAATGTTTTTGTGCAAGCATTCATATCCCCAAATACAATAACATCACCTTCACCTTTGAAATAAGCAATGTCCTCTTCCAAATCAGAAAATGGTTGATCTCTATCCATGCAAACATAAAAGGGAGAATCATGATGAGGAATGTAGCGACCGGCTACAAAAATGGGTGCTCTTTTTGGTGTCATAATTTTCAGCCATACATAACGTTTGTACTTGTCATCTTTCACAATTGATACAAAATCTTCCAATCCTTTCTTAACCATACATGCTAACCCTCCTTGTCCTCTTCGTTGCTTGAGATTCTTTGACCACATCAATGAATGTACATTGTAATCCTCCAAGCCGTTAATCCTTTGTGTATCATGCTCCCAAGTTTCAACAAGAAGTACAACATCGGCTTTGCTTGTTAGTTCATCAATGCCAACCCCCGCATTCCATGGGTATCCATTACAATTCCAAAAGCATATTTTCAATTGTAACTCGGTTTCATAGGTCACGCATCCCTATTTCCTTGAGAGACTTGCCTCCTCCTTGGGCACATTTTCTTCATGAGAGACCTCCTTGTTTTTATTATTCTTTTCCTTATATGCCTTGCGACGCATATTTTGTTTCTTAATAGTGCGATCTTCACATACAAAACATTTTGTATCCCTCAAATAGATCCAACTATTATCAAGGATAATCTTTCGCTTGGTCTCATCCGGCATGGTGCATACAATTGGCCGTTCTCCCGAGCGAGGAGATCCTTGCTTCCCCACTTGATGTGCTCCATAGACCATAACTCCGGACATGCCAAAGTGGGTTTTGAAGAAATCTTCAATAACAATGGCAAGAGAAGGAGGTGTCTCTAACTTCTCTTCGGGAATTCCACGAATAACAATGTTCTTGGAACGTCGCTCCCGTTCCTTCAACTCCTCCACATCCACATTCTCAACATTCTTTGTTTGAACCATAGCTTGCATGAGTGAGAAATTAGAAACCACATTGCTACCACATACATCAGCCCAAGACTTGTTTGTGCATACATTTTTCATGTCGCATACATCCCGGCTCATAGTGTCAAATTTCTCCTCTTTCAATACATGGTCATGCTCTACTTTGCTCATCCGCTCCTTCAAAGCATTCAAGTCCACAAGAGAGCGTTTACATTCCTTGACTTCCTCTTCAAGTTGCATCAAATGTGTTGTTTGCATCTCAAGTGTCCTCTTGAGAGAGAAGAGAGAGAGAGAGAGAGAGCATGGCGGAGTTCCACGCCCAGAAGCACTGGCCCCAAAGACTCGCTCTCCTTTCGGTATTTCTTTATTATTATGCTCGCAATAATACAACTCCCGAGGGTCCTCTGCTTTCAGACTCTTGATCCAGATGCTCTGCAGAGCGAGGCCCCAAGGGCTCTTATAAACAGTACAAGGGTTGCCCAAAAGCAGACTCCTCTCAAAAGCATCTCGTAAAAGTGCTCAACGGCCAGCAACGCACAACGCGGAAATCCGTACAGCCTGCCACATCAGCACCAACAGTGCAATTTACGAAAATCCATACAGTTTGCCACATCAGCAATTCCGTACAGCCTGCCTCGTCAACATGACAACACAATTTACTAAAATCACTTCGAGAGGTCAAGCTTTTGATATTTAGGGTTTTAAGCCCCACAGACGGTGCTCAAAAGTTCTTTAAGTTGGCAGGCCGAGTCTCTCTTGTCCACTCGGCCATTTCTCTTCCATTTGGGCATGCCACGTAGTCACTTTGTGACTTGAAAGAATTGTAATCGCCCTCGATTACACCTGTGAAAACAGCCAAAGGACAGAAACTATCTTCAGTAGACACTGACTCTACGTACTCATGCACCAGACTGCACCAATTGAGCACTTCTACAAAGACATCAGCCACTGATCAATCACATTTCTATCGAGGGTCTCAGATACAAATCCTGATCACTCTGCAAGAAGGGGACTCTAGGAACAGAGTCGGAAAAGAGTTGCAGGGATACCATGCCTTGAGTCTGGAAGGTGAGACCCAATGGCGAGAACCTTGGTTCTTGAAGATTCGGATTAAGGAACGGAAGTTCCTTGGGATAGGGTCTTGCCCTAGGAATAGGAAGTTGAGGCTTCCATCGAGTCTTATTCTAGAACGAGCATGGTAATACGTTTGGTTCAAGTGCTTGTATAGACTTCTTCCCAGTGATAAAGATATTTTTGCCGAGGGGACCAGCTCATCTTCTGGTGCCTAGTGCTGTGTCAATCTTCTCACTCTCCATCTCCCTCGCTCTCTCTATTTCTCTCTATATCCTCTGGCTTCACTATTAAGTGATAAATTCTATTTATCCGTGTGACAGGACCATAGGGCGGTAGACTTTGGCTTTCACCCAAAACTTTACTTGAACTTTAGGACCCAGAGAAACTTCACAATTAAACATGTGGCTGGAATTAACACTTCAAATGACCACGGCCTGGAAGCTAGAGCGCTCCAAGCAGACGTTGACACCCTGTTGGCCCCAAAGATTGGCGCCCCTACCGGTATTCTTTATTCTTATCAAAAAGGGAATAAAACCTGCGATTTCCTACGAGCTGTCCCGCATAATCCAGGAAGAAAAAGACCTATTCTAGCCCGATTTTGGCGACATAACCACATTAGGAGGCTTCACAGACAAAATCCCCATGTCAAAGGTGACTTGCCCGGCGCATACGGACACTTTTCCAAACCTGGCGAGAATCTGCAGCATGCTGAATTTTCTGTTTTCTGCCCCAAAAATGCACCAGAACACCTGTATACTAATCCCAACGCTTCCCGATTGTCCTAGGGGTACTAGGGATCAATTAGGGTCAAAACCCTAAACCTGCAAAAATCCACAGCAGGCTGTATTTTTGCATTTTGGGCTCCGTTTTGCATGCCGGTCACATCCGTAGCAAGCCCTCGAGCTCCCCACCTATAGGGCTACTTGCCTTTGAATCGGACAAGATTTCTCGGGTGAAATCTCTCAGAATTCACCTATACCCGCAGGGGATTAGCAACTAGCTAATCCAGTGCCTGTACAAGAGGTTCTTGCCTCGGCAATCGCGCATGAACCCACACAACTGTACATACAAATGAAAAACCCTCGAGCGGGATATCACGTTTCTATATTTGAAGGGGGAGAGAGATGCACGAGAGCGGAATCATCACACTACATAAGACAAGGGAGAAGGCAAGCTTTGCATTAAAGCTGTGAAACCTGCACCCACTACTCACCCACACTTTGTAGTCACTTAGCGAGTCAAATCAGCCTCCTCTCATTTTGGGCGCCCCCTCTTCATGCAGACTTGGCAAAATCATCTGGAGCCACCAGGTGTTCAATTTGCCTCGTTTGAGTTAATTTCCTAGTACCCACCAACTTATAAGTGTAGCGAGGGAGCCTAAATGACTTTGAACAGAGCCTAGACACCCTTTTACTACTCGGATTCCAGTGCCGATTCGCCCAACCATCTTGTGGCAACAAGGCCTTTGTAACTCTCGGCCATCGGCCGTTTCACACTGGCCACACAATGCCCGACCATTTGTGACTTCAAAAAGAGGGTCCCAAAAATAAATAAAAATCATCGGAAAGAAACCAACAACTAAGGTTAGCAGTTGCCACGTCCTCGTGACAATCCGAACATATTTTATAATGTTATGCGCTCCCGTTTTGTGACAGTGGTGTTAGAGCATGGTCTCCTCTCTTTCTCCGTAAAGGACGACTCCTCTGGGAAGATACAGGAAGAAGCCATGACAAGCCAAGAGAAAAGTAAGCACGCGGAATCCTAAGTCCTATAGGAAAAGCTCGCAAAGTTGAGAAAATTTTTCTCTCTGCAGGAAGTCGACAAGACTTGAGATTCTCTAAGACGGCGACAAGAGCATGATGCTCAAGAACCTAGAGAATCCGAGGAGCGGAAAATTCAAGATCTTTCAAAACCTAGAAGTGAGCCAAATTTACTTCTTGAAAATTAGAGAACTTTGAAAGAATTTTCCTTATCATCCACTATTTCACCTCACTCCTCTTTCAAAATATCCATGAACATCCAGTCCAAAACCTCGCAAAGTTGAGAAAATTTTTCTCTCTGCAGGAAGTCGACAAGACTTGAGATTCTCTAAGACGGCAACAAGAGCATGATGCTCAAGAACCTAGAGAATCCGAGGAGCGGAATACCGAGATCCTTCAAAACCTAGAAGTGAGCCAAATTCACTTCTTGAAATTCAGAGAACTTTGAAAGAATTTTCCTTATCATCCACTATTTCACCTCACTCCTCTTTCAAAATATCCATGAACATCCAGTCCAAAACCATAGCCAAAAAATCCCGACATTTCAGGCAGGACATAAGGAGGTCGCTAGACCTGAGAACACTCCAGTCAAGTTTGATACTTTTGACAGAAGGGGAGATGTCCCGACAACTACCGCTTTCATTCGACAGTTCCAAGTTGCCTTTGCAAACGGCAATTTCTCTGAAGAGTCGAAGATGAGGTATGTACCTCTGACGGATTGCAAGTACTTGGTTGTATACCAAAGCTTTGCAAGGAATTCAAAACAAGACTTGGATTCGATTCAAGGCTGAATTTTCCGATAAAGTTTTTCCTCTACGCTTTGAGGAAGGCATCTAGCCCAATAAAAGCACGAGCGAGTTACGGATTACGTGAACAAGTATTGGTTTACTCTCTCAACGGTGGCTCCATTCTTGAGTCTCTGAGAAAGAAATTCAACGAAGGACTTTTCCCCGAACTTCGTAGATGCATACAGATACTTTGCAAGGATGGTGGAGTCAACCATGCAAGCTGAAAGCGTACACTTTAGCGTACCAAGAATCAAATCCCCATAGTGAGACATGAACCATTGAACACAAAAACAAAAAAAAATTGTTACCTCTCCTGGAAGGATGCATTTCTATCTGGAGAAAGTTTTGGAGTAAGGCAATTCAAACTAACTCCTGAGATTTTGAACCGAAGACCCTCAAGCTTTAAGTGAAAGGGTAGTCTTTGATCAAAGTTACATCTTCGAGGAAATCATAAAGTGCGTTTTCTTTTTCGCACAAGGTATGCATATGTCTAACCAGGACGATCACTTTCGAGTGATTATGAGAGTAGAATCAAGTTGGAACATTGTTCTATGAGATGAACTAGTTTGATCAACCATCTAGAACGTCAATAATTGGTCTCGTATCCAGTAATTCCCTCACCGACATTATGAAGGGACCACTTCGAGCTTTAACTAAGCTTGAGTACTCCCTACGCCACACCCCTACCTGTTAAGGGAAGATATGGTAGTGCTTTTTGCACAAGTGAATGAACACTCTCTTTATAAGAGGAGCAGGAGCCGGCTACGGCATGTGCTCGCGGAATTTTAGATTTGAAATCCCAATTTACTTGATGAGCGGATTTGCTCTCAGATAGAGTCGAGGGATCATCACATTGAGTGTTTTCGCTCTAAGGAACTTCAGAAGAGAGAGAAATCTTCCGAGTTCACAAAAGATGTAGTTCAGCATGAGCAGTATGTACACTTTCACGTACATGGATAACATATGAAGATACAGACCTTGTTGTCAAGGTGAGTCAACTACGAGTCGAAATTTTTTCTGCGGACCGGAATGAGATGAGTCAACTTCCCTTTCAGGAAGTGGATTGGCATTTGAAAAACCTTCCTTGAGCGCCTTTTTGTGCACCATGATATTCTGACACGAGAATGTTGCTCTGAGTTTCTCTGTTGAGAAGGGTTATTCTAATGGTCGTTGATCATTGAGAACACTACGTGGATTGACCATCGGAGTAGTAAGTTACGGTTGCAACATATGTTTCTCCACAAGCGGCCAACTAATATTCGCATAGTGCTACATTGAACATGAACTATTTTGTTCCTGCATGTAATGATCGGCCAACCATTCCAAGACGGAAAGAAAGACCTGAACCACACATGGGAGAACATCCCTGAGATCCGAAGTGGGTTCGCTCTATTGTAAACCAAGTGTGGACATACGTTCAGAAAATGCTATGGCTAGAATCTTATCTGCTTAAGATTTTGCAAGCCGTCATTGATGCTTGCAAGGTGAACATTTTTTATGACCTCCGCAAGGAAGAGACACTAATGAGTGTCAAGAAAACACTTTCGATGGTAATAACCTACAGTAGGAAAACACGGAAAGAAGTGCCGTTGTGCAGAAGGGATCTTCGGATCTGAAGAGTCGGCCTACCTTGAGCAAGGGCCCCGAACAAGAACCTTCTCTAATAAGATGGCAGACTCTGTTTGCCAAAGGAAGACATCTTAACATGAGATTAATGCTCTATGATTGGACATACCCTATGCGGAAGGATTCTAGAGGTTGAAGATCCTCAGGACTAATTGTGCAAGATTACGC
Organism: Adiantum capillus-veneris; assembly: GCF_014529385.1. NCBI lineage: Eukaryota > Viridiplantae > Streptophyta > Polypodiopsida > Polypodiales > Pteridaceae > Adiantum > Adiantum capillus-veneris. Next base: position 116,521,599 of record NC_140959.1, on the reverse strand, counting down.
CCAGGAACAGAAGGGATTTTAGGAACCTTGTTCTTCTCGAGGTTGAGAAGGCGGAACTGACTTAACAAATTCTCATATAAGGAAACTTCTGATCTGCTGGAAAGACATGAATAACAGGTTGCCTACGTGACTCGTAAGATACTTGGTGAAAGATATCCTCGAGGAACTAGAGGAAGGACTTGAATTTCTCCTAATGAAGTTGAGTACCCCATCTACTTTCGAACCGGTAAGGTAAGTGTTAAACTATTGAGTTCTTGTTTAATTGAACTTTTAAGTTCTCATTTGAGAAAGGACCAACTCAACTCACCATTAAGCAAGATTTGAAATTTTTATGGTTTCTACCTGGGCAATTCAGTTGGACCTCTACAATTGAGGACAATTGTTTATAAGTGAGAGAGATGTTGCTAAATTGGCTTTATCGGAGAGAAAAATAATTTTGAATGAATTATTGGATTTATAAGTGAGATACTTTGCTCGCTTTGGACACTAGGAAAATTAATTTTAAGTGAATAATTGAAATTATAGGTGAGAGGGATTTCTCACTGGAGACATCCAAGTACAGATATTTCTAGTGTGTCATTCAGAGTAATGACGGGAGCACTGTGGACGGGAATATCTGTAAGGCCACCAGGAACAAGTACTTCTCATGCATCACATCGAATGGGTGACAGGAAACATCGGAAAGAAGTATTCGACCATCCGGAAACGGACGTCTCTGATGCGTCATAGAATGGGTGACATAGAGCATCGCCAAGGAGATTGTATCGTAAGTTCGGTAGGAAAGGACTAGGTAATGGGTATTCCTGATGCGTCACACGGTGGGTGACGAGGGCATTGGATTCCATAGTTGGGAGGAAATTCCGAATTGTGTTAGAATTGTGCACAAGGATGAGCAAGCACTTGAATGAAATGTGTAGAGATATCTTCAGGGAAGTTGCTTTTTCGAGAACCGAGTTACGTTCCGAGCGTCAAGACTTTGAAGGTAACGTTTTTCATGTTATAAACTTCGAGTATTTATTTGCAGGTGTACTTCCTCTTCGCGAGAGAGTAGGAGCAGAGGAAGGCATAAGCCTCTGCCGGAGAAAAGCGCTCTAAGGAACTAGAGCAAGGTCAGCCCAAGGGTTTCGCACCCTGAGCTTGGGAGTAGATCCACGAATCGGAGAGAGGTAGACTCTCGAGTTGGGATCCGGAAGTTGAGATTCCCAAAGGAAGGACTTTGCGTCCAAGAAAGTAGAGTTATTATGCAGGAAGAGGCCTCTGGGAACATAGTCAAAAAAGAGTTGCAGGGCCATGCCCCGAGTCTGGAAGGTAAGATCCAAAGGCAAGAACCTTGGTTCTCGAGTATTCAAAATAAGGAACGGAAGTTCCTTGGGATAGGGTCTTGTCCTTAAAAAGGAAGCTGAGGCTTGAATGAGTGTTGGTAATACGTTCAGTTCAAGTGCTTGTATAAGTGCTTTTACCGGGGGGACCAGTCCATCTTCTCGCCCCAAGTACTGTGTCGATCTTCTCTCTCTCCATCGTTCTCACTCTCTCTATTTCTCTCTATATCCTCTGACTTCAGTATTAAGTGATAAATTCTATTTATCCGAGTATATTTTGTATTGTTATGTGCTCCTGTTTTGTGACAATTCTCCTCGTCTCTCTTTTGTTGTCTTTGTGGCCTTTGGCCTAAACGCCGACAACTAGTGTGAGAAACCACTCTTAGTTGTTTAAAATCTTATGTGAGGATAAGTACTTGTGTGGCAAGATATTTGCGTGCCTTTTATGGAAGTCAAGGGCTCTCAGTCGGATAGCCTTTGGGCCTTATAAATAAAGGCTTTTCATGTACATATGATATATCCTAAGCTAATGTAATATATTGTCCTTGCAATTTGAGTCCACTTTACTTTTTCAGTAGTGCATTTCTCTTTCTCTATCTCTTACTGTGTAAGCTATGGCTGTCTACCTTTTTTAGCCACCTTGAGAACACACACACCGTTCCCTACAACTAGTATCAGAGCCAATGGTCTATACTTAAGCGTATTAATCTCTATCTACATTAGCATTGTAGATTAATAATAACTCTACACTCTAATCACCATGATCATGCTCCATCACCCTTTGGTGATTATGTGAGGAGAAGATCACATTTTTCATTTTAGATTACCATTAGTTTTGGGGTTCTATTGCATTTGCATTTCTTGATTGCGTTTTATGATTGATTTTGCACGATTTTGCTCTCCTAATTATTTGCTACTTGAGCCTCAAATCACTTTGTCAATTGTGTGTGGAAGAGGGCTTTGTCAAGAGCTTTCCACAGACTGTCTACTTTCTCTAATCAGGTTCCATACAAGCACCTAATTGCTCCATTAAGTTTGTAAGGTTAGCGTTGTTTTATTTTCTGGAATCCCTACAGATTGTTCACACAAAACAGTGTATGTGTGTGGAGAGTATTTAATGCTCAACCCCCTAAATTGGTTTCCCCCCTTGGCAAGCACGTGAGAAAGCCTTCTAGGGACTTTTTGACCCTTTGAAAGGAGGCCACACATACAATAAAATTGAAGCTCGTCAACGGCTTCTCGTACACCCCATAAGCAAGGCACGGTCTTATCATAAGCCCGTATCTGCGATTCTGCAGTGCTCTCGCTGTATCAAGGCATCTACTCCATTACAAGCTGCAACGTCCATTACCTACTGCCGCGGCCCGCTTCAAACCTGCTTGAGGCTGAGGTTTAGAAGTTCAGAACACAGAAATTCAATTCACACCTCTTCAAGCTGCCAAAGCCCTTGGTCCCTCCTACGCGCCAAGTGCAGCATAACCGCGAGCCCATCACCCCCGCCTGCAACCCTCCTTAGTCGTAGTTCAAATCCCTGAAGATATTGTCTGTGAAATCAATTCCTTCCCATCGCCATCGTCCGCAAGCAACAAATCATTGCCACCTCATCATCTGTAGGCCACGCAGTTGCTGTCAGCCAGTCTGTGCCTGCAACTCCCCTCGGCGCCTGCAACCGCCTTGAGATTCGACATTTGTTGGCCACCATCTAACTTGTCATCACGTGCAGCTTTCGACGCCAGCGTGATTTATATATATTGATCTTCAATAAGAAGCCCTTCCCACGTGCAAGCGTCCAACGGCTCCAACCTCACCCTCAGGCACCCACCCACACAAAGGTTTCGACACACCTTCAAAGAATTCAAGGCATACAATCGAGCTTCGAGTTTTTCCAACGCCTCTCGACTTCTTCAAGCATTCAAAGGTAACCCCGTCAAACCAAACAACATTTCTCACTACTCAACCGGGGAGTAAATCACCAAGCATTGAAACCAGTATTGAAACCAGAGTCAAACAATTTAAATCGGCACCAAGACAGCTTTAAAACATATACCATCCATTTTAAACAGATTCTAAATAAGATCACCAAACAAGTTCTCAAACAAAATTCAAACTTGAAAAGCAATCTCGACAGATCCGATCCTTCGTAGAAAAAAAAACCTCTGAGCTTTGATACCACTGTAAAAGCCTTGGACACTCCAAGGCAAAGATCTACAACACACTTGAGAAAACTGAATAAACTTGATAGAGGAAGAGAGACAAAAGGAGAGTCGACACGGCACGGTGGAATTTCGAGCCAATGTGCACTGGCCTCTTCTAGTATTTCTTTATTATTGCTTCACAAAGGTACAATGTCCAAGGGTCCCCTCCTTGGCAATGCTCCCAAGCTAATCTTCCAAGAGTGAGGCCTAACTCTATACTTAAGGACCCGTGGGCAAAAGCATACAAGTGAAAAGCTCTATTCCAAAAGCGCTGCTACCCAAAAGCTTCGCCGCAAATCACGCAATTCCGTACAATGTCACGTCAATAGTCAACGACAATTACAAGAAGTTCGTACAACAGCACCACTTTAGCATCCTTTACGCAAATACGCAATTTGGGAGTCTTGCTTTATTTTAAAGGGTTAAGGCCCCTCGGCCATGTTCTGGGTCCGCATTACACATGTTCTCAAATGCAAAATATGCTCTCTTTCCAGCTTCCAAACAACCAATGTTAATTCTTCAATTCAATTCAGAGTTATTCATGGAATGCAAGTAATGGTATAATTGCATTTAGAAGTCAAGTAGCAGTAAGTGAAGACATCAACATACTAGAGTTTTGCATATTTTGTGCTGGTCTGAGTATTTCAGAGTTATTCATGGAATGCAAGGAATGGTATAATTGCATTTAAAAGTCAAATGATAGTAATTGAAGACAACAATATACCAGAGTTTTGCTTAAAGTTGGTTTAGGCATTTGTACAGAGTGCACTCAACGTCCACACCTAGCAAGATTGGAGAAATTAAAAGTTAGCTAACTCTTACGTCTCCTCTTGGCCAAACATCTTCCGGTTCATACATGCCACGCCATCAGTTTTTGACATTAAATATGATCGGTTTGTTGGAGAACTTGAAGCCGAGCTAGCCACAAGGCAACTCATAGAGTTGTACGACTCATCGGTGCTCTTCCGGTCACCATCCAAGGGTGCCATGGTAAGGTAGACTTCCACATCATGAAGTTAGGGCATGGCGACGCTCTTTTGGGCATGCCTTGCACGATAAGAATGATGCTACCATCCACATCCGAAATTGTACCATCACTTTGGTGCAAAAAGACAAGCCAGTTGTACTTCGGGTTCAACTGATCAAGACAAACCCACAATGATTTTAAGTTTGCTTTGTAATTTTGAACTTTGTTTGAGAATACTGTTTGTAATTGGTTTGCAATAGAATTTATTTGTTTCAAACTCATTTTGGTGCCAACTAAGACTACTTGATTCTGGTTTTCATGGTTTTAATTTTGACATGTAAATAACTCATGGCTCGAACATTGGCTTGGGAGGAGAATTCAACAGAAAACTATGGTTGAAAGATCTGAATAACTATGTGTAATTAGGGAACCTCTAAACAACGTAGGCTACGGTTTGGGGAGCGTTTAGTTGTAAATGGAACCTTTGAACGACGCAAGCTACGGTTTGGGAGCATTTAGTTGTATATGGCCTTTGAATCTCATGGCCCACACTTCGGTTCTTGGGAGGAGTATTCATGGGGAGATGTGGCCTTTGAATTTCTCATGGCCTGGGGCCTCGCTTCTCAAGGGGAGTATTCATTGGGAAGTTTATGTCTTGCAAAGACTCCTTTAGGAAAAATAGTGGTGCGTAGACTAAAACCTTTTCAAGTGATTAAACTGGGGTCTTGCTTGCGTCACTTGCACTAAATCCATACAACCTTCAATACTATGGAAAGAAGGCCCTCCAACGTTTATAAAGGTGAGTCATTTGATACATAGATTTCTCTCGCTTACCAAGCAGCAACATGGGCCAATTTGCACTTGCACACACAAGAGAGTCAGAGCTTCTCCAGCAGAGAGAAGTTCTGACAAACAATCAGCTCTACCATCGGCATTCTAATACTCGTTATTCATCCAATCGATGCTCTTTAAATTTTATGCAAAGCGATATTTCAGAATACAGCCAGCCAAAGACAACAAATCTTGCAAGCTTTTATGGTAAAATAGCACAGAGAATGACGTAAAGAATGATGAAGATCGTACCTAAACAGAAGCACGTCATGTGAGTGTGTTCGCAAAGCGACCATTCCATGAGAATGGTAATGTCTGATAAATAAGCAGGGCTTCCTCAATGAATTGCCTCACCAAAAAAAAAGGTCGATACTCTGAGTGAGCATGTAGGAATCGCGTAAAGGTAGTCCAGGATTATGGGTTGCGTAGAGTAAGCTGTAGGACACTCTCTCTCTCTCTCTCTCTCTCTCTCTCTCTCTCTCTCTCTCTGTGTGTGTGTGTGTGTGTGTGTGTGTGTGTGTGTGTGTGTGTGAGAGAGAGAGAGAGAGAAAGAGAAGAGACGAGGACGCGTCGTTCTGTTGGGAAAGAGTTACCCGAGAAGAGATGCTTTCAAAACTTGAGATGACGTGGACTCATGGTAGCGTGGACCTTTATCCAGATCGGTAACAAATGAGATTCGCCAACTAACTGTCATTATTACATCACGGTTTCAGAACCTAAGAGCTGAGTCGCACTAGGGCGAGTGGGTTTAGCTGAGTGGAGCAGGAAGACGCACTCTTATCGTGATGGGAGTCCATCGCAAGCATAGCAGAAACCATGTTGGCCTTTCCTTTTCTGCTTGGATGCACTTTTCCCTTGAATGAGGAGAGAAGCCGCTCAAGTGTAAGATAATGTATCCCCTTCGTTTCTCTCAATGCCAACAGGGCTAGAATCATACGCAAACACCATGTTTTGGGTCATTATATGGTAGGCTTTCTAGGTTGGTTCAGAGGAGATTGCTGCCGAAACTCGTGAATACATGTTGAGTGGTGGTAGTGTTGGCTTAGTGATGCTTCTAGTATCTGCATGGTCAATATTTTTTTTTTTATACCTGAATTTCATCATTATCCTCAATAAGGGGGTCATCTACGATATGACTATCACCCATAATTATCTACTAGTATGTGACCCGCGCGTTGCTGCGGCCAAGAAGAAGGTGTCCTTCAATTGAAGCAACCATTGATCTTCTTCGGTCACAGTGAGGGCACATGCGTATGATTCTCATATGAGCTTTCAGAGCTCTTTAATATGCTTGTACATCAATCATCGCTATAACTACTTTCTCCATGGCAATGTATGACAACTCGCAAGGTCTAAACGATCTCCGTCAACCAAGCACAAATCTATATTTTGGATCAACACTATGTTTATCTTTTCGAGTGTAAGATCTAACGATTAATGAAGTGTAATTACTCTTCATATTCTCATGGATTGACGAAGAAAAAAACTCCTTCTAGTTGGTCATGCCAAGATCCAACACACTCCTCCAAATCATGGCAATTTCGTTCCCTGCCTCCCCCCCCAAAAACCCCACCCCCTTTTTTTTGTGTTTAAGAATTATCAGCTCAATTTGAGGTCTCTTGGGATTAAATTAAGTAATGGGTTTCCTTCACATGATGTCTTGTCTTGCCATCCTATGTTTCTCTCTAATGAGACAGATAATTTGCGATTAGGCTAGAGTCCCCTTCGCACAGTTGATATGGGACCCCAGTGAGTGGTAGTGACCCTCTAAGTGGACTAATGGAGAGCTACTATCCTTTGAATATAATGTTTTCATTGAACATAAAATTCTTTAGAAGCATTAGCATCTCCTCTCACCATCCTCACCAATCAAGGCACCAGTCATGCTAGCAACTCTCCCATGTTTCTTTGGTTTACTTTTGGTCTTGCATTTGGGGCATTAGAGTCAGTTGAGTCATCAAGTGCTATTTGTTGTCACTTAGGATGCATGTGTTGGCCATGAATCTCATGGATTTCATTAACGTAATCACGATCGGGTGATTACGTAAATAACTCTAGTATTTACACAAAAAAATCAGGTGATCACGTTAATTGTTAACGTGACTTTGATGATGACCTGCAAAAACCTATAGAGCCGGTTAGCCCTCCGGGCATTTCTAATTTCCCTGCTGGGCCCGCCGGGTTTTTTCATTTTCTCGACGGGCCCGCCAGGTATATGCAGTAGCTCGGCAAGAAAATGAAAAAGCCCGGCGGGCGTAATTATATATAGTAAATAGTGTGTTAACCCCGGTCTTTTAGCTAGGCAAATCCTTGGGGAGTGTATCCGAGTGCCGGATATTGTCATCTCCTTGTGAATTGACCTAAGGTTACAGAGTCACAGGTCCTTTTTTGGGCCGAACGTGATTCTTAATTCGGTAACCACTTCTAAAAAATTTTAATTCGTTTACCGACATAAAGGTACGAAACCAAAATAACTGAAAACTTGGAGAAATATGCTCATTGCGAAGAAGCCATTGGTCCAAATGAGGGCTGTAAATGGTTTTAGAAGATGAGCATATGTAAATGACGAGTCGATAGTCAAGGGTCGGATGTCCTCTACTAGTGTACCGGGCATATAAAGATCCTTGAAGTTTTATATTTGAGTTGATTTACAATATAAGAGCTATAATCTTTGATTGGGTTAAAATAGCTTTTATATATTGAATTGGTTGCATGGGTGGGCTACAATCCTTCACTGGGTACAAGTAGTCCCCAATTGGGTGATTATATTGAAGATTTATTTGCGTTAGTTCATGCATTGGTTTATACAGAGAGTGCATTATTTATTACAATAGATTACTAGTGCATGAAATGACCAATTATATATTTTATTGCTTTCGTTTGTTTTTTTGTAGCAAATGAAATTAGATGTGTCTATTGTTTGCAAATCAAAGTGGACATATAAATAATCATTAAATAATTGCATAGAGAGATTCATAGCATTGTTATGGTTATTACGCCATGTATAGATTACATTGCAATGTGTATGGTTGCTCACAATATAAGTGATCGATATGTGGATTGACTAGCGTGCATTGGAAATCTCATATTGTGCATCATGGTTACTTTCATATTGAATGGTTTTTAAATTATAATATATATTGAAAATATAAAATTGTTTTCACTTTGTAACATCTTGTTCTTTTCTCTTCGGTTTTAATTTAAAAGCAATGGAGCAAAATGTGGGCACAAGTGGTACGAAGAAGCCAAAGAATAAAAAAGCTCCTGGCAAAGAGTGGGATTATGCTCACAACATATGCGGCCGATATATGGAGTGGCAATGTAAATTTTGTCACACAACAAAATCTGGCGGTGCTCCACGTATTAGGGATTTTCTGGGTAGCGCTAAAAACAATTGTAGAAAATGTGAACATTCTCAGGCAACTGCAGTTGCAAAACGTTTGAGAGAAGAGCTCGCCAAAAAAGGTGGCAAGAGATGACAGATATATAGCTCTATGCCTTCGAATCAAGAGTTCCCAGAGCCAAATATTAACTCCGCAGATCCTGTATTGACGCCAACTAACCTTGGAGAACAACCTGCGCAAGGAGAGGAAATTCCAGGGAGTGTTCCTTTTAAACGCCACAATGAAGGTGGACTTTGTCAAATGCGTCAAAAATCATTACATCAAAGCTTTCGAGTGCAATCTCTAGAAGAAGCACAAATAGCACTCGCCAAAGTAATATTCTTTATTGAAAGTGCTTTGGTCATGGTAGACAGCAATCACTGGAAGGCTGCTTGGAAGAAAATCGATGAGTTTGGTCCGGGATTTTCAGCTCCTTCTTATCACACGATAAGAAATTTTTTCTTGGACAAATGTTACATCGAAGTCAAAGAGTGTGTTGGCAAAATAATACTTGGGAATATTTCACTTTCAGGATGTATGATTGTGAGTGATGTGGCTGGTCAAATTTTGAGAGAAGACCGTTGATCAATGTAATGCTGGTTTGTCCAAGGGAAGAAACGTTTATAAAGGTGATTGATAGTTCTGGTGCAATTAAAAGTGACAAATACATTGCTGAGGTCTTGATTGATGTAATTAAAGAAATTGGTGTTGAACATGTAGTTCAAGTTGTGATGGACAACGCAAAGAATTGTAAAAACGCCAGTAAATTAATAAAGAAGTGCTTTCCACACATTTTTGTCAATGGTTGTAATACGCACAGCTTGAACTTGGTGCTGAAAGATTGGTACACTAACAAAGAAACCACATGGTTCGCCAAAATAATTGATACAGCACATCAGGTTGTGAAATTTATCTTGAAACGACAAAGAGTGCTCGATTTGTGAAGGATGCGCATGTCAGCGATGTTGAAACTTCCTGCTGAAACTCGGTTCTACACACACTTTTATACCTTTGAATCACTTCTCCGTAATAACTGTGTTGTGATTGACACATTCAATTGCGCGTCCTTTGATGAATGGCAGCTTGAGCAGAAAGAAACAGTGAAGGATAAAATTACATGTCTACGTGGCAATGTAAACAAGGTTGCTTGGTGGAGGAGTGTAATGGATGCATACCATGTAATGATGCCCATTATGTTCGCGATCCGCAATTTTGATCAAAGGGCGCCAAGCCAAACTTGGGCAAAGTGTGGATGACATGGTGGTCAGTCCAACAGAGTCTTGAAAATCCTGAAGAGTTGAAAGTGTCTGTAGTAGATAAGGAGTGGCGATTACCATTCTCTGGCAAACAGCGAAAAATTTTGGCTAAGTATTTTCATGCAAGGTGGAAGAGCGCTCATAGTCCACTCCATAGCGTGGCTTACATGCTCGATCCAGAGTATTGAAATTTAGATCTGATGTCCAATACAGAGATGGTAGGCGATTTCTATCACGTGGTCAACACGTTCTATTCCAACGTTCAGGATCGAATTGATTGCATCAAAGAAATGAGTGCATTTAGATTAAAAGAAGGTCCTTTTGTGAATGATTTTGTACAGGTAATGGCAAAAGAGCAACCTGCATGGAAGTGGTGGATGATGAATAGTGGAGAGCATTACTCTACCTTACGTCCTCTTGCAATGAAAGTACTCGCACAATGTGCAGCAAATTCAAGTTCAGAGAGAAACTGGAGTATGTACAAGTATGTTCACATCACTATTCGCAACAGACTATTAACAGACAAAGCAGAGAAATTAGTGTATATGTATTGCAACAAAAAGATACTGAATCACATCGAAAGTGCTGGCTACGAGGAGGGAATGCCAACCTGGTTGTATGATTGTCAAAACGAAAATGAAGAAGATTTCAATGTTGGTGTATCTCAATGCACTGTAGACGAAATAGAAGAGAATTTGATAATAGATGTGGAGGTTGAATTACAAGGAGAACCACAACACTCGGACTTAGAACCAGATAACAACTCAACTGATTCAATATAGCTTGAGAGTAGAATGAGCAAATGTCAAAAACCATTGTAAAAGACCTTGTATTCAAATGTGTTTTGAGTAATTACAATGCTTCATATTCTCGATAGTACATAGTTTGTCGCGATATTACATAGTTTGTCGATCTCAATTGTGTTGCCGTGAAGCAATATCTTGCTCATCAAACAGATTTCTAATTGTGCTAGGGGTATCTGGGCGTGCTTGCTTGAATTTATATTTGTTTGCCATGCCAAACATCATATACGTTCCTTGTGGAATATCTTGTGAACACATTGCGCATCAACTATTGTTTTGCATCAAATGAATAAGACAAACTAAATGATAATAGTGACCACATGTCAATGTATAGTACCCACTCCATCCATCAAAATTCTTGTAGCAAACTGGACATTGGGAAGATGAGGATGCATCTGAAGTAGACAAGGGGACCAACTCCGGATGCAAGACAAGGTGGCTGATGTGTGTCCCTTAAACAGGTGTTGGATTCACTCGCTGTGTTGAACATCCTGACTTAAGCGGTGAATGCTTTTCTCCATCCGGACTTATGAGGGTTGTGGTGTCTGGGTGTCTATAGAAAGACGTGTTATTTCTACATCTTTCTCTTCCAACTGTGTCGTGTAAATATCCTTCTCTCTCTTTAACTATAGGTCGGTGCCTTCCACTATCAATGCCAGCCCATCCCGGGTGAAAGTGATACAACTCTCCCTTAAATCATGAGTGGCAACAGTTGTCTCCTTTGACAAGAAGTCTACTAGTCATTGTTGCACAAAGTGAACATATAACATTTTGGCAAAATATAGCGCACAATCTGCATTGTGCAGGGGATGGCCATAAACCTCCAAATACATCCTCTCAGCATTATCTTTGATACCATCATTGGTGCACTTCGAAACCTTCCACCTTCCTTTCTTGATCTCTGCATCCTCACATGGCCATATTGTCTTGATCATGTCCTTTGTCACTTCTTTATTGATCTCTTTCCACTGCATATGGTTTGGATTTTCCCACTTTGAGAGTCGGCGAGCAGTACGCGTCGCTTGTTGTGCTGACATGCCGTGTGCCAAAGACTTCATGCGCTGAAATGCATTAACAACCACTTGTTGTTGATCATCACACGCAATGATTGGGTGCCAATATCTTGTTCTTGATTGGCCATTTTCTCTTAGAGTTGCAGTCAACAGAGTGGCAAATATTCAATATCATTGGAAAATATATATTCTCACTCATTGGGACACTGCGCGAAATCCACTAAAAACCACCACTTCAAATGCGACTAATTGAACCACAAGGCAAATTTGAAATATTGACAGTTAAATGACAAATTTGAAATGATTAAAGATAATTGACTCAATTAGGTGAACCACTTCAAACCAGATAATACACTTCAATAAGAATTTGAATACACTTGACAAGACATGTATATCATAGAAATGTTTAAATCGGATAAAATGATGGTGCAAGTTCAACAAGTGGAAGTTGCACAGGATTAGGGTCTGTCTTTAAATGTTCTTTGAAAAATATCAACACGTCAGAAGCATTCCTTCTTTGGTCTCGCTCTTTTAACTTAATTCAACAATCTACTTTAATTCGAATAGCCCTCATAACATCTTCATCCGGGTGGTGAAAAACTTCGTTTAGAAAATAAATTTTTCTGGATGCACTCCAAAAATCTCCCAGCATGTCTAACAGATAGCCCAATGCATAAATGTCGTTGGCTTTTGAGTATGTATCTGTGCACCGTGGATCGTATAGTTCAGGAGCAATCCACGATTGCTTAGCCATCTCGACGTTCCCTGCTCTCTGTGCATTCAAAACTGCTTCGTTCGACTGTGCGCTTGGAGACAAATAATTATTTGCTACGCGCTTAGCAGGTGTTCTTAGCATCATACCCCAATCAATGATACTGACGCGGGGTTTATTGGCGTGAGTAAAGTCCAACATTACGTTGAACGGGTGTAGGTCACTGTGCACTATACCGACCGAGTGGGCAGCCGCAACGCCGTCGATTAAGGCATGACAAATTGCCGGCATGTGCTCGACCACTGCTTTGATCCGCACCGTGTCTATCTCGTTTACAGGGTTGTTTGCTACAGGCAATGACCTCCAACCGTGTTGTAGCCTGTGCATGTGTCGTCTGAAAAATCCGTGAGTGAACGGTAAGCGGCACATCATGTCGCCCACGGTACCCCCATTGTAGTATGGGAATATCGTGATCCAAGGAGCTTCTGTAGTAAACCCAATGCACCTTACAATGGAGGGGTGAAGCGTTTGCATTCCTTGCTCTGTCTAAAAGCTGTCAAATTTTGCCTCACTCCCTCCCTTGTAACATTTTCCCACATATGTAATGTGGTCTGGAAAAAATGAGATGCCTTTGATAGTGTACAATGTGCACACACCAAAGGAGCCTGCTCCAATCCTCATACCTTCTACCAAGGCTTCGTGAGGGATGCCGACAAGATGAGCGCACTTTGCATTCAAAGCAGTGCGCATGATTGTGCCGGTGCCGCTGGCATCGGATCGACCTCCCAAAGCTGCTTGCGCATCTTGTGCCATCTTCAATCTCTTGGGTAAAGCTGCTTGGTCCCGCGCTTTCACAAGCTTCATCTTTACCTTCTGTTCTTCCCACAATTTATCCCAGAGCTCTAACTTTGACATGTCGCAAGTAGGTGGGATATCTTCCTTTAAGTCTCTGCAACATACTTTCATATTGCCCAACACTGTCTGACTTTGTGGTGGGGGTCAAATTCTCATATCCCAGATGGACTCAACAACTCGTATTGGCCTTCAAGTTGCAACCTGTGCTCTGTGTTCTCTCATATAGCGCTAGTGATGTCTTTGATGTAGACATCGCTTCGATGAATAAAGTATTCTATATAAATGGAACATTTAAAATAGTGATGATTGATGAATAAAGTATTCTATATAAATAGAACATTTAAAATAGAGATGATCGATGAATAAAGTATTCTTTTGAATATGATTAGCTAGTATATAATTTCAAATGGACAGTTAAAAACAACAAAATCAAACAATTCATACATTTTGTATATTGAATACTCTTCACAGCCGCGTTACCGACCAAGTATTTCATATACTTAATACTTAAAAAATTAACTGCACATGCAAATACAAATTATATGACGTTCGTATGGCCGGGTTAACGACCTGAATGCCACATTTATGCAAAAACATATGCTTCTAACAAACGACACTCTATTGCCGCGTTACCGACCGAGTGCCGCCTGAATCTAAGGAAAAACAATGGCCTACATACGAACATCATATAGCCGCGTTACCGACCGATGCCCATATGTTTTTTGGGAAAGGGGAAGGGAAGTTGACTTACCATAAGGATACTAGATTCGCCGCGTTACCGACGTAGTACCCAGATAGTAAGCCAATACTTACCACAAGGACACCATCTTCCCGCGTCACGGAGGTGATGCCCCCGTGATAAGCACTGTTCCGGAGAACAGCTTACACACACACTCCCATTGTGTGGTAAGATACCTTATTGCTGCCGCACACTACGACAAAAGGCACGCTACCACACAATGTATACACACACACACACACACACACACACACACAACACATACCTGGATCGTGTGGTAAGGTACTCTGCTGCTGCCGCGCACTGCGACGCAGAGCACGCTCCCACACGACCCCCTCTCTCCTCTCGACGTACCTGCAAAGGTGGCGCAAGCGCTCTCTCTCTCTCTCTCTCTCTCTCTCTCTCTCTCTCTCTCTCTCTCTCTCTCTCTCTCTCTCTCTCTCTCTCTCTCTCTCTCTCTCTCTCTCTCTCTCTCTCTCTCAAGGCGAAAGCGGTAATACACCCAGCGGGCCCGATCGGGCCTGCGTATATATAACGCTAATAGTCCGCCGGGCTTCTCTGTTTCCCCGGCGGGCCCGCAGGGGTATTAGTAAAGCCCGGCGGGCCCGCCTGGGAAACAGAGAAGCCTGACAGGAGTTTTGTGGGTTTGCAAGTCACCCTAAACCAGTTTCTGTGCGATCATGTTTACTGTGATCATGTAAATGTGTCAATAAGACCTTGTAATCACACAAAATTTGACGTAATTACATAAATATTATATCCCTGGCCATGACCCAATACGCCAATATTACACTTCATAGCAGGAGGAGACACTATGCCATTGGTGTTGGACATTATATGCACAATTGATTTGGCGAGCAGTGTGTTGATTGCTTCTCAGAGGCAGTATCTTGGCAGTATTCATTATGGGTTTGTGACTTGGGGGTGGTTACATGGCTACTCTAGCAACTTTTGAAGCTAGATGCTCTATATATGGGTAAATTCCAAAATTTATAGGTTGGATTGCATTTAACCTAGCTAGCTATTACAATTGCCTCTGCCAAGACTCGTTGCATGAATGTTAAGGTCTCTTGCAATTGACCATATCGCATTCAAAATTCTCTTCTTCTTCTTCTTCTCTCTCTCTCTCTCTCTCTCTCTCTCTCTCTCTCTCTCTCTCTCTTGTAGGGTTGCAGGTAGGTAGAATGGAGCTTGTCAGGATCAAGGGTGGCATATAGGTAGCGGTAGAGAAGTAGGTGGCTCAGCAAGCGCTTGTGGCGAGCATGCACTAGGGCCTGTAGTGGATGCAAAGTCTTGGCATCCTGGCAAGTCGAGGGTGGAGGTTGTAGGGTGTGGGGCTAGCTGTACATGAAGTAAATGGGGGCTCATGGTTGACTTTTGAGTGCTACACCGGGATTGGAGATGAAAGCCGAAGGCGCTCTCTCTCATTTCTTGGGGAAGCCTCACACGTGTGACCCCTATTCATAGATGGGTGTATTCTTGGGTTGCACGCATGATCGAGTTTGGGGAGGGAGGGGGAGTTGCAAGAGGAGACACTATGCCATTGGTGTCGGACATCGTATGCACAAATGATTTGGCGAGTAGTGTGTTGATTGCTTCTCAGAGGCAGTATCTTGGCAGAATTCATTATGGGTTTGTGACCTGGAGGTGGTTGCATGCCTAGTATAGCAACTTTTGAAGCCAGATGCTCTATATATGTGTAAATTTCCAAATTTATAGGTTGGGTTGCACTTAACCTAGCTAGCTATGACAATTGCCTCTGCCAAGACTCATCGCATGAATGTTAGGGTCTCTTGCAACTGACCATATCGCATTCAAAATTCTCTTCTTCTTCTTCTTCTTCTTCTCTCTCTCTCTCTCTCTCTCTCTCTCTCTCTCTCTCTCTTTAAGGTCTCTTGGGATAGTTTCCTACAATGTTAAAACTCTCTTCCTCTTCTTCTTCTTCTTCTTCTTCTTCTTCTTCTTCTTCTTCTTCTTCTCTCTCTCTCTCTCTCTCTCTCTCTCTCTCTCTCTCTCTCTCTCTCTCTCTCTCTCTCTCTCTCTCTGTGTTAACCCTCACGGCACACGGACACCCTATGATCTATAAACGTTGTATTATTTAGAGTCAGGTACCGGGCTTGTCGGACCAATAGGAAAAGGGTAAGAGTGATCGCCGATGAGAGGCGCACTCTAACTGGGACATTCAAGGGATTAGTTGGCTAAGCATGGGCGCCCAAGTGTGAATGGGGTGAGCTCCTATAAAAGCCAACTAAACCTAATTTTTACTCATTCTCTCATTTGTGCAATAGAAGAGTGCTCTTGCTCCATCTGCATCTCCATCTTCTTCTTCTTCACCTCCTTGTGTGTGTGTGTGAGAGAGAGAGAGAGGGAGAGTGTGTGTGCGATCGAGCATTACGAAGGCACGACGGCGGCGAAGCGGTTGAGCGCGGCACGACTGCAGCTTCTTCTTCATCGCGGCGAGGAATCCACCACAAAGACGAGCGTAGAGCGGTGAGTGACACACCCTTTGTTCTCTTGAGCTTGCTAGTTTAGGCTTGTTGTGTGCTTGGAGCCGTTTGTGGCTCGCACACGGTGTATCGGCAAGTCCCTTGCTTCGACAGTGCGGCAAGGAGCGCACATTTTTGGCGCCGCTGCCGGGGATATGCCCTACACTAAGCTCGGTTAGCACTTTATGCTTTCTTGTGGTGCAATCTCTATCATAGGAAAGGCAGGGAATGAGTGTGTGTAGTTGTGTGGAGATTTCTGTTTTTTGCGTTTTCTACGTTTTCTGGTTTGCACTGCACAGTTAGCATTTCTTGCGTTTTTGCATTTTTTGCATTTTCTGGTTCTGTCAAGTTTCAATTTCTGCAGTTTCTGCGTTTAATTTTCTGTCAAGTTCCAATTTTCTGCAATTTCTGCATTTTCTGTGCTTTTTCAATTTTCTGCATTTCTTGCGTTTTTTCAATTTCTGCAATTTCTGTGCGTTTTCAATCTTCTGCATTTCTCGCGGTTTTTCAATTTCTGCGTTTTCTGCATTATATTTAAAAAAAATTATTTTTTTAAAAAAATAAAAAAATCTGGGGAATTTAAAAAAAATAAAATAAAATCGGAAAATAAAAACGCGAGTGAGCGGGCGGTTAAATTTTTCGAAAATAAAAAACGTGACTCTTAAAACGGACAGGTTGGTTTGTATAAAAGATAGATCGGGATCGAGATCATTTTCCCAAGCCCAAGCCCAAGCCCAGGCCCAAGCCTCAGGCCTTAGTCCTATGATATATACTAGACTCACTCTTATATATATACCCTACTCCCTCAAGAGAGAATGAGAGCATGTGGGACAAGTCCTCCACTCTCCTCCTTTCTCTTCCCACTTGCACCCTTAGACTTTCTAGTTTGGGCCTAGTTCTCTACTGGAAATTGACAGTTTTAGGGATTCCGAGGGCATAGAGTGACCAAACGGAGGGCTGTAAAGCACGGCACGACCCTCTGACCGATACGCTCGTTTTGAGCTATCACACGGCCCATTCCACGACACGCTCTAAAAAATCTAGCAAAAAAACAAACAAAAAACACGCTAAAAACTAGTCACAAGGCCTCCTAGAGCAGCTTTTTGACACCTTAGGGTATCAAAAGCACATGCACTCACGCTCTGGGCGGGTGCTAGAACACGAGCATATTGAGGGTGCCTCTGTTCATACGGACACCCATTACCCATCCACGATAAGCTCTAGACCCTCAGCGGGGACACAAGGTAGCACCACCCAAGACCCTAAAATAGCCGCTAGTGATTCCTCCTCCGACTCAGAAATCATGGAAGCATACCCTACCCAAAACACTGAGAGAGAAGGCCATGCACCTCCCGAAGCTCCACAGCCTAGTACTAGTATGTTTAGCCGTTTCATGGAAACATTAGGTAGAGCTACTCGCTCGGAACCTGATGCAAATGAAGCACACGAAGGGGGTGGGGAAGTGGACTCTCCTTTCACATCGCACGTGGACCCCACACCCCCAAAGAGTGTCCATGTGGATATCCTACCAACTTCTTACCAAGAAGGCCCTGTTGAGCTGCCTCCTTCAGAAGTTCCCTGTAGAGTACCGTTGGTGACAAGTAAAACCACGGGGAGCAACATTGCTTCTACCTCACAAGAAACCGTTAACACGTCGACTCTAGAAGGATTGTTCATTAATGATCATTGGACATACGACCTCCACACTGAGGTGTTGACGGATCTACACTCTAGCCACGCCTACCATGTAGGATGGATAGAGATTGTACAATCCACCTCTAGTGCCACGAGCATCGAAGATCAACAGAAAATGATCTGTAATGTTATCCATGGCATTATTCAATCAGAAAGGCAAAACCGAGGGGTAAATATACTCTCAACTGGCCCCATGAGATTTCTGGATACGAGCAAGGCTCAATAGCCTACTCTATCACAAATGGAGACTCCTCTAATGAGCCCCATGGACCCATCTTACGTCATTTCACGTGGGGTCTCTATGCAATCTGAGCCTCCGAGCGACAACTTTAGCTCCCCTAACTTGGCTCAACCCTCTATTAAGGAAAACACAGTGCTCACTCCAGGGATAAGCCTGACAGAGAATGTACCGATGACATCTACGGTTAGCGCAGTGCCACTACCTAGTGTCGTAGTACCTAATATGGGGCCTCGACCATATGTGCCTCTAGCCCCTTATGCACACATGGCCCCCACACCTCCAATAGTACCACTTGTTTACGCTCCTCGAGTGCCGCTCCCTAGCCCTTATCCGAGTGGACCTATGCCCGGTTATGTTCCATATCCTGCATCATCCACACATATGCGAAGACCGGCACCCGTCCCTCTCCCACATATGATTCCAAGAGTACCTCCACCGGCCCTGCCTCCTCACATAGGTGACTTGGCAGCGTTTGCTCAAACCATAGGTCGATCTATCGCGGAAAATATGCGTCACGCATCTGATAGAGAGCCTAGAAGTAAGGCAGTACAAATTGCCAAACTCACGCAAAAATTCAATGGGGACGAAGATGCTAGGAAACACATTGAAGTGTTTGAACAAGTATGTGATTCCTTAGGGGAACGCAACGAACTACATAAGTGCAATGCCTTAAGCTTGACATTAAGTGGGAAGGCTGGAGATTGGTATAGAACCCTAAGGGTGGACGAGAAAACAATCTACCCTACCCTTCGAAGGTTGTTTCTAAAGGAGTACATACGAGAAGGTGTGCTTTGGGGTGTAGCATCTCAGCTACAGAAGGCCGAACGTAAGGAAGGAGAGTCAGTAAGGGACTTCATTAGTCGTCTAAAGCACTTAAACTCTCGTTGCCCTGTAAATGAGCGCTTCAACAATAACCAACTGCTTGATCGATTCATTCGAGGGTTGAGGAATGAAGGAATCTATAATGGACTAGTGATTAGAGGTATCACAACCTGGGAAGATGTCACTGCCAATGCAATCCAACTAGAGGACAACTTGATGATAGCAGGCATGAGGGTGTCTACTGACACGAGATCCACTAGCTCACAAGCCATTGAGTATGAACCCATGACTGCAAAGCCCATTGCCAATGAGCCAAAGGTATTTGAGACATTCTTGACAGACCTCACCAAGGCAATCCAAGAGTCTCTTAAGGATAATCGACCCCCTCAAAATAGTCACATGTATCCAAGAAGGGAGCAACAATGGTGTTCCATTTGCTTAGGTCCACATAGCACTAGTGAGTGCCCTACGTTTAGAGTAAAATTTAATGGAACTTGCAACGCATGTGGTAGGTATGGTCACCAAGCTAAGGATTGTTTAATGATCAAACGTATGATGGCAAATAGACCACCTGTAGCCTGGACGGATGCACCTCGAGCTTCTGTATTGATGCCTGCTCCACTTGTTGAGCAACTACCGCAACACATGGTCCCTAGACCTCAAAATGTTGTACAAGCTACACCGCTACCACCTCCTGTGCTAGGACCGCAGCCCCCGCATCCAAGAGTCGCCCCTATGAACCAAGTGGGTTGCGAGCCATCAAATGCTTATGCAGATGGCTGTGAGGAGGAAATAGACACTAGTATTGCCTACGGACTTGATACATTGGAAGAGTGTCCTATATACTACATGGAAGATTGTTGGGGGCAAGTCAAGCCGGTTTATCAAGCTGCTGCTCTCGCATCCAGAGGTCAAAATATCAACACCCAGGCTAGGAGGCCACCTCTTCAATGCTACGAGTGTGGTGGACCACATCGAGCAGCGGAGTGCCCTATTAGGATGCAAAAGAATGCTGCACAGATGCAAATGAATCAAGGGAGCACGTCTGCAATGCCAATACTCACATGTAATCGTTGTGGCATAGATCACTTGATTGCCCAATGCCCCTATAACCCAAATGCGCCTAAAATCACACCCCTGAATTTGGTCGAAATTGCTAGTGTGACATCGCCAATACCACCCGTCGCACCCGCTTATGCGATTACACGGTCCATGCTTCAAGGGCCAGGCCATATCCTCGAAGAGAGAGATACCGCGTCAGTTATCCAAGCAAAGAAAAAGAAGACACGAAGGAAGAAGTCGCAGAATACGGAAAATTCAAAGCCAAGTTCCAAAACAAACATAGGAACAGGAGATGACCCCGTGTATATGAATGACCTCGAGGATGATTCAGATTCAATCGAGACAATGGAGACTAGAACCAATACCACAAAGGGAAAGACCGACAAAGAAAACCGTAACATGGAACCAAATGAAAACCGAATAAGAGAAAATCATAAAGAGCCTCTGAAAACACCACAAGTGTTTCCAAATCCAATCCAAGACCCCCAAGATAAACCGCAGGGGCAAAAAGGGAAGAATCGTAAGAAGAAGATTGGGACGTACCCAAACCCAGTAGACGAGATTGAGCAGGTGAAACATCTAAGAGGTTTAGTGGAGGAGACTCAAAGGAAACTAGAACCAGAACCCATGCATGTCAAAATTCATGACATAGTGTTTCCCACGCAAGTTCATCCACCCCACATGAACCATAGACCGTTAGCCATATCTAGTATCATCCAAGAAGGGAGTGAGGACGGGACATCAGGAAGTGAGCATACACCTTTCTTGTTGGAAAGGATGTTTAACAAAGGAATACCTGATCCCATTGAGGAATATGAGATTCCATCCTCACCAGTTGCTAGTCAAGGACCTACACCCTGCAAAACGCCAATGAATGTTGCCAAACTAGTGGACTTCATGTCTTCTGAGGTCCGAACCACGATCATAGCAAAGCTTTATGGAAATCCTGAGTTATTCCTTGCACTTCGAGCATTCCTTAACGGAGAGCTACGAACGGGATTACCGCAGTTTACGCAACCAAATAGGCCTGACTCGATTATGATTGATGAGGAAAATCATGTGCAATCACTTGACTTAGATGGACACGAGTCTGTGATCGAGGTACCCATTAACGAATTAGGGCAGTATTTTGAAGGCGACGAGTCTAATGCGACCCTACCCATCACTACCAAGGGATTAACTATAAAGGGAATTCTTGATGGTGGTGCGGGATTTAGCATCGTTACAAAAGATTGTTGGGAATCCATGGGAAAACCCCGCCTCAGTGTTACTAACATTGTGGTAAAGATGGCAAATGGTACCATAGCCAAACCTATGGGGATGCTCAAGGATCTTAAGATCAAAGTTCTAGGACACAAGGTACGACATACGTTCATTGTAATGGATTTCTCTAAACACCTTATGTCATATGAAATGATTTTAGGACGACCATTCATGAGGGAAGCACAAATGGTTCATGATTGGTCTAAAAATCATGTCTATTTGCAATTCCAAGACTCTGTCCTTAGAGTGGATTTGGTGACTGGTAAGGTACACCCCTTAGGGAGTAAAACCATTATTGATCATCGCTCTGACACCACAGTTCACTCGGCCCCACTACAATATTGTTACACTTGTAAGAAGGATACAGACATTGGCCAAGATTCTCCTTACATGGATGTGTTACCGGGTATGACGGAATCAGACAATGTGGATTGGGTCCACCTAGCATCAACCATAGACACTTGGGGAAATAGGGGGACGACCTAGGTAACACCTGAGGGGGATGAAATGCCTGTACCCTTAAATATGCTACAAGCAATGCATATCGCTTCCGACAAGACTCATCCTAATGTAACGAAGAAAACATACAGGTGGGTCCCTAAAGCTTCTTTAGTTACCATAACTAGTGCTAAAAAACAGAAGCCTTGTAAGAAACGTACCATTCGCTCCAAGAAAAGTAAGAAAATGTTGCGATGGATCCCTAAACGACTATTGGAAGCCCAAGGCTACTATCAAGGAAATGATCAAATCTGGGTGCCAAAACGTAGATTGTGCTCTTACCTATCACCTGACCCAAGTGAGCCCAATCCCGTAGTTCCAAAACGAATCAATGATCGTGGAAAGAAAAAGATCACAGAATGCTACACACCCGCTCCCGAGCTAGTTTGGGTACCAAAGAAAGAACGATTTGTTTCACCTAGCTCAGGAAGGGGGGAATCCAATGAAGCTTCTAGCTCCTCATGTAATACATCCATAGAGGTAAAAGCTTCTACACAGCCTCCATCTATAGTAGTGGACCTCCATGAAGCTACCAAAGAATCCACACCTCCCAGTGTTCAAGAATCACCTGATGAACCACTTCAAGTTCGATCCTGGGAGAGTACCTTACCACCCTTGCAGCTTGACGAGGCACCTAGGGTAATAGAAAACTACTGGCAAAAATCCTCACCTATTACCAACTGGAACAATTGGTTTCAAAGGGTGACAAGATCATTTCAAACGGTATGATCTACCCAAGGAAGGGGGGAGTGTTTGCTGACAGTCATCATTCATTTGTTTCCCTCTCAACCTTTTTCCCTGACCTCTCAATTCTAATCTTAGGGAATGTACATATAAAGCTTTATACTCACAAAAAAATAAATAAAAATAAAGAGCAAGAGCAATTAGCAAATGAGTATGCACAATAAAAGTCAAAACATCGACTCAGACCTACACATGTCACATCTGGTACAGTGAAACAGAAACCTATGCCATGAAACACCTTTGATCCTCATCACTTGAGTGATGGAGGGTAGGTAAGATTAGTACGATAGGAGTGTTTCTGTTTTAGAGTTGAGTGATTAGCAAAGTTCTCTTTTCCTACTAATGTGCCTCCTGGAGGTATTCCTTTTGTTTCCTGGTGTGTACAGGAGCGTGTTGCTATTGATAGGATTTGGACGTTCATGGAACCTTTCTCTCGTTCACACTTCAAATCAAGCGCGACCATCAACACAAACAGGTGTTTCTTGTCCATTAGCATTGCCCTTATCTTTTTGCATCCATGTTTGTCTGCCTTGATTGTGATTGGTAGCATAATATTCATCGCATTTGCTTAGTATCAAACATTTAATTCAATGTAATGTTTTGTCATAATCACTTGTCTAGGTTTAAAAATCAAGCAGTCCGACTAAGCTAGTTTGACCAAGTTAGGTGTTAGAGATCTTCTCTTAATACCATGAGGAATGCCTTCCTAATAAGAAATGGTTACTTAGGTTCTTAATCCGATTTAGGCAGCATTGTATGAAATGTACTAGGGCTTTCTAGTGGGCTTAACCCTAGTGACCTTTAGCTTAAGTATTATAAAGGGAGTTTACTAATGTGATGAGCCTGGGGAGGGTAACAGTGTTATATGACCCCCCAAAGTTACAAAATTAAAATGCTGAAAATGAACAAACAAAAAATCAAAGTGCCACAATGTAAAATTTTAAGCTGGAAGAGAAATCTCAGCTTGATTTGGTACTTCACTCACATGTATCGCCTATGGTACTAGAGCCCTAGAGGTTCCCAGTGTGGGCGCTTTTCCTTGAAAAGCAAAAAACCCAAGGCATACAAAATAAGCACACAAATCAAAATTGAATCACTGTGAAAAGACTTTGGGGGGTCAAAGAAAAAGTAATCAATCAGGCGATGATTTCATGAGAAATTCCTTTTATGGTAGCTTAACTACAAGGTTTTCTAGATATAGCCTCTAGTCAGTCCTCGAACATGAATACTTGGCTCTCGCGATTAAACAACTTAATTGACCACAGAAAATCAAGAAGCTTACCCATGGTATTAATATTCGATCTCTAGTGCCTTTCGATCGTCAAATTAGCGACCCCAGACTTGTCTAATTTTTTACCTTTACATCTGTTTATGCATTTGATTACATTGCAATTTAATGTTCATTGCTAACAAATTGTTTGAAATTCTTTGACCAATCAATTTTTCTACCTAAAACTGCATATGCTTTTTAAGAGAATGCCATTACTGTGCCAATGTTGTTTGATTTTGCAGTGACTAAAGAAGGCTAAGGACATTCATCTCAAATGCTCTTCCACCTCAACGACCCAGCTTCAACTCAATAGCTTCCGAGGACGGAATCTACATCAGGAAGGGGGGCATGTTAACCCTCACGGCACACGGACACCCTATGATCTATAAACGTTGTATTATTTAGAGTCAGGTACCGGGCTTGTCGGACCACTAGGAAAAGGGTAAGAGTGATCGCCGATGAGAGGCGCACTCTAACTGGGACATTCAAGGGGTTAGTTGGCTAAGCATGGGCGCCCAAGTGTGAATGGGGTGAGCTCCTATAAAAGCCAACTAAACCTAATTTTTACTCATTCTCTCATTTGTGCAATAGAAGAGTGCTCTTGCTCCATCTCCATCTCCATCTTCTTCTTCTTCACCTCCTTGTGTGTGTGTGTGTGTGAGAGAGAGAGAGAGAGAGAGAGAGGGAGAGTGTGTGTGCGATCGAGCATTACGAAGGCACGACGGTGGCGAAGCGGTTGAGCGCGGCACGACTGCAGCTTCTTCTTCATCGCGGCGAGGAATCCACCACAAAGGCGAGCGTAGAGCGGTGAGTGACACACCCTTTGTTCTCTTGAGCTTGCTAGTTTAGGCTTGTTGTGTGCTTGGAGCCGTTTGTGGCTCGCACACGGTGTATCGGCAAGTCCCTTGCTTCGACAGTGCGGCAAGGAGCGCACACTCTCTCTTAGGGCTGCAGCTAGGCAGAATGGAGCTTGTCAGGATCAAGGGTCGTAGACAGGTAGCGGTAGAGAAGTAGGGGGTTCAACAAGTGCTTGTGGCGAGCATGCGCTGGGGCCTGTAGTGAATCCAGAGTCTTGGCATCCTAGCAAGTCGAGGGTGGTTGTAGGGTGTGGGACTAGCTGTACATGAAGTAAGTGGGGGCTCGTGGTTGACTTTTGAGTGCTACACCGAGATTGGAGATGAAAGACGAAGGCACTCTCCCTCGTTCTTGGGGAAGCCTCACACGTACGACCCCTATTAATAGATGGGTGTATTCGTTTGGGTTGCATGCATGATCGAGTTTGGGGAGGGAGGGGCAATTGCAAGACATGTGACCATGTCAAAACTAACCACCATGATATTTATTAGCAATCTATCGGGCTTCCCGTACACCTCCACCCGTCCTACTTGAGCTCCGCCCTTCTCGGTGACTCCCACTCGGCCACCATCGTCGCCTCTCTTGTCTCATCCTCTGATTCCAACCCCCCTCCTCCAATCCCGCAAACCCTCCTTCTGACCCCGTCGACTTCTCTCCGTGCAAGCTTCTCCTATCCGCTCTTCCCCTTCTCATATCTTCCCTCCCTAATTTGCTCCAATAAAGCTACTCAGTGTTAAAAACAAAACTGAGTCCAATGTATTTTAACCGGATGAAATTGTAATCGTGGTTAGATTTTGAGCTTGCTTTTAAAAAAACCGAGAAATTTACATAAGTCATAGTGTAATTACCGGTAAAAGCTTCAAATTTTTACCTAAAAACCGAGTCTGGCAAAAGCTTCAAATTTTGACCTGGCAACCGGGAGAATTTTAAGTTTGCCCTTATTTTAACCGGTTAGGGAAAATGTATTTTGGTAGGCACTCTTTTCTCGCATCCAATCGTTGATCTTGCATTGCTCTAAGCAAGCCTCAAGGCAATCCTGTTCCACTGGCAAAGAGTAAACTTTACAATTGGTAGAGTGCCAACTAACTCAACTCTAGGCAAGCCTCAAGGCAAATCCTCTGTGCACTCCTTGCCGCACTGTCGAAGCCAGGGCCTTGCCTAACACTGTGTGCGAGCCATTGACGGCTCCAAGCACACAACTAGCTTAACTAGTAAGCTCAAAAGAGGGCAATGGTGTGTCACTCACCGCTCTATGCTCCTACCGTGGAGGATTCCTCACCGCGAAGAAGAAGGAGACGCCGCTACGTCGCGCTCAACTGCTTCACCGTCGTCGTGCCGCCGCAATTCTCGATCGCTCTCTCTCTCTCTCTCACACACACACACACACACATACACACACACACACACACAAGGAGGTGAAGAAGAAGAAGATGGAGATGGAGATGGAGCAAGAGCACTCTTCTATTGCACAAATGAGAGAATGAGTGAATTTTAGGTTTAGTTGGCTTTTATATGAGCTCACCCCATTCACACTTGGGCGCCCATGCTTAGCCAACTAATTCCTTGAATGTCCCAGTTAGAGTGCGCCTCTCATCGGCGATCACTCTTACCCTTTTCCTATTGGACCGACAAGCCCGATACCTGACTCTACCAAATAAATAATACAATGTCCACCGTAGGTTACAACGTCCGTCTCGTAGGTGATAGGGTGTCCGTGAGCCGTGAGGGTTAACATGCCCCCCTTCCTGATGTAGATTCTGTCCTCGGAAGCTATTGAGTTGAAGCTCGTTGGTCGAGGTGGAAGAGCATTTGAGATGAATGTCCTTAGCCTTCATTAGTCACTGCAAAATCAAACAACATTGCACAGTAATTGCATTTTCATAAGGGATTAAAAAGCATATGCAATTTTAGGCAGACAATTGATTGGTAACAGAATTTTAAACAATTTGTCAGCAATAAGCATTAAATTGCAATGTAATCAAATGCATAAACAGATGTAAAGGTAAAAAATTAAACAAGTCTGGGGTCGCTAATTTAACGGTCAAAAGGCACTAGAGACGACTATTAATACCATGGGTAAGCTTCTTAATTTTCTCTGGTCAATTAAGTTGTTTAATCGCGAGAGCCAAGTATTTCATGTTCGAGGGCTGACTAGAGGCTATACATAGAGGACCTTGTAGTTAAGCTACGATAAAAGGAATTTCTCATGAAATCATTGCCTGACTGATTACCTTTTCTTTGACCCCCCAAAGTGTTTTCACAGTGATTCAATTTGATGTGTGTGCTTATTTTGTATGCCTTGGGTTTTTTGCTTTTCAAGGAAAAGCGCCCACACTGGGAACCTCTAGGGCTCTAGTACCATAGGCAATACATGTGAGTGAAGTACCAAATCAAGCTGAGATTTCTCTTCCAGCTTAAGATTTTACAGTGTGGCACTTTGATTTTTTGTTTGTTCATTTTCAGCATTTTAATTTTGTAACTTTGGGGGGTCATATAACACTGATACACCTCCCCAGGCTCATCACACTAGTAAACTCCCTTTATAATACTTAAGCGAAAGGTCAATAGGGTCAAGCCCACTAGAAAGCTTTAGTACATTTCACACAATGCTGCCTAAATCGGATTAAGAACCTAAGTAACCATTGATTATTAGGAAGGCATTCCCCATGGTATTAAGAGAAGATCTCTAACACCTAACTTGGTCAAACTAGCTTAGTCGGACTGCTTGATTTTTAAACCTAGACAAGTGATTATGACAAAAAATTACATTGAATTAAATGTTTGATACTAAGCAAATGCGGTGAATATTAGGCTACCAATCATAATTAAAGCAGACAATCATAGATGCAAAAAAGATAAGGGGCAATGCTAATGGACAAGAAACACCTGTTTGTGTCGATGGTCGCGCTTGATTTGAAGAGTGAGTCGAGATAAAGATTCCATGAAGGTCCAAATCCTATCAATAGCAACACGCTCCTGTACACACTAGGAAACAAAAGGAATACCTCCAGGAGGCACATTAGTGGGAAAAGGTACCAACACTTATTGAACACAACAAAAAACATAAGGAACCCTAACCTAATTATTTGCACTCCCCCTAGAGAGTCAAGGGAATAGGATATTGTAGAGGTTGGGGGGAAACCCTAAGGCTAAACCCCTATCCTCGTCGTCGAGATAAACAAAGTCATCATCCATGAGACCATATGTGCCATCCGTGTAGTCCTGTAAATTTTCTTCTTCATCATAGGTGCCCATGTTTACTAAGAAGGTCACTAGACGCCTATAGTCATCTTGGTCAAAAGGGTAGGCTTGTGCAATGGGAGAAACGCTCTCTACTAAGTATGGATCAGACGTGGTCAAGAGACGTATCAGCCATTCTAACTCCTCAAAATTCCTCTCACATGCTAGCGTACCTATCAAATCCCATTCACATGTAAGCACTGGAAAGACCATGTGAAATATTTGTGAAAAGTAACGAGGGTACCTCTCACCCAAGGCAGGAGTGGATGACTCTAGCGTACTAGCCATATCTGTACACGCAAATAGATGATGGTTAGAGTGCAAATATTACAAAGGTCGTGTTCTTGTGCATAATTTGTTTTTATGATTTGTGTTATGGCTCTTGCTCTTTTACTTTTTTATCTTGTTTTTGTGAGTATAAGGCTTTATATATACATTCCCTAAGATTGGAGATTAAGAGGTCAGGGAGAAAGGTTGAGAGGGAAGCAAGTGAATAATGGATGTCCACAAACACTCCCCCCTTCCTTGGGTAGATCATACCGTTTGAAATGATGTCGTCACCCTTTGAAACCAATTGTTCCAGTTGGTAATAGGTGAGGATTTTTGCCAGTAGTTTTCTATTACCCTAGGTGTCTCGTCAAGTTGCAAGGGTGGTAAGGTACTCTCCCAAGATCGAACTTGAAGTGGTTCATCAGGTGATTCTTGGACACTGGGAGGTGTGGATTCTTTTGTAGCTTCATGGAGGTCCACTACTATAGATGGAGGCTGTGTAGAAGCTTTTACCTCTATGGATGTATTACATGAGGATCTAGAAGCTTCATGGAACTCCCCCCTTCCTGAGCTAGGTGGAATAAATTGGTTTTGCCTTGGAGCCCAAACTAGCTCTGGACTAGGTGTGTAGCATTCTGTGATCTTTCCCTTCCCACGATCTGCCATTGGCTTTAGCGTTACACTGTTTGACTCATATGGGTTTGTTGTTGATAGGGAAGGACACATTTTACGTTTAGGTACCCAAATTTGCTCATTTCCATCATAGTAGCCTTGGGATTCTAATAGTTGTTTTGGAATCCATCGTGATTTGGTCTTGACTCTCCTAGGGCGCGCTCTTGGTTTTCCGGGGAAATTTTTTCTTGGAATGGATGGGAGGGTTGAGGTAGTTGGAAGTAAGGCCTTGGGGACCCATTGATATGTACTCTTAGGTCGTGCAGGTTGAGTACTTGAAATATTACTGCTTGCTGCAACTACAAGTGTTGAAGTGCTAGGTTCATGGGTAGCCGGCAAAGACGAGTTAACCACCTTGGCTTGTGAATGTTGGCTATCCTTCAACTTTGATAGAGTTTGCAACGTAGGTGACTTTGCTTGAATGATAGGGGTAAGAGTCGGTGGTCGCGTTGTGACACTAACAGTATCCCAATCAATAGTGCATTTGGTTGCCAACATCCACGTGTGTCCCAGGTTTACGTTGCCTTCCATAGCTCCCGCGGGCATGACTAGAAACCTCTGCACTATGCTTCCATTGTCATAGACAACACGGGTCTGAAGGACTCCAAGAATAGTAGTTTTCTTTTTATTAATGCCCTTGACTTGCATCGTACTCGGGGATAGGATCGGTTTCCCTAATTGACACCAAACTCCATAGGATAACAAATTGTGTTTAGCTCCCGTATCTAATAAGGCATTGTATAGTACTTTCCCATAGGGGCTATTTAGCTCAATTGGGTATCGTAGGGGTGGCTCAGATTCTAATGAGTCGTCATCTGTGTCCTCAAAAAATGCTTGCGTGATTCTCAGATTAGCCTCTCGTTGGCGTCTAAGACGTTGTTGTCGTTCTCGAGCCTCAACTCTTGCTTGGATTTTTTAAAGCTCTACTTGTTCCTTGGCAGCCTTCTTTTGATGGATGGCTTGCAACTCTTCCTGGCTTAGAGGATCATAATATCTTTTGAATTTACTCCCATTAAGGAATCCAATGGTTTCAACTCCATCTAGAGTCTCCACACGAATGGTACCTTGCGGGGTAATTTCACACACTCGATATGGTCCCTTACATGTGTATTTCAATTTCTTCTTTTCATTACGTACCCCGTACATAAGAACTTTATCACCAACCTTGATGTCTTTATCCTTTAAATGGCTATCAAACCACTTCTTTCTCCTATCCTTCTCCACTAGAGCATTTCGCACAGCTAATTGCCTCTCTTCATCTAGCCTTTCCAGGATATATAATCGCTCCACTAAGGGGTTACCATCCCAACCTTCTTGAGAAGCTACTCGAAGACTAGGAATGACAAACTCCCATGGCATAACTGCTTCTTGGCCATACACCATCTTAAACGGTGTGCAATTAATAGCAACTTTATACGCAGTACGATAAGCCCATAAAGCTGATGTAAGCTTTAGGTCCCAATCAGTGCGATGAGCCTCAACTGTCTTTGTCAAAATGGAGATGAGAGTTTTGTTGGTACTCTCAGCTTGGCCATTTGCTTGGGGATAATAGGGTGTAGACTTGTGGTGAGATATCATGAAGTTTGATGTGAGTTCTTTTATTACTTCATTTAGAAAATGAGTTCCATTGTCACTCACAAGTTCAAAGGGGCATCCAAAACGTGTGATAATGTTCTCAAAGAGGAACTTAGCTGTTGTTTTTGCATCCGCCTTTTGTGTTGCTTTTGCTTCAGCCCATTTGGTTACATAGTCGGTAGCCACAATGATATATCGTGATTGCGTGTTACGTGCAGCCGGACTAATCGGTCCTACAAAGTCTAAGCCCCACTTTTCAAATGGTTGGGTTACCTTGATGGGATGTAGAGGTATCCTATCACTTCTTTGTGGCTTCTTGAAGCGTTGGCATTCATCACATCCCTTTGCAAAAAGTGATGCATCCTTAAACAGAGTGGGCCACCAATAGCCTGACTGTATGATCTTTCGGGCAGTCAACTTTCCTGAAAAGTGACCACCAGCTACGCCCATGTGTGCCTCTTGTAGAATATATAAATACTCATCCTCGCTGGCACAACGTCTAAGAACATCATCTTTTCCTCTCTTATAGAGAGTTCCAGCCAGTAAGCAATAGGGTTCGCATTCCTTGATTAATTTTCGAGCTATATCTTTTCGCAGTTCTTTGGGTGGAAAACCATTAACTAAGAAGTTAACAATCTTTTCACTCCATTCAGGCATTGTCTCAACAATGAACAAAGGAGTATCAGGCAATTCATCATCAACCCCCGTAGGAGCTTCGCCATTAGGGATACGAGATAAATGATCCGCCATGACATGTTTCCTCCCAGGCCTCACAACAACGGTGAAGTCAAACTCAAGAAGAATTAACAACCATTGTGTAATTCGACCTGTGGAACACAGCTTGTTTACCAAATATAGCAATGCTTGATGATCAACATAAAACACAAACTTGGTAGCAAGAAGGTAATAGAGAAATTTCTTTACTGCGTAAATCATAGCCAGACCTTCGCGCTCTTTAGTAGTGTAGTTCATCTCGGCATCATTTAATTGGCGACTTGCAAAGCTAATAGGGTAGTCCAATTTATGTTCTCCTGGTTGAGTTAGAACACACCCAATAGCAAAATTTGATGCATCAATATGCACATGAAAAGGTACATTCCAATCAGGTGTTCGCAGGATTGGAGCACTTGTTAGGGCCTTCTTTAATAACTCATAAGATTGATGACATTATTCCGTCCAGTGAAACTCGATAAGAAGCTTGTACAATGGACGCGCTATCTCGGCAAAGTTTAAAATAAACCTTCGATAATAACCAACATGGCCCATAAATCTTTGAACTCCTTTATAGTTAGTAGGTGGTGGAAAATCGGCAATGGCTTTAATCTTACTCTCATCTGTGGATATCCCGTTCTTGGACACTATATGCCCTAGAATGACTCCATGCTTAACCCAAAATTGGCATTTGAAAGGGTTCAATGAGATGCGATAAAATCTGCACCTTTCAAATATTTTTCGTAGATATAACAAATGCTTCTCCCAAGAAGAATAAACACAAAGGTCGTCTAGGAAAGCTTCACAAAACTCCCTTAGAAATTCTTTAAACGCAGTGTTTATTAATCGTTGGAATGTAGTAGGGGCATTCATTAAGCCAAAAGCCATAACACGAAATGCAAACACTCCAAACTCTGTGATAAAAGCAGTTTTAGCTTGGTCCTCTAATGCAATTGTGATTTGATTGTACCCAGAGTACCCATCTAAAAAGCTATAAG
The DNA here is from genome assembly GCF_014529385.1 of Adiantum capillus-veneris. Classification (NCBI taxonomy): domain Eukaryota; kingdom Viridiplantae; phylum Streptophyta; class Polypodiopsida; order Polypodiales; family Pteridaceae; genus Adiantum; species Adiantum capillus-veneris. The sequence goes on along the minus strand of NC_140959.1, from coordinate 116,489,124 downwards.
CTTCCTTGCCCGCAACTCTTTCAAGCACATGTTCTGAATATGGCAAGGGATAATGATCTCTCCTAGTGGCTGCATTAACTTTCTTGAGGTCCACGCACACTCTTAGTTTCCCATTCTTTTTTGGCACAATGACTATTGGAGAAACCCATTCTGAGTGCTCAATAGGGTATATGAATCCACATTGGATAAGTTTTTCAATCTCCTCTTGTACAATTTTGGCGTACTTAGGATTCATTGGATATGGTCGTTGCTGGACGGGTTTAGCAGTGTTGATCATGGGAATTGTATGTTGCACCACAGAAGGTGGAACACCCTTCATGTCATGATATGTCCAAGCAAAGATATCCTTGTATTCCTTGAGGAGCTCCTTAAGTACAGCCTCTTCAGTTTCGGTAAGGTCTTGAGCAATAAAGACTGGTTTAGACTCCTCACCTGGTTCTGCTAATTCTATCTCTTTAACTACCGCTGGACCATCATAGACTCCACTGCTTCCATTGGTAGGTATTCGTTGGGCTTTGGCATACACAACCTTTCGCTCCCCCGTGGTATAAGATTTAAAATGTTTAGGAGCCGTATGTAAGTCAGCAAGCTCTTGTCCTGACGGAGACCTTTCTTTTAGTTCTGCCTCCTTTTGTTGTTGTGCTAACTCTCGGTTTTGACGTCTTCTTATAGTTCGACTCAATTTCGGCTCTGTAACCTCCAATTGAGTGAGGTCAATGGGTCGCGGGATGCACCACATGACACTCTGGAGATGTTCACCCCAATTGTCTACTAGCTTTCGATGAGCATCACATGCCCCTAGATAGCTAAGCCATTCTGCAGTAGATCTTTCCTTGTTTATCCTAGCTCTCACATTTGCTCGATATCGTCGTCTCTTATATGACCTTTGTTTCTTGTTAAGGTTTTGATTTTGGTAAATGTTTGAACTCGACTCGCCTGATAGGTCTTCACTTGTATCTTCTTCACTCTCATATAAATTACCATAGATGGTCGTACTAGGCCTTGAGTGTTCAGTTTCTATACTTGGTTCACTCGATGTTTCTTCAGGTTCTGAATCCATTTCTCCCTGAGATTCCATTTCTGATGTGTATTGGCCCGAAGCCTTTGAGGAATCATCGGTTTCACTCTCAGGTAGGCGTGCGATGTTACATGGGCTACACCTAACATGTTTACTGGTACAATGTGTGGTATCTCTTCCCCATCTGGTGTTACCCAGGTTGTTCCTCTAGCTCCCCATGTATCTATAGTTGCCGCTAGGTGTACCCAATCGACATTGTCTGACTCAGCCATTCCGGGTAGGATATCCATATAAGGAGAGTTCTCCCCAATATCCGTGTCTTCGTTACACGTGTAACAATACTGTAATGGAGCTGAGTGAATTGTTGTGTCTGATCGATTATCAATGATGAATTTATTTCCTAGAGGATGCGTTCGACCACTTAAAAGATCAACTCGAATGATAGAGTCTTGGAACTGTAAGTAGACGTGGTTTTTGGACCAGTCATGCACCATTTTTGCTTCCCTCATGAATGGACGCCGTAAGATCATCTCAAATGACATAGGATGCTTGGAAAAATCCATAACAATGAAAGTCTGCCTTACCTTGTGTCCCAAGACCTTGATTCTGAGATCCTTTAGCATTCCATTTGGCAACATTTAATGGCATCTTGTGGGACGTAGGACCCTGACAAGAGAATGGTGAAGATGGGGGTCGGGCATTCCCTCACCAAACATTCTCTCTAGTAGGAAAGGTGTGTGTCCACTTTCACATGTCCTACCCTCACTCTCTTCCCGAATGATACTGGGTATAGCTAACGGCCTGTAGTTCTTGTGAGGTTGAACTTGTGTGGGAAACACTGTGTCCGACATCTGGATATGTTTGGGTTCAGGTTCTAATGTTCGTTGAGTTTCTTCCACCAAACCCCTCAGTTGTTGGACTCGTTCAATTTCCACTGTTGGGTTTGGATAGGTTCCAATCTTTCTCTTGCAATCCTCATTTTTTGTCTCTCGTGGCTTATCTTGGGGGTTCGCAACTGGGTGGTTTAACTTTGAATACTCTTTTGGTGTTCGTTGTAATTCCCTCTCGTGATCCTCCTCACTGGCTTTTTCCTTTGTAGTAATAGTTTTGGTCTCCGTGGTCTCTATCGAATCTGAGTCATCCTCAGGGTCATTCATATACACCGGATCCTCTCATGTCCCTATGTTAGTCTTTGAACTAGGTTTTGAGCTAGAAGCATTAAGGGATTTCTTTCTTCGTGTTTTCTTCTTTCTCGCTCGGCCAATGGATGCAGCATCTCTCTCTTCGAGGATGTAATTTTGCTTTTGGAGCATCGACCGTGTGAGTGCATTCACTGGTGCTATGTTTATAGTTGGTGGTGTCCCATCAACAATCTCTATTATGTTCAATGGTGTGATTTTCGGTGCGTTTGGATTGTTAGGACACTGTGCGATCAAATGATCTATGCCACAACGATTACAAGTGAGTATTGGCATTGCCAATGCACTCCCTTGACTTGTTTGCATTAGTGCAACATTCTTTTGCATTCTAATGGGGCACTCAGCTATTCGATGTGGTCCACCACATTCGTAGCACTGAAGAGGTGGTCTCCTGGCGAAACTATTAATGTTTTGGCCTCTTGCTGCTAGCACAGTAGCTTGATATACCGGTTTGATTTGTCCCCAATGGTCTTCCATATAGTACATGGGACACTCCTCAAGCATGTCGACTCCATAGGTGATACTAGAGTCTATGTCCTCTTCGCAATCTACATAAGTACTAGATGACTCGCAACCTATTTGGTTCATAGGTGTAACTCTTGGATGAGGGGGTTGTGGTCCTAGCACTGGAGGTGGCAACGGTGTGGTTTGGACCACATTTTGGGTTCTAGGGACCATGTGCTGTAATGGCAACTGTTGCTCCATGGGTGGGGTAGACATCAATGCAGGAACTCGAGGTGAGTCTGCCCAAGCTATAGGCGGTCTATTTTCCATGATGCGTTTAAGTATTAGGCAATCCTTCGCTTGATGGCCATACCTACCACACGCGTTACAAGTCCCGTTAAACTTTACTCTGAAAGTAGGGCATTCACTCGTAGTATGTGGGACCAAGCAGATTGAGCACCATTGTTGCTCCCTTCTTGGATACATATGAGTGTTTTGTGGAGCACGATTACCCCTAAGGCTTTCTTGGATGGCCTTGGTGAGATCTGCCAAAGTCATCTCAGATATCGTTTGCTCTTTCACGATTGGCTTTATCTTCATTGGCTCATGCCCTGATGCTTGCGAGCTACTAGACTTTGGCTCGGCAGACACTCTTTCTCCTGCAATCATTAAATTATCCTCCAACTGGATTGCATTCATGGTGACTGCTTCCCAAGTAGTGATACCTCTAATGACTAGGCCATTATAAATAATTTCATGTCGTAGTCCCCTAATGAATCTATCGAGCAATTGGTTGTTGTTGAATCGCTCGTTTGGATTGCATCGAGAATTCAAATTCTTTAGGCGACTAATGAAGTCTCTCATGGATTCACCTTCTTCTCGTTGGGCTTTCTGGAGCTGAGAGGCTACACCCCAAAGTACTCCCTCTCGTATGTATTCTTTTAAGAACACTCTCCTAAGAGTAGAGTAGATCGTTTTCTCTTCTACTCTTAAGGTTCTATACCAATCTCCAGCCTTTCCGCTTAGGGTCAAACTCAAAGCCTTACACTTATGTAGCTCATGGTGCTCTTCCAAGGAATCGCACACATGTTCAAAGACTTCCATATGCTTTCTAGCATCTCCGTCTCCACTGAATTTCTGTGTGAGCTTGGCTACTTGAGCTGCCTTGCTCCTAGGCTCTCTATCAAGTGCACTACGCATGTTTTCCGCAATAGAGCGACCGATAGTTTGAGCAAATGCTGCCAAATCTCCTATTTGAGTAGGTATAATGGGTGTATGTGCTCCTGGAACCACATGTGAGATGGGAGTTGGCCTTGGCCTTGGCATACGCGCGGCTCTTGGGTCCCATATTTCGTATGGTGGTGTACCAGACGGTGGTCCAAAGTTTACAGGTGTGGCCCTAGGCATAGGGGGTGCCTGATATGGCATGTTATTATTAAATGGAATGGCTCCACTTGTATAAGAGCTTGGATAATTCCATTGTGGATTGTAAGCTCTTGGAATAATCGGAGGTGTAGGAGCTACATGAGGCTGAGGTACGACAGGTGCACATGATTGATACATACATGTAGGTATAGTTGGGGGCATTGTGCTACTAGGCATCGGCGCAGTGTTAACAAATGAACTCCATGGTGTACTTCTTGTCATGCTCACCACTGGGATATGCATGGTAGCCGTAGTGTCATTAAGAGAAAGATGAGCTAGATCTGGGAAGGTAAAGCTGCCACTTGTGGGCTCAGATTGTACTGAGGCTCCTGGCGAAACAACATATGGAGGATCAATGGGGCTCACTGAGGGAGTCTCCATTTGTGATAAGGTTGGTTGGTTGGCCTTTCCCGTATCCAAGAATCTCATTAGGCCTGTTGAAGGCATGTTGATCCCTGTGTTCTGTCTTTCTAACTCAACAATCCTATGGAGGACATCACAGACTTTCTGTTGTTGCTCATCTATGCTAGTAGCACCCGATGTGGATTGTAGAACATCTAACCAACCCACATGATAGGTGTGTCCTGTGTACCGATCAGTTAAAGCTTCTGCTTGTAGGTCATACTCCCAATTTTCGTTTAGGAATATCCCATCTAGGCCTGGCGTGCTGGAGGTTTCCCTCGAAGTGGAAGCATTATTGCTCCCCATCGCTTGCCCCTCCGTGACTGCTACCTTGGGAGCACTCGGTTGCTCGGCTGGCATGATTGTTGTCATAGGAGCCTTTGCTTTTAGGGCTCGACTTTGTTCTAGCCTTCGTAGGTTCTCAATTTCCCTCTCCCTTGTTGCTTGCATATAGCGTTCTATCTCTTGTACTTCGGCAAGACTCCTACCATCGAGTAGTAAAACCTCAGAGGGAGATAGTCCTAAAGGATCAGGAGGTGCAGTGGATGGAACATTCACATGCACACTCTCAAGAAGCATAGGGTCTATTTTAGGCATGAATGACGAATTTACTTCCCCACTCCCTTCATTTATTTCATTAACCGCATGTTCGGAGCGAGTAGCTCTACTAAGGGTCTCTTTTAAGCAGCTAAACACGCTGGACCCGGGCCGTGGGCCCATGGCATGCATGTCTTGACTTGAACTATCAGGGTTTGGTGTAGGATACCCCTCCATGACTTCGTAGTCAGAGGAAGAATCGCTAGACGCGATATGAGGATCTTGGGTCACTCTACCTTGAGTCCTGGCCGAAGGTCCAGAACCTAGGGTGGACGAATAATGGGTGCCCGCGTAAATGGAGGCACTACCAATATGCTCGTGCTCTAACAATCGTCCAAAGCGTAGGTTCATATGACTTGGATCCCCTAGAAGTGTTAGTGAGTGCTCGTGAAGGCTGCTCACCTAGTAATTTTGGGTGTTTGTCAACCCTAGTCTTTTCTTATTTATTTATTTTTTGATTTTTTGGTCCTTTTTTTCTGACCCAGCTATAGAATAGAACGTATGATAGCTCAGAACGAGCGTCTCGGTCAGAGGGACAAACCGTGCTTTACAACCCTCCGTTTGGTCACTTTATGCCCTCGGAATCCATGATGCGTTTAAGCATTAGGCAATCATGATTGATACATACATGTAGGTATAGTTGGGGGCACTGTGCTACTAGGCATCGGCGTAGTATTAACAAATGAACTCCATGGTGTACTTCTTGTCATGCTCACCACTGGGATATGCATGGTAGCCGTAGTGTCATTAAGAGAAAGATGAGCTAGATCTGGGAAGGTAAAGCTGCCACTTGTGGGCTCAGATTGTACTGAGGCTCCTGGCGAAACAACATATGGAGGATCAATGGGGCTCACTGAGGGAGTCTCCATTTGTGATAGGGTTGGTTGGTTGGCCTTTCCTGTATCCAAGAATCTCATTAGGCCTGTTGAAGGCATGTTGATCCCTGTGTTCTGTCTTTCTAACTCGACAATCCTATGGAGGACATCACAGACTTTCTGTTGTTGCTCATCTATGCTAGTAGCACCCGATGTGGATTGTAGAACATCTAACCAACCCACATGATAGGTGTGTCCTGTGTACCGATCAGTTAAAGCTTCTGCTTGTAGGTCATACTCCCAATTTTCGTTTAGGAATATCCCATCTAGGCCTGGCGTGCTGGAGGTTTCCCTCGAAGTGGAAGCATTATTGCTCCCCATCGCTTGCCCCTCCGTGACTGCTACCTTGGGAGCACTCGGTTGCTCGGCTGGCATGATTGTTGTCATAGGAGCCTTTGCTTTCAGGGCTCGACTTTGTTCTAGCCTTCGTAGGTTCTCAATTTCCCTCTCCCTTGTTGCTTGCATATAGCGTTCTATCTCTTGTACTTCGGCAAGACTCCTACCATCGAGTAGTAAAACCTCAGAGGGAGATAGTCCTAAAGGATCAGGAGGTGCAGTGGATGGAACATTCACATGCACACTCTCAAGAAGCATAGGGTCTATTTTAGGCATGAATGACGAATTTACTTCCCCACTCCCTTCATTTATTTCATTAACCGCATGTTCGAAACGAGTAGCTCTACTAAGGGTCTCTTTTAAGCGGCTAAACACGCTGGACCCGGGCCGTGGGCCCATGGCATGCATGTCTTGACTTGAACTATCAGGGTTTGGTGTAGGATACCCCTCCATGACTTCGTAGTCAGAGGAAGAATCACTAGACGCGATACGAGGATCTTGGGTCGCGCTACCTTGAGTCCCGGCCGAAGGTCCAGAACCTAGGGTGGAGGAATAATGGGTGCCCGCGTAAATGGAGGCACTACCAATATGCTCCTGCTCTAACACTCGTCCATAGCGTAGGTTCATATGAATTGGATCCCCTAGAAGTGTCAGTGAGTGCCTGTGAAGGCTGCTCACCTAGTATTTTTGGGTGTTTTGCAACCCAAGTCTTTTCTTAATTTTTTTTTGATTTTTTGGTCCCTTTTTTTTTGACTTAGCTACATAATAGAACGTATGATAGCTCAAAACGAGCATCTCGGTTAGAGGGACGTGCCGTGCTTTACAGCCCTCCGTTTAGTCACTTTATGCCCTCGGAATCCCTAAAACCGTCAATTTCTAGTAGGGAACTAGGCCCAAATTAGAAAGTCTAAGGGTGCAAGTGGGAAGAGAAGGGAGGAGAGTGGAGGACTTGCCCCACATGCTCTCATTCACTCTTGAGGGGGTAGGGTATATATATAAGAGTGAGTCTAGTATATATCATAGGACTGAGGCCTGAGGCCTGGGCCTGGGCTTGGGCTTGGGCTTGGGGAAATGATCCCGATCCCGATCAAAATTTTAGTGTAGCCCCCCAGTCACTCACGCTTAAATATTTTCGGTTTTTTTATTTATTAAGGCGATGACCGCGCGTGGTTTAGGTGACCCTTTCTTGGCCACACACACTATCAACACCTACCTAACCTCTCTGTCAACAGCTCACAGACAACTCACTACCTTATCTACTTACTAACAGTGCTGCTAACCACTAATTAATCTACTAACTAATCTGTTAACCACTCTGCTAACTACTTACTGACAGTGGGCTGACTGTCCACCTACTTCCTCTCTCACTACCTTACTGTGCAAAGACTGTGTGCAGGCAAACCTTGACAGAAAACTATGTACAGACTGTGTGCAAACAGAAATTGCTAACTGCCTTCCTACTTATTCATTCACTGCGAACAAGCTAACGACTACTAACTGTGCAAAGACTGTGTGCAAACAGAAAACACAACATTATGCAGAAATCACAGAACTTGCAGACAATACAGAAATTAACAACTTGCAGAAAAATAACTCATTCCTCTTCCTCTTCCTCTTCTTTCCTACTACAAACAACTCATAGGAGAAGCACAAAGTGCCTCTTGGGCTTAGTGCAGGGCGATTCCCCGGTAGCGGCGCCAAAAATGTGCACTCCTTTCCGCACTGTCAAAGCCAGGGCCTTGCCTAACACTGTGTGCGAGCCATTGACGGCTCCAAGCACACAACTAGCTTAACTAGTAAGCTCAAAAGAGGGCAATGGTGTGTCACTCACCGCTCTATGCTCCTGCCGTGGAGGATTCCTCGCCGCGAAGAAGAAGGAGATGCCGCTATGTCGCGCTCAACCGCTTCACCGCCGTCGTGCCGCCGCAATGCTCGATCGCGCTCTCTCTCTCTCTCTCATACACACACACACAAGGAGGTGAAGAAGAAGAAGATGGAGCAAGAGCACTCTTCTATTGCACAAATGAGAGAATGAGTGAATTTTAGGTTTAGTTGGCTTTTATATGAGCTCACCCCATTCACACTTGGGTGCCCATGCTTAGCCAACTAATTCCTTGAATGTCCCAGTTAGAGTGCGCCTCTCATTGGCGATCACTCTTACCCTTTTCCTATTGGACCGACAAGCCCGATACGTGACTCTACCAAATAAATAATACAATGTCCACCGTAGGTTACAACGTCCGTCTCGTAGGTGATAGGGTGTCCGTGAGCCGTGAGGGTTAACATCCTCTGACTGGGGCAAAGAGTGAACTTTACAATTGGTACAGTGCCAACTAACTCAACTCCCTATCAAATGATTCTCTCTCTCTCTCTCTCTCTCTCTCTCTCTCTCTCTCTCAAACACACACACACACACGCTAGTTGACTAGTGACCAACGTGAACCACCCCCCCCCCCCCCCCCCCCGGCCCCATCTCACGAGCCTTGATGTCAAGGGCCATGACCAATCTCTCTCTCTCTCTCTCTCTCTCTCTCTCTCTCTCTCTCTCTCTCTCTCTCTCTCTCTCTCTCTCTCTCTCTCTCTCTCTCTCTCTCTCTCTCTCTACGAAAAATAAGAAAAATGCAACCTATTTTTCTAAAATTACTCTTGGCAAATCCGCGGAAAGGAATTTTGTATGTTTGGAAAAATGATTTTTCCCAATCACTGCTTGAAAGCCTGGAGTCCGGAGAGAGTCTAATGAGAGAGAGGATCTGGTTTTTGTGGGGTGTTTCTGTTGGCTTCAATGAATAATACTAGGAGTAGGAGAGGAGGGAACGGGACTCTGGTTGGAGATTTTTGTTGGGTGAAGGTAGTAGAGTGGTCCCCTGCCCGGGGGGGGGGGGGGGGGGGATCTCTCTCTCTCTCTCTCTCACACACACACACACACACACACACACACACACACACACACACACACACACACACCCCACGACAACCTCACACTGCTTTCGAGCATCTCTCTCTCTCTCTCTCACACTGCTCTCTCTCTCTCTCACACTGCTCTCTCTCTCTCTCTCCATGACACATGGTGCTGCAACAGAAAATGAAGACCTCTCTCTCTCTCTCTCTCTAACCCAGGACACGCAAGGTGATGTAGCAAAAAACGAAGACCTCTCTCTCTCTCTCTCTCTCTCTCTCTCTCTCTCTCCAACCAATCCCCCAAGCCCGCACACACGTTCGAGGAGCAGCAGCTTATCAACGCGTGGCGTAGTTGGCTGCCAGTTATTTTCCAAGCTCCATAAAGAAATAGAATAGATAGTTTGATGAAAGACGTTGCACATCTCCCAAAGTGAGGGGATACCTAAGTGAATTATCATGTTCATTAAAGGATAGGTCTAGAGGTATCTTTATTTTAGCATGATCAAATACTACCAATAAAAGACAAATAGAGACGTCTTAGTTTGGTCAAAAAGTAATGAGTCCATCCAAAACACATAATATAAGGTGTATAAATGCTATGTAGTATTGTTGGTGTGACATCTCTACAAGTTTCTAAGTGACCTTGCAAAATAAAAGAAAATCAAAAGTATAAGGACTTTTCTAATTGCTTCTCTAAAATATTTGTGTCTCAAGGGTATGCATGCAGCAAGCTTTGAGAAGGTGGGTAGTCCAAATTATCTACTCACCTTTGCATGAATCATATATGTGCATGCAACCATGGTGACCATTGGTCCAAATTGTGTTAGCTCATCTGCTTAGCTTCACCCGTAAAAAGTATAGCTTGACAAGAAACAATTCAAGCTCATTTTTATTCTAATAATTTAAACACAAGTCTTGGAGTATGAGGTGGTTCATGATAATGCTCTTAATATGTCATAGATTATCTCAAATGCCAAACGGTGATTTTTAGATGAAATGATTTATCTTGCAAACTGCAAAGTGTGTTTCTTGGGTGGTAGGTTGTAATGTAAATGGCCCATGAACTTTGAAAATAGCGGAATTAGGAGAATTAGAGTGAGCATTTTTGTGAGCCTACTTTGAGAACATAGAGGGTGAACTTAGTCAGCGGTAGCAAAATAACCATAGTACTTAATTAACTTGGCATGAACAATACTTTTGCAAGAGAGAGAGTTTAGAGAACTTGACAACAGTTGAGGACCGGATTTATGTGGAGCCGGTGCCCCCTCCAATAGGCTTTTGTATTATAGATTCTCCCATCAAGAGAGACTTGGTACAATACAATCTTTGTGTCCCTTGTGACCTAGTGATCCAATGAAGATGGAAAGCTTCATGCATCACCATCATAACATAGAATTTGTAAAAAGCATTAACCATCCCTGGCCTCAGTCCCAAGGCCTCAAACACCTTCAAAGGTGGAGAGAGCTAGCGGGTAATGAGGATAGGGAAGAGGAAGAAGAAACGTTCATAGGAGAAAGAAATAGTTCCTCACTTATCATCACTCTTCTTGGTTAGCATACATAATAGCATAGTAATGAAGATGTAGAAGATGGCAAGCTTAAGCATTGGATCATGGCTCTTGGTTGGATTTGCATTCCATAGCCAAGAGTGTTGGTGTAAGATTTCAACTTCTCTACAAGCTTGGAGAAGGAGATGGAGCTCTTGCACCTTTGCAACTCACACAATGAGAGAGAGAGAGAGAGAGAGAGAGAGAGAGAGAGAGAGAGAGAGTGTGTGTTGGGGGGGGGGGGGGGGGGAGTATATCCCCCAAGCTAGCCCCCTCCTTGTTTTTCCCTCTTCTAGCACTAGCTTGCACTTGCTTGGACCTTGGTCAATCACATGCTTAGTGCATATCAGGCAACAAGGGTAGCCTTGGGACAAGTGTCCCCCTTTCCCCTTTGAGAGAGAGGACTTGATAAATGCATAAACAATTAATTAAATTAACTAAATTAGCATTGGACCCCTTGGGAGGCCAACCAATATGCTTTAGGCACACTATGAGGGCAACATAAAGAGGAGCTTGAAAAGTGTCCTAGTTGCTTTCTTTGTACCAAGCTTGCCTTGTGTGAAGGTGTGTGTGTGTTCTCTCTCTAGCTCCTACAAAGAGGACTCTCCCCCTCATGAGTAGGGAAGTGCTTTGACTTTTTGAACACATTAACTCCTCAAGCACCTTAGTCATGGAGCACCTTAGCACCTTAGTCATCAAGCACAAGCACCTTAATCAGCAAGCACGACAAGCACCTCAAGCTTGGACCGGGTTCCCACCTCAAGCATAGACGTAGCTTGCCTAAGGTCAAAGGACTTTTAACAGTAACCATTGGAGGTCTTTAATGAAGATAACCCTAAGATATTTAAGCTCCATTAGCTAGCCTTGCTCTTTGACATACCATCTCTCATATAGACCCCTTTACCATTGGCCCCGTGTTGAGATAGATCTGTAAGCACATGTCTATATTCTAACCCTTGTTCCCGTTTATTCTTCCACATTAAATGATCAATTTAATATAAGAAAATTATTTGGGTAGGTTAAATATTAGATTTTATGACATTACCTCTTTCTTGAAATCATGGTCGTCCTCGACTATGAGGTAGAAGAGATAAAGCCGTAGTCATTAGTCAATGTTTATTAGCGGGTAGAGGATCCCTTTTTACCCAATGACATCATTCCAAGATGGATGACTTATCCATTTGGTGCTTGGGAGACGTAGCTGCCGCAAGCATGTATGCTCTTTAGTCCATTTTATTCTCCCAAGTAAAGCGACAAATTCTACTTGGTGTTTGAGAGACGACATCATCATAACCATGATTCTAAGCATGCATACTACTTAAATTTGTGCAGAATAAAAAGAGAATTAGTCTTAAAAGACAAAAACATTGGTCATTTAAAAGAAACATGTACATTTGCTTACTTTAATGTAGCATTGTAAGCATTGGTGACAAGGTTCATACTATCCTTAAGATGTATTCCTTGCATCCATCTAGCATCTTCAAAAGGATAATTTTTGAACTTAATAAGATACCGTCGGATAATCTTACCATGTCGTAGTACCTTGTCTTCATGCCGAAGGATAGCCTCTGGTTGTAGCACCTCTTCTTGGTCTTCAATTTCGGAAGGGTCTTCAATAATTGGTTCACTTGGTGGCTCTCCTTTGTAGGGCTTAAGTAGGCTCACATGAAAAGCATTGTGTATGAGCCAATGGTTGAGGGCGCTTGACTTGATAAGCCATCTCATTGATTGGCTTCAAGATTTTAGAAGGACCATAGTATCTTTTTGCTAGTTTAGCATAATACTTTTGATGGCCCGTAGGATTTTTGCCCGTCGTGTGCCTCAATCGAGCCTTGGGAAACTTAAGTAAGATCCAATCATTTTCTTTAAACGTTAAGGCCCTTCTGTGCTTGTCAGCAGCACATTTTTGCCTTTATTGAGAGATGTATATAGCCTCTTTAATTGTTTTGGAAGATTCTTGTAGGTCATGGCTATACTCATCAGCAACGAAGATCTTCCCATGTACTTTAAGTAGCAAGGGATTTTTATGTCTTCCCTTAATGATTTCAAAAGGTTTTTTTCTCGTAGAATTATGGACAGTATTATTGTACGCATACTCTACAAGGGGTAAGTACTTTTTCCATTGTGAGCGTTGTTCTACCTATGTAACATAAGTCTTTAGTAGATCGAGGATCGTAAGATTGGCTATCTCACTTTGGCCATCCGTTTGTGGGTAATAGGCCGAAGAGAAATTCAATCTTGTACCTAATTTTCAAAGAGACCTTTTCAAAAATTACTGGTCATTCTAGGATCTCTATCTGACACGATGGATGTTGGAAATCCGTGGTGTTTGAAAATCTGAGATATGAAGAGAGTTGACATTTGGTGTGCCTTAATAGTCTTTTTGACAAGTATAAAGTGTGCTTGCTTGCTAAACCTGTCGCCTATTGTTCATATTCCCATATTCCCATGGATAGACTTGGGTAATCCAAAGATAAAATCCATGGATATACTCTCCCATGGTGAATAAGGGATTGGCAATTGCTGGAGTAATCTAGGTCGCTTCCCTCTATCGTACTTAGTCTTTTGGCATGCCACACATTTTGAAACATATTCTTGTATGTCTCTTTCATTGTCATAAAATCTAATATCTAATATCTAACCAACCCAAACGATTTTCTCATATTAAATTGATCACTTAATGTGGGAGAATAAATGGGAATAAGTGTTAAGATATAGACATGTGCTTTTAGATCTATCTCAACACGGGGCCAATGGTAAAGGGGCCCAAATGAGAGATGGTCTATCAAAGAGCAAGGCTAACAAATGGAGCATAAGACCTTAGCGTTAGCTTTATTGAAGACCTCCAATAATGTGTGTAAAAGTCCTTTGACCTTAGGTAAGCTAGGGCTGAGCATGAGGCGCGGGAACCCGACCTAGCTCGAGGTGCTTGTCCTGCTTGTCATGCTTGATGACTAAGGTGCTTGAGGTGCTTGATGATTGAGGTGATTGAGATGCTTGAGGTGCTTGACATGATTGAGATGCTAGGGTTGCACTTGAGGTGAGAACACAGTCCAAGCTTAAAGTGCTTAAGAGCCAAGCTTGTGGTGGGAACTGGGCCTATGCATGACGGGCTTGAGGTGTCAAAAAGTCAAATATTCAATCCCTACAAGGAGGGGGGCGAGCCCTACATGAGGGGGGATGAGAGAGAACACCCACACACTCACACAAGGCATGCATGGTACAAAGAAAGCAAAAGGGACACTTGTCAAGTTCCTCCTCATGTTGCCCATATGGTGTGCGTGAAGCCTATTGGTTGGCCACCCAAGGGGTCCAATAATACTTTAGGAGATTTAATTAATTTATTTAGCATTTATCTAGCCCTCTCTCTCAAAGGGTAAAGGGGGACACTTGTCTCAAGGCTACCCTTGCTGCTTGTAATGCCTCCTGCTTATGATTGGCTAGGCCTGGAGTGGTCCAATGAGCCTCAAGCATGAGCTACAAGGGGGGGTCGACCCAAGAAAGCTAGGGGGTTGCTTAGGGGGTATACTCACCCATACACACTCACAAACACTCTTATTGTGTGCTATGCAAAGTGCAAGAGCTCCCTCTCCTTCTCCAAGCAAGTAGAGGTTGAGAGCCTACACCAACACTCTTGGATATGGAGTGCAAATCCAACCAAGATCCATGTATGTTTCTTCTTCCTCTTCCCTACCCTCATTCCCTGCTAGCTCTCTCCACCTTCGAAGGTGTTTGAGGTCTTGGGACTGAGGCTTGGGATAGCTAAGCTTTCTTCAAGTTTATTTTATGTTTGTGATGCATGAAGCTTTCCATCTTCATTGCATCACGTAGGTCACAAGGAACACAAAGATTGTATTGTAACAAGTCTCTCTTAATGGGAGAAATCATAATACAAATGCCTATTAGCCGGCTCCACATAAATCCGGTCCTCAACTGTTGTCATGTTCTCTAAATTCTCTCTCTTGCAAAAGTATTGTTCATGCCAAGTTAGCTAATTGCTATGATTATGTTGCTATCTTCAATTATGTTCACCCGCTATGCTCACAAAGTCATTTCTCAAAAGTACTCTCATTAATTTCCTCTGCTCTCAAATTAAATAGGTCAATTCCATTACATTGGTATCAGAGCATTTGGTTTCTCTTTTCCTGCTTAAGAAGAGAGGTCCTTAAGTAGACTATAAATGGTTGATGTTGTTAATTATATTAGGGTAAGTGGAACTGGGATCTAGTATTGGTTTTGTTGAGCCCACTATGTGGGGGATGATGCACACCTTGGGAGATTTGGACTTAATAATGGAGTCTTTTTAGACTTGCCTACGGCTTTACCATTATTGAGCCATAAGAAGTCCGAAAGGCGCTAGCCCTCAACAACTTTTCTATGTTAGACCTACTCTTGTACTCTCTATAATTCGAGCCGTGGGTGTAGATACTTAAGAGCCGATTTTCAAAGGCTAAGAGGAGTGGCAACTAAGGTTTTGAATTTCCAAAGCATACACTAAGTACATACATAAATTTTGTTAACATGGATGACAATAATCAAGAGAGTAGAATAAACATTGATAGCTTTGATTTTGCACATGAAGGTGCTAATGATGATGCTCCCATGTTTGTGAATTATTTCATCACTAGGTTGCAGAAATATATGGGCAACCTTGCTTTGCAAGCCGAAGTTATTCAACAACTTCGTGCTTATGGAATTTCCCTTCCTCTCCAAGAGGAGAGAGAGCTTAGGAGGCCTCTTGAAGAGACCCCCAAAAGAAGACTCTCTCCCATTCGAGAGGAGGAATCCAAAGAGCAAGAAAGCAATGAAAGTTTAAGTTCCTCTGAAGATGTGGCTCCACAAAAACGACGGTTTAGACGATTGCCCACTCCTCCCAAGAGGAAAAGATCAATACATAGTCCTTCTCCTCATCACTCTAATAGGCAAGAGAGGAAACAAAGGAAGAAAAGGGCTAGGAAGACGTCACCCTCTTCTCCTTCTTCTTTACCTTCCTCCTCTTCCGACGAAAGTTATGTCTATTCTCCTAGAGAATACAAGAGGGGAGGACATCGCAAATCATTTCCTGCATGGCAAAGGTCACAAAAGCTAAAGAAGTTCAAGGAGGGAGGAAAGAGTATCTCTTTTCTCACCTATGATGGCACCTTTGGTACTACCGACAAAGTGTTGGCCTTCATCCAACAATTTGATGCGGCCTTTGGAGACGAGGGCTTCATAGAGTCCTCCAAGCTATGCCATGTAGCTATACACTTCCAAAAATCAGCTCGTCAATGGTGGGCTAGCCTTCGTGGCAATGGTGAAGCCGCAAAGACATGGAAAAATCTACGATTTTCCATCATGAAGCAATTCCTTGCAAGCGATGTAAAAGACAAAGTGCTTACTGAATGGCGCAACTTGAAGCCTATCTCTCATGAGTCTATCCACAAGTACGTAGACAAGTTTTGGGATTTACATCTCAAGGCTACTTTCTTTCAAAAGATAGACTTTGTCGAGCAAAGGCAACAATTCTGTGCGGGATTACCTGAAGAGATGGCCGAATACATCAACTCTCAACGGCCTGGTACTATTAGCGAAGTAATCCATCACACCATGGTTGCTTCACACATCAATTTCCATCAAGGGGCTAGACGTAATGTCAAGCCCATGGAAAACAAAGACAGAAATGATGCAAAGGGGAAAACCAATGTTCAAAATATTTCCCAAGTCACTTCCAACAACAACAACAATCGATCCAAGGAGAAGGGAGTTTACAAAGGTAAAAACAAACTCTCTCCTAAAGAGCTTGAAGCTTTTCACAAGGACCATAAGTGTTTCAAGTGTGGGGAGCAAGGACATGGCTATCGTTCTTGCCCCAAGAAGAATACTCGCAATGAAACTCCTAGGGCTTCCACCATCAAAGCTCCAAAAGAGGATGCTCATTGCAAAGGATCATCACTTTCCTATGCTTGGGGAAAGATAAGAGAGCATGATGCCTTCATCTTGTTTGACCCTGGCTCTACTCTGAACTTCATATCAATGGAGTTGGCCACCAAGTTGGGCATTCAAGCTGGGAGATAAGGTAATGGCTAACGCAGCTTTCAAGGGACAGCAAGCCTCCGTTACTCCCTTGATTGAGAAGTTGAGGCTTCATGTCCACAGCTATGTCGACAAAGAAGACATCTTCATCTCTCCTCTCCAACATGAGGATGCTATCCTAGGGGCACCATGGTTTGATCGCATGGCTGCCAACATGAACTTCCTTGAAAGGAGAATCTACTTCACCTACAGGGGAAAGAACATGTATATAGATGCTAGTGAGCGTGGTCGCACTATTCCACTTGTAATCCTCTTGCCTTTGATAAGTCAATGAAGAGCTTAGTTTTTGGGTACATGATTTTTGTCAAAGAGTCTCTAAAAGATACTAATGTTTCATCAAATGTAAATGGTAGGAATCAAGAAGAGTTAGACTTGTCTAATTTTCTAAAAGGATTCCAAGATGTGTTCATCGATGATATCCCCATGGACTTACCTCCAACACGAAGGGATGATGACCATCGCATTGAGCTCCTTCCAGGAAGCTCACCGCCTAACAAACCTCCTTATCGAGTCTCACAAGCTCAACAAGAGGAGATCATGAGGCAAGTACAGGAATTGGTAGACAAAGGGATGGTGAGGCCTAGTTCCTCTCCCTTTTGTTCTCCAGTCCTTTTAGTGCAAAAGAAAGATGGTACATACCGTATGTGTGTGGACTATCGAGCACTAAACGATATCACTATCAAAAATAGATTTCCCGTGCCTCGGGTAGAAGATCTATTTGATAAGCTACAAGGCGCTACCTACTTCAGTAGGATTGACCTTAAGAGTGGCTATCATCAAATAAGGATAGTGGATGAAGATATCTTAAAGACCGCATTTTGCACAACGTTTAGTCTTTATGAATATCTAGTCATGACTTTTGGCTTGACTAATGCACCAGCTACGTTCAATCGTCTGATGGAGAAAATTTTTAGACCATACCGCAAATTCACTGGAGTGTTCTTTGATGATATCATCATCTACTCCAAGTCTTTGGAGGAACATAAGCAACATCTCCAAGTGATTTTTCAAGCATTGACGGAGAACAAGCTTTTTATCAACCAAAAGAAAAGCGAATTCTTCCTTCAAGAGATTCAATACCTAGGTCATATTATCTCTCACGATGATATCCGTATGGATTCTCAAAGTTAGAGGTAATAAAATCATGGCCTAACCGAAGAAATCTACATGAGCTAAGAAGCTTTATTGGTATGTGCGCATACTATAGACGCTTCATAGAAAAATTCTCTCAAGTAGAAGGACCACTACACGACTTAACTAAGAAGAACGTTAAGTATGTATGGACTGCTAAGGAGCAAAATGCTTTTGATAAGCTCAAAGAGAAGCTTACTTCCCAACCAGTCTCATGCTTCCAGATCTCTCAAAGCCATTTGAGGTCCAATGTGATGCTTGTGGTGATTGCCTTGGAGCAGTTTTGCCTCAAGAAGGGTATGCCATAGCATATGAGAGCCGAAGGCTCAATACTGATGAACGAGTCTTGGGAATTTATGAGAAAGAGCTATTAGCTGTTCTACATGCCCTAGACACATGGAAGCACTACCTATTGGGGACTCCATTTATCCTACGAACCGACCACCAAAGTCTCAAGTATTTCATGACGCAAACCAAGCTTTCCGACAAAAAAATGAGGTGGGCAAATTTTCTTTCGCAATTTGATTTCCATATTGCTCACATAGCTGGTAAGCACAATCAAGTGGCCGATGCACTTTCACGTCGACCAAAAGTTAATGCGGTGTCTATAGCTACTCACAATGATCTATCCATGGGAATACAAGAATGTGGAAAATAATCGACAGGTTTAGCAAGCAAGCACATTTTCTTCCTATCAAAAACACTATTAAGGCACATCAAATGGCAACTCTCTTCATATCTCAGATTTTCAAGCACCATGGATTACCCACATCAATTGTGTCAGATAGAGATCCTAGAATGACCAGTAATTTTCGGAAAGGTTTCTTTGAAAATCTAGGAACAAGATTGAATTTCTCTTCGGCCTATCACCCACAAACGGATGGCCAAAGTGAGATATCCAATCTTACGATACTCGATCTACTCAAGACTTATGTTACCGAAGTAGATCAACGCTCACAATGGGAAAAGTACTTACCTCTTGTAGAGTATGCCTACAATAATATTGTACATACTTCTAAGGGAAAAACACCTTTTGTGATCATTGAGGAAAGACCTAAAAGTCCCTTGCTACTCAAAGTACATGGGAAGATCTTCGTCCCCGCTAATGAGTATAGCCGTGACCTACAATAATCTTTTCAAAAGATTAAGGAGGCTATATCCATCTCTCAACAAAGGCAAAAAGCTGTTGCTGATAAGCACAGAAGAGCATTAATGTTCAAAGAAAATGATTGGGTCTTACTCAAGTTTCCTAAGGCTCGATTAACGCAAACGACGGGCAAAAATCCTACGGGCCATCAAAAGTATTATGCTAAACTAGCAAAAAGATACTATGGTCCTTTCCAAATCTTAAATCCCATCAATGAGACGGCTTATCAACTCAAGTTGCCCAACCATTGGCTCATACACAATGCCTTTCATGTATGCCTACTTAAGCCCTACAAAGGAGAGCCACTAACTGAACCAATTATTGAAGACCCTCCCGAAGTTGAAGACCGAGAAGAAGTGATACAACTCGAAGCTATCCTTCGGCATGAAGACAAGGTACTACGACATGGTAAGATTATCCGACGGTATCTTATTAAGTTCAAAAATCATCCTTTTGAAGATGCTAGATGGATGCAAGGAATACAGCTTAAGGATAGTATGAACCTTGTCAATGCTTACAATTCTACATTAGAGTAAGCAAATGTACAAATTTCTTTTAAATGACTCATGTTTTTGTCTTATAACACTAGTTCTTTTACTTAATTGTGCACAAATTTAACTAGTATGCATGCTTAGAATCATGTTTGTGATGACGACGTCTCTCAAACACCAAGTAGAATTTGTCACTCTACTTTGGGAGAATGAAATGGACTAAAGAGCAGACATGCTTGTGGCATCTATGTCTCCCAAGCACCAAATGGATTAGTCATCCATCTTGGAAAGATGTCGTAGGGTAAAAAGGGATCTTCTACCCGCTAAGTAAAATTGACTAATGACTAAGGCTTTATCTCTTCTACCTCATAGTCGAGGACGAGCGACTATGATTTCAAGACAGAGGTAATGTCATAAAATCTAATATCTAATATCTAACCAACCCAAATGATTTTCTCATATTGAATTGATCACTTAATGTGGGAGAATAAACGGGAACAAGTGTTAAGATATAGACATGTGCTTTTAGATCTATCTCAACACGGGGCCAATGGTAAAGGGGTCCAAATGAGAGATGGTCTATCAAAGAGAAAGGCTAACAAATGGAGCATAAGACCTTAGGGTTAGCTTCATTGAAGACCTCCAATAATGTGTGTAAAAATCCTTTGACCTTAGGTAAGCTAGGGCTGAGCTTGAGGCGCGGGAACCCGACCCAGTTCGAGGTGCTTGTCTTGCTTGTCATGCTTGATGACTAACGTGCTTGAGGTGCTTGATGATTGAGGTGCTTGAGATGCTTGAGGTGCTTAATGATTGAGATGCTTGAGGTGCTTGACATGCTAGGGTTGCACTTGAGGTGAGAACACAGCCCAAGCTTAAAGTGCTTAAGAGCCAAGCTTGTGGTGGGAACTAAGCCTATGCATGAGGGGCTTGAGGTGTCAAAAAGTCAAATATTCAATCCCTACAAGGAGGGGGTGAGCCCTACATGAGGGGGGATGAGAGAGAACACCCACACACTCACACAAGGCATGCATGGTACAAAGAAAGCAGAAGGGACACTTGTCAAGTTCCTCCTCATGTTCCCCTCATGGTGTGCCCGAAGCCTATTGGTTGGCTACCCAAGGGGTCCAATAATACTTTAGGAGATTTAATTAATTTATTTAGCATTTATCTAGCCCTCTCTCTCAAAGGGTAAAGGGGGACACTTGTCTCAAGGCTACCCTTGCTGCTTGTAATGCCTCCTGCTTATGATTGGCTAGGCCTGGAGGGGTCCAATGAGCTTCAAGCATGAGCTACAAGGGGAGGGTCGACCCAAGAAAGCTAGGGGGTTTCTTAGGGGGTATACTCACCCATACACACTCACAAACACTCTTATTTTGTGCTATGCAAAGTGCAAGATCTCCCTCTCCTTCTCCAAGCAAGTAGAGGTTGAGAGCCTACACCAACACTCTTGGATATGGAGTGCAAATCCAACCAAGAGCCATGATTCAATGCTTAATCTTGCCATTTCCTTATTCTTCATTACTATGCTATTATGTATGCTAGCAACAAGAGTTATGATAAGTGAGGAACTAATGCTTTCTCCTACGAAATGTTTCTTCTTCCTCCGCCCTACCCTCATTCCCTGCTAGCTCTCTCCACCTTCGATGGTGTTTGAGGTCTTGGGACTGAGGCTTGGGATAGTTAAATCTTTCTTCAAGTTTATGTTATGTTTGTGATGCATCAAGCTTTCCATCTTCATTGCATCACGTAGGTCATAAGGAACACAAAGATTGTATTGTAACAAGTCTCTCTTAATGGGAGAAATCATAATACAAATGCCTATTAGCCGGCTCCACATAAATCCGGTCCTCAACTGTTGTCATGTTCTCTAAATTCTCTCTCTTGCAAAAGTATTGTTCATGCCAAGTTAACTAATTGCTATGATTATGTTGCTATCTTCAATTATGTTCACCCGCTATGCTCACAAAGTCATTTCTCAAAAGTACTCTCATTAATTTCCGCTACTCTCAAATTAAATAGGCCAATTCCATTACATTGGTATCAAAGCATTTGGTTTCTCTTTTCTTGCTTAAGAAGAGAGGTCCTTAAGTAGCCTATAAATGGTTGATGTTGTTAATTATATTAGGGTAAGTGGAACTGGGATCTATTATCGGTTTTGTTGAGCCCACTATGTGGGCGATGGTGCACAAATCGGGAGCTTTGGACTTAATAATGGAGTCTTTTTAGACTTGCCTACGGCTTTACCATTATTGAGCCATAAGAAGTCCGAAAGGAGCTAGCCCTCGGCAACTCTGCTATGTTAGACCTGCTCCTCTACTCTCTATAATTAACCACTTCGAGCCGTGGGTGTAGATACTTAAGAGCCGATTTTCAAAGGCTAAGAGGAGTGGCAACTAAGGTTTTGAATTGCCAAAGCATACTCTAAGTACATACATAAATTTTGTTAACATGGATGACAATAATCAAGAGAGTAGAATGAACATTGATAGATTTGATTTTGCACATGAAGGTGCTAATGATGATGCTCCCATGTTTGTGAATTATCTCATCACTAGGTTGCAGCAAGCTATGGGCAACCCTGCTTTGCAAGCCAAAGTTACTCAACAACTTTGTGCTTATGGAATTTCCCTTCCTCTCCAAGAGGAGAGAGAGCTTAGGAGGCCTCTTGAAGAGACCCCCAAAAGAAGACTCTCTCCCATTCGAGAGGAGGAATCCAAAGAGCAAGAAAGCAATGAAAGTTTAATTTCCTCTGAAGATGTGGTTCCACGAAGACGGCAGTCTAAACGAAATCCCACTCCTCCCAAGAGGAAAAGATCAACACATAGTGCTTGTCCTCATCACTCTAAAAGGCAAGAGAGGAAACAAAGGAAGAAAAGGGCTAGGAAGAGGTCACCCTCTTCTCCTTCTTCTTCACCTTCCTCCTCTTCCGACGAAAGTTATGTCTATTCTCCTAGAGAATACAAGAGGGGAGGACATCGCAAATCATTTCCTGCATGGCGAAGGTCACAAAAGCTAAAGAAGTTCAAGGAGGGAGGAAAGAGTATCTCTTTTCTCACCTATGATGGCACCTTTGGTACTACCGACAAAGTGTTGGCCTTCATCCAGCAATTTGATGCGGCCTTTGGAGACGAGGGCTTCACAGAGTCCTCCAAGCTACGCCATGTAGCTATGCACTTCCAAAAGTCAGCTCGTCAATGGTGGGCTAGCCTTCGTGGCAATGGTGAAGCCCCAAAGACATGGAAAACTCTACAAGTTTCCATCATGAAGCAATTCCTTGCAAGCGATGCAAAAGACACCGCATTAACTTTTGGTTGTTGTGAAAGTGTATCGGCCACTTGATTGTGCTTACCAACAATGTGAGCAATATGAAAATAAATTTGCGAAAGAAAATTATCCCACCTCATTTGTTTGTCAGAAAGCTTGGTTTGCGTCATGAAGTACTTGAGACTTTGGTGGTCGGTTCGCAAAATAAATGGAGTCCCCAATAGATAGTGCTTCCATGTGTCTAGGGCATGTTAAACAACTAAAAGATTTTTTTCTTACATACCCAAGACTTGCTCATCGGCATTGAGCCTTCGTCTCTCAGGCATGCCCTTCTTGAAGCAAGACTGCTCCAAGGCAGTTTAGTAGTCGATAAGTACTTAACGTTCTTCTTTATTAAGTCATGCAATGGTTCTACTATTTGAGAAAATTTTTCTATGAAGCATCTATAGTATGTACACATACCAATAAATCTTCTTAGCTCATGTAGATTCCTTGGATTAGGCCATGCTTTAATTACCTCCAACTTTGATGGATCCATGTGGATTCCATCTTGAGAGATAATATGACCTAAGCATTGAATCTCTCGAAGGAAAATTTTGCTCTTCTTTTGATTGATAAAAAACTTGTTCTCCCTCAAAGCTTGAAAAATTACCAGGAGGTGTTGCTTGTGTTCCTCCAAAGACTTGGAGTAGATGATGATATCAGCAAAGAACATCAAAGAACACTCCAGTGAATTTGTGGTAGGGATCAAAGATTTTCTCCATTAAACGATTGAACGTGGCTGGTGTATTAGTCAAGCCAAAAGGCATGATTAGATATTCATAATGACCAAACATTGTATGGAACACGGTCTTTAATATATCTTCATTCACTATCTTTATTTGATGGTAGCCACTTTTAAGGTCAATCCTACTGAAGAATTTCAAACTTTGATGCTTATTAAATAGATCTTCTACCCGCGGTATGGGAAATGTTTTTTTGATAGTGATATGGTTTAGCGCTCGATAGTCCACACACATGTGATATGTATCATATTTATTTGCACTAAAAGGACTAGAGAATAAAAGGGAGAGGAGCTAGGCCTCACCATCCCCTTGTCTACCAATTCTTGTACTTGCCTCATGATCTCCTCTTGTTGAGCTTGGGAAACTCGATAAGGAGGCTTGTTATGCGGTGAGCTTCCTGGTAGGAACTTAATTTGATGGTCATCATCCCCTCATTTTGGAGGTAAATCCATAGGGATATCATCGATGAACACATCTGGGAATCCATTTAGAAAATTAGACAAGTCTAACTCTTTTGATTCCTACCATTTACATTTGATGAAACATTAGGACCTTTTAGGGACTCTTTGACAAAAAACATGTACGCAGAAATTGAGATTTTCATTGATTTATCAAAAGCAGGAGGATTTACAAGTGGCATAGTACGACCAGAATCACTAGCATCTATATACATACTCTTTTCCCTGTAGGTGAAGTAAATTCTCCTTTTAGGGAACTTCATGTTGGAAGCCATGCGAGTGAACCATGGTGCCTATAGGATAACATCCTCATGTTGGAGAGGAGAGATGAAAAAATCTTCTTTGTCAACGTAGCTTTAGACATGAAGCCTTAACTTCCCAATCAAGGGAGTAAAGAGCCTTGCTATCCCTTGAAAGCTGTATCGGCAGTTACAGTATCTCCCATCTCGAAACCTTGAATGCCCAACTTGGTGGCCAACTCCGTTGATATGAAGTTGTGAGTAGAGCTAGGGTCAAACAAGACGAAGGCATGATGCTCCCTTCCTTTTCCCCAAGCAAAGGAGAGAGATGATCCTTTGCAATGAGCATCCTCTTTTTGAGCTTCGACAGTGGAAAATCTAGGAGTCTCATTGTGGGCATTTCTCTTGGGGAAAGAACGATAGCCATCTCCTTGCTCCCCATACTTAAAACATTTGTGGTCCTTGCAAAAATCTTCAAGCTCTTCAAGAAAGAGTTTATTTTTACCGTTGTAAACTCCCTTCTCCTTGGACCGATTGTTATTGTTATCATAAAATATAATATGTAACTTTACCAAATGATTTTCTCATATTAAACTGATCATTTAATATGGGAAGATAAAGGGGAACAAGAGTTAGGATATAAACATGTGCTTCTAGACCTATCTAAACCATGTGCAATAAGTGCTTCTAGATTTACCTCAGCAAGGGACCAAGAGGAGAGATGGTTACATCTGAATAGGGGTCTAAAAGGAGGTAGTCTATCAAAGAGCAATGTGCATCTAATGGAGCTTAAAAGACCTTAGGGTTAGCTTCATTAAAGACCTCCAAAAGTTAGTGTTAAAAATTCCTTTGACCTTAGGCAAGCTAGGATTGACCTTGAGGTGGGAATCCTACCCATGCATGAGGTCCTTGTCTGCTTGCTAACTAAAGTGCTTAAAGTGTTTGTGGGAACCTTGCCCAAGCTTGAGGTGATTCTCATGCTTAAATGACTAAGGTTCTTGAAATGTTCAATTCAAAGATAAACTCTCAAGAGGCGTAAACAGTTTCCATGCTTAATTGACTAAGTGCTTGAAGTATTCAATTAAAACCAAACGACTTAAGAATCATAAAAGACACATGCCAAAATCTTCCACATGTGGCCCTCATGATGTGCTTGAATCTTATTGGATAGGCTTTAAAGGGGTCTAATGAGAATTTAGATACATAAAAATAAATCATTAAGTTCTTTCTCTCAAAGAGGAAAAAGAGGACACATGTCCAAATGATATAATTAAATAATACGAGAGCGAGAGAGAGAGAGAGGTGGACTAAGCATGAGAGGGAGGTATACTCTCCCCCCCCCCCCCCCCCCCCCCCCCCCCCCCCCCCCCCCTCCCCCAATACACACTCTCTCTCTGTCTCTCTCTCTCTCTCTCTCTCTCTCTCTCTCATTGTGTGAAGGGCAAAGTGCAAGAGCTCCATCTCCTTCTCCAAGCTTGTTGAGAAGTTGAGAGCCTACCCCAACACTCTTGGCTATGGAATGAAAATCCAACCAAGAGCCATGCTTCAATGCTTAAGATTTTCATCTTCTTCATCTTCATTACTATGCTATTATGCTATGCTAAGTAAGAAGAGGAATGATAAGTGAGAAGTATTTCTTTCTCTTATGAGTGATTCTTCTTCCTCTTCCTTACCCTCATTCCCCACTAGCTCTCTCCACCTTCAACGGTGTTTGAGGCCTTGGGACTGAGGCTTGGGATAGTTAATAATTTTTGCAAAGTTTATGTTATGCTCGTGATGCATGAAGCTTTCCATATTCATAGCATCACCATGGTCACAAGGAACACAAAGGTTGTATTGTACTAAGTCTCTCTTGATGGGAGAATCTATAATACAAATGCCTTTTGAGGGGGGACCGGCCCCAAGTAAATCCGGTCCTCAAGTATTGTCATGTTCTCTAATACTCTCTCTCTTGCAAAAGTATTGTTCATGCCAAGTTAATCAAGTACTATGTTCATGTTGCTACCATCAATTAAGTTCACCATCTATGTTCTCAAAGTGATCTCACAAAAAAGCTCACTTTAATTCTCTTAATTCCGCTATTCTCAAAGTTCATAGGCCATTTCCATTACATTGGTATTATCCGAGCGTTTGGTTTCTCTTTTCTTGCTTAAGAAGAGAGGTCCTTAAGTAGCCTATTAATGGTTGATTTTGTTAATTATATTAGGGTAAGTGGGAGTGGGATCTATTATCAATTTTGTTGAGCCCACTATGTGGGATATGGTGCACACTTTGAGAGATTTGGTCTTAATAATGGGTTCTTTTTAGACTTGCCTACGACTTTACCATTATTGAGACATAAGAAGTTCGAAAGGAGCTATCCCTCGGCAATTATGCTATGTTAGACCCACCCCATTACTCTCTATAATTAACCAATTTGAGCCGTGGGTGTAGATATTTTGTCTTATAAGACACATCTCTTTCTTTTATTGTGCACAAAATTTAAGAAGTATGCACGCTTAGGATCATGTTTGTGGTGACGACGTCTCCCAAACACCAAGTAGAACTTGTCACTCTACTTTGGAAGTATGATATCCATGGAGTAAAGAGCAGACATGCTTGCGGCAGCTAAGTCTTCCGAGCACCAAATGGATTAGTTATCCATTCTGGAATGATGTCGTAGGGTAAAAAGGTATCCTCTACCCGCTAAGAAACATAAAGTAATGACTAGGATTTATCTTCTCTACCTCATAGTTGAGGACGACTATGATTTCAAGAGAGAGGTAATGTCATTAAATATAATATCTAACTTCACCAAATGATTCTCATATTTAAACTAATCATTTAATATGGGAAGCTAAAAGGGGAACAAGAGTTAGGATATAGATATGTGCTTCTAGACCTATCTCAACAGGGGACCAAAAGGAGAAATGGTTGCATCTCAATAGGGGTCCAAAAGGAGATGGTCTACCAAAGAGCAATGTGTAATTAGTGCTTCCAGGTTTACCTTAGCAAGGGACCAAGAGGAGAGATGGTTACATCTCAATAGGGGTCCAAAAGGAGGTAGTCTATCAAAGAGCAACGTGCATCTAATGGAGCTTAAAAGAGGAGAGATGGTTACATCTCAATAGGGGTCCAAAAGGAGGTAGTCTATCAAAGAGCAACGTGCATCTAATGGAGCTTAAAAGACCTTAGGGTTAGCTTCATTAAAGACCTCCAAAAGTTAGCATAAAAAAGTCCTTTGACCTTAGGCAAGCTAAGGCTGACCTTGAGGTGGGAATCCTACCAAAGCATGAGGTACTTGTCGCCTTTCTAACTAAAGTGCTTAAAGTGTTTGTGGGAACCTTGCCCAAGCTTGAGGTGATTCTCATGCTTAAATGACTAAGGTTCTTGAAGTGTTCAATTCAAAGATAAACTCTCAAGAGGCATAAACAGTTTCTATGCTTAATTGACTAAGTGCTTGAAGTGTTTAATTCAAACCAAATGACTTAAGAAGCATAAAAGACACATGTCAAAATCCTCCACATGTGGCCCTCATGATGTGCTTGAATCCTATTGGATAGGCTTTAAAGGGGTCCAATGAGAATTTGATGCATAAAAAATAAAAATAAAATAAGTAAGTTCTTTCTCTCAAAGAGGAAAAAGAGGACACATGTCCAAATGATATAATTAAATAATACAAACGAGAGAGAGAGAGAGAGAGAGAGAGAGAGAGAGAGAGTTCTTTCTCTCAAAGAGGAAAAAGAGGACACATGTCCAAATGATATAATTAAATAATACAAACTCGCATGTCAAAACAACAAGCCCAATGTGAGTTCGAAAAAGCATGTAAGTCTGGCGGCAATGATTTCCCCTTGGGATAAAACAAGCCAAGATGTAAAGTACCACTAAGGTAGCAAAAAATCCTCTTGAGAGCCTGCCAATGCTTAGACCCTGGGCTATGCATAAATCTGCTGACCTATGAGACTGCAAACTGAATATCTAGCCTCGTGTTGCATACATAAATGAGGCAGCCAACAACAGTTTGGTAAAGAGTGACATCAGTAGGATTGCCAGCATCATGTAAACTCAATTTCAAACCTGTTTCCATGGGAGTGGCAATAGGTTTGAAATCCTCAAGTCCAAACTTACATAGTAATGTCTCTATGTAACTTTTCTGACACAAGGCAATACCACCATCATACTGCTTAAACTATATGCCCAAGTAATGATGCAACAGCTCCAAATCTTTCATCTTGAAAGTAGCATTCAAATCAGCCTTAAATTCAGCAATATGTCTCTCATTTGGTCCAATGATTAGCAAATCATCTACATAAAGAACCACGATGAGAAGTACATCACCCTCATGCTTTACATACAATGTGCTTTCTGTTGGACTGTTACGAAAGCCTTGTTTGACCAAATGAGTGTCACCTTTCTCATACCAAGCACGAGGAGATTGCTTCAACCCATACAAAGCCTTGTTACATTTGCACACTTTGTCCTCTTGTACTTTCTTGACAAAACCTCGAGACTGCGTTACATAAACTTCCTCAGATATGTCACCATTCAAGAAAGCAGTAACAATGTTTGTACATCCCAACCAAAATGAGCTGCCAATGCACATAGAAAATGCACAGTAGTCATACGTAAAGTGGAAGCAAAAGTCTCTTCATAATCTATGCATTTTTGCTGTGCATAACCCTTTGCAACAAGTCGAGCCTTATGGCGATCGATCTCACCATCTGGCTTGGGTTTCAACTTGTAAACCCACTTTGTACCAATGGCCTTTTTGCGAGCAGGCAAATCACATAAAGTCCATGTGTCATTTCTATAAGTGCATCATATTCTGATTGCAGCCATCCAATTTTTTGAATTCTGTGCTTCATCAAAAGACAGAGGCTCCTCAACATCATGTAAGCTAAACACAGCCAAAGCATAACAATTTGATGCATAAGATGCATGGCGAGAGCCTGAACGAGTACGACTAGACAGAGGTGCATCCTATTTACTGTCACGCAAAGTGTGCACCAGCCATTTTGGCATACCTGTAGCCTGCTCATTTCAGCCCTTTCCTCATCAAGTACATCATGTACATCTGCATCAGTAATAGGTTGATCTGTAACATTTTCAGAAACCCCCATAGACTGTACATTTTACTCATTGGAATTTACATTTGTATTTCCACCACTGAAAAAGAGGCAACAAAGTGTCATAAATGTCCTATGAGCTTACATTACCGTCTCTAGTACATAACAGCAAGGGATGAACAGAATCTTCCACAAACATTACATCCCGTGAAATGAGAATACGTTTTGTTTGTGGATGATACAACCTGTAAACTTTGCTTTCAGCACTATAACCAACAAAAATACATTTGACAACCTTATCATCCAATTTTCTGCGCTCTGTTTGTGGCACCAAAGCATATTCCAAATAGCCAAAAACACGCATGTGCTCAATAGAAGGCTTTCTATCATGCCATGCTTCATATGGAGTATTAGACTACAAAGATTTCGTAGGACACTTGTTTAGTACATAAGTGGCACACATGATGGCCTCAAGCCAAAAAGAATGCGGCAAAAATTGACTTTTGACCATACATCGTGCCATTTCCGTAAGTGACCTGTTTTTCCTCTCAGCAGCATTGTACATTGGTATTTTATCCCACGAATGGCCAAAAATGCATTGAATTCATGAGACATATGCTCTCCGCTCGATCGGAATGGAGGGTGCCCATAGTACACTTCTAGACATTTTCCGCCATAGCGAAAAATTGTTTGAAGCACATAAAAACTTTGGACTTTGCTTTAAGCGAAAATACCCATGCATGCCTGGAGTAATCATCAATGAAAGTCACAAAGTAAAGGTAATTGCCCAAGGACGGAGTTTGCATGGGCCCACAAACATCACTATGCACAAGCTACAACCTGCATGTGGCCCGAAATGAACAATCCTTTGGAAACTTAGAACGCTGCATCTTACCCAAAATACAGCCTTCACAAACATGTTTGACAGGTGCTTCAAGAGGCGGCAAAGAAGCAACCGTATCAGATTTCTGCAAACGCAGCAAACTGGCAAAATTTAGGTAACCAAAACGTGCATGCCAAAGTTTTTCATCTGAAATAGCCCTTGAATGTGCAACTGCATTTGCAAAATTTTGTCCACACTTGTCATACAAACTGAGCTTTTACAGCCCACGACACAAAAGCCCAGATGCAACGATTTCATCACCAAAACTGAGATCATGAACTATACATCTGTCATCCACTAATTTGACTACAAGTCCAAGTCTAGAAAGTGCAGATACAAACAAAAAATTCTTCTTGATCCCAGGTACAATAAGCGCATCAACAAGTGTGAAAGACTTGCCATTAACATCAGCAAGCATAATTTTTCCAACTCCCTGAACCGGATAAGAGGAATTGTTGGCACAAGTGATTGAATCCCATGAGGGACAGAGTCGAGAGAGGTGAACAATTCACGATGTGAGGTAATGTGCTTTGTAGCACCACTATCGAAATACCACATATGTGAATCTGCAGCAACTGACATGCATGCATCATGGATAGCAGGATTGTAAGTGTGCACTCTGCACTAAAAGCCCATTCTGCATCAACATCAGCACTACAGTCTCCTTTAATAGAAGACTCAACGATGTATGTATTTGTAGTGGAACCAACATTTGCAGTGGAACCACCCTCTTTCTTCTTAGCCTCTTTTGCCTTCAACTTAGGACACTGCTTGATCAAGTGACCTTATATTAGCTTTAAAATAATGGCAACACATCTTCTTTTTTCCCTTATCACTAGAATTGCCAGACGAAGTGCTGCCAGCAGAAGCATTGGGAACAGAAGTTTTGCCACTCGCAGCAGAACCATAAGAAGTGGTTGCATTGCTGTTACCACCCTTTCTTTGAGAAGCACTAAAGCCTGTTCAACTGCACGCTGTCTAGTCCTGTTTTTTCTAGAAAGTGACTTTTGTAACAGCAATGTGCATAATGCATCAAACTTGACAACTTCTGGATTTCCTTGGGTCATAAGTCTCCAAGTACTAGCAAAAGTCTGGTAAGAATCTGGGAAGGCATCGAGGACAGTCTGCACAAGGGAACTATCTGAAATGACTTCACCTGCAGAAATAAGGTACTCATTGATATCCTTGACACTAGCAAGAAAAGTGTCCATATCATCTTCCTCATACATAATCTTCGACTCCAGCTCTTTACACAACAAAGCAATTTTAGCCTCATTGCGACTTGCATAAAGACCAGCCAAAATATTTGCAGATTTTACTGAACAAATGTGAGGAACAATGGTGTGTTTCACAGACAATGCAATCAATGCATGAGCCTGCGCATCCTTTACATCCCAACGAGATTGTTCTGTCGTAGGCAAAACAACTCTTATAGCAGCAATCCTTGTAGCAAGACCTGTAACATCCTCAACATTGCCTGCATCCTTAGAACCAGGATGTACATCAATGCCCTGCACAATATTCCAGACTCCCTTTGACACAAGAACATGTTGCATCATGTAAGCCCACATAGGGTAATTGGCCCCATCCAACCTATCCTCAACAACAAACATCTTGAAGACATTTGTGTTGTTGTTAGCCATGATAAATGCTGCACCTGATGTGAAAACTGCCCGAAAATAGGAGAAATGGAGCGGTAACAACACATGCGATATAGCACAAACCGTAGAAGACTGTAAGGCACCTATTATGCAAAAAACGGCACTGACAAAAATTCTACACAAAATGAAAAAATTGCCTGTGCAGACCTGCCTGTAGTGGAAACGGAGGCTGAATTGA
Organism: Adiantum capillus-veneris; assembly: GCF_014529385.1. Taxonomy (NCBI): domain Eukaryota; kingdom Viridiplantae; phylum Streptophyta; class Polypodiopsida; order Polypodiales; family Pteridaceae; genus Adiantum; species Adiantum capillus-veneris. Next base: position 116,457,027 of record NC_140959.1, on the reverse strand, counting down.
GCCCGAATCAGAAATCCTGTTGGGCTCATTTCGATCTCTGATTGGGCTCATTTTTTGAATTGAAGTCCTGTTGGGTTCATTATGAATCAGAAACGAGCCGTCCTAAAATATTCGTTGACCTGCAAACGCTCGCCAAACCTCACTGTTATCGGAGAAAGCGAGGAGGCATGTGCTGGAGCAGCTGGCGACTAAGCCCGAGAGGACGTAACCTGCTCTGATACCAATTGTTGGAATTAGGGTTGCAGAGAAACGCACACAGCTCGGAGAAGATGAAGGAGCTCAAAGCACACAATAGAGAGTGTGTTACTTAGTGTGCAATGGAAAGATATGTAGCCCTAGAGTGATGGGCATATATACAATGCACGGGGGAAAAAACCAACATAGATGTGTTCAAGATGTTTGTTGCTGAGGATAGATTGGATGGGGACAATTACCCTTTATGGGCTTATATGATGCAACATGTCTTTGTGTCAAAGGGTGTTTGGAATATTGTGCAGGGCTTTGATGTACATCTTGGTTCTGAGGATGTATGCGATGTTGAGAATGTTGCAATTTTTGGTGGTAGGATTGTTGCTGCCAGAGCTGTTTGCCTACAACTGAGCAAGCTCGTTGGGATGTAAAAGATGCGATGGCAATTTTGTGAAGCGTACTATTACTCCTCACATTTGATCAACGAAATCTGCAAAATAGGCTTGGGATATTCTGCGTGGTCTTTATGCAAGTCGCAATGAGGAAAAAATTGCATTGCTGCGTAAAGAGCTGGAGTCCAAGATTATGCATGAGGAAGATGATATGGACACTTTCCTTGCTGGTGTCAAGGATATCAATGAGAAACTTATTTCTGCAGGCAAAGTCATTTTTAACAATTCCCTTGTGCAAACTATTTTTGATGCTTTGCCAGATTCTTATTGGTAGTACTTGGAGACTTATGACCCAAGGAAATCGAGAAGTTGTCAAGTTTGATGCATTATGCACATTGCTGTTGCAAGAGACACTTTCTAAAAAAAATAGGACTAGACAGCGTGAAGTTGAACAGGTCTTTATTGTTGCTCAAAGAAAAGGTGGTAACAACAACAATGTAGCCACTTCTCATGGTGCTTCTGCTGGCAAAAATTTGTCTGGGAATTTTGATGAAAAGGGAAAAAAGAAGATGCGTTGCCATTATTGTAAAGCTAATGATCACTTAATCAAGCAATATCCTAAGTTGAAGGCCAAAGAGGCTAAGAAGAAAGAGGCTGGTTCCACTACAAATGCTGGTTTCACTACAAATGTAGCTATTATTGAGTCTTTTTTGAAAGGAGACAGTGATGCTGATATTGAAGTGCAGAGTGCACTTATGATCCTTTTGTCCATGATGCATGCATGTCAGTTACTGCAAATTCACATGTTTGATATTTTGACAGTGGTGCTACAAGGCACATAACCTCACATCGTTATTTGTTTACCTCTCTTGAGTCTATCCCTCATAGGAATACAGTCACGTATGCCAACAAGAAATTGAAAAGATTGCACATACTACTGCAAATGGAAGTTCTTTCACACTTGTGATGCTTTGTATGTACCTGGGATCAAGAAGAATCTTTTGTCGGTATCTGCACTTGCTAGAGTTGGTCTTGTAGTCAAACTTATGGATGACATATGTACAATATATGATCTCAGTTTTGGTAATGAAATTGTTGTATCTGGCATTTTATGTCGTGGGTTGTATAAGATCACTTTATATGATGAGTGTGGAAGAAATTTTGCAAGGATTCTAAGGCTATTTCAGATGCAAAACTTTGGCATGCACGTTTTGGGAATCTAAATTTTTCCACTTTGCTACGTTTGTAGAAATTTGATATGGTTACTTCTTTGCCGCCTCTTGAAGCACCTATCAAACAAGTCTGTGAAGGTTGTATTTTGGGTAAGATGTAGCATTCAAAGTTTCCTTCAGTTAGGACCACATGCAAGTTGCAGCTTGTGCATAATGATGTTTGTGGGCCCATGAAAACTCTGTCCTTGGGCAATTACCTTTACTTCATGACTTTTATTGATGATTACTCGAGGCATTCATGGGTGTATCCGCTTAAGGTGAAGTCCGAAGTGTTTTCGTGCTTCAAGCAATTTCTGGCTATAGCTTAAAATGTCTTGAAATGTACTATGGGCACCCTCCGTTCTGATAAGGGGGGGGGGGGGGGGGGGGGGGGGGGGGGGAGTATGTGTAACTTTTAATGGTCTAGTAACTTATGTGTAGCGGAAAATAGCATGAACATAGTGAGCATTTCATTAGAATAGCTTCCTAATGAGAATAACAAGAGTGATGACGATGTCGATCCTCTCACACAAGCTCCAGCCTCACACAGGGGGGGCAGCATTGTTAGTAGCTATAGTGCAACAAGGACCGGATTTGCATGGAGCGGGTCCCCCCTCCAAAGGCTAGGGTTTTTCCCATCAAGAGAGACATTTTACAATACAATTTCTTGTGTTCCTTCAATACTAGCTAGTGCAATGAAGATGGAAACTTCATGCACTAAGCAAAACACTTATCAAACACAACATCAATTTCCTCACGGTCTCAGACCCAAGACCTCACACACCTTTGAAGATGGTGAGAGCTAGCGGGGTATGAGAGTAGATTGAGAGGAAGAAGGAGTATCTTACGAGAATAATTCCTTGCAAAAATCAGCCCCCTTTCTCTCTTGGTCGACCCCCCTTGCTAAATGCTCATGCTACAGCCCTATTGGACCTCCCCAGGCCTAGCCAATGGAAATTAAGCAGCATAAGTGATAGCCTTCTGACATGTGTCCCCCTTTCCCCTTTTGTGAGAGCTTTAGGTAATTAATAAATGAAACTAAACTCTCATTGGACCCCTTTGCCTCCTGGCCAATAGGAATCAGGCAAGCCATTGGGCTGTTGAATGCTCATTGGTCCCCTTGGGAGACTGTCCAATAGTCTTCTAGAGAGCTTAATTCTTATTGGTTCTTTTATTAAGTGTTTTTTAATTTATTAAACTGGATTTACTCTAGCCTAATTCTCATTGGTACACCTCTGTGGCCATCCAATAAGATTTGAGTACACCTTGTGGGCATCTCGCGTAGGGAGCTGACATGTGTCCCTCTTTCCCCTTGTGTACAAATGAAGCTTGTGAGTGTGTGTGGGTGTTTCTCTCTCGTCCCCTACTTCTTGGGCTCGCCCCCTCCTGATGTAAGGTTTGACAAAGACCTTTTGGGACACACTCAAAGCATCCAATTCCCCTAATGTTTGACCTTTGGACACAACCTTTGAATTTTGGAACCTTAGCATTTTGGAAGTCTTAATGGGCTGAACCTTAGGGTCTTTTGAGCCCATTGTTGCACATAGCTCTTTTGCAGATGGCCCCCCTTTGGATCCCTATTTTCCCTCCTTTGGATCCCTACTGTGGCCGGTCTGCTAGCTTAACCAACATGCTAGCCTTTTCTCCCCTGGCACTTCCCCATATTAAATGATCAGTTTAACATGAGAAAATCATTTAGGAGAATTAGATATTGATTATTATGACATTACCTTTCTCTTGAAATCATCGTCGTCCTCGACTATGGGGTAGAGAAGATAAAGCATATTCATTAGTCCTTTTTGTAGTGGGTAGAGGATCCCTATGTTACCTTACGACATCGTTCCAGAATGGATGACCAATCCATTTGGCGCTTGAGAGCCTAAGCTGTTGCAAGCATGTTTGCACATTAGTCCTATCAATCTTCCATAGTAGAGTGACAAGCTCTACTTGGTGTTCGGGAGACTTCGTCTCCGCAAACTTGATCTAGGCATGCATACTACTTCATTTTTGTGCACAATAAAGAAAAAGAGAGTCTTATAAGACAAAAACTTTGTTCATTTTAAACATTTGTACATTTGCTTACTCTAGGGAAGCATTGTAAGCATTGACAAGGTTTAGGTTATCTTTTTATTGTATGCATTGCATCCATTGAGCATCTTCAAAAGGATAATTCTAAAACTTAATAAGATATTTTCGAATAGTCTTACCGCCTCTTAGTACGTTGTCTTCATGTCAGAGAATGGACTCGGGTTGCAGCACCTCTTGTTGGTCCTCGATCTCCGGTGGGTCTTCAATAGTTGGTTGTTGAGGTGGCTCTCCTTTGTAAGGCTTTAATAGGTTCACATGGAAAGCATTGTGTATGAGCCATTGGTTGGGCAACTTGAGTTGATAGGCCATCTCATTGATTGGACTAAGAATTTGGAAGAGACCATAGTACCTTTTTGCGGGGACAGTTACGGAGCGAGCTTGACGAAGCGAGCTTTGGAGTGAGCTTTTTTTTTTCCCATCTCACCACCACTACCTCCCATTGCCGCCCCTTAGCACCCATCACCACCCACCACCCTAGCCCACCACTGGTGGTTAGTGGTGCTAACTTACTACCACCACGTGACACCCCTACTCCTACCACCACCGCCCATTGCTGCCCCTCCATCCATTGGAGTAGCCAAGGACCTCCTCTCTCTCTCTCTCTCTCTCTCTCTCTCTCTCTCTACTTTTCTATGACGTTAATATTCTCCTCTCTTTATCTCTATCTATCTAACCCATTCCCTCTCTTGCCCACTGTTCTCTCTCTCTCTCTCTCTCTCTCTCTCTCTCTCTCTCTCTCTCTCTCTCTCCAGTCCACCTCTTACTCTACATCCGCCCCTCCCTCTTCCCTAGCTCCGATCCTTCCCCTTCTTCTCTCTCTCTCTCTCTCTCTATCTATCTATCTATCTATCTATATATATATATATATCCTCCTATCCTGCTCTCTCTCTCTCTCTCTCCCTCTCTCTCTCTCTCCACTTGCCACCCCTCGAGTCCCTCCAACCCTAGAGAGAAATGAAACAAAATGGAATGAATTGTTATATTAACTAAAATGGAATGAAATGCTACATTAAGAATTTTCATAAGGCCAAAATAACCTAGGAGACTAAACTGATACAATCTTGGTGGATCTAAAACAAGGCATGGGTACAAAGTAAAATCAGAGAGAAAGAGAGAGAGAGGGGGGAGGGGGGAGAGAGAGAGAGAGAGAGAGAGAGAGAGAGAGAGAGAGAGAGGGGGGGAGGCCAGCGGGCGAGGGAGAGGTAGATAGATATATTTTATTATCGTCCTCAGACATCAAATATGACATATGGGACCAAAGTTACATGTGATGTAGTATTTGTGTGGTTGCTGTGAGTGATTCTTGATGGTCCAAAATTGTGGTGATGAAAGTCGCAATGGAGAACCCACACTATGGCTGGGAGAGGAAAGTGTGTAGGTCTAGGTCATGGCTGAAAATGTGAAGGAAGTAAGTTCGCATGTGACCAAAAGCTGAGCACTCTAGAAGTGTGTGGTACTTAGACTCTCGAACTTGCAGTTAAAGGGAAAGGGAAAGAGAGAGAGAGAGAGGGGGGGGGGGGGGGGGTCAGAGGGGGAGAGTGGAGTGTAGTTTCTCTCTTTTTTTTAATAGGGAGAAAAGGGAGTGCAAGGAGCATATCGCTATTGCTTGCTTTGGATGGTGGCTTTTTGTTGAGTTTTTATCACTATTGCTTGCTTTGGATGGTGGCTTTTTGTTGAGTTTTTTTTTTTTGGCCTTAGCTCCTTGCACTCCCTTTTCTCCCTATATAAAGAAAAAGAGAAACTACACTCCACTCTCCCCCTCTCACAATCTCCCCCCCCCCCCTTCCCCCCCCCCCCCCCTCTCTCTCTCTCTCTCTCTCTCTCTCTCTCTCTCTCCCCCCCCCCCCCCTTTCTCTCTCATTATATTTTGTACCCAGACATTGTATTAGACCCACCAAGATTGTATCAGTTTGGTCTCATGGGTCATTTTGGCCTTTTGAAGACAATTAATATAGCATTTTATTTTTATTTCATTTCATTTCTCATTGGGATTTGAGGGACTCAAGCGATAGTGTGACAGGAGGTAGAGAAAGAAAAAAGTAAGATGCGATGGGAGAGAGATCGATAAAGAGAGAGAGAGAGAGAGAAAGAGAGCGAGCGAAAGAGAAAAGGGGGAGACAAAATTGTGAGGGAGAGAGGGGAACTGTATTGTTTTTTTAAAAGAAAGACGGGCTCACCTTGTACACCCCCCCCGTGTGCTCCCTCTCTTTCTCTCTCCCAGTCTCCTACTCTCTCTCTACCTGTGATCCCTCTTCTCTTTATCTCTCTCTCCCTCCCAATCGCCCCCCCCCCCCCCCCTCTCTTCCCTCCCGCTATCACTCTCTCTTTTTCTCCCCCCCCCCTCCTCCCCCCCCCCCCCCCCCCCCCCCCCCCCCCCCCCCCCCCCCCCCCCCCCCCCCTCCCTCTCTCGCTCTCTCTACCCTTGCCACCCTTCCCTCTCGTCCTAGTGTGTGTGTGTGTGTGTGTGTGTGTGTGTGTGTGTGTGTGTGTGTGTGTGTGTGTGAGAGAGAGAGAGAGAGAGAGAGAGAGAGAGAGAGAGAGGTGGGGGGTGGATCTCACTCTGGATGGGAGGGAAGGGAAGGGTGGGGTGGGGTGTGGAGAGAGAGAGAGAGAGAGAGAGAGAGAGAGAGGGAGTGAGGGGAGACAACGAGAGAGGGGGATGGTGGACGAGAGAGAGAGAGACACACGCACAGAGGGAAGACATCACGAGAGAGGGGTGGAGAGAGAGAGAGAGAGAGAGAGAGAGAGAGAGAGAGAGAGAGAGAGAGAGAGAGAGAGAGAGAGAGAGTCTACCCTTGGCACCCTTCCCTCTTGTCCTAGTGTGTGTGTGTGTGTGTGTGTGCGTGTGAGAGAGAGAGAGAGAGAGAGAGAGAGAGAGAGAGAGAGAGAGAGAGAGGGGTGGGGGGAGACAATGAGAGAGAGGGGGTTGGTGGGCAAGAGAGACACACACGCACAGAGGGAAGACAACACGAGAGAGGGGTGGACAGAGAGAGAGAGAGAGAGAGAGAGAGAGAGAGAGAGAGAGAGAGAGAGAGAGAGAGAGAGAGAGAGAGGGGGTTATAGAGTGACTAAGAAAAGAGAGATGAAGAAAGGAGTAGGAGATAGGAGGACTTTAGGGAAGGGATGGTAGTTTCTAGAGGAGGAGCTGGAGGAAGGGAAGGTGGTTAGAGGAGTAGATGGAGAGAGGAGGTGGAGGAGAGGAAGGATGTTGGAGGAGGAGGCTGAGGAGGAGGAGGAAACATATGGGCGGCAAGAGGAGGAAGGGAGGGCGGTACTCCAAAAAAAAAAAGCTTGCTTCAAAGCTCGTTCCGTAGAGCTCGCTCAAAGATCTAACTCTCTTTTTGCTAATTTAGCATAGTAGTTTTGGTGTCCCGTAGGATTCTTGCCCATCATGTGCCTTAATCGAGCCTTGGGAAATTTGAGTAAGACCCAATCATTTTCTTTAAAGGCTTGGTCTCTTCTGTGCTTGTCAGCAATAACCTTTTGCCTTTGCTGTGAGATAGAGATAGCATCCTTAATCTTTTGGAAGATTCTTGTAGGTCTTGGCTATACTCATCTGCAGCGAAGATCTTCCCGTGTACCTTAAGTAGCAAGGGACTTTTTGATCTTTCCCCAATTACCTCAAAAGGTGCTTTTCCCGTGGTAGTATGTATAATGTTATTGTAGGCATACTCCACTAAGGGTAAGTACTTCTCCCATTGGGATCTTTGATCTACTTTCGTTACATAGGCTTTTAGTAGATCAAGAATTGTTAGGTTAGCTATTTCACTTTGGCCATCCGTTTGCGGGTGATAGGCTGAAGAGAAATTTAGCTGTGTTCCTAAATTCTCAAAGAGACCCTTCTAGAAATTACTGGTCATTCTAGGATCTCTATCCGACACTATGAACATTGGCAGGCCATGGTACTTGAAGATTTGTGAAATGAAGAGGGTTGCCATTTGATGGGCTTTGATAGTCTTTTTGACAGGTATAAAATGAGCTTGTTCACTGAACCTATCTACTATCATCCATATTCCCATATTCCCATGGATAGACTTAGGCAATCCAAAGATAAAATCCATGGATATGCTCTCCCATGATGAATTAGGGATTGTTGGCAAAGGTTGAAGAAATCCAGGTTGCTTCCCTCTATCAAACTTTGTCTTTTGGCTTACCACACATTTAGAAACATGCTCTTGTATGTTTGCTTTCATGGTAGGCCAATAGAAATATGTTTCAATCCCCCTTAGAGTAGACTGAATCCCTCTATGCCCTGCATAAGGAGGAGCATGAGATTCATACATTACTTTCTCACTAGTGAGCTAGTAATGCATAGTCTATTGCCGTAGAGAAAATAACCATCTTGTAACGTAAATGGTTCCTCTTTCTTTCCTAGTGCAAGGGCTGAAATATATCATAATAATCAATATCTAATTCTCCTAAATGATTTTCTCATATTAAACTGATCATTTAATGTGGGGAAGTGCCAGGGGAGAGAAAGCTAGAATATTGGTTAAGCTAGCAGACCGGCCACTGTAGGGATCCAAAGGAGGGAAAATAGGGATCCAAAAGGGGGGCCATCTGCAAAAGAGCCATGTGAAACAATGGGCTAAAAAGACCCTAAGGTTTAGCCCATTAAGACTTCCAAAATGCTAAGGCTCCAAAATTCAAAGGTTGTGTCCAAAGGTCAACCCTAGGGGAATTGGATGCTTTGTGTGTGTACAAAAAAGTCTTTTGCAATCCCTACTTAGGAGGGGGCGAGCCTTTCTTGTAGGGGATGAGAGAGAAAGCCACACACACACACACACACACACACACACACACACACACACACACACACACACACACACACACACACACACACACACACACACACACACACACACACAAGCTCCCTTTACACAAAGGGAATGAGGGACACATGTCAGCTCCCTAGCCCAGATGCCCACAAGGTGTACCCAATTCCTATTGGATGGCCTTGGAGGTGGACCAATGAGAATTAGGCTAGAGTAAATCTAGTTTAATTAATTTAAAAACACTTAATAAAAGAACCAATGAGAATTAAGTCCTTTGGAAGACTATTGGACAGTCTCCCAAGGGGGCCAATGAGCATTCAACAACCCAATGGCTTGCCTGATTCCTATTGGCTAGGAGGCAAAGGGGTCCAAAGAGAGTTTAGTTGAATTATTAAATTACCTAAAGCTCTCACAAAAGGGGAAAGGGGGACACATGTCAGAAGGCTATCACTTATACTGCTTAATTACCATTGGCTAGGCTTGGGGAGGTCCAATGAGGGTAAAGCAAGAGCAAATAGCAAGGGGGCTCGCCCAAGAGAGAGAGGGGGCTGATTTTTGCAAGGAATTATGACACACACACTCACACAATCTCATGTGTGAAGTAAAGAAGACTCTCTCTCCTTCTCAAGCTTTAATGGAAAGCTTACCGGCTACTCCAAGCTTGTGAGAAGGGAGGCCTACACCAACAACTCTTGGCTTTGTGATGCAAATCCAACCAAGAGCCAAGCTTCAATGCATGCTCATCTCGTCTACCATGCTAATTACTTAGCTAAGCTATGCTAATATGAGTGATTATGTGAGGAGATGTACACCTTTCTCGTAGGATACTCCTTCTTCCTCTCAATCTACTCTCATACCCTGCTAGCTCTCACCATCTTCGAAGGTGTGTGAGGTCTTGGGTCTGAGACCGGGGATAATTGATGTTGTGTTTGCTAAGTGTTTTGCTTAGTGCATGAAGCTTTCATCTTCATTGCACTAGCTAGTCTTGAAGGAACACAAAGAATTGTATTGTACAATGTCTCTCTTGATTGGAGAAACCATAATACAAAGCCTTTTGGAGGGGGGACCGTCTCCATGCAAATCCGGTCCTCAACTGTTGTCAATAGCTTAATTTCTCTCTCTTTTGAAAGTATTGTTCATGCTATCTAACTAGGTGTTATGCTTCTTGTTGCTCTCTCCACCCAAGCACTCTTGTAATTCTCATTAGGAATCTATTCTAATGAAATGCCCACTATGTTCATGCTAATTTCCGCTATACACAAGTTCTTAGGCCATTAAATGTTACATTGGTATCAGAGCACAAGGTTTCTCTTTTCTTGCTCAAGAAGGGAGGTCCTCAAGCTAGCTATAAATGGTTGGTATTATTAATTGCCTGTGAGTAAGTAGAATAGGGATTTTTCAGCCTTGCAGTGCGCCTGCCTTCGTGCAGTTAATGGGGCATCACCGTTGAGAGCTATGGTCTTAATAGTGGAGTCCTACGGGGCTTGCCTACGGCTTAACCACTATTGAGCTATTAGAAGCTTGACAGGAGCTGGTGCTGTTTTGGTGTTGAAAGACCCTCTCTTCTATTCCTTGCAATTAATGGTATTTGAGCCACGGGTACAGTAGCTTGAGTGATTTTTCTAAAGGGGTAAAGAGGAGTAGCAACTAGGGCTTGAAGTGCCAAAGTACACCTAAAACGTTTACACCTAAAAGTTGTTAGAATGGCTGACAATAGTAAAGAGAGTGAAATTAATGTTGATAACTTTGATTTTGCTAATGAGCAAGCTACTAATGATGCTCCGATGCTTGTTAACTATCTTATTTCTAGGCTTCAACAAGCCATCAGCAATTCATCTCTCCAAAGTGAAGTGCAACGGCAGCTCCGTGCTCACGGGATTCTCCAAGCTCATCACCATGACGAGAGAACACCTAGGAAGCCTCCTTGTGAGACTCCCAAAAGAGGTCTCTCTCCAATTCGGGAAGAAGAAGAGAATCCATATGAAGGGCTCAAGAATTTACTTCTTGATGATGCATCTCCTTCCCAAAGAAGAACTCAAGAGCCTCCACCGAAGGAACGAGAAAGAAGTGAGTCTCCCGCCACCTCGGCGGAGATGGCTCCACGAAGAGGGCAGGCTAAACGCTCTCCATCACCACCAAAGCGGAGAAGACCATTGCACTCTTCTCCACACCATAATTCAAAGAGGGATGATAAAAAGCAAGAGAAGAAAAAGGCGAGAAAGAGAACACCCTCTTCTCCTCCTCTTCCTCTTATGAAAGTGATGGTGGTGATGACGACGAAGATCAAGACAAGGAAAAGACGAGAAAGAGGTCACCCTCTTCTCCACCTTCTTCAAATTCTTCACCTTTTGAAGAAAGTGATGGTGCAACCTTTGAACCATCAAAAAGAAGAGGCCATAGGAAATCCTATGCCGCATGGAAGAGGTCATCCAAGCTGAAGAAGTTCAAAGAGGGAGGGAAGAGCATCTCGTTCCTTACCTATGATGGCACCTTTGGTGCTACGGACAAAGTCTTGGCCTTTATCCAACAATTTGATGCGGCGTTTGGAGATGAGGGCTTCACGGAGTCCTCTAAGCTACGCCATGTAGCTATGCACTTTCAAAAGTCCGCCAGGCAATGGTGGTCTAGCCTACGAGCCAACGCTGAAGCTCCACAAACATGGAAAGCTTTAAGAGCTTCCATTATAAAGCAGGTTTTGGCCACCGATGCCAAAGACAAAGTACTCACCGAATGGCAAAGCTTAAAGCTCTCTCCCTATGAATCCATCCACAAATATGTAGACAAGTTTTGGGACTTACAACTCAAAGCCACTGTCTTCAAAAAGTTGAATTTTGGAGAGCAAAAGCAACAATTTTGTGCGGGCTAACCGAAGAAATGGCGGAGTATGTTAACTCCCAAAGGCCACATACCATATCGGCGGTAATACACCATACTATGGTGGCCTCTCGAATCAATTTCCAAACGGGGGCTAAAAGAAATAATAAGCCCACGGAAAACAAGGGTTCCAATGAGCCTGAGGGGAAGGACAATGTCCAAAAGTCTCCTAAGGGCAACTCCAACAAAGCTAAAGAGAAGGGAGTTTACAAAGGTAAAAACAAACTCTCTCCTGAAGAGCTTGAGCGTTATCGCAAGGATAACCGGTGTTTCAAGTGCAGCGAACAAGGGCATGCGTACCGCGCTTGTCCCCAAAAGAACAATCGCCAAGATCCTCCTAGAGCTTCCTTGGTTGAAATCCAAGAGGAGGAGACTCACCAAACTCACCACAAAGGATCTCCTCTATGCCATGCTTGGGGAAAGGTAAGAGAACATGATGCTTTTATTCTCTTTGACCCTGGTTCTACTCACAATTTTATATCTATAGAGTTGGACACCAAGCTAGGCATACAAGCCTATGAGATGGGAAATGTCCTACCCGCAGACAGTGCCTTCAAGGGGCAAGAAGCTTCACTCACTCCCTTAATCGGGAAATTGAGGCTTCATGTCCAAGGCTATGTGGACAAAGAGGACTCTTTATCTCTCCTCTCAAGCATGAGGATGTAATCCTAGGGGCACCATGGTTTGACCGCCTGGCTGCCAATGTTAAAGTTCCTGAAAGAAGAATCTCCTTTAAGTTCAAGGAAAAAGACATGTATATAGATGCTAAGGAAATGGGTAACACTATCCCCATTGTACATACGCTAGCTTTGAACAAGTCAATAAACAACTCTATTTCTGTGTACATGATTTTTGTTAAAGATTCTCAAAATGAACCTAATGCTTTAGCAAAAGAAAATAAAAGCAACCAAAAGGAATTAGAGTTATCCAATTTTCTCAAGGGGTTTCAAGACGTTTTTATTGACGACATCCCTTGTGAGCTACCTCCTAAACGAGGTAATGATGACCATGCAATTGAACTTCTTCCAGGAAGTTCACTGCCTAACAAACCTCCTTATAGAGTTTCTCAAGCTCAACAAGAGGAGATTATGCGGCAAGTGCATGAGTTAGTTGAGAAGGGCATGGTTAGGCCTAGTTCATCTCCATTTTGCTCACCTTTGCTATTAGTGCAAAAGAAAGACGGCACATATCGTATGTGTGTCGACTATAGAGCACTAAATAGGATCACTATCAAGACTAGGTTTCCCGTTCCACAGGTAGAAGACCTATTTGATAAGCTACAAGGATCGAACTACTTCAGTAGGATTGACCTAAAAAGTGGCTATCATCAAATAAGGATAGTTGATCAAGACATTGTAAAGACCGCATTTCGCACCACATTTGGTCTTTATGAATACATTGGCATGCCTTTTGGCTTGACCAATGCACCAGCCACATTTAACCGCTTGATGGAGAAGCTGTTCAGGCCTCATCGAACCTTCACTGGAGTGTTCTTTGATGATATTATCATCTACTCTAATTCATTAGACGAACACAAGCAACACCTCCATGTAATATTTCAAGTTTTAAGAGAGAATAAACTTTATGTTAATCGAAAGAAAAGTGAATTTTTCTTGCAAGAGATTCAGTATTTAGGTCACGTTATCTCTCAAGATGGCATCCAAATGGATCCATCAAAGTTAGAGGTAATAGAAGGATGGCCTAAACCAAGGAATCTTCATGAACTAAGAAGCTTTATAGGTATGTGTGCATACTATAGACGCTTCATAGAAAAGTTCTCACAAATTGTGGGACCATTACATGACCTAACACAGAAAAGCGTTAGGTATACATGGTCTGCTAGGGAGAACAATGCTTTCGAAAAGCTTATCTCTCAACCTGTGCTTACGCTACCGGATCTCTCAAAACCATTTGACGTCCAATGTGATGCTTGTGGTGATTGCCTTGGAGCTGTTTTGCTCCAAGAAGGTCATGCCATAGGCTATGAGAGTCGAAGGCTCGACCCTGTTGAGCAAGCTCTAGGCATATATGAAAAGGAACTCCTTGCAGTTCGACATGCCTTAGACTCATGGAAGCACTATTTATTGGGGACTCCTTTCATTCTGCGAACGGATCACCAAAGTCTTAAGTACTTCATGACGTAGACCAAGCTCTCCGACAACCGATGAGGTGGGAAAATTTCCTTTCACAATTTCATTTTCATATTGCTCACATTGCTGGCAAGCATAATCAAGTAGCTGATGCACTCTCAAGATGACCGAGAGTGAATGCGGTTTCCATAGCAACTCACAATGATCTATCTTCAGTGATAGATGAGTATGCTATTGATCCCGATTTTAGAGGTGTGATTTCAGCCCTTGCATTAGGGAAGAAAGAAGAACCATTTACTTTACAAGATGGTTATCTTCTCTATGGCAATAGTCACGAAGTCCTCCAAGCTAGGCCATGTAGCTATGCACTTCCGGGTGGGCTAGCCTTTGTGGCAATGGTGAAGCCCCAAAGACATGGAAAACTCTATGAGTTTCCATCATGAAGCAATTCCTTGCAAGCAATGCAAAGGACAAAGTACTTACCAAATGGCACAGTTTGAAGCTTCTCTCACATGACTCTATTCACAAATATGTGGACAAGTTTTGAGATTCACATCTCAAGGCTACTATCTTCCAAAAGATAGACTTCACCAAGAAAATGCAACAATTTTGTGTGGGATTATCTGAAGAAATGACCGAGTATGTCAACTCCGAACCGCCTGGTTCTATCACCGAAGTAATCCACCACACCATGGTTGCTTCCTGTGTCAATTTCCAACAAGGGGCTAGACAAAATGCCAAACCCATGGAAAACAAAGACAAAAATGATGCAAAGGGGAAAACCAATGCCCAAAATTCTTCCCATGGCACTTCCTACAACAACAACAATAGGTACAACGAGAAGGGAGTTTACAAAGGTAAAAACAAACTCTCTCATGAAGAGTTTGAAGCTTTTTGCAAGGACCATAAGTGTTTTAAGTGTGAGGAGCAAGGACATGGCTATCATTCTTGCCCCAAGAAGAATGCTCACAATGAGATTTCTAGGGCTTCCAGCATCGAAGCTCCAAAAGAGGATGTTCATTGCAAAGGATCATCACTTTCCTATACTTGGGAAAAGGTAAGAGATCATGATGCCTTCATCTTGTTTGACCCTGGCTCTACTCACAACTTCATATCAACAGAGTGGGCCACGAAGTTGGGCATTCAAACTTTCAAGATGGGAGACATGGTAATGGATGACACAGCTTTCAAGGGATAGCAAGCCTCCGTTACTCCCTTGATTGGGAAGTTGAGGCTCCATGTCCAAAGCTATGTCAAAAAAGAAGACTTTTTCATCTCTCCTCTCCAACATAAGGATGCTACCCTAGGGGCGCCATGGTTTGATCGCATGGCTGCCAATATGAAGTTCCTTGAAAGGAGAATCTACTTCACCTACAGGGGTAAGAACATGTATATAGATGCTAGTGAGCGTGGTCGCACTATTCCACTTGTAAATCCTCCTAATTTTGATAAGTCAATGAAGAGCTCAGTTTTTGCATACATGAATTTTTATCAAAGAGTCTCTAAAAGATCCTAATGTTTCATCAAATGTAAATGGTATGAATCAAGAAGAGTTAAACTTGTCTAATTTTTGAAAAGAATCCAAGATGTGTTCATCGATGATATCCCTATGGAATTACCTCCAAAATGAGGGGATGATGACCATTGCATTGAGCTCCTTCCAGCAAGCTCACCACCTAACAAGCCTCCTTATCAAGTCTCTAAAGCTCAACAAGAGGAGATCATGAGACAAGTATAGGAATTGGTAGACAAAGGGATGGTGAGGCCTAGTTCCTCTCCCTTTTGTTCTCTAGTCCTTTTAGTGCAAAAGAAAGATGGTACATACCATATGTGTGTGGATTATCGAGCACTAAACCATATCACGTTAAAAAATAGATTTCCCGTGCCTCGGGTAGAAGGTCTATTTGATAAGCTATAAGGCTCCGGGTGATAGCATGAAAAGGTGATGCAAAAAGTAGTGTCCTTGACACTTCTTGTTTGGCACTTATGGATGGTGCTTTAGCACACTTTTTTTAGGTTCTTGTGAAGACTAATAATTTTAAGTTTTTTAAAACGTTTCCGCCAACAACTTTAACGATTTCTTGGCTTTTGTTTGTCTGTCTGCCTTTCACGTGTGCTGCTGTAGCTGAGCACCTCTCTCTGGAGTCTGAGCTCTCTTTCCCTCTTCCTGGAGTCTGAGCTCTCTTTCTCTATCTCTGCTTACATGCCATGCAACAAAATACAACAATCTACCTCCATCTCTGAGGAGCCTTCTGTTGAAGCAAGCAAGCATGGCTTGTGTAGCCCTCTGCCTCATTAACGTCTACCTGGCTTGATGTAAGCCATATTACAGTTGACAGGTATTGGTGTGACTGGAGAGAATTTACAGTAGGGTATTGGTGTGGCTGATTAGATGTGGCAGTAAGAAATTGAACAGCATCTGCGCCTCTCTCTAGAGTATGAGCTCTCTTTCTCTATCTCTGCTTACATGCCATGCAACAATCTGCCTCCATATCTGAGCCTCCTCTTTAAGCAAGCAAGCATGGCTTGCATAGCCCTTTGCCTCAAAAGGACATATTACAGTTGACAGGTATTGGTGTGGCTGGAGAGAATCATGGCTGGAGAGAATCTGCAGCAGGGTATTGGTGTGGCTGATCAGATGTGGCAGCAAGAATTTGAACAGCAGCAGCCTTCTCTCTACTCTCAATGTGGATGGCAGCCCATGAATAGATGCATCAGTAGGTTGGGAGAGGAAATTCAGCACCAACATGTTTGTGAGGGTGAGAATAGCTTGGAAGAGGAGGGGATGTTGCACCGGAGGCACTGACAACCCCACACAAATACACGCACCGATAGGTTGGGAGAAGAAATTTAGCACCAGCCCATGTGTCTAGGTGTGAACAGAAGAGGGGAGTGTGCACCAGAATCATTATCTACACAATTTGCAACTTGCAATGCATCCCACATCTACGGAGGCATCAATTGGACACCAACAACATCCAAATGTGGATCACATTGGATGGCAGCCCATGATTGCAGACAATGAGTTTGGTTGCAATGAGCAAGCTTCAAATCCAATGGAGTGGTCTTACTCATCTAAAGATCATGTAGAAGACAATCCAGTACATGATGGGCTGCCCCCTCATGGCCGCATCGAGTACTCAACTTCAATTTGCCAAGAAGCCACACGTAGGATGCGACAATATTGGGCCATGACAAAACGAGAGAGTTGTCAAAGGAAAAGAGAACGTGATGCATCATGCTTGTCAATGCCGGAAGATATGAGTACAATTTTCACAACAATGGTGCTTTGCTGGCAAGAAGCTACAAAAGGCATGAACTGTGAAGCTAAGAAAGCCACCTTTCGATTGCTTTTAGAGAAGCCAACTTTTTGATGGTTGCACCATGGAGTAGAGAAATCTATACTCTCCAACATACAGGGTACAGTCACCACAATCAAAGCATCCTTGTGTGAAGAGGAGCTGAAACTTAAAAGGGCTTTATGCATGATGCTGGTGAATAGCGAAGGGGATCCATCAAGGTCTATAAGCAATTCGGAGATGGTGAGGTTCATAGGGCTGCATCAACGAAATTTTGCAGAAGCTAATGAACGATTAAAACAGGCTGAGGCAGGAGAATTTCCATCGCAATTATGCCGATGCCAATAGCCTCAAAGCCGTTGCATCACACAGGAGATAAGAGACAATGTTTTTGCTTTTTGGCAAACGGAGACGCCAATGTTGCCAAACAAAAAGGATGTGTGTCGGAAAAATTTGGGACGGAAATCTTACATTAAGAATCCAATACATTTACTTGACGAGTCACATGTATGCTCTAAAAATTCTTGAATTATTTTGTTCTCTTGTATGCAATAGTATAGGTACCATGCGTACATAGGTAGTAACTACATATAGTAGTATTACATCAAGTATAATGCTGTCTATCAAGCCCGAGAGGTGTGTAGGCTCCAAAAGGTAATCTTTTGGTACTTTTGGAGGACTAGCTTTCATGAGGGGAGTCAAGTACCTCAAGTATACATAAAAGCAATCAAAGGTGCTTTGGGGCAAGATGCATAGACTCTTCAATACTACCAAATTTTTTATATGTTACTTTGTAGGTGTATATTAGCTTGAAGGTTACCTTGAGTACCTACATGTAGATGGTAGTAATACTTTCCTGTCACACAGCGGTTGGTGCTCAAAAGCACCAATGTAAACTCATAAGTCCTATTTGGGTACTTTTGGATGATCAATGTACATTCAATGGTAGTTTAAAACAACCTTTGTGAACTCATAGGTCCTTTATAACCATGCATGTATACTATTAGGTCCTCTTAGGGTACTTGGAAGCTTCAAAGGTACCTTGAGATTAGGTAGAAGCTACCATGAGACCAAACATGTACTTCCAAAATACCAAATCTATGTATAGGTACTTTAGAGGTAGTCTTTGTGGTGCTTATTAATGTACCAATTCCAGGGGCTTAGGTACTTTGCAGAAATTTATACTTCTTAAAGCTAGCTTGAGA
Source organism: Adiantum capillus-veneris (assembly GCF_014529385.1). NCBI lineage: Eukaryota > Viridiplantae > Streptophyta > Polypodiopsida > Polypodiales > Pteridaceae > Adiantum > Adiantum capillus-veneris. The sequence continues at coordinate 116,438,904 of NC_140959.1, read as the reverse complement.
CCAAACATGTACTTCCAAAATAACAAATCTAGGTATATAGGTACTTTAGAGGTAGTCTTTGTGGTGCTTATTAAAGTACCAATTGCAGAGGCTTAGGTACTTTGCAAAAATTGATACTTCTTAAAGCACCATTTACAATGTCTAAGGTACTTTAGTACCTAATGAAAGGTCTAGGAAAGTACCATGTTAAGTAGAAAATTCAAGTTACAATGACTTTGACCTTGTTTTGACTACAAGTTTTGATGAGATTTACTTTTCATTGGACAGGTGGAGCTCTATAGGAGATTCCAAATGCAGTATTCACACATCAAGATCTCTCTCAAATGTTTTGAGGGATTGAAGCCTTGGTTTGTTCGCAAGTGGAAGGATAGGTACACTTGCTGCTGTATTGCTCACATACAGATGATATACATCAAGGAAGCATTCAACCAGATAAGACAAAACAAGACAGGAGTGCATAGTGAAGGGTGTGGCTGCAATTGTGATATATGCTTCACAAAAGAGGTCCTAGGAAAGTGTGGAGCTACTGCGTACATGCACAATAGCATCAATAGCTTGGCTGAGATGGTATTATGTCCAAAGCTAGATGAGTTTACGTTTCATAAACTTTCTTGCTTGAAGGGAGAATGTGATCAATGTGGATCAAAGCGGTTAGTGCTCTCTCCAAGAGAATAATCTAGAAATGTATTCCAGATTTCAGTAAAGGTGTTTGAAGACGTTGCGTCAGCCCATCAAGAAGGCAAGAAGTGCAAGGATCTACTAGTCAAGGAGATGGGATGCAAGGACTTTACATCCTTCCTTGAAAATCATCTAACCATCTACATCAAACACAATTTTATTGCCAAGTGGAAATCTCAACAATTCAAAGAGTCCTGCATTCAAAGGTTTCCTAGAGACATGGTAGTCTCTATTATAGACTTTGCTAAAAATTACTCTTTCAAGGAGTAAAATGAAATCCAATCAATGCATTGGTACTCTTCACAAATCACCATCTTGGTGCACATCACTTATGTTTGGGACGAGGCTGATAGGGTCTTAAAATATATACATTTTTACATATTTGATGACAAAGAGCATGACACATTGTTTGTATAGCATTGTATGCAAGTTCATAGTGTGTGGCTACAGGAGCAAGGTTTCAACTTCTTGAAGCGGCACTGGGTCTGGTCATATGGATGTGTTGCTCAATTCAAGGCATCTAGACCATTTTTCTATGTGTCAAGGTATGCTAGCTTCCTTTGACTCTTAAAAGAAGTGTGCGAGTTTTGTGTTCTTGCCTAGTCTTTGAGACGTGTGATTGATGTAGGTACTACTGTTTGACTGGCATTGAGATGCTATGGAGTTTCTTTGCATCGGGCCATGGCAAAGGAGAGCATGATGGGGCTGGTGCTATCGTCAAAAGGGCTCTGACACATGAGCAATTGAAACCTGATGCTTGGAACATGAAGTGTGCCAAGGATGTCATCAATTTCTTGAAACATAAATTTCATGATGAAAACACCCAGTCAGTGGGGGTGACTCGGATTTTTTGGGATGTCGAAGCGGCTGATGTACCTAGGGAGAGGAAATGGGATTGCAAGTGAGTGGAAGGGTCACGCTCATTGGATTGTGTGAATGGACACTCTAGGAATGACAAGTGTGCACTGCGCTACAGAACTCTCTCATGTTTTTTCTTGTTTTGTATGTCACAACGTTGGAGGCGATGCCTTAACACCACACACGTCGAGAACTAGAAGTACATTAGCATCGAACCCTTGGATTTTAGCTAGGTTTTGATCCACTGGATTGACATTATGTCGGTGAGTTTGAGCTATTCTACAACCTCCAACAATGGGATTCTTTGACATGACAAAGTAGAGACTCATTGTTTATTGGGGTAACTGACTTAAAGTGGCCTTATAGTCATCATTATTCATCAAAATATACCAAGGAGTCCGAGGTGTCTTGAGACAAGCTTAAGGATGATCAATCATATCTTTCCTAGATCAATCAGACTAACCCAACCAAGTCTTTCCTAAATTACAAAAAATTGCACGTTGGTTCCTTGGAAGATACCCTTCCAATTTTTAGCCAATTTTATCCTTTCCTAAATCCTTATCCACTCTTTAACAAATGCAATGTTATCACTTACAAAGAATTTGAATTACTTGTTCTTAAATGACAATGAAGACCCACCTGGGACTGGTCAGGTATCTGCTGCACTTCTGGGGCCCAAACATTCTAGTCCCTAGGCCTACTACTTGGCCCAACCTCATGATCGTATGAGGCCCTCTCCCTCTTTGTAATACTATCCTCTTCTTTGATTGGTTGGTTTTCCTGGGCCCTCTTGGGAGCCATGAATTCTATCCTTACTTAACCACTAGAGTTTTTGCTCTCTCTCTAAGCACAAGAGAGTTTTGGACAAGACTCTGAGTCTGAGTGAAAATGAGAAGCCTAGGGGGCCTATTAATTCATTTTTGGCAAGCTGGCTGAATTTATGTTATCATATACATGTGGTAGTGATGTCTATGAACACACTTAGGACCATCGGGGCATTTTTCCCTCACTTGGAGGTTTCCCCCCCGTGCATTGTATATATGCCCATCACTCTAGGACTATATTATCTTTCCATTGCACACTAAGTAATATACGCTCTATTGTGTACCTTGAGCTTCTTTTGTCTTCTGCAAGTTGTGTGTGTTTTCTTGTAACCCTAATTCCAACAATTGGCATCAGAGCAAGTTGCATCCTCTTGAGCTTAGTTGCTAGCAGCTCCAGGACACGCTTGCTCACTTTCTCCAATTTCTGTGAGATTTGGTGAGCATCTAAAAATTTGGACTCATTTCAGCCTCTATACTGTGCAAGCTATTTTGTCATCTTGTGCAGAAATTTTGTCACTGCTGTTTTTTGCATAACAAGTCCCTTACAGTCTTCTATGGTTTTTGCTGTAAAGCACGTGTTGTTCCTTATTTGTTTCTCCTCTTTTTGGGCAATTTTCACATCACGTGCAACATTTACCATGTTTGACAACAACACAGATGTGTGAGGATAGACAGGATGGGGACAATTACCCTATGTGGGCTTATATGATGCAACATGTCCTTTTGTCAAAGGGTGTCTGGAATATTGTGTAGGGCATTGATGTACATCCCGGTTCTTCGAATGTAGGCGTTATTCCCAGGGGATTCACCATGGGAAACTTACCGCACCACGTAAGTGCAGGGGAGGGGGTTATTTTTACAAGTTTCATAAGTGTATAAGTGAGGGGCAGGCCCCCAATAATTTATCTCCCAAGCTTAAAAATAAGGAAGGGGGTATCATATTTATTGTTTGGGGGGGGGGGGGAGAAGTGAGAAAAGGGGAAAATGAGAGGAAGTTTGTGTTTCAAAATCATGGCTTCCCAAAAGAGTTTGGGGCCTCAAACTTGTGAGTCAATAGCTACAAAGATACATGCAAGAACTAACACTTCTTTGTAACAGTTTCTTGTTTTGTGATTATAGTTCATTTGTTAGAGGGATGAAAGCTATAAAGAGTTTGTATAGATGAAAATTTGCACGGAGAACCTAACACAACTTTATAGCCATGTTTTTTGAGTAGTTTAGATGGGTCAGAATTGAACGAGTAGCTGGAGTGTAGGCTGAACGGGCAATAGCTTGAAAGTGAAACTAAGATACATTGAGGATACATATAGTTATCAACAGAAGTGGTTCCTTAGTACATTGCTTGCCACTATGCAACAGCTCTTGGACTAGTTTTACTTAGTTAGATCATGTGACACTTAAATTTTATATGTAAGATAGGGGTATTATAATTTTTTGCATTGATTATCGTATAAGCGTAGAAAGGGGGGTCATATTCCCTAATATGAATCGTATATAGGGGTTTTATCAAAGTTGTCCGCTCGCAGGTGGCGTCTCGTTTTGTATATAAAGTGAATCCCCCGGGGTGATATTGAGGATGTTGCAGGATTTGGTGGTAGGATTGCTACTGCCAGAGCTGTTTTGCCTATGTCTGAGCAAGCTCGTTGGAATGTAAAAGATGCACAAGTTCATGCATTGATTGTGTTGTCTGTGAAGCGCACTATTACTACCCACATTCATTTAGTGAAATTTGCAAAACAGGCTTGGGATATTCTGGCTGGTCTTTATGCAAGTCACAATGAGGCAAAAATTGCATTGTTGCGTAAATAGCTGGAGTCGATGATTATGCATGAGGAATATGACATTGACACTTTCCTTGCTGGTGTTAAGGATAGCAATGAGAAACTTATTTCTATAGGTCGTCATTTTTGACAGTTCCCTTGTGTTGACTATTCTTGATGCTTTGCCAGATTCTTACCAGACGTTTGCTAGTACTTTCAGACTCATGACCCAAGGAAATAAAAAAGTTGCCAAGTTTGATGCATTATGCACATTGATGTTGCAAGAGTCACTTTCCAAAAAAAACAGGACTAGACAATGTGCAATTGAATAGGCCTTTATTGATGCTCAAAGAAAAGCTGGTAACAGCAATACACACCTTATGGAAAATGACTGCTCGGTGGAATATTATTTTTCGTAATTATTCAATTATTGAGAAAACCCGACATTTCACCTTTGTAAATATTGGGGCTTACAAAAGTTTCCAGATTGTATCCCAGTCTTGACATTTAGATTGAGTAGATGGTTATATTGGTACATTAGGGTTTGAGATTGTAAGGTATTTATACCACTTTTTGACCTTAATGAAAAAACCTTTGTCATTTTAAAAAGCACTGTCTGTGAGTGAGCGTACTATGTACGAGAGAGAGAGTGAGAGCTAAAGCCATCTTGACGCTACACGTGCATCGGTGGTCGGAATCGAGTGCGGAGAAGTGCAGCGTGTTACCTCCGACAAGAGCTACGCGCCGATACCTACATTGCGGGTGTACGGTCCGGTTTTGCGAGCTCAACCTACGAGCTTCATCTGGTGATTCAGTGAGCATACGTTATCCGTTTTCGCATTTCAGCATATCCATGCGTTCGCATTGAGTAGAGCTACACATTAAGAACTTTAGATTTTGGAAACGACGACCAACAAATTTCGGCCAGTCATCCTACGTGATTTTGCACCGGGTGTTTAGGGTTGGGATTTTGGTTCATGGACCTTAGGGAGAGCGACCTATTGGTGTTAGTAGGGTCTCCTTCAAGTTCTGTGGCGTTTCAAGACCGTTTGATGGGTATTTGGCTCTTGTAAGTGTTGTAGGAGACCTCCTCTTATGCACTCCTAAAGGCTGTAGCTTAGACATTGGGTAGAGACCTCTGTAGGAATTATTCGAGAGTCAATCGAGTGTAGATTGACACCCTATGCTTGCTTCCACGTGCCTGCGGGTCGAGCTTCATCCTTAGCTGACAAATCTTGTTAGGTGAGTTCTCGCTGTGCTGACGTCCGTCGATGCAAATCCGCCAACATTGGCACCGCTATCGGGGACGAAAACCATAGGTAGGTGACCGAGACTAGTCCTTGAGGATAGGGATTCTTTGGCTTGCCAGAGTCTCATTTTACATTTAGATCGGAATAGAGGGTGGAGAACTCTCTAGGTCTTAGAGGGAGTTTAGGGAGCGTGTGTCTGGCCTAGATCCTTCGACTTAGGTAGACTTAGGTCGACTTCGGTATTAGTTGAGTTGTGGTGTAGAGAGTAGAAGTTTGAGTGCTAGAAGCGGTGAAAGGAGAGCTTGAGAGTCCGGAGAGGCCAGGAAGCAACCGAAACACCATTATCACCATTTCACATGATGAGTAGGAGTAGGGTAAGTAGGATATCATGATTTATGATCTAGAGCACTTCATGCATGTTATACTTGCTTGTTAGGATCATCACAAGGTTGTAAAAGACGCAAAAGAGTGGTTGAAAGCTAAAGTGAAGTTCAAAGTTGCTGTGAGTGTTTCTGATAGAGCTGCAGAGCATCAGGAGCATTTTTGTGAGGAAAAAAATAAATTTTAAGCTAGGAGACATCCTACGCATAGGATGTCTACAGGCTGATCTGGTGGAAATTTTGGAATTTTGAGTTGACCAGTGTGTTCAGAAGGTAGGTTTTACTCTATTTTCACCTAGAAAGTGGAAATTTGACCATATCTTCACAGGATAAGGTTAAATAGATGGAAATTGCCAGACATCCTACCCAAATTGTGCCAAGGCATTATTTTAAGACCAAAACCATAGGATGGCTGCATGAGCATGATCTACATGATTTATCGAGTGCCTGAGAAGGGTTTCATCTAAATTGGGTGAGAAAATTGGGTTTTAAGAAAACTTTAGCATCTTTGATTGAAAAGGGCTAGAACAGTTAAAATTGGGGTCTTTTGAAATCCAAACCAAAATCTAAGCATAACATTGGGTTTCTGACATCAAGGGGAAGCTGTGGATCAAGTCTGGCGTCAAACAGGCCAAAAAAACATCCTACGCGTAGGATGTGTTTTGGGTGATCTGGCACTCCAATTCCAACTTTGAGCATATCAAAGTGATCAACATCTCAAGAGGAGGGACCGCGATGGTTATCAAGCCGCACGAGGGCTAAGGGATTTACAAGAACCACCACTCTATTCACGATATCAAGGTGAGAGTAAGCCAAAAACTCAAGGGTCAACAGAGCGTGGAAGACCACCCATAGAGTGAGTTCGAAGAGATGAACCATCTCTTGCAAGAACCGTTAGAAATTACGGCTTAGGAGCACCATTGGGAGAGGAACCCGCCCACTACAGAAGGCCAGAGGAGGTCTATAGATTTGGACGAGAAGATCCAATGATGAGATTTGTAGACCATCGTAGAATTAGACCTTCTCAAGTGCAAAAATGGGTAAACAAGAAATACACGGGAAATAGAGATCCTCGAGATCATGTAGCAGCCTTTGTGCGTGTAATTAGAGCTGAAGAGGTGTTAGACTTTCCTACCCAATTTGCAGGGTTTGGACTAACCCTAGAGGAGGATGCTGCTACTTGGTTTGACTCTGTGGAGCGTAGAGACTATGAGTCTATGGAGGTGTTTGACGAGTTTATTGAGGAATTCTCACAAAGGGGGATAGCTCATAATACGGTCTCACAAATCCATAAATTGAAACAGAAAGACGGGAAATCTATGCAAAAGGCAGCCCTCCGACTAAAAAGATATGTTAAGTTCTACCCTGTGGAAGAACTGCCAACTCAGTCCAGACTTATGCTTATCTTTATCCAAGGACTGAGGAATGCAGATCTCTAGAAGAACTTACATATGAAGAGGAGCACGACGCTAAATGAGTTAACTAAGGAGGCTCTTTACCTTGTAGACAATTGTGCGGTCTACAAAGAGGGTGAATTCAAGGATCTTGACGACGATTCATCCTCACAACAAAGTGGAAGCTGTAAGCTAGGAGAAGTAGCTGTAAGCCAGGAGCAGCTTGTAAAGGAAGTGCTAAAAAAGATCAACCTGTACGCCAAACCTCAGGCTAACCAGCCAAAGTGGTGTGCTATTGAACAAAAATGGACAAATCTTGGGACGAAGGAATGTTATTATAACAAGGGGTATGTGAGAGAATGACCTTATGCCCCCCAGGCTCAGGTAGCATCTCCTCAACTTCCACCGATGCCTAGGTATCAAGCAGGAAACCTACCAGGACCTGTAGGTGTAGAAAGACCACAACCAGTGTTGGGGCAATAGCCACCCCTACCAGGATTACGACCAGTCGGCATCAGATACACACCAACAGTAACCGAACTAGAAGAGAAGGCTTTGGTGCCTATGCATGCATATTATGAAGATCCCAATGGATATGCTGCAAATCCTGTCTATTATCCACCAGAAGAACCCTCAACGCCAGAACCATGGAGCATGATAGGAAGTGTAGGACCACCAACAGCTGCAAAGGCAGCGGGAGAAGGAAGATATAGCTTGGATGAATGAACATTATTGTTCATAGCCAACGGAGGCATTGGAGGGTAGAGACATGCATACCAACAAAGAGGAGCTCAAGGAGCACCTCAACAACGTAAGGGACCCTGCTACAAGTGTGGTGGAGACCATTGGCTAAGAGATTGTCCTCATGATGAAATCATTAGAGTCAACGCATATTGCGCCGAGTGTGGAATTACTCATTTGATTCCAGATTGCCCTAAGAACCCAAGCAAAGGAGCAAAAACTACCTTGAACATGTTGGAAGCAGTGCCTTCCAGTGGAGGGTCAAAAAACGAGACAATAATACCTATTCAGGCAGTGACATGAGCCCAAGCTCAAAAAATAACGAACGAACCCATAATTGAAGAGCCAAAAACCGATGCCCCAAGTTCAGAAGTGAAAAATCATAGAAGCACTTGGAAAGCTAGAAAGGCGCGTATGAAATCCAGGAGAGAACAAGAGAAAACGGCTCTATCCAAGGAGTTAAAACACACAAAGGATAGGTTAGAGCGGTTAGAGGATCTAGCTAGTCTAAGCTCACACACTGCGGCAACCATAGCAACCAAGGAAATAGCAGAACCCAAAAGTGCAGGATCAGGAGGATCAGTGTTGGCAGAAAAGGTAAATGAGCAGTTAGACACACTTTTAAAAGCTTACGAAGCTAGACTCAAAAACAACCAAACCCAAGAGCAAAGATGGATGACTTATCCATATGCTGAAATAGAAAAACAGAGGTTGGAAATGTGTAGAAAGATGATTGAAACAGCTCAATCCTTGATAGAAAACCCGCTTGGTAAACCTGCAAGTTGGCATGAAGTACCAGCTTCAACCCCTATCAAACCAACTTTAGAGAAACGAGTAGACATGAAGGAGAGACTCACAAATGCCTCTGAGTCTAGGGGAGAGCCTATCATAGTGCCAAATACAAGAGATGAGACAAGTGATGGGTTCCAACCTAAAACATTGGTAGAAATGGGTAGGGATTGTAACGGTCTAGATGACCCGTGGAAGCAAATCCGTGATACCAACGAAGCTAACAGGGTGAGTTTACCACATGAATAGCACGAGAAAAGAGAGAAATGAGATCTTACCTCCTATTGAAGAATTTGAGGCAAGATCACAAATGAACTTTGATATACATTCGCAAGGGAGAGACCAGGGATCAAATAGTTTGGGGCACAGCCAACCAGACTCGCTAAAAACTCTACCCTCTTACCTAGGAGAGTATGAATCCAAGTCTGAGGTGAGAGAAATCCCATCTCAAAGACTTTCTTCTAAGAGAATGATGGGTTCACAAGGGTTGATTGAGTTGCTGTCCACCCCTGTGGCATGTACAATCACATTAGCCGAACTCCTTAGGTTACGACCAAACATGTGGACCACCGTAGGCAAATGCTTAGAAATTTTTTGGAGTGAAAGACCCCACCTCGAAGCTTCAGGAAGGGATCAGAGAATTAGACAGGCCTCAACTAAACACTAGGCCAGTACCTTTAACCAAGGTTGGAGAATATTGCGAGGGAGAAGATGGAAACACTACGCTACCAGTAAAATTCCAAGGAGTAGTTTCCAAAGCTATTCTTGACAGTGGAGCAGGAGTCGCTATCGCCACCAAGGAAATTTGGAAAAAATGGGGAAAATCGGCTTTGAGAGCTACCTGAATGAAATTGCAATTGGCAGATGGGTTCATGGAGAAGCCTCTAGGACTCTTAGAAAAGTAATTGTCACCTCGTGCGGAATCGAGTATGAGCATACATTTGCAATAGTCGATCTCGACAAAAAGAACAATTACGAGATCATCTTGGGAAGACCATTCATGAGACAATTAAAGATGGTCCACGATTGGGGTTACAACCACATATACCTCAGACATGGCGAGACTACAACCAAAATACACCTAAAAGACCATAGTTACAAAGATGTGAACCAGACACTAGTGGAAGAGTTTGATTCAGCTACATTAGCAGGGTCGGAACTCCCAGCATGGCTAGGGCAACAAAAAGAGCTATGGATGTGCGGAGCTTCACATTGTGGGAGCTTAAAAAGAGATGAATGCGTCTTAGAAAGAGCTATTGAGGACAAGGATTATATTTCGGAGCCTTTTCCTGAAGATGCCTTGGAACCTTTAGAATGGGAACACATACTAACAACATTGGATGTCTGTACCATTACAGATAGTCCAACGATAAAATTTTGTGATAAGGATGGCTATGATGTGCTACCCTATTACATGGTAAGCCTTATACCAGGAGGAGATGAGATGGTAGAACCACCAGAACAAGAAGAGTTTTATAACTCCTCTGAGCATCTTGAGGATGCAGATAATGAGTGTTCAGATAGCTCAAGCGAGCGTGGGGAGAAAACAGCGAATGATAAGTTTTTATGATTTTGCCAATCAGCACCCTAAACGCCAAGAACGCTATAGGAAAAAACAAATAGAAAACAAAATGAGACTCGAGAACTTGATGCCCAGGATAAAGGATTAAACTCACTATCTAATGCTTGTCAAAGCAGAGGACTGTGTAAAAGACCAAGTATCACGAAGATTCTCAAGGGTGCAAAGGGAACGGACGCAAGCAGAAATAAAACAAGTATGGAAAGCTAAAACAGAAACAAAATAAAAAAAATCTCAAAAATCAAAACAAGAAACAACAAAAGACCCAGAGTGGACCAAATTGGAGCGTAAAAAGAAATACCAAGAACTAAAACGGTCTTTACGAGAGGTTTGAACTACGGAGGGATAAAGTGATGGTAAGGAGGAGTCACAAAAAGGAAACATGAATGTATCATCACACTATCGGAAATTCACAATCCAGGATAGAAAAATCATAATGACACCACGAGTCAGGGAAAGAATAAACCAGGAATCTTACGATGGGCTGGAAAATGCAAAATGGATAGACCTTGCTGAACCAGGTGAAAAGCCTCAGCCAGTCTATATCGCAACTGATTTAGAGCCTAAAGAAGAAGAACTGCTAACACAACTTCTCAAGAAGTATAAAGATGTGTTTGCATGGTCCTACAAAGACCTCAAAGGAGTTGATCCATCGATATGCCAACATACAATTCCTTTGAAATCAGATGCCAAACCTAGCAAACAGCGTCCTTATATATATAATGACACATTTGCTAAACGAATCAAAGAGGAGATTGACAAGCTGATGGATGTTGAATTCATCTATGAAATCGAGCATACAGATTGGGTGTCACCCATTGTGGTTGTCCCGAAAAAGAATGGAAAGCTGCGAGTGTGTGTGAACCTCAAAAAGGTAAATGCAGCCACCATAAGGGATAATTATCCCTTGCCGATCACAAAATATATACTTGAGAGGGTGTCCGGGAAACGGGCTTATTCCTTTCTAGATGGGTTTTCAGGGTATAACCAACTGGAAATTGCAATAAAGGGTCAACACAAAACAGCGTTTGCCACAGAATGGGGAATATATGTGTATCGAGTTATGCCTTTCGGCTTAACTAATGCCCCAACTACCTTTCAGAGGTTAATGAATCATGCGTTCAAAGAATACCTGAGAATATTCTTAGAAATATATATGGATGATCTTTGTGTACACTCTATTCTACGAGAGGAACATATTGACCATTTACAAAAGGTATTTGAGAAGTGCAGAACATATCGAATCTGCCTTAACCCGAAAAAGTGCATTTTTATGATTAGGCAAGGCCGCATCTTAGGACACATTGTCTCAAGAAATGGCATAACCACTGACCCAGAAAAAATCAAAGTCATAGTAGACCTACCCAGGCCTACTAATGCGAAACAAGTGCAATCCTTCATGGGACACTGCGAATATTATCGAAGATTCATATATATGTATGCAGTCATCGCACAACCTCTGTATCATTTGTTAGTTAGTTTTGAATGGACTGAGGAGTGTGAAACTTCATTCCAAAAGCTTAAGGAAAACCTTGTATCAACACCGGTACTTAAGGCACCAGATTGGGAAAAGATATTCCATGTTCACATTGATGCATTTGCATATGCAATCGGGAGTATTTTAGCTCAACCTAGAGACGGAACAATGGATTTTCCAGTTTGTTATGCAAGCCGACAGTTAAACAGTGCAGAAAAGAACTACACAACCACTGAAAGAGAGGGGTTATGAATGATTTATGATATAAAAAAATTTCGACATTATTTGATCGCAAACAAATTTGTGTTCTTCATAGATCATCAAGCTCTTTTGTATCTGGTAAATAAACCATGCAATACTGGGAGAATTGTACGCTGGTTTATTATATTGCTAGAGTTTGATTTCATAGTGGTGGGAAAAAAGGGTAAAACACATCTACGGGCGGATCATCTTTCAAGACTGCAAAACGGGGAATCTCCTGAAGGAGTAGATGATGACATACGTGATGCGTATCTTTTCAATATTGAAATGATACCCAAATGGTCTCAGAAAATTGTTAGCATCCTTTCCTTTGGAGGTAGATTTGATAACAAGGAAGACAGATCCAAACAACAAACAATTCGACAAACAAAAAACTTCCAGTTGATTGCAGGACGACTATATCATCTAGGATCGGACCAGATTCTACGATTATGTATAAATCCGGAGGAATTCGAGTGTTATCTAGAAGAAGCACACATCGAGGATTGTGCGTTTCATTGTTCAACAATGAAAACACACCAGAGACTGAAGCAATTAGGGGTTTATTGGCCAACTATGTATGCTGACACACATGCTTATGTTAACAATTGTACTATATGTAGTGTCAAACGACCAGTGGATCACGCGACATTGTTTCAGGTAAACATTGCACCTTCATGGAGTCAATATATCATTGATTTCTTAACCACAAGGACATTTCCTGAAAACATAACAAGAGTACGGAAAAGGGCTATAGAGTTGGAGGCTTGTGACTATAATTTAATTGGGAACGAACTCTATAAGCGAGGAAAGAACAATCAACTTAGAATCTGTGCAAGTGAAAGTGAATACCTGCTGATTCTAGAACACGCACATGGAGGCATAAGTGGAGGCCATTTTTCAGGCGATAAGACGACAAAAATTATCTTAATCGCAAAAATATGGTGGCCTACATTGCATATGGATGTTGAGGAGTTTGTAAAACGTTGTGACGCATGTCAGCGCACCAAGGTGCCGATAAAGAGAGATGAGATGCCACTACGGCCAATGATGGGAGCAAGGGAATTTGCAAAATGGGGCATTGATTTTGAGGGGCCTATTTCACCCCTTGCATATCGCACCTATACCCAATATATCATTGTGGCTACGGACTATCTCACAAAATGGGCGGAAGCCAAGGCAACACAAAAAGAAGATGCACGAACCACTGCACAATTTTTGTATGAGAATGTCTTTGTACGATACGGATTACCAATAGAAATTGTCAGTGATCGAGGAACACATTTTCTTAATGAAGTCATTGAATATTTGCTAGAGGAATTCATGGTCATACATAGAAAATCTGCTCCATATCATCCATAGGAAAATGGGCAAGCTGAGGCCACAAATAAAAAACTGTGCACTGTTCTCACTAAAATTGTATCAGAGTCAAGGACAGATTGGGATCAATAGTTACACTCAACACTATGGGCATACAGGGTAGCTTACAAAACAACAATAGGAACAACACCGTACAACATGGTGTTTGGCCTAAATGCTATATTACCCATAGAGTTTTTAATTCCAACTCTACGAGTAGCGAAACACTTAGAATGGACAGGGCATGAGCTCTCTTAAAGAATAGATGATCTTGAAAAGCTGAATGAACTTTGCTTACGAGTTGTAGCTTCGATTTATGCTAAAAAGAGAAGACAAAAATAGTTTTTTGACAAGCATGTGCGGACGAAAGAGTTCAAAACAGGTGATTATGTACTTGTTTATACCTTGAAGCAACATGCCAAGAAACTTAAAAAGCGAGGGATGGGACCCTTTGTGATTAGTGACCTATCACAAAGTGGAGTTGTCAAGCTTGCTACATTAGCAGGTGAAGAAATGCCAAATTGGATTAGTGGGTGTCGATTAAAGAAATATCATTTACCACTAACACAGGATATGCTTCAAGAAATCCATAAAAAAAAACAACGAACGAAGGAGAAACAGAGGGTACGGGAAGAAGCCCAAGAAGAAGCAAAAGAACGCATTGCAGAAAGACGGCTTCTACGACAATAACAACAATGTGGATCACCGTTGCGAATAAATGCCATTCGACTAACGAATTTTGATGAAGACACAGTGGAGCCAATAATTGCAGTCAAAGTGGGTAGCAATCAAGTTGAATCGACGGCATTGCTTAATTCTGGAGCTCAAGCAAATTTGATCTCTTACAGATTATACAAACAGCTCAAGCCCACAGGTCAACTACATCCTACTCCACAAGTGCTGGAAAGTAGTACATCACATTCGCTGAAAACATTGGGCTGGATTATATTGCATATACAAATAAATCAATATATTTACCCACACAAGTTTTATGTGGTTGAGGATGAGAGCACACAACACCCCATGTTGTTGGGACAACCTTGGCAAAAAGAGTATAATGTGCAGATAGATTGGAATGCGGCTGCAGTCAAAATTCAACATGCACAAGAACAACAGGTTGTAGCATTTGCTCAGCGACCCCGGAAGAACTAGATGGCAGCAACACAATCACTGGACAAAGAACCAAAAGAATGGGTGCCACTAAAGAACAACACGATCCCCATGGCTAACAAACAAGGAATTTCCAACCATGCTCACTACAAGCATAAAAAGTGATCGACCGCAGTGAAAAGATCAAAGTTAGCAATACAACAGAAGCACACAATTCAACCAAAAACCAAGGGCATAAAACATATATGGATCCCCAAAAGAATGCTCAACAACAACTTAAATGCGACTCGCATTTGGATCCCGAAACCGAAGCAAAAGGAACTCCCTTCAGTACAAGCAACATCGGAAGGCAGACACACACTACATATGAAACCGGCAAACCAATATATGTGGGTGCCCATCAGCAACAAAACAATGATGACTGAGGAAGTAGCAATACACCTACAAAAATTGGCAAAGCAAAGCTACAAATAGAAAGAAAAAGAGACACACTCTATGACCAATTCCGCCACGAAAATTAACTCCAAGGAGACAACTACGGCCATATCAACAATAGCGGCACACCAAGCAACTTTTGCAAGAAAGACGATCAAACAGAGAGCGATAGAGTTACAACTATTACTGGCAAAGAAAATCTACCGACCAAATCAACAACAAATAGGAAACCTCGATGGCGAATGCCAATAAGCATATTGCTTATTACCTCCTCTTGCACAACATTAATTTTTCCATGCATTGACCGAGTATGCATTATATAGGGCCATGTTACACGGCCGAGCATTAGCACGAGTTTTAAACCATGCATGACACATACACCGAGGCGATACCTTGTTATCCATGTGGACTCCGGCTAGGAGGGGGGGAGGCATTCTCAAATGCGGACTCAATGGCGGAAAGAGCAAAAAAGAGCATGTTTTTCGACTATTTTTGAGGGTTGTCGTTTGATTGCAATTTTTTTTGGATTAACCCAAGTACATATGCCCTTATACAACATGAATAGACAAGTATATGGGGCCAAATGCCAAATCAAGCCCCTAGGTGTGTGTATATAAGTAAAAATAGCCATTTTTCGGGCAAAATATTGGTAAAACGGAGAAATCCGGCCATAAAAATTGCATGCGAGTGTATATAGTGTTTTGCGGTGATGTCTTTGATTTATTATGATTTTTGGGTTTAATTTGCTATTTTCCTTTTAATTTTACTAATTTTCGGCAGAAAAACTTCAAAAATACAAAAAGCAGGTGAAAAACGGTCGTAATGAAAAACAGAAAATATGGGGATGATCAGTGACTATAGGACAACCTATGGTACAATGGGGGTGCAATTATGAGAATGGAGCAGAAAGCGTGTTTTGGCAAGATTTTGACCGAAGCATTAAATTTCTCGTAAACTGGGCAAATGGAGTCCAAATCGAGAAATTTTTGGGCCTAAACCGCATCTCGAAAGAAGTTGGGAGCACATGTCAAATTTCATGGAAAGTGGTTCGGGGACCCCCATTATAAGAAATTTTCACTTCATTTTAAGCTCATTTCTACTATTGCCTTTTGAGAGAGAGCTCCTGCCACCTAGAGCAAACGGGACTTCCAGCAGCTTCTACGACGCGCACGACTACCCGACAGGCTCCAGACATGAGAGGTAGGCTCACCACCTTGAGCTTTATCGCGCATGTTTGTTGTTTTGTCACGAAAACTAGCGTAGGGTTCACACAGAAAGCGGGTAGTAGAAACCTGAAGTTAGAAGTGACCACCTAACGGCTAACCCAAAATCAATGAGACTTCATCGGTGGCTTACCCTAGCATAGGAGACCACTTTTGGATGACCAAAGGCAGTAGAAAACCATCGGGAAAAACCCTAATTCCTAGAGCCCCGCAAGAGGCCACCAAATGGGAAATCGGCGGAAAGACCCCCAAATGCTACCAAAGCTCATGGGTAGGAGCATCTCGACATGCTCGACAAGTCTATATAGCCCACATGGACATACGGTGACCCGAAGCGGCACTAAAATTCAGAAACGGCATCAGACACACAAAGCGTCAAAAAGCTCTCGCGACCAAACCGCATGTCCGTTTGCCACCAAACTTCATGAGCGGCTTTCCTAGACTATCAACAACCAAGTCCTATGGTGGTAGACCACCACAAGTCATCGACGACATGTAAACACAACCACGGGCACTTCCAAAACGACAAATTGCCAAACGGAGCTCCGGTGAAGCCAAAGTCGACAAAAACCATATGGCAAGGATCCCCAAGGGATCGGGAAGCTATGGAGACCAACATCGAGAAGTTGAAAAGCACTCCAAAAGTCAGAACATGGTTCGGAGGCTCTGAAATCCACATAGAGAGTTTCTTTCTATCAATTTGACTTGTTTGTTGAAATAATGCTTAAAAGGGACTCAGGGGGGCTCAGGGCAGGCACCAGTAGCACTCACCATAAAAATTTCATTAGGAGACATCCTACGCGTAGGATGTCTCAAGGCCAAATCTGGGCACCAAACCTAACATCTCTCATCACACACTGCTTCTAAATAGCCTGTACATGCTAGCCACCAAGTTTCATCACATTTGGACAAAAATTGACCTCATGTGCACCAAAAAACGCAAAGTTAGGGCATAGAGGCAATAATGGGCCATGGACCTACCAAAACTTGTCAAAATCACATGAAACTTGCACAATACACTCATGAGCACATTGCCAACCTATCTGTGTGGTCACATGTGAAAAATGATGAAATAGACATCCTACGCGTAGGATGTCTAAGTGACATTTTTGACCCCCAGCTTGCATTTTTGAATTCCAGATCTCTCTATAACACCTTCATGAGCTTATATATCAAGTTTCAAGCCATTCCCATCACATTTGGCCCCCAAAACCTCCAAGATGCACTTTTTGAGCCTGAAAACACTACACATGGTCTTACCAACACCAATTCTTGTCCAAATCAAAATCCAAGAGCAGGGCTATGTTCCACATGCCAAGAGCTACCCCCAGAACCAATTTCAAGTAATTTTGATGAAGTAGACATCCTACGCGTAGGATGTCTCTAGCATGATTTTGACCTTCTGTGCAAGAAATGACATCATGGGAGCCATTACCATGGTTCAAGAAGCTCATATATCAAATTTCGACCCATTTGAATATTATCATTTGCCACCCGTTGAGGACATCCTACCAATTTGTGAGCCTAAAGTCTGAATCTGCCCAGAAATGCACTTTTTGATGTCCAAACCCAATTCCAATCACATAGCCATGTTCAACAGGTCAAGGACCATCAGCATGCCAAGTTTCACCAAAAACTGATGAAATAGACATCCTACGCGTAGGATGTCTAAATGATAAATTTTGGCAATAATAATACTATGAGCATATGCACAATTTTCCTAGTTCCTTTGAAGTTTTAAGTTTTAAGTTAAAACTCAGTTTCTCAGCTAATATGGAAAAAACGCTAACTTCGGACTACTGAGTGCAACAGGATCTATGGTAGCCGCAAAATCACCGGCAAAGAAGAAGAGGATGACAATAAAAGACTATTTAGAAGAAGTGGAGCCGTTTGTCATCCCAGAAGGAACTCTGAAGCCAACCAGCACGTGGATTCAGGAGGATTTGCTAGGGTCCAATGATTTGAAGATCTACCAAGGCGTGTTCAAAGATACTGAAGGAAATGCAATAGAGCTACCCATGCTACCTCGGGAGCTCAATGAGTTTGTCAGAAGCAAGACGGGAGAGTACTTGGAGAAGATAGATATCCATAACTACTTTGAAGCTGTGCCGGCAGGGATTGACATCAAAAGAGTGTGGGAGTTTGTAACTACTATCAAAGAAGATGGAGTGGCCCGAGTCAGTGATCTACAGGGCAAGCCAGACACTATGATTGTAATCACAGGGAGAGTGGTGGAAGCCGCACTAGACATCTCCAACAAAGGGGATAGTGTGACAAAGAGGAGAGATGAGGTCAAGGTGTACTCTGAAAAGAAGAGCAACTACACTTTTGAAGACATTGCAAACCTAAAAGTGGCTATCATGAGCCAGCTCTACAACCAGTACTTCCATATGTGTACAAAGTGGCCACAGAAGTACAGAATGCCACCTGGAGCCATTGCTACCACCTTCACCTGGGAAATGTAAAAGAGCAAGCCAAAGGTGATAAATTATGATGCTTATATCCATGACAAGTTGGTGAAGATGGGCAACAGAAATCCCACCTACATTGTGCCCGGTGAGCTGATAACGAAAGTGGTTTATGGAGCACTACATGCCAAGGGAAACTGGCCTGACCCTCCATCACAGAATGATTGGCTAAGGTTGAAAGAAGATAAAGAAGAAGAACCGCCGAAGGCACCAAGAGTAGCCAGAAGGTTGAAGCGCCGGCTAGAGACTGTGCTAGAAGAGCCGCCAGAGACGAAGAAAGGAAAGAAAGAAATTGTACAAGTGCCGATCAAGGAGACCAAGTCACAGAAAGAGGCACGGCTCAAAAGATTGATGGAAAGCTTTAGAGCCGAAAGAGCACTGAAAGGAGATTTGAGAGAGCTGTGGAAGACCTCACTAGAAGCCATGTTGGGATCATCCCGAAGGGTGCACAGAGATTGATTTGAAGACTACATCAGGAATTTTGAGATCCTGGATGCTACAACAGAAAATATCCTGAATGTTCCTTTTACAGAAGAAGAAGTGGATGAAGTACGACGTAAAACTGCTAGAAGAGCAGAAAGGCCAAGAAAGGGAGAGAAAGACAAAGACGGACAGGGATTTGAAGAAAAAGCCACCAACTCCACCATCAAGCAGGGAATCCAGCCCACCGCCATCACCACCTCCTCTTAGCCCTCCACAAACCCAACAAAAGGAGGAGCTAGACACATCTGATGAACATGAAGATTCTAAGCAATAAAAGAGCCAAGGGGAAGAGCAGAAAGAAGAAGTTAAGCCCAAAGATGAGCAGCTAGAGCCAGAGGAAAGAAAAGTTTAGCACACTTCTTGATCTACTAGCTGTGGGTTACTCAAGAGAAGAGGCAGCTACAGTGGCATTTGAGCTGGCAAGCACCAGGCCCAAGGAACAAATGCAGAGCCTGCGGTTAGTGGAACTGAAAGAGATGGCCACTGACACAGTGGACCTACAGCTACCTACCAATCATTAATATGTGGTGATGCACAAGCTAATTGGGCTCAGGGCAAGATCAGTGGCCACGGAAAGTGAGATTGACAATCTCAAAGCCAATGAAGTTCTTATCAAATCTGAAGTCGACACACTACAAAAAACAAAGCCAAGAGCATATAGAGAAAGAAGCAGAGCTGCAAGCCAGTCTGGCCACAACACTACAAAGATGCCAGGACATGGAACGAGAAAATCAGGCAGCAGATCAAAGACTTCAAAGAGCTGAAGAAGAGTACAAGAAAATCAGCAAGTCCTTGACAGATGTAGAGAGAGAAAGGGACAACCTAACCCTGCAACTTGCTGAAGAATCCAAAGAAGTGGAAACACTCAGAAATGCCAAGGAAAAGGCAGAGATAGAGCATGAGGCAAGCCAGGATGAGGTAATAGAGCTTAAAGATTAGATTAAAGTCAAAGATCAAACCATCCAAAAGCCGCGGGCATCTCCTGCCAGAGTCAGAGCTACTAGCTCGACTCACACTACTTCAAAGACCAATTTATATGAAGAACAAATGAAAGAGCTTCAAAAGCAGTTAACATTGGAGAAGCGGCAAAGGCTGATGTTGGTCGAGGGGTCATTGGTCATGCAAAACCGCCTAGAAGAAGAAAATCAGGGAATAAAGAATGAGCTAGAAGCCATCAAGAGAAAGCTCGAGGAGGCGGAAAAGATTAATGCCGATCTGAACGACCTCCTTGTAAACATGGGAGAGCAAGCGGAAGAGGAGAATAAAACATTTCAAAAGCAAATAGAAGAGCTGAGAGGCCAGCAACAACAAATTGAAGAGCAGCAGTTTAGCACTGGGCCAACAGCCATGGAGGGAATAGACATAGAGAATGTGGTAGATCCAGTGGGTGGACACCACCATGCAAGAGGAAATCCTTGTAGGATCCTCACAAGAGCCACAAGATCTGACACAAGAAGAAGAAGAGAAGCTGCAAAAGGCCATAGAAGTGACAGTCTGAGACACAGCCAAAGAAGCCTTGGAATGGGAGCAGAGGGTCTTTAAATCAATGACTATTCAAAAAGATAGATGCCAGCAACCTTTGGCGTGAATGGCTACAACCATCTCTCCCATATCCTCTGCTGAAATATGAAGCTGCCACCATCAACAAGCGGATCAGAGAGGAGCCAACAGTGCCAATGTACAAAGCAGACATCTCCAAACCTGAAGGGGTCAAGTTGATAGAGTCAACTCTCAGCCCAGGTGGAGAAAGGCATGACTGACAAAGTATCCACAGTATCTAATCCATATGGTAGAGGCACCTAAAGTGATCCGGGATAACCTCAATTTCTCCTCTCTACCAAGGATGAGGACATGGACGGCCCATGAGCTATTGCAGAGAAGCCAACCCACTTGGCTAAATTACCCGAAGCTGCCAGGTTCGAAGGCAGGCAAGAGAATAAGTGAGCAATACATGGTGAAAACCCTAACGGGCGCCATCAAATTGTTCGCTGGCTTGCCTGACCTATCTTGCATCATGATGAGAAAGATTTGTAAAACACTATTGGCAGAATTCGAGACATTCAAACCAGGCCATGCGACAGACAATATCTTCTTCTTTCAAGATACATACAGATGTGCATACGATCTGTCTGGTCAGCCTTCTCACGAGGTGATATATGCATTGTATAAGAGGATCATGTTTTTACCATCTTATCACCTCTAGGCCTTTGAAGAAGCCTTCTACACCGGCTTCTTCACAATCAACACAGATATATTCGGCGTGACGCTACTAGCTCAACATACGAGATATGAGTCACTTCTCAAGATGAGAGAAAGCCTACACTGAATAAGCAGCTCAACAGCCATGTCGGGGACGACATGAACAAGGAGGGGGGGAGTGTTAGAAGCTGGACACACCCTACAAAAATTGACTGCTTGGCGGAATATTATTTTTCGTAATTATTCAATTATTGAGAAAACCCGACATTTCACCTTTGTAAATATTGGGGCTTACAGAAGTTTCCAGATTGTATCCCAGTTTTGACATTTAGATTGAGTAGATGGTTAAATTGGAACATTAGGGTTTGAGATTGTAAGGTATTTACACCACTTTTTGACCTTAATGAAAAAACCTTTGTCATTTTAAAAAGCACTCTCTGTGAGTGAGCGTACTGTGTATGAGAGAGAGAGAGAGAGAGAGAGAGAGAGAGAGTGAGAGCTTCATCTTGACGCTACGTGCGCACCGGTGGTTGGAATCGAGTGCGGAGAAGTGTAGCGTGTTGCCCTCGATGAGAGCTACGTGCCGATACCTACATTACGCGCATACGGTCCGGTTTTGCGAGCTCGACCTACGAGCTTCATCTGGTGATTCGGTGAGCATACGTTATCCGTTCTTGCATTTCAACATATCCACGCGTTCGCATTGAGTAGAACTACACATTAGGCACTTTAGATTTTGGAAATGACGACCAAAAAATTTCGGCCAAACATCCTGTGTGATTTTGCACCGGGTGTTTAGGGTTGGGATTTTGGTTCATGGACCTTAGGGAGAGCGACCTATTGGTGTTAGTAGGGTCTCCTTCAAGTTCTGTGGCGTTTCAAGACCGTTTGATGGGTATTTGGCTTTTGTAAGCGTTGTAGGAAACCTCCTCTTATGTACTCCTGAAGGCTGTAGCTTAGACATTGGGTAGAGACCTCTGTAGGAATTCGAGAGTCGGTCTAGTGTAGATTGACACCCTATGCTTGCTTCCACGCACCTGCGGGTCGAGCTTCGTCCTTAGCTGACAAATCTTTTTAGGTGAGTTCTCGTTGTGCTGACGTCCGTCGCGGCGTATCCGCCAACAAAGGCAAAAAGAAGATGCATTGCCATTATTGTAAAGCTAATGATCACTTGATCAAGCAATTTCCTAAGTTGAAGGCCAAAGAGTCTAAGAAGAAAGAAACTAGTTGCACTACTAATGCTGGTTCCACTACAAATGTATCTATTGTTGAGTCTTCTGTGAAAAGAGACTCTGATGTTGATGTTAATGCAGAATGGGCTTTTAGTGCAGAGTGCACTTATGATCCTTCTGTCCATGATGCATGTTTGTCAAATTGCTACAGATGCTCAAGTATGGTACTTTGAGAGTGGTGCTACAAAGCACATTGCCTCGCATCGTGACTTGTTAAATTACCTCTCTCGAGGATGTCCCTCATGGGAATTCAGTCACTTGTGCCAACAATTCTTGTTATCCTGTTAAGGGAGTTGGAAAGATTGTGCTGATTGCTATGAATGATATTTCTTTCACACTTGTTGATGCAATTTATGTACCTGGGATCAAGAAGAATCTTTTGTCTGTATCTGCACTTGCTAGACCTGGTCTTGTAATCAAATTTGTGAATGACAAATGTACAGTTCATGATCTCAATTTTGGTGATGAGATTGTTGCATCAAAAATTTTATGTCGTGGGTTGTATAAGCTCACTTTGTATGACAAGTGTGGGAAGTATTTTGCAAATGCAGTTGTGGATTCTAAGGGTATTTCAGATGCAAAACTTTGGCATGTACATTTTGGGCATCTGAATTTTGTCAGTTTGTTGCGTTTGCAGAAATCTTATATGGGTGCTTCTTTGGCACCTCTTGAAGCACATGTCAAACATGTTTCTGAAGGTTGTATTTTGGGTAAGATGCAGCATTTGGAATTTCCAAAGGATGGTTCAGTTAGGACCACATGCAGGTTGTAACTTGTGCATAGTGATGTTAGTGGGCCCATGCAAACTCCGTCCTTGGAAAATTACCTTTACTTCGTGACTTTCATTGATGATTACTGCAGGAACGCATGGGAATATTTGCTTAAAGTGAAGGCTGAAGTGTTTATGTGCTTCATGCAATTTGTTGATATGGTTGTCTCGAAATGTACTATGAGAACCCTCCGTTTCGATCGAGGGGGGAAGTACATGTCTCATGAATTTAACGTATTTCTGGCTAGTTGTGGGATAAAACACCAATGTACATTGCCTTATACACCTTAGCAAAATGGTGTTGGTGAGAGGAGAAAAAGGCCACTTACAAAAATGGCATGATGTATGGTCAGGAGTAAGGCTTTGCCGCATTCATTTTGGCTTGAAGCCATCATGTGTGCCACTTATGTACTAAACAGGTGTCCTACAAAAAAGCTTTGCAGTCTATGACTCCATATGAAGCATGACATGATAGAAAGCCTTTTCTTGAGCACATGCGTGTTTTTGGATGTTTGGCATATGCTTTGGTGCCACAAAGGCAACGCAATAAATTGGATGATAAGGCTTCCAAATGTATTTTTGTTGGTTATAGTGCTGAAAGCAAAGGTTGCAGGTTGTATCATTTGCAAACAAAGCATATCACGGGATGTTGTGTTAGTAGAAGTGTAAGGTCTCTGTCACCCTCGGAGAGGGGATTCCCATGTAAAGGAATATGTATCATGCCATTCTAGCCATATACAAAAAGTTACTATTTTTGACAGTTTTTCCACCTCTGATGTGATAATGACAAATAAATTATTGTAATATTTTAAAAAATAAAATTTTTACTTTTTTATCATTTTTGTCCAAAAATAAAAAGTTTTGAGGTGCTTACACCCACCTAGACGCGACCGTCTCGTCAAAATCTACCCCGTCTTGAATTTCCATAAAAATAGCTATTTGTCCCAAAAATTTCTAAATATAGCAAGTGTGTGCATCTATCACCTTAGTATGTAGTCCTCAAGCTCTTCTTTTAATAGCAACTTTCAAAATGAAATTCTGATAAGCCAAGCTCACTTTAGACAATTAATTTTCATCCTAGTGTTAATAAATTAATTCCTACTTCTAAGGTATGCATATGTATGCATGTGAATGGGTGTGTATGTGCATGTGTATGTATGTCCATGTATGCCCATAAATGACCCATATCCGTGGACCCATCTCTTATAGAATAATTGACTATGAGCATGGGGGCACTACATGAGGTGTATCACCCAAAAGGGTAAAGAGGGACACCTCTAATGGCTAAGTAGGAGCTTGTGACACCTCTACTCATTATTTTAGCAAGAGGGGGCTTGCTAGGGAGGTATGGGGCTGATTTGGGAAACAAGAAACCTCCAATTTTAGACACACTTGAACACATGTTGGAGACAGGGAGATTCAACAAGGCTTGAGAGATCAAAAACTCCAAAGAACATTTGGGTAATGTAAATCTCTTTATTAATCAAAGTTATTATCAATCTCTTCTCTCAATTGGAATCCTTTCCAATTGATGCCATATTACAATTGGAATCCTTTCCAACTACTACCATATTATTATCCAATTGGAATTCTTTCAATTGCGACTCTATTATCAAATGCTATACTCTTATTTACCTATCCTCAATTGGAAATCAACCATCATTATACCTATTTTATGGTAATTTCTCTATATTGCAAAGTAATGAAGGTCTCACTGCTCAATTGCATAATCAATTGTGGTGATTGCATGCACAATTCTTCATCAAATTAACATAGATGCTTGTATAATCAATTGTGGTGATTGCATGCATAACTCTTCACCAATGTAACCTAGATGCTTGCATGACTTAGCTAATCATATTCAAGAATTTTGTCCAAGTAAAATGATGGACTGTTCTTGCAAGTAGATAAAAGTCATTAATCATGTGATTAGTGTGTGGGTTATAATGCATGTTTATCATAAGATAATGGCAAGATTAAGCAAGCATATGTTTTTGGTTAGATGTGTGGAATAACCCTATATGTTTTGGAATGAAAACACTTATAATCATTTACCCTACTTCCATTAGAGTTCCCATTCCTTTTTGGCTAAAATGACCTAGCCGGCAATGCCACAACTCAGTAGACATCATCTCGGCTATAGATATGTAATCATGACCAACATCTGACACATGCATGGAATACAAGGTACCATGCTTCTGACCTTTGAGTACAACAAGATTACCTTTGCGTACTATCCATGAACCATTACCAAATGTGGTGTTGTAGCCCAAATCATCAAGTTGACCAATAGAAACAAGCTCTTAGTCAACTTGGGCACACATCTGACATTACATAAAGTAAAGTGCATGCCATTTATTATATGCAATTTGACGTTTCCTACACCCTCAATGTCTAGTTCATAAGAATCACCAAGTCTCACTTTGCGACAAGAGTAAGAATAAGTAGAGAACCACTCTCTATGTGGTGTCAGATGGAAACTTGCACCAGATCTACTATCCAATTCTATGCATACTGTGCATCTTTTGTAACAAGAGCCTTGCCAGGTAGATCTGCTGTGAAGACCAATACGTCAGAGATAAGTGGCATAACAACCACTGGAAGAGTCTCTACAATAGGAGTATTTGAAGACTCTATCACATTGATCTCCTCTAACTTTTCTTTGCCCTTGTTTGAATCATTAGACTTAGAAGTGTCACCGGATTGTTTATCGTTCTTGCTTTGCTGCCATTTCTTGCAATCCTTCTTCACATGCCCTTTTTTATGGTAGTGATAGCACTTGACATTGCGCATAGAACCTCGAGACATACTACGTGAGCCCCCACGTTCCTTGATTTTGGCACAAATTTGAGTGCGACCCCTCTGTCTATTACTAGCAACATACGCATCACCATCCTTCTTGCCTTCGAGAGATTTCCTACGAATATCCTCAATAAACAGACTCCCAAGGATGTCGTTGTACACAATACCATTACCAGGTTTTGAGTTGCTAATTGCAGTATAGAACATATCCCAAGACAAGGGTAAACTGCATAGCAAGAAGATACATTTGATTTCCTCATCAAAGATCGAACCCTGAGTGGTCAACTGAGTGAAAATGATACTGAACTCATTAATGTGCATAGAAATAGTGCGCTCTTTCTTCATACAAAGATCAAACAGCTTCTTGATCAAGAAAGCCTCATTAGTGGCACTTTTGTTCTCATAACTAGAACACAATTTATCCCATACATCTCTAGCAGTCCTTACTCCAACTATAGTAAAGTACACAGATTCGACCAAATGCAAATGGAGGGTAGATTGGGCCTTAGCATAAAGTTTCTCCCACTCAACATCTGTATACTCACCCTCTAGGCGCTCCATGATAGGATCCACCTGGCCTTTTTGTATGAGAACATCTTGAATCTGCTCTTTCCAAATAGCAAAATTTGTCCCATAAAATTTCCGGATATTGTAAATATCCTTTTCACCGCTAGATGACATGGCTGGAAGCTAAAGATAATATGGCAATAAACATTGGTAATTCTGGGAAAAATTTGGCAGAGTTTCCCCAAAAAAACTGATAGAATCTCAATCCAAAACTGTCACAAGAGATCAGTAACACGTCAAAAGTAATGCTCTTAGAGCATAAGACAGGCATATCAACCACTAACTGTGCATAAAAAGTCAAAAGCTGACCAAGATTGCCAATATGGCATCAAATGTACCTAGCCCTTTCTATACATGTCATATGGCACGACCACGAAAAAGGGTACTCCAATAACCTATATCACCGAAAGGATCTCAACATTTGAGAATCCCCTAGCTCAAGAAAACCTCATACTATCGACCCTCACAAAAGGTTATGCAGACAAGAAACTAGCCCAGTCTCAGAAAGGACCTTCGAATCGAGTCTCAAAAACGGTCCAGACTGCTATAAACAAGACAAATCGGCTTCACAAAAGGTACATATGGAAGTTTCTACAACTCAATGTACATCCACTGTCAACAATACTGCAATGTGTAGTATACGCGCTCAAACAGACACTAAACCAAACGTGCAAGCAGTAAACAAATCTCTATGGGGAGTAAAACCTCTCTCAAAAGAGCTATCAAAAGTGCCAAAACAATGCATATGTGCATCAAGTACTCCCACTAAAATCTATGCTGATGCAAAGCACTGCAATCTATAAGAAACCTGGATGTCCTGTTTCTATGCAAGGACCAATGAGGAGATGGATGCCTGAAAAACCCAAGACAATGTCGATGCTGAAAAGTGCTCCTAATCATCCCATAAACACCGTCTCAGTAGCACATAATAGCCATAAAATGGCTATATACAATCCCAAAATAGTCTCTGAACAACCTGCACCTATGTCCTATACCTGTACGTGTAGCAAAAGTGGAGCTGAAAAATACAACTCCTGAAGCATATCTCGGATGAAGCTTTTGACTACACAAACAACTTCGAAAGGGGGGGGGGGGGGGGGGGGTAAAATCGTAGGATGCCTGATGAAAACTCTATCGGAATGCTGAATTTGTCGATGCCAGAATCAAAAACCTGTTTGCACTTTTGAAAGCGTGCACGCGTGCACGCAAAAATGGCAAGCACAAACCTTGCTATGATACCAATTGAAGGTGCCGCGGGAAGCGTGTGCGAGTGCAAGTGCAAGATTTGAGAGCTGAGAGAGAGAGAGAGAGAGAGAGAGAGAGAGAGAGAGAGAGAGAGAGAGAGAGAGAGAGAGAGAGAGAGAGAGAGAGAGAGAGAGAGAGAGAGAGAGAGAGAGAGAGAGAGAGACCTACTGTTGGGTGGAGCGCACATCAACATTATCGTGTTGTAGCTCCTTATTCTCTTTTCTTGTATTAAAGAATAAGTGTATATTTGGTTAAGTTAGTAGATGGGTTAGTAGTAAGTTTAATGTCTGGCTAGTTGGCCTGAATCCCAACATATGGGTGCACACATCTTGCGTGTTTGTGCCGAGAATGCAAGATATTACTTGCGGGTTTGTGCCCAGGTTGCAAGTTATTCACTATGGGTTTGTGTCCAGAATGCAGGACAATTTAGTTGTATGGGCAACTAGAGACACCGGGAGCTATAAGCTCTCGCCAAGAGGAGTGAAATCTTAGGGTTGGGATGTTTTAATGAAGAAGGATCGTATGTTTTTTTTCTTCTAGAAAAGATTGTTTTGGTGCCTCTTTGATCATGCTTGACGGGTTGTCTTAACGAATTTTTGATGGAAATCATAAAAAGGAACTTTGTGTATGAACAATCATGTTGTACTAATTAGAAAACAAGTAGAACAAATTGTGAGTGTGGGGGTGGAAAGTGGGGACTGCCTTACTAGGTTGCCAGTCAAGGCTGGGTGGTCTTGATAAGTCGAGAAACGCTCCACTCCTCATTGATAGAAGAAGTGAAACTAGAAACTCATTGTGCCAAGAGTCGAGAAGTCCCAATTGTAAGTGCCTCTGAAAATTATGGGAAAAAAGGCATTTGGGGTTTCTCTCTATTGGAAGGTGAGAATTAGGAACGTCAGAATATTGTGTTAGTTCATGCTTTCCCTGTGAGACAGGGCTAGCACCCCTTTTCATTGGCTCGGACTCAAGTTACTTGGTGACGAGAGTCTGTTCATTGATAATATTGTATATATGACTATGATTTCCTCAATCAATTAGGGCCTAGCGACCTGTCAGGTACCCTCCTTTTGCCAAATGGATATGGTAACGGGGTGGGGACCTCACACGTGGTATCAGAGCCTAGGTTAGGAAACTGGAGAAATCGTTATTGTTTGAAAATTTGGAAAAATAAATTGGAGACTTATGTTCAAGAACTTATCAGCATGGATGTTTTAGGAAGATGTCGATGCTGAGTATCGCAAGTTCAAAACCTTTGAGATAATATATTCAAAGGCTTGTCGTTCTTTAAATTTTGCTTTTAGATGCAACATGATGAAGATTTTGATGAACGATTTGTCTCCTCCATCAACAAGAATCCAAAGGGGATGGGAACTTGCGTGAGATTGAGAAGGGGCATCTTCTACATCATATGAGGAAGCTTGGATGCCTCTCCTCTGATATAAAGGGGATGGGAACTTGCGTGAGATTGCGAAGGTGGCATCTTCTACATAAATATGAGGAAGCTTGGATGCCTCTCCTCCGATATAAAGAAGCTTCGGTCGGAGAAAGAGCTGCGAGTTATCCAGCTTTACTACTTCCTTGGTACTATTAGAGATGACTACATTGTTATCTCTGAAGATGGAATTGACCTGACCTTAAATGAATGGTTTTTCAATCAAGTGGTGAAAGTGATCCCTACTTATAGGATCAAATCCATTTCTATCCCTGATATCTTTCCTCAAAATAAGAGTCTTGTATTCTATGAACCCCGCAAAGATGTGTGTATAAGCTACTACACAGACGAAATAGTGGATTGTAAAAACTTATCCACAAATACCTATCGATTGTACCATCATGTTCTGGAAATCCAGCTCTCAGAATCCTATAGCTTTTTAGCAGAGCTAACTTTTGTATATATCGTAATAGAATAAAAAGATGCCCATCTATGTTCAGGAGATCTTAACTTTGTACATATCTTGATATAAATAAATTTATGACATATTGAATTTAATAAGTTATCTGCTTTCCAAATTTTTTCTTAAGTTGCGTAAGTTTAATACACTTGGTATTGCATTAAGTTTTAATCAAACCA
This sequence comes from Adiantum capillus-veneris, assembly GCF_014529385.1. NCBI lineage: Eukaryota > Viridiplantae > Streptophyta > Polypodiopsida > Polypodiales > Pteridaceae > Adiantum > Adiantum capillus-veneris. The sequence continues at coordinate 116,408,971 of NC_140959.1, read as the reverse complement.
CCGACAAGCGCACTATTGTGTAGGTATCGTCAAATGCTTTATACACGGCCGTACAGGAGAATTTTTTTTCTTGAAAAAAGCCCAAAAACCACCCACATTCAAGGGAGGGGGAACCCACATTGAGCGTGATGCTAAAGACTAGATTGAGGCAATGGAAGATTGTTTTGAAGATGTAGGAAGCCAACCTGTAAACCAAACTATGCTTGCAAGTTTCGTCTTACCGGTGATGCAAAAATATGGTGGAAACAACATTGCAAGGACTTGGGTGTTTCAGGATCTTCTCAGTCTTGGGAGGATATTAAAGAAGTGATTAGAACACAAAATATTCCACCTGCTCATCGAGACGCCAAAATGAATAATTTATTTTCTCTAAAACAACTATTCTTATTGATGGGAGTGTACTACGTTGGAATTAGGGTTGCAGATAAATGCACACAACTTGGAGAAGACAAAGGAAGCTCAAGGCACACAACAGAGAGTGTGTTACTTAGTGTGCTGTGGAAAAATAGATAGCCCTAGAGTGATGGGTGTTTATACAATGCACGGGGGAAAAAACCTCCTAAAGAGGGGAAAACTACCCCGGCGGTCCTAGTGTGTTCACACACATCACTACCACATGTATATGGTAATAAATCCCCCCTGGAGTGATGCGGTGAACAAGAGCTGGAACATGAGTAAAGGGAAGTTCCATGCCCTGAGGACATGATCAGTCCACAAAGGGGAGTAAGACCAAAGATTTATGGAAAGCTTCGAGCTTCTCACGAGACAATGCCTTTGTGAAAAGATTTGCAAGATTGTCCTATATTGGCACATAAGCCAAGCTAATCTCTCTTGCTGAGAGCCTCTCCTTGACATAGTGGTAATGGACCTCAATGTGCTTTGTGCGAGGATGAAAAACTGGGTTCCTCGCAATTGCCAATGCCATACACATGCAATCGTAGCTATGAAGACTGCCCTGTACTCAGCCTCACAACTAGAAGTGGCCACAGTAGGTTGCTTCATGCTCAACCATGATATACATGAACTGCCAAGGATGAAACAAAAACCACTTGTGGACACTCGTGTGTCAAAACAACCAACCCAATCTGAGTCCGAGCGGCAATGATCCCCCCTTGCGATAAAACAACCCAGATGTAAAGTGCCACTAAGGTAGCGGAAAGTCCTCTTAACAGCATGCCAATGCTTAGACTCTGGGCTATGCATAAATCTGCTGACATGTGAGACTGCAAACTGAATATCCGGCCTTGTGTTGCATACATAAATGAGGCAACCAACATCAGTTTGGTAAAGAGTGACATCAGCAGGATCACGAGCTTTATGAAGACTCAATTTCAAACCTGTTTCCATGGGAGTGGCAATAGGTTTGCAATCCTCAAGTCCAAACTTACATAGCAATGTCTCTATGTAACTTTTTTGACACAAAGCAATACCACCATCACACTGCTTAAACTGTATACCCAAGTGATGATGCAACATCCCCAAATCTTTTATCTTGAAAGTAGCATTCAAATCAGCCTTAAATTCAACAATATGTCTCTCATTTGGTCTAGTGATTAGCAAATCATCTACATAAAGAACCACAATGAGAAGTACATCACCCTCACGCTTTACATACAATGTGCTTTCTGTTAGACTATTTACGAAATCCTTCTTTGACCAAATGAGTGTCAGATTTCTCATACCAAGCATGATGAGATTGCTTCAACCCATACAAATCCTTCTTACATCTGCACACTTTGTCCTCTTGTCCTTTCATGACAAAACCGCAAGGTTGCATTACATAAACTTCCTCAAATATGTCACCATTCAAGAAAGCAGTAACAATGTCTGATTGATGTACATCCCAACCAAACTGAGCTGCCAATGCACATAGAAAATGAACAGTAGTCATACAACATGTGGGAGAAAATTTTTCTTCATAATCTATGCCTTTTTGCTGCACATAGCCTTTTGTAACAAGTCGAGACTTATGGCGATCAACCTCACCACCCGGCTTGCATTTCAACTTGTAAACCCACTTTGTACCAATGGCCTTTTTTTTTTGAAGGCCTTTGAACAATCCTCAATGAAGCCTTTTGAAGCTTTTTCCTTGATACTCGAGAAAATTGGGCCTTGATTTTATTCTTTGAAGCTTGCTTTGCCCTTGATCAAGCTTTGAAAGCTTGATGAAGAGAGCCTTGAGGAGCTGCTGGTGTGACAGGCCACCAAGGTGTGGTCTTAGATCACTATCCTGCCTATGGGAATGCACCCTTAAAAGAGCTCAAGGGTCACTAGATGGAGTTAAACGCGCAGGAACAGGATCTCTCCTTAGTGAGAAGCAAAGGTCGGCCAAGGGGACTGGGTGCTGTGTAAGGCCGGTCACTGCGGGCAGGCAAGGTCAGACCGTCAGGCAGTGCATAGTGGTCATGAGCAAGCGTAGGTAGCTTTCGGGGGGTGTGCGGCATGGGAACTATCCCCAACGAACCCGCCAGGGCTTCAAGTGTTTTGAATCAGCAACTTTGCGTCTGATTAGGGTGCCCAAATTGTAGTTGACTAATTTTGACCCCACGACCTCGTCGAGCCTCAAATAGGCACTCCAACTTGAGCTAGCCAATAAACCTCACAAATTTGGTTGTGTAAGATTCCCAAAAAGAGACTAATAGACCAAGCTCAGTAGGGAATGCGCGCGCGCACGCGCGCGCACACACACACACACACACACACACACACACACACACACACACACACACACACACACACACACACACACACACACACACACACACACACACACACACACACACACACACACACACACACACACACTGACATTGACACTGTGAATACGTAATAAATTCCTAACTTTTTTTTCTTTCTTTTTAGAAAAAAAGCTTCAAAGTGTTTGAGTCTCCACTATGGGACTTGGCCCTTCATAACTACTAAATGCTTAGTAAGACGATGGTATTTTTTGGTTAAATGGCACACACACACTCATAATGTATCATGTAACTTGGGGGTATTCCCGAGCTTACTTGGCTCTTGGGACTATAGTAAAACCAACCGCCTAAGGGCACTACCATGGGATGTAGCCCTTTTCAGTACATGAGTGAATAAACCTTGGGTGAAACCTGGCCGTGAATACTCCTGGTTGCCTCTTCATTGCACCCTGCAGGCGGCCTCACCATCTTTGTTGTAGATCTCCCAGCGCTTGGGTAACTGCACGATATGTAGTTATGGCAACCTCCCTCCCTCCTCTATTTTAAAGGTGAGGGTGCATCTCTGCCCCTCACTTAGCTTTGGTTGTACTCTATTTGTTTGCATAAAGTTAGTGGGCTGGGTATCTGAATCTCCATTGCATCAAAGCATGGAGCTCTCAACTCAAGTAACAAAGGTCGACAACTACTTTTTTTGGTTTGTTTCACCTGTTGTATGGCTATATGTTTATGTTGTGAAGGCTTGTTACTCTGAGAGGATGATGTTTTTCACAAATTTAGTAGGAAGCTATGGGTTGTTTCTTCGTGCAATGTTTTAATCCCAAACATGGGGATGCTCTGCGCTGCATGATTACTGATGGTTCACAACCTCTATCAATGCTAAAAACTGGTTTTTGTAAAAATATCCACCTAATGGGTCAGTGGTTTGATCACTGGGTTGGCTAGGGTTGTTGTTTTTTTGCCCAGGTAACCAGTACAAATAGGGATATATATTTTTCTTCTTGTCTACTAATCTCGGTTGCAGGCTGCCTTGTTGCATGACTATTACCCTATGACGCGGTAAAAGTCATCATATTTTATTGATGGAGAGCTTGGAAAAGTGGGGTATTGCTTCACCCTCCGCACACCAATATTGCGTATTTTTTGGCCAGGAAGCATGCTGTCATTGTTTCGGAACATGGATTTATATTAATGGCAATACTTTACATGCTGTCTGCTGGCTCACTAACAATTACTTGGCCCGTTTACTTGGTTATTTTCTGTTAACTGCCGATTAATTCTTAGGAAGGATTGTTTGGAAACAAAGATGGTTTACCATTTACATCACTATGGTATTGGTTGTCGCCATGACTACTTCTATGATGGTTCCCTAAAGTCTGGCTATTACACTGCCTTTCGACTGCTACATAGGCACTATGATCTTGTAGATTTGGTGTAAATAGGGACTAAACTTGCTACTTATGGGTGTTTGATGGTAGCACCACTTCTCTTGGTTATTAGTTAAATGGTTGAAACCATCATGAGGAAATTTCTACAATGATCTCCTGTGTAAATTCTCATATGAGATTGCATATTGTGTAGCATTTAAAGTTTTTTGGATTCTACAAGGGCTTCCTGACTACCTAGGTTGGCCGAAAGGATGATTAAGGCAGGTTAACTTACAAAATATAGTAAGATCTGCCAACATGATGGGCCTAAATTTTTTTCCCAACCTTAAAACAAACATTAAACTAGCCTATGGCTGGATTGTGACTACTAAAGGAGATTTTTTATTTAAAACCTATTGCACTAACTAGTGCTTTCACTAAAAGGTGAACTATGACTAAACATGGGGGGATTTTGACACTTGGATTAGAAGGGGTAATGGCCTTCTAATCAAAATGATGTAAAATTCTTCTAGAAATGGAAAATTTTGGGTTCCTTTTTAAGAAATTAAAACATTTACTATGGACTAAGCTTGTACAAAGTTGAAAAAAAGTTTTTAAGATCGACATGGATAACAACTGGTATAGTCCATTGATACCTGCAAAACACATCCTAGGCTAACATATCTGTTGTCTTGTTTGGATGGATACAGGTAATGACTCTATCTTGTCTTGGAAGGTTTTCTTTGGCTTTGGTTAGCTATCCTATACTGGATTACACATTCACTTACTACTTGGGAAGTTCTTCTGTCACTTTGTATAATGGAATGAGGCTTCATTCTTACAAACATGTACAAAATTAATTCTAAGACTGAGTTATTTTTGTACTTATCATTTCATTTCTTCTAAAGACAGCTCTGTCTTTTGAATGTAAAAAGTTCAATTATGTCATATTATTTATGGTAAAACAACTTCACCCCCCCCCTAATTTTAGCATAAAATGGGATGGGGTAGGAGTGTCAAAATAAGCAGGTTAGAGATTATTCGAGAGAGCTTGGAAAGACCCTCAAGATGATGTAAGTGATGCTTAGTGAACACAAAGTCAAAGAGATTTATTTATGATGCAAATAACTAAGAAATTAATACCAAGATATGACCTAATATGCAAATGCAAGCACACACTCACTTATTAATGAAGCCTACTTCTCTTTGACTAAACTAGCCTAGTCCATGGAGGGTAGTGGCCTCTTGGGTCTACCAAGGATGTGTTTACACATTAGGGCTTAATTATTGAGGTGTGTAATTAGGGATATTGATTGGAGAATGCTAAACTCACCAAAGCTCTGATACCACTTGTCGGGCTAGGGTGAATCGACAAGAATAGCATTTATGGTGATAGCATTCCTTAATTACACTAGTAATGAGAGAGAGAGAGAGAGAGAGAGAGAGAGAGAGAGAGAGAGAGAGAGAGAGAGAGTAGACTCAAAACATAACTTGATGATAAACCGACAAGATGAATACAATGATAATTGGGGTTGGAAATGTGAACAAGAAACTAGCTACTAGTGGCTAGATGCACCTCTCAAGGGTCATAGGTACCTTTTCCAAAGGGTCAAGGGGAAACTCTCCAAAGGTCAAGAGTGGATCCATAAAGTGTGGAAAATCCATGCTGAGTGGGATCACAATTTGGACTCTTGTGCAACTCATCTGCCACGTGCTAAGCCATGTGCCCTCACATGCTGACATGCTTACTTGCTTACTCAACTACTTAATGTACAAGGGATGGTTCTCACACCAGCTGTTGGCATTAGGCTAAAGACCTCAAACCCAACAATCAAACACAACTATAATGCATTCATCATCATCTAGCAAACCATTATTCTTCAAACCTTTTTGTAAACTATTTACATGTTTTCTTTCACCCCGCTTAAAGTCTTTGGACTTTGTAAAAGAGATAGATCCATAGTCTGTTAACATTAGTTCTGTAATTAGACACTTACATGTCCTGAGACACTAAAGTGTCTTGTTTTTCTACCTAGTTTTGGCAATTTATTTGTTAAGCTAGAAAGACGTTTTTTACTCCTTGCTTCTACCACATATTGGTTATGAGGGAAAAAAACACTGGATTTTTCTCCATATCAAAATACAATCTATATGGAGAGAATTCTGGTAAGTTTTAAGACATAATTTTTAGTAAATTTTTAAGCCGTTTTGCCAAAAAAATCATAAAATCATTACATGTTTTTGTAGAGATGGCCTTTTTTTATGTTTATAAAAGCCAAGTGCTAGCATTTAGTGTTGCAAAATAATGGAATGCACTTCAAAGATAAGTTTTCAAGTCACATGCAAGCTATAGACATAATCTCATACTTGAGCACGTGCTGAATAAGAGCATAATTTTGGTCTTCCAAAGGTACCCTCATGATATTGGTACTATTCTAGTGCAATTTGACAACTACAAATGACTTTATATGTTTAAACCAAGAAACTACATATTTTTTGGGCTCCCTAACTCAATTAAATCTCGTTGCTTGAACTCTGTTTTGATTTTTTTATCGTGCAAGAACTCTTAAAATCTTGAGTTCTCCATAATAACATTGAAACCAAAGTTTTAGGCACCCCAATTGTGCATGTACCACGTACTTTGATACATCTAGTTGATCTACATGGAAAGTTTGATATTATTTGAAGTTTTGAATGCTTATGTCTCAAGAATGAAAACATGAAAGTTTTCTCTTATGTAGTTTTGAATATTTAAAATGATCCAATAATTTTTGCATACCAAAGCCCTTCTACTTGCCACCTTGAGTGCTCAGTGGAAAGGACAAGCAATGTATCACTTTCTAAAACTCACAAATACATCAGAAACATATTTTTCTTTGTATACAATGATATGCTTGAAATGACCTTATCAAACACATGGAACTTTCCATTATTTTATATACTCCAAATTCAATTTTTTTGCACATGAAACTTTTAGTTGTCTATAGCAAAATTGTGAAAGAGTCACCTAAAATCTTCTACAAGGTCGCTTCATTTTTTCTTGAGCTTATAAAGGCGATTTCTTGAAATCGCCAATCACAGTCTTACGAGGGTCAACTTGATGACTATAGTTTTTGATCATGATACATTCTAAAATGCAAGGTTATATTTTTAAAAGACCCTCTTGCTAACATATTTAAGCATATCAAGAGGGTTTTCTTAAATAAACCATCTAATGCAAGTAGCATTTAATTTAAATTTGTTAAAAAAGGACACTTAAAGTGTCCTGTTTCGGTACCAAACTAGTGTTAATCCTACAAAACTTGTAAAAAACACTTTCTTTGCATATACATCATGCAAGAACTTTTATCTTCTTGTACCACTCAAATCCCACTACAATGTACACAACCAAAACCCCTCATATCCATGTAGTCATTAAATTCTTTGTTTGTGTTTGGCAGGGGTTTCTCTCCAAAGATAAATTTTTAAGATGCAAATAACAATATTTTATGAAATGAAACTTAAGAACAAAGACTTAAAATTTAGGAAATGATAGGATTGTTAATGACTATGTTTGTGGACATTGTAAATATTTGTTGATTTTCAAATAAGATAGTAATGGTAGTTATTTGATTTTTAAATAAAATAAAAATGATTTTTATAGATCAAAACTAATTTGAGCTATAGGGCTACCTATGCCGTGATATCAATAGAGGCGATAAGTAAAGCCTAGAACTTTTGATCACATTCTGTGGTGTTAGCCTCGATAAGAGGCGCGACACATCCACCTTGTAATCTTGAGCACCTCAAGGCTTGATCTGAACTTGATGTTGGTTGTGTAATTTTATGCTATGATTTAAACAATTCACTCACAAATTTTGAGTTTGTTAAAAAGAAAAACATGGGCATGGAAAGAAGCTCTGAGCTATTTCGAAAGGATGTGAAGTGAGGGTCTCTCCCAAATGCAATCACATACGGTTGCCTTAGGAAGCCTCAAAAGGGCTCATTGTAATAGGATTTGTGACTTGGTGGGAAATAGTTTCAAAGTTTTACACTTCTAATGTGTACTCAAATTGTCAAATACTATTTCTTCAGGTTTATCTGGAAGGCCACATGTATTTGATAGCGACCTCTCTGTGGCTAGCTTCTCAGAGATTGTACAAGAAAGTAAGGAGTTTACATGTGTAATAGGTAAAATATATAGCACAAAGAATTGGCTTAGGGAGACCCTTGTCATCCGGTCAAGCCTTGCTATATAAAGGACTGGGCTTTTGGCAATAGTGCATTACTAGGTTCATGTAATCGGCTGTCCCTCAAGTCTCGGCATGAGCTTGAGACCGCAAACTGTGTCTCACAAAAGATCTGTGAATTCTTGCCTGGTAGTTTAAGCTAGCCCTTTGTGAAACAATCAAGAAAGAAGATGGGATATTTGGATTGGCAAGCATCCTTGCTATGAGCTTGCAACCACCAAGTTCTTTTAGCTTGTGAACTCTGTAATCTGGAGAAATGTGGAAAAATTTCTCACTATTACAGAGCCTTTCATGCATCTAGTGCACTTGGTTGATAAAGAAGCGCTCATATTTGGGAGAGTCTATTGGTACATGCATGAGGTTTTTTTGCAAGCTGAAGGAGAGTACATCCTTTGCAGCATGAGAAAAAAACATGACGGTGTCAAATCATAGGGGACTTGTTGTGCACCGTGTGAAAGTCACTAAGGCTACAAACACACAACCTATGTACAGGGAAGCTCACAGACACAGATGGCGTGTCACTCACCTCTATAGGCATCGATGCAAGAATCTCACTCATCCCTAAACAAGGAGCTTGTCACTGCTACTTAACCGCCTCGTCACTGTCGTATCATTACTTGCTTGCCCTTGCTCGTGCACACACACACACACACACACACACACACACACACACACACACACACACACACACACACACACACACACACACACACACACACACACACACACACACACACACACACACACACACACACACACACACACACACACACACACACACACACACTCAGGCCCTTGTCACTGCTACTTAACCGGCTCGTCACTGTCGTATCATTGCTTGCTTGCCCTTGCTCGTGCACACACACACACACACACACACACACACACACACACACACACACACACACACACACACACACACACACACACACACACACACACACACACACACACACACACACACACACACACACACACACTCAAGCTCACACACAACAAGAGTCTACGCGGGAGAGAAGGAGAGCAAGCAAACCATACATTCAAGAATAAGAAGAAGTTAGGGTTATATACCCTTATGTGAGTCATCCCATCCACATATGGGTGCACACACTTGGACAACAGTTAGTATGCTCTCTCTCTCTCTCTCTCTCTCTCTCTCTCTCTCTCTCTCTCTCTCTCTCTACTAAATGTGGCAGGCCCTATCATCGGCGATCACCCATGAATATATGTGTGGAGTCAAAAATCCCGGCCCATAACTCAATAATAATAACAAGAATGAACAAAGATAACATTCCCCCCTTCCTGATGTAAATTCCACCCTCCAATTTAGGAAGGTATATTCAAAAAGTAGAAACTTGGTGGGTCCACCCGTATGGTTCTTGTACTAGTTAAACATCTTGATGAGAGTAGTGGCCCATGGATGTGATGTCAATCAAGAAGTTTAGTTCTACAAGATGTTGCACTTGTCCTCTGCAAGAGCTTGACTCTTTAGCTTCACTCAAACACTGCAATATCAACCAAAAGTGGCACAATAAATTCATTCTCATAAGAACATGGATAATTAAAAAACATATGCAGTGACTAAGCACATAGATTGATTGGTAACATAATATAAAACAATTTGTTGAGTAGTAAACATTAAAATGCATATAATCAAACACATAAGCACTTGTGAAGGTCAACAAATCAAAAATTCTAGGGTTGCTAATTTAACTGTCAATAGGTACTAAAGGTCAACTATTAATACCATGGGTAAGCTTCTCAATTCTCTATAGCCAATCAAGCTATTTAATTGTGAGAGAAAAGTGTTTCATGTTCCAGAGCTAACTAGAGGCTATACCTAGAAGATCGTCTAGTTAAGATATGGTAAAGGAAATTGCACATGAAATCATCACCTGCATTGTTTTGTTTGTTTGACACCCCAAAGTGTTTATGATATATGCTTTGTTTCCACATAGAGGCTTAATTGATCTTTTGGGTGCTCTCTCTCTCTCTCTCTCTCTCTCTCTCTCTCTCTCTCTCTCTCTCTCTCTCTCTCTCTCTCTCTCTCTTTCACATTGATTCAAATTCATTTGACATGTGTGCTTATTTTGTATGCCCGGGGATTTTTGCGTCTCAAGGAAAAGCACTGGGAACCTCTAGGACTCTAGTACTATAGGCAATACATGTGAGTGAAGTACCAAATCAAGGCGGGATTTCTCTTCTAGCTTAAGATTTTACATTTTTGCCACTTTTGTTTTTTGTTTTTTGTTTTTTGTTGGTTTGTTTTTCTTTCATTGCATTTCAATTTTGTAGCTTTGGGGGTCATTTTGACATTGTTACCTTCCCCAAGCTCATCACAATAGTCAAACGTTGAGATCAGCTACACGCCCCTTTACATGGAGCAGGCTTTGTGTTGGATCCAAAGTTCCAAATGTACAATTGATTTTCTAATAATGAGGTCATCAACAATTTTAAGAAAGTGCATGCAAAGTTATCAAGTGATGCAAATGGCAGGGTAGTTTACATGCAAGACAACCTACACCAACAAAGAAGTAATGTTTGGGGATCCATGGCACATAGATGTGATTAAGACATTGAGTGCACCTCTTTGGAGGAAGAAATATGGAGGGGAGAAAGTGGAGCTACAACATGTAGTTATTAGGGTCTTGTCAACGGTTGACTCTAGTGGAAGCTATGAGCAAAATTGGTGATTTTTTGTTTTTGTGCACACAAAGAATAGAAATCAATTGACTCCTAAACAGGCTATACATTTAGTGTACTTTTTTTGCAATATGCAACTAATGCACAAGCCGACACGAATAGCTACACAAGTTGCAGAGCAAAGCTTTGGATGTTTTCAAACCCATGAAGCAATTGTAGGTGAAGCCCACTCTTATGATGAAATTGAGTGGGATTTGGAAGATGTGGATTCAAATTTTTTGGATGTGGAGGAAGTGGATGATACAATGCTTGTGATTATATTAGAGCCGTCTGATAAGTAGAAGCTGGAATGCTATCTTTTCCCTTGTCAGTAGTAGTTTCTTCTATCAATTAGTGGTCTCTAGTGGAGTACTGGCAATTCATGGCTTTATCATTAGTAGTGCCCTCGGGGAGGGGGGGGGGGGGGGTCACCATGTATGTAATATGTATATCGTGGCATTCAGGAACTATTTTTAAAACTCCTTATTTATGAATTTTTGACAAATAAAATACACCCTTTTTCGATTCAAACTGCATTTTTTTTTCCAATTCCATTTTATGATACCCTTTTGTATGTGTAAATGCGAGACATTTTTTCATTAATAACCCCTTTTATTGCACTCACATAATTACTAAGTGACCCCCCCCCCCCCCCCCCCCCCCCCCCCCCCCCCCCCAAGGTATTTCCTTGAGTCTTCTCCACTCCAGATTGTGACAATTTCAAATCAGACAACTGCATTGTTATCTTATGCTTGGATTTGAACTATCAAGAAAGCTGGACACTTTCAATTTCTTCAACGTTGGCTTTGAAGTCCCTGCTTTAGATCCTTCTATTCTTTTGGCACCTGAAGTAGTGGTGACTAGAGCCATTTCCTTTCCTTTACATTTTGGAGTCTATTCTATTCCTTCACCCTCTGTGGCTCTTGTTCACTAGTCTAAGTACTGTTAGTGCCTTCATCGAGAACTTTTTTCTAGACAGTGGTGGCGTTAGTTTGAGCAAGATGCAAGTTTCCCATCACAAGAATTGCCATGCATACCATGCCTTAAATAGATTTTGGGGTTTCACCTTGTTGTTCATTGCATCTGACTATTATACAAGAAAGTACTTAAATTGTTCAAAAGCTTTTCAGACACATATGTTGGGTTGTTTTTTAGACTTATGGCTTTCGCTACAAATTTGTACGATGGCTTGAATTCCAATGCTGAAATCAAAATCCCTTGTCCTCCATTTTTTTGTTTCTTCTTACCTTGGGCATCCTCTTTCAAGAAAATGTTGACTTCATTAACTGAGCAAGGTTTGGCCTTGGTTGAGAATGGAAAGTGTAGAACATAAGAAAGTGCTAGTGTTGTGGCTTGCACCAGTCTACAATTCATCTCAGTAGTGCCCGTGTCTGGATTGAATGTTTCCACCACCTACTGAATGATTTTGCATCAAAGCTAATCCTGGTAGCTTCCAATACCTCTTTCATACGCCAAAGCTGGAGTAGGGACTTTTCACTCTGATGGAAGATGTACTTCTCCATTTTATGATGTAGTATCAAGAATTCTTGCTCAACTAGACTCAATAACTAAGTATCCATGGTCGCTTGCATACTTTTTGACATCAACTGCTTATGTTTGCCCATATTCAAATCTTCTGACAAACCTTGAGTAGAGAAGGAGAAGTCACTAGAAGATGATGGAAAATTGGAGCACAAACACTTGGGAGTTTCTGGTTGAGGATCCAACATGGTCACAAATGATGGAGTAGGCAATGGCAGAGTGTGCCTAGTACGCTGAGCAGATGGTAAGTATGCTAATGGAGGAAGCTCTACAGGCCAAGATGCTTAGCGCAAAAATCTCTCAGGGTAAAGTGTTGGATCGTGCACTCTTTGCATAGCTATATGAACACGTGTCATGAATGCACCACGCTCTTGTTGCCTCGAGTTTATGTGGCACACATGCATTGGATGGTCCTTCTAATGATTACTAACAAGATTCACTGATTTGTACATTAATTTTTTGCCAGTGACTATTAGACATTTTAGATTCCCTTGATGGTTCTTTTATATGATTGTGGATTGTGACCATTCCCAACAAATCTACCGGTCTTTGAATTCCTTCCACTTTCCCCACAAGTGGTTCAATATTGAATAGATTTTAAGGTTCATCATTTGACTCTGAACGTGTTGCTCGTGTTGCATTCGATCTGGCATGGTACAACTTGATTTTGTCTCTATTGTAGACCCTTAAAACAACAATCTTGATAAATATTTAAGCCTAGCTATTCCATAGGAGAAAATCCAATCAACTTCATAAGGTTCTAATCATGCCACTTTCAGATTAGGTTTCTTTGGGCCTAACTTTGATTGATATAGAAACAACAGATCCCTTTTTTTGAAATCTTTGACCTTAATTTTGTTGTCATTCCAATGCTTCCTCCTTTGTTGAATCACCACTTGTTCTAACATACTCCTCTTTCTGATTTCATTTAGTTTCAACAATTCATCCATCTTTGCTTTAAGTTTGTATTGAAATCCATACCATGTTCAATAGACAATCTGAGATTGAAAATTCCATAGATACGATTGCTTCTGTTCCATAAACCATCTTGAACGGTTTCATCCCTATAGTAACCTTGTGAGCAATTATATATGCCCATAACGTAGTTTGAAGTTTCTCATCCCAACAATGATGCTCTTTCTAAACTTTTTTGTCAGTATGGTTTTGATTGTGTTATTGCTTCTTTCAGCTTGTTTATTGCATCTGGGATAATACGGAGTTGGTTTTTGATGCTTGATTGAGAAAATTTTAGTCAGTATCTAAATTTTTTCATTAATGAAATGGGTAACCTGATCTGAAACAATCTCAATCAGACAACCAAATCTGCAAATCACAAGTTTTACAAAATGCCATAACATCAGTCATCATAATTTGCCACCATAACCCTGCTTGTAGAATCTTCTTATAAGTGATATCAGTGTTGGAGAATAACCTCCAAAGCTTCCACTATGAGATTTTGTAATGACCTAACTTCTTCCTTGCATAGGTGCCACCTTCAAAGAACCCCATCAATTCCTAATCTGTACAAAGCTCCTCCTAAGAGGTGAACTTTAAACTCTTCAAAATTAGTGTCTTCTTATTTGTTTTGGGACCAGTCTTTTGGAAATCCCCCATACTAAAGAAAATCATACACATCTTGCCATTCTAGATTTGATCCATCCTTTGTCAAATTTTGAAACAATTCAATGTCTACTGGTTCATCCCGCATCGATATCTTTATAAATCCTTCTATACTCCTTGATAGGAAATCAACACCATAATGAGTCTTTCCTGGCTTATGGAAGATCCTAAACTCAAACTCCATCAAGAACATCATCCATCTGATCAGTCTCCCTTGGATAATCACTTTCTTGATCAAATTTAGAAGAGCCCAAAGATCCATATAAAAGTGAAATAGCTTGCCTAGTAGATAATGTCTGAACTTCGTTGCACTAAAATCCATTCCCAATGCCTCCCTTATAAGTTCAAAAAAAGACACGGAGATACTTTATAGTTTATCTCATACATGTTATCAGCATGCATGATTTTCTCTCTTCCTTATCACATGCTTCTCTCTCTCTCTCTCTCTCTCTCTCACACACACACACACACACACACACACACACACACACACACACACACACACACACACACACACACACACACACACACACACACACACACACACACACACACAACATATCCCTTTTACAAATGTGAGAGTCAACATGTAGAGCTGATGTGCTTAAACAACAATCTCTACACTGTGAACATAGTATTTGAATCCAATGAGCTTAACTAGCAAGTCAAAAAATTTATTGCAAAGAATTATAAAATTTATAACAAACGTATAGGACATTTAGAAATTGTAGCTAGACATCCAAAGAACATGTTGTAAAATAGAACATGAACATGGAAAGTTTTTTGACATAGTTGATAGAAACAAACTCAATTAGGGACACTATTGTGCCACAAAAGATCTAAGAGGTAGTATTAATGCCGCTTGCCTTGTCATGCAATTCACAATTGTCTTAGAGTTTCTCCATCCCTAAATTAAGATGAGGGCAAGACAATTCTTTGACCCACAGATCATCCAAGGATAACATCACTCTCGAACAAATGCACCATGTCAACCAAGCCTGTATACGGTTCTATTCTCACTGTCTGCTAATTTTGACAAATCCATGCAAGATGAAACTTCTCAAAGGCACAATATGCATCATCCATAAATTGCAAAAGCAAATGACCTCCACAAAGAAAGCATGGTCCTATATCAACAAGGACTTGTAGTTGATATGAATAATGAAAGAGCACGTGTGCAGATGCATATGTGGACGAGAGAGAGAGAGAGAGAGAGAGAGAGAGAGAGAGAGAGAGAGAGAGAGAGAGAGAGAGAGAGAGAGAGAGAAACAAAGAGAGAGAAGAAAATGGAGACTGTATGTGAGTGCAACCAACTTCATAGAATGGTGAGAGTCTCTTATTCTCTATACTATAAAGAATAAGTAAGTGATAAGGGGGCAGTTAGACACTGTGTCCGGCTTGGAGTAAGACATGCTGCCTTTACCCCAACAACCTTCCATTTGAAGGTGAGTGCGCTTATAAGTGGACCTACTATAGGATCTAGTAGTATGTACAAGAAGATAGGGAGGACCTTCTCTCAACCTATGCCCATTGGCTCCCTCAAAATACATGCATGCCATCATGCATGATCTAGCAATGTGTAGAAGTACATATCTTTGCTAGAGTGCATATACATACCCTATAGGTATCCCGTAATGACGTGCATAGCTCCATGATGCATCATGCTAGTGTTAGTCATGCACAACTGACAACGCCAACACTATTGTTAGCGGATCGTCGTGATGGATGTCTGCAGCATAGCTTTTTGTTACTAACATAATGTCAATATGCAAGGAAGCGACTTGAGATGGGGCACGGAGACTTAATGAGATTGTCAATCTCACCAAAGTGAACTTAAAGGACTATTCATACTACTACAAGAGCAAATCAACCACTTCCTAGTCAGAAATTAATCTACATCCAATCTCACCGTTCTAGGTCATCACGCCTTTTCAACATCCAAACAAATTCGGAATGCAACAAAACTTAAGGAGAGGTATTACAACATTAGGCCTAAGGACACATTCCTACCAAATTTTGCAGCCATCTGGGAAGGTACATAAATAACGATCCATCACATAAAATGTGCAAAAAACCAAAACAAAACTACATGGAAAGGCTAAATGATTTTCTCATATTAAACTGATCATTTAATGTGGGGAAGTGCCAAGGGAGAAAAAGCTAGAATATTGGTTAAGCTAGCAGACTGGCCACATTAGGGATCCAAAGGAGGGAAAATAGGGATCCAAAGGGGGGGCCATCTGCAAAAGAGCCATGTGAAACAATGGGCCAAAAAGACCCTAAGGTTCAGCCCATTAAGACTTCCAAAATGCTAAGGTTCCAAAATTCAAAGGTTGTGTCCAAAGGTCAACCCTAGGGAAAATTGGATGCTTAGTGTGTGCCCTAAAAGTCTTTTCACATCCCTACATGGGAGGGGGCGAGCCCCAAAGGTAGGGGATGAGAGAGAAAGCCACACACACACACAGGCTCCCTTTACACAAAGGGAATGAGGGACACATGTCAGCTCCCTAGGCCAGATGCCCACAAGGTGTGCCCAATTCCTATTGGAAGACCCTTGAAGTGGACCAATGAGAATTAAGCTAGAGTAAATGTAGTTTAATTAATTTAAAAACATTTAATAAAAGAAACCAATGAGAATTAAGTCTCCTAGAAGACTATTGGGCAGTCTCCCAAAGGGTCCAATGAGCATTCAGAAGCCTCATGGCTTGCCTGATTTCTATTGGCCAGGAGACAAAGGGGTCCAATGAGAGTTTTGTTTAATTATTTAATTACCTAAAGCTCTCACAAAAGGGGAAAGGGGGACACATGTCAGAAGGCTATCACTTATGCTGCTTAATTCCTATTGGTTTGACCTGGGGAGGTCCAATGAGGCAAAAGCCAGACCTAATTAGCAGCTAGGGCTCGCCCAAGAGAGAGGGAGGGCTGATTTTTGCTTGGCATTGACACACACACACTCACACTTGACCATGTGTGAAGGAAGAATACTCTATCTCCTCCCAAGCTTTAATGGAGAGCTCATCACCTACTCCAAGCTTGTGAGATAGAAGCCTACATCAACACTCTCTTGGCATGTGGATGCAAATCCAACCAAGAGCCAAGCTTCAATGCATGCTCATCTTCTCTACCAAGCTAATTACTAAGCTAAGCTATGCTAATATGAGTGATAATGTGAGGAGATGTACATCTTTCTCGTAAGATACTCCTTCTTCCTCTCAATCTACTCTCATAACCTGCTAGCTCTCACCATCTTCGAAGGTGTGTGAGGTCTTGGGTCTGAGAACGGGGATAATTCAAGTTGTGTTTGATTTAGTGTTTTGCTTAGTGTATGAAGCTTCCATCTTCATTGCACTAGCTAGTCTTGAAGGAACACAAAGAATTGTATTGTACAATGTCTCTCTTGATGGGAGAAACTATAATACAAAGCCTTTTGGAGGGGGGACCGGCTCCATGCAAATCCGGTCCTCAACTGTTGTCAATAGCTTAATTTCTCTCTCTTTTGAAAGTATTGTCGATGCTATCTAATTAGGTGTTATGCTTTTTGTTGCTCTCTCCACCCAAGCACTCTTGTAATTCTCATTAGGAAGCTATTCTAATGAAATGCCCACTATGTTCATGCTGATTTCCGCTACACAAAAGTTATTAGGCCATTAAATGTTACAAAAACATAAAAAAACAACCATTTAAGACCTCAAATCAATGCAATTAGCTCACAAATAAGACGTCGCAAACCACAACAAAATTGAGAATGATTACATTTATATTGTAGAGCAAGAGACAAGGAACACATTGTGCTATTCAGAATCAAATTCTGATTACCAGACAAGAAGAAAAGCGGATTACAGTTTGTAGTAGCAAAAAGCTCTCACACTTGACATCCAATCCTTTCAAAGATAATGATTGTGTGTTTTTCAAAACTAAGGGTTTTGACTTAAGAGCTAGGGGGACGTTCCCACAGCCATTAGGCCACTTACATGGTGTGTAGGCTCAGATTGGCTAAGAGGGAATGACAGAATATATTGCAATTAAGAATCCTCATTAGCAAAATTACACCGCTTCCTTCATCCACTATCCTTATTTGATGATATCCACTTTTAAGGTCAATACTACTAAAGTAGGTAGAACCTTGTAGCTTATCAAAAAGCTCTTCTACCTGAGGCATGGGAAATCTGTTTTTGATAGTGATATGGTTTAGTGCTCGATAGTCACACACATACGGTATGTACCATCTTTATTTTGCAGTAAAAGTATTGGAGAACAAAAGGGAGAGGAGATAGGCCTCACCATCCCTTTGTCTACCAATTCTTGTACTTGCCTCATGATCTCCTCTTGTTGAGCTTGAGAGACTCCATAAGGAGGCTTGTTAGGTGGTGAGCTTCCTGGAAGGAGCTCAATGTGATGGTCATCATCCCCTTGTTTTGGAGGTAAGTCCATAGGGATATCATCGATGAAAAAATTTGGGAATCCTTTTAGAAAATTAGACAAGCCTAACTCTTCTTGATTCCTAACATTTACATTTGATGAAACATTAGGATCTTTTAGAGACTCTTTGACAAAAATCATGTATGCAAAAACTCAGTTCTTCATTGATTTATCAAAAGCAGGAGGATTTACAAGTGGAATAGTGTGACCACGCTCACTAGCATCTATATACATGTTCTTTTCCTTGTAGGTGAAGTAGATTCTCATTTTAGGGAACTTCATATTAGCAGCCATGCGATCAAACCATGGCGCCCCTAAGATAGCATCCTTGTGTTGGAGAGGAGAGATGAAAAAGTCTTCTTTGTCAACATAGCTTTGGACATGAAGCCTCAACTTCCCAATCAAGGGAGTAACGGAGGCTTGCTGTCCCTTGAAATCTGTGTCAGCCCCATTACCATATCTCCCATCTCAAAACCTTGAATGCCCAGCTTGGTGGCCAACTCTATTAAAATGAAGTTGTGAGTAGAGCCATAGTCAAACAAGATGAAGGCATCATGCTCTCTTACCTTTCCCCAAGCAGATGATCCTTTGCAATGAACATCCTCTTTTGGAGCTTTGATGGTGGAAGCCCTAGGAGTCTCATTGCGAGCATTCTTCTCGGGGCAAGAACGATAGCCATTTCCTTGCTCCCCACACTTAAAACACTTATGGTCCTTGAAAAAACCTTCAAGCTCTTTAGGAGAGAGTTTGTTTTTGCCTTTGTAAACTCCTTTCTCCTTGGACCGATTGTTGTTGTTGTTGTTGGAAGTGCCTTGGGAAGAATTTTGAGCATTGCTTTTTCCCTTTGCATCATTTTTGTCTTTGTTTTCCATGGGCTTGGCATTCCGTCTAGCCCCTTGATGGTAATTGATGCATGAAGCAACCATAGTGTGATGGATTACTTCAGTGATAGAACCACGCCGTTGAGAGTTGCTGTATTTTGCCATCTCTTCAGATAATCCCGCACAAAATTGCTGCTTTTGCTCGAAAAATTCTATCTTTGAAAGACAGTAGCCTTGCGATGTAAATCCCAAAACTTGTCTACATACTTGTGGATAGACTCATGAGAGAGAAGCTTCAAGCTGCGCCATTTGGTAAGCACTTTGTCCTTTGCATCGATTGCAAGGAATTGCTTCATGATGGAAACTCATAGAGTTTTCCAGGTCTTTGGGGCTTCATCATTTCCATGAAGGCTAGACCACCATTGATGAGATGATTTTTGTAAGTGCATAGCTACATGGTGTATCTTGGAGGACTCTGTGAAGCCCTCGTCTCCAAAGGCCGCATCAAATTGATGGATGAAGGCCAACACTCTGTTGGTAGCACCAAAGGTGCCATCATAGGTGAGAAAAGAGATACTCTTTCCACCCTCCTTGAACTTCTTTAACTTTTGTGACCTTTGCCACATGCAGGGTATGATTTGCGATGTCCTCCCCTCCTGTATTCTCTAGGAGAATAGCCATAACTTTCATCGGAAGAGGAGGAAGGTGAAGAAGAAGGAGAAGAGGATGACCTCTTTCTTGCTCTTTTCTTCCTTTGTTTCCTCTCTTCCCTTTTGGAGTGACGAGGAGAAGGATTTTGTGTTGATCTTTTCCTCTTGGGAGGAGTGGGGGATCGTTTAGACCACCGTCTTTGTGGAGCCACATATTTAGAGGAACTTAAAGTTTCATTGCTTTCTTGCTCTTTGGATTCCTCCTCTTGTATGGGAGAGAGTCTTCTTTTGGGGGTCTCTTCAAGAGGCCTCCTAAGCTCTCTCTCCTCTTGGAGAGGAAGGGAAATTCCATAAGCGCGAAGTTGTTGAGTAACTTCGGCTTGTAAAGCAGGGTTGCCCATAGCTTGTTGCAACCTACTTACAAGATAATTCACAAACATGGGGGCATCATCATTAACACCTTCATGTGCAAAATCAAAGCTATCAATGTTCATTCTCCTCTCTTGGTTATTGTCATCCATGTTAACAAAATTTGTGTACGTACTTAGTGTATGCTTTGGAAATTCAAAACCTTAGTTGCCACTCCTCTTAGCCTTTGAAAATTGGCTTTTAAGTATTTACACCCACGGCTCGAAGTGGTTAATTATAGAGAGTAGTGGAGTAGTCTAACATAGCAGAGTTGCAGAGGGCTATCTCCTTTCAGACTTCTTATGGCTCAATAATGGTAAAGCCATAGGCAAATCTAAAAAGACTCCATTATTAAGTCCAAAGCTCCTGAGGTGTGCACCATATGCCACATAGTCGGATAAAAAAACCGATAATAGATTCCAGTTCCACTTACCCTATTATAATTAACAACATCAACCATTTATAGGCTTAAGGACCTCTCTTCTTAATCAAGAAAAGAGAAACCAATGCTCTGATACCAATGTAATGGAGTTGGCCTATTAACTTGAGAGTAGCGGAAATTAGAGAGAGTACCTTCGGGAAATTACTTTGTGAGCATAGCGGGTGAACATAATTGATGGTAGCAACATAAACATAGAATTTAATTAACTTGGCATGAACAATACTTTTGCAAGAGAGAGAAATTAGAGAACATGGCAACTGTTAAGGACCAGATTTATGTGGAACCGGTCCCTCCTCCAATAGGCATTTGTATTATGATTTCTCCCATCAAGAGAGACTTGTTACAATACAATTTTTGTGTTCCTTGTGACCTAGGTGATGCAATGAAGATGGAAAGCTTCATGCATCACGAGCATAGCATAAACTATGAGGAAAGCATTAACTATCCCAAGACCTCAAACACCTTCAAAGGTGGAGAGAGCTAGCAGGGAATGAGGGTAGGGAAGAGGAAGAAGAAACATTTCATAGGAGAAAGATTTAGTTCCTCACTTATCATCACTCTTCTTGCTAGCATACATAATAGCATAGTAATGAAGATGATTAAGCATAGAATCATGCCTCTTGGTTGGATTTTCATTCCATAACCGAGAGTGTTGGTGTAGGCTCTCAACCTCTCTACTTGCTTGGATAAGGAGAGGGAGCTCTTGCACTTTGCACTTCACACAATGAGAGTGTGTGGGAGAGTATACCCCCTAAGCAATCCCCTAGCTTCCTTGGTCAACCCCCCCCTTGTAGCTCATGCTTGAAGCTCATTGGACCCCTCGAGGCCTAGCCAATCACAAGCACGAGGTAAATCAAGTAACAAGGGTAGCCTTGGGACAAGTTTCCCCCTTTCCCCTTTGAGAGACAAGACTTGAAAAATGTAGAAACAATTAATCAAATCTTCTACTATATCATTGGACCCCTTGGGTGGCCAACCAATAGGCTTCAGGCACACCATGAGGGAAACATGAGGAGGAACTTGACAAGTGTCCCTTTTGCTTTCTTTGTACCAAGCATGCCTTGTGTGAGTGTGTGTGTGTTTTCTCTCTCACCCCCCTCTTGTAGGGCTCGCCCCCTCCTTGTAGGGATTAGATTTGACTTTTCTGCCACCTCAAGCCCCTCAACTTTGGGCCTAGCTCTCACCACAAGCTTGGCCCTTAAGCCCCTCACGCTTGGGCTGGGTTCTCATGTTAACTCAGTCAATGTCAGTTAACAGAAGCTGCTAAAGATTGAAGACGTATGAATGCACATTGAGGATGAATGGAAAGAAGCAGTAAAGATTGGAGTTACACATTTTTCATGTTTTTCCAAAATGGTCACGTATTGTAAATTCCCATATTATTTCAATTTGTAATATTTTAATGTGTTACGGACTCAATGGGAGTTCCAAGTTGTAAAGAACACGTCAGCTACTGTGCCTAGGTTGCAGACACAGTAAGCGGCGGAGCCCTAAAGGCCTTAGGTGCCCAAACATTGCATATTTTTAACATACGTATATAAGGCAGCTTGTAAAAGACATTAGGGTTCTCAAAGTCATTTGTTGAAAGCACTCTTTGGTGAGAGCTCTTGAGGTGTGTGGCTATGGAGTCCTTGAGCTTCTCCTTGCTCATGAGACTTGATTAACACTAATTAATGATTCATTCTCTCTCACTATGCCTCTCTCTTACTTCTTATGATTGCCTATGATGCTTAGATTAACTAGATATTAACTAATTAGTGGTTAATCCCTATCTAATCTTGTGTGATTTCCCTCTTTTTCTTGTGTGTACATGTAGGTTTGATTGGAGTGTGGTGTTCAATAGATCTATGTGTGTGTTCTTGCGATTAGTGTGTTGCATGATAGGATTAGTGTTGTGTGCGTCTTGCAATCGTAGTGTGTGTGATCGGGTTGATTAGAGGTGAAGAGAAGTGGATATGAAGATTGCCCTTCATTGTGGCTTAGGTCCTCCATAGGCCGAGAAGTTCACCTCGTAGAGTTAACCATTCGTGTCGCCACGATTAGCTCACTAACCGTGTGAGTGTTTCCATGCCCTAGCTGGGTAGCTCATCCCTCCGGATTGATAATTTTGTTGGTCATTGGAGCTATTGTAATAATGGAACCCCCAACATTTGGCGCTGCTGCTTGGGATGATGGCCTACGCTAGTGTAATTGTGGCATAAACGAATGCATTCCCTCACTAATTTCACTACTAATTTCGCTTGTGTGTTTATGTTTTTGTGGATTTTGAATGTGTGTGCATGAAGCATTGTGTTCATAATTCCCTAAAGTGTGACCGTATCTTGCCAATTGTGTGTTTACACACTCTAATTTCTCACCAACCCCTTGCTAATTTGACTAATTTTTGCTAACCTACTAATGTGCTATGAAGGATTGGAGCATCCGACCATTCAATTGATCTTCAACGGAAAGGTAATCAAGGTGGTATTCTCAACCTCCCTAGAATCTAGAGATGTGTAGAGATCCCACCATGATAATGCAATGTAATGCTATGCTATGTTGATGTTATGGATGAAAAATTTTGCGATTATTCATTTTCACGCCGTCGTAATGCCAAAATTTTTAAGAATTGGCGACAGATGAATTTAATAAGTTTCAATTGCTAATTGATGAATGTGTGTTGCTAATTGGATGCCTAATTGAGTTAATTGCATGCTTGGATGGCCAATTTCAAGTGTGCGTACTAAAATCAAGTGTGTGTGCATTCTAATTGAGTGTGTGTATGCTAATTTTAGGTGTGTGTGCACTATTTTGCCCATGTTTGAGCACCTAGAAATCAATGTGTGCATTATGATTTTTCAAATGTGATGATTGATGTGTGCTTTGCTCATGCGCAATTAATGATTTTTGAAGTCACATTGCAAATCCGACAAATTTAACCCTTTTGTGTGCGCACCTAAAGATTTGTAAAAATTGTCAATTTTTTTAGTGTGTGTGTTCCTAATAAAGTGTTTAACTTGCATGGTTGATTCAATGTTTTGATTGCATAAATGATGTGTGTAATGATTAATTTCTCCGTTTTTGTGCCTTGTCGCATTCTCCCCCGCTCCCGCTCTACTGCCACTGCATCCGCAAAGCGCGTCAACAGGCCTGCCAACTGCCGCCTTCAAGGCTGCCATGATCAGCGCGTCAACGCTCTCCAGCCCATCGCCAGTTCGCACTCAACGCTGCCGCGTGTAGGTAAGTCGCATGTAATTTTTTGTATTATTATAGTTAATTTCAATTTTCATTTAAAAAATTTAAAACAAATTAAAAAAATATATAAAAATAGAAAAACAAGAAAAAAACTCTCAAAAAATCCAATAAATCAAAATTTTTTAAAAATTAGAAGAAACATTAAAATTTTCAAAAATCAAAAAATTAAATAAAAAATCCAAAAATTCAATAAAAATAAAAAAAGAAACAAAAAATTATAAATAACACAAAAATTTCATTAAAAAATCAAAATTCATAAAAAAGAATAAATCACAAAAATAGTAAAAAAATAAAAGAATCCAATGATTCACAAAAAACTTAGAAAAATTCAAAAAAAATTTAAAAATCTTAAAAAACCCAAAAATTTAATAGATAAATCATAAAAATAGTAAAAAATTCACAAAAAAATCAAAATTATCCAAAAAATAAAAAATAAATCAAAAAATTCATAAAACCTTCAAAAATCTCAAAAAATTAGAAAAATTCACAAAAAATTAATAAAAATTCAAAACTTAAAAAAAAACATAATAAATAAAAAAAATACCATAAATTTAGAAAATTCAAAATTTCATAAAAAATTAGGAAAAATAAAAAGAAAGTCGCCAGAAGTGCAAGTAAAAGACAGAAAAAGCCAGAACGAGCTCAAAAAAAGTCAGAAATAGCTGCAAACGAAGCAAACACCGCACATTGAGGAAACTGTACCAAAGCGAATCCGAATAGCTAGAAAAAGGTGAAAACCATCAACTCCAAGCCGTGAGGGACAAACAAATTTTTAAATTTGTCAAAATCAAGCTGAAAATTTATAAATCACGAGGGATTGCAGATTAATCTGTTAAAGGCCCAGTTTTTCATCGTTTCAAAAGGTTGCAATTAATTTTGACACTATCAAGCTAGGGTTAATCAACACTTGCGAATCTTAAGAGCAGTCAACTGCAAAAGTGCTTTGCCACGAGCAGTCTTATCAAAATTCAGCAGGATAAATTCTGATAATCAATACCAGAATCTACCAATTGAAATTTTTGTGGATTGGGCCAACATGGACTTAAATCAAGCAGAGAGTTCAAGTACAACCGAGTAACCTAGTAGCAGTGGCACCACAAGTGCAACTGCAATCGACAAGATTTTATAACTATATGGCTACAATGGAGACAAAGTCTTGTACACAGATTTGGAAGGCTATAGATATCTAGTGAGCAGTAAAAGTGTTGGGACATCATCCTAGCATAGGGAGGACATCAACAAAATGTCAATCCGAGGAGTAGGATCCAGCTAGGGCATGGAAATACACAACTGGCTTGTGCGTGCCAAATGGAGGATTAGAGGTGAAACCTACACACAAAGAAAGCTATGGAGCGGGTATAATGTTGCTACGAGGAGTGAGCACACTACTTACTCTACCATTCGGCCTAATCTCTCACACACAAGCTTAATCACACACTACTCTCTAATAAATCACTAATCCAACTCTAATCGAGCACACAATGAGCATAGAATAGCATAGAATGACCACACCGGGCACCAACACTCTACACAAGCCTACACACACTTAGTAGCATGCTTAAACAAGAGGGAAACATGAAAAAAGAGAGATATTAATCGACAAATCAGCCACTAATCTTTGATTAATCAAGGCATTGATTACACCATTAGCAAATGAGAGAGAAGAGGTTAGAGTTTAGCTATGGCATGAAGCCGAATCGTCGTCCATGTACGTGCGTAGAGAGCTCAAGAACTCCATAGACATCACCTTCTTCACAAAGCTTATCTCAAGTGAGTAAGAATCCCCTTTCACATTGTGTGTTTTGAGTTATATACTCACTAGGCTTTTTAGAAGTTGCCGCGCACCCAAATGGCCAAACTCACTTAATCTGCTATCTGCACTGCCTAGGATCTAAATATAGCTCAATGTTTACAACTTGGAACTCTTGATGATCCCAAAACATAATTACAACCCGCATTTGCGGTCATTTGACGGAAAATCCTAAAACTTAAGTGACCGTCAATTGTGACCGTAACTCTATAGATAGTCATCAATTCCAACTCTTCTCTGCATCTGTTGCTTGTATTTGCTTTGCATCTGCATCATTTGGCCTCGTTAGCATTTACTAAAAATGGTAAATAGCATCTTTGACTGGTCCATTTGGCCACTGTTGACTTAGCCGCCAAACACTCCCCCCATCCTATTTCAGTACACGTCCTTGTGCGCTTCCAGGTTGGCTGGCACTAGAGAGATTTGAAATTGGTGGTGAATGTTTTTTTGAAGAGTTGTAAGCTGTTTGGTTGACTTGTTGGTGTAATATGAGAATAGGCATGTGGGTTCAAGTGGAAGAAATTGGCTTGAGTTATTATGGGAAAAAGTAAAATAAATGGCTATGTATATTACATTAGGGTCTGGAAACCCTGGATTACCAATGGGGAAAAACCTCATGGGAAAAAGTGTCCAAAGGTATGTGTTCTTATTATGGGATTATACAGTGATGGGTGTTTAGGGACTGAATTGAGTGGGCTTATATAAATAATGTGAAAGTGAATTGTGTAAGCCTTCTGTCCCCTAAAAAGGTCGATGATCTGCCTTGAGTCTGGAGTTGTTTTGTTGCGGCGTGTACCTGCAAGGTGAGTGCATGGGTGGAACAATAAAGAGTGCCTAATGCAAATGTCCAATTATGGGACATTCGATATGCTTGTGCAGAGATTTATGCATGGGTAAGATTATGCTGTGCGAGAGAAGAGTAATGATGGGTGATTCTCAGTGTTAATGTAACTAAAAAAGTAAAATTAAATTCACTTTACAAGCTTCCACTACCCTTGAGAAGGGCGTTTGACGCAATGGTTGCCACTCTCCTAATGTGCACAAGTGCGTGTGTGTTTTTTTTTTGAGCACTTCGCCTCTCCACCATGACTAAATGCTCACCTATCTAGCATGAGCAACTTGATATAATTACGCTCAACTCTTCCAGCTTGAGCTATAGCGTAATTAGCTAGACTCATAGACCACATAAAAATATTAGGACTTGAAGCTTAGGTCTAACGCTTTGCTCATTTATCGGCTAAGCTGCGTGACTCTTGACATTTCTAGACATGACTACTGTCTTGAGCTCTCAGCAAAGTATATATCTAGACATTTAGAGCTCAGATCCTCAAAAAGAGGGTTATTCAAGGACCATATTGGCAAAGTAGGTTTTTTCTGCCATACCTGGGTGACCTTGGTTGTCAAAATTGCTTGTTTAAACCTTTGATCCATTATCTGAGAAGATTGGCCAACTTCATTTTGTTGGAAGTTGGAGATGACCTCAATCTTCTTCTACTCCTTTGTCTGCTTCGGCATCCATACGTATCTGCTACTTGTTGTTGGATTATTATTGAAAATGACATATTGACTTTTTGGACTTTTATCCTTGATTTGCCGCTATTTTAGCTGTAATTATCTTCAAGTTGTGTAAAATCTGGTCTTGGTGCCTTGTGTAGCCAGATTTGCTTTTGTCCTGTGTAATATCCTTGCGCTTGAAGTATATTTGATGGCACAAATATTTTTGTATGTACTTTTGTATTCAAATGATTTGTTCCTTGCCATCTTTGGGAATCATGGTTGGTAAATTCCCTTGTAGATATGTAGGCCTTCTAGATTGAGAATCGTTTTTGAACCTGTTTCTAGCCCTGTTGTTCGATCTCCTATTTTGAGTTGAATTTGATCTTGATTTACGTGTTTGTTGTTTTGGTTTGAAGCCACTTGCTAATGTATAGCCTAATATCTTTGGTTTAGGTAACCAAACATTTGGATGACCACTGTAGTAGCCTTGCTCTTCTAAGCTGTACTGGGAGGCAATCCATCCCATTTGTTTACTTGAATTGTTTGGACTAGGATCATTTACCCAAACTGGATCTTTGACATTGATGTCATTGGCCGCAACATAATTTTTGATGTGCTGCTTGTGTCTTTGTTTACTCTGGGTTGGGTATTTTGGCTGAAAGACCTTTTTATACTTTTGTCTAGGTTGTTGGTCTATCTTTCCCTGGGGTGCTGAATCCACTTCTATTTGTGTTGATTGTTTAGCTACATTTGTGACCTGCTTGTTGGACTTCTGTTCTATAGAGGAAGAGGATAAGCTGTCTTGGACTTTTGCTTTTCCCTTGTCTTCTGCTAATAAACGACTAGTTGTAATGACTTGGGAAGTTTGTACCTTTGCTTGTGGATGACATGCTTTGGTGATTTCTGCATCTAAACTGACTTGAACAGTCCTTTGTGCCTCTATTTTTGACAATCTATTTGAGTCTTTAATTTCCTCTACTGGACAAAAGTATGTTGACTCTTTTCTCCCGATGCAATGCTTATTGTGGCCTTTGGTTCACATTGCTCTTTATTGATCTGTTTGTAGGTCTTTTGATAGGCATCATTTGCTTGATGCACCATTTGCTTATGATTGTTCAAGTTAATTGTGACTTGTGTCACCTTTGGTTCTTTGACATCTTCCATTGGCGAGACAATATTAGGATCTGACTTTATGACCGCCTCTGCCTTTTGATTCAAGTCTGCCTTTGAACACATTGAGATGTCTGTTCTTGGCTTTGAGACTTGATCTCTGGCTTTGTTGAATTCTGAGGTACATCCCTTAGCGATAAACTATCTGTGCTATTAGCATTATTATGTAGAACCTTTGATTCCACATTCTTGCTTGTTGCATTCTTCAATGGCAAGTCCTTGACTGCCCGTACCTGCTCTGGTTCTGATGATTTATTCATCCACTTCCTTTGACATTGAATTGTCCGCTGCATCCTTGTTGGATCTTTCGACTTCATGCTTGAAAAATTCCAAGCTATTTGAGACCATCTGTTGTAGCTGATCTTTTTTGGCTGCTTGATTTTCAATTGAAATATCATCGACGCCTTTGACCTCCAATATTTTAGTTATCAATTTGTTTCTTGTATCTTTTGACAAGATATGCTTTCTTTCTGGCGACTTTCTATTTGGAGACGTCTACTTTAATGATTCAGCTGCTTGCAGTCTGATGCTGCCTTGTTTTTGCTGCTTCATCATATCTAAGTGCAGTTTTACTGGGCAATTGGGTATTAGATGATCAATGCCACATTTGTAGCAATGGCCATCTATTCCTATTTGTTCTATACCTGGTCGAGGTATCTGTCCATAATATTGTTGGTATTCATTGCCCATAGTATCTTTGATCAAGTATGTCATCAGCATGACATGTAGATACTTAAAAACCAACACTGATGCTGGCTTTGACTATTTGCCTTTATCTTTTTCGACTGTGGCATCTTCAAGAAGCTTGTAATAGCTTCCATTATAACCCTGGTAGATGGTCGTTTCAGCTCCTGCTTCAGTGTGACCAACTTTAATTCTATGTCTGTTATCAACATGTGATCCTTTATCTGTGGCTTCTTTATAGTCTTAGGGCTATGTTGTCGACTCGAGCCTGCATGTGGCTTCTGTTTTCCATTGAATTGTAAGAGAGTATTGCGATTCTCCTTTGTTGTTTGCAGTTGATAGGGTTGTTCTGATGGTAGTAAGTTAGGTGGAGACTGGACTCCCCCATCCGAGAGTGTTCCCTATCTGTAATTAGAGGTATCTTTCTTATGCCAGATGTGGATATTCTAGCTTTGTCATCTAGCTCAGCTGATTGAGCTAGGTCTTTGTGAAGTCGTGCTAACTCAATAGCTGATTCTTCCATTGATTCTACGTGTGTTTGTGTTGGTGCATTTTGTGGTGCATGTGTAGTGTTCTGTACCTGTGAATGTTGTGTTGTGGCACTCATCTGTGTAATGAAAGGAGTTGAATTGTGCTCATACAAATTCAAAGTCTGATCATGTGTCAATGGAAGCCTAGAGCTTTTAAAGTGCACTTCCCTATCTTCTAGTGATTGACTTTGTGCAATAGTGGCAGTGTGACCAATATCTACCTGGTTAGATATCATTTTGTCATGTGTCCATCGCTCAATTTGGTCTTGTGGAGTTGAAGGTGACAAGATGAAAGCTGCAGCTCTTTCCGAGAATTTATCTGCAATAAGATCTAATTCATAGCATCTTCCATCTATATCATAGCTCTTGTCTCTAATGCGCGTTGCCCATAGTGTCTTAGGAACTGACTCGCTAAATGTCCTTACCCCCGTGACTTGAACCCATCTTTGTCCATCAGAATCTACATAAATTGGATCTTTCCATCTCGTTTCGTGGATCCAATGAAGGGCTATTGGTTCAGGTTGCTTGTTGACTTCTGAAGTGGTTGAAGGCAACTGTCGTTTACACATGGATTCAAGGAATTCCTTCCTGCTGACTGTGTCTTCATTTTTTGGCAGATTGATTATAGTAGGCTCCGTCTCTTGAGTGATTTCTCTGTTCTGAGCTACCACTGTATCTGCATTGGAAGCTAAAGGTAAGCTCATTATCAAGCTGTAAATATTACCACTTATCGACATGTATTTGTAACCCAACTTTGAACCATCTTCATGAGCTATGAAGCATTGATCTGGCTCTTCCGTCGCTTGTTGAGGTGTTTCTTCTTTGTACCATCTACCCTCCATATCTCTATAGAGACTGCTACAGTTTTTGTCCTTGTAATTTGACTTTATCAAGTGCACAGTGACTCGAAAACTGCTAACCTCTGGAAGATCTTGCCTATGCAATTTTATTATGTCCAGCTCAATACCTGGTTTGAGCTTCATGTACACCGATCCTAAACAATCTTCCATTAGGTTATTTTGCAAATTAGCCATGCTGGTAGCTTCTTCTACTTCCACAACTTGTATGGTTGGGCTTTTCAGAGCATTTTGCTTAGACTTTAGATAGCGATTATTTGCATCATCCATGTAGCATGGAAAGTCCTTGAAATGACCTATTAACTCTAAGCTGACGCCAACTGATTTGACTGTTATTAATGAGCTTGAAGCTGCATCATAACTGCTTTGATTTGCCGATATTGCCATTGACTGTGGTTGTTGCATCTGCTGCTCCATTTTTCTTTTATCCCTTTCACTGACCTGTTGAGCACTTGTATCCTGTTTCTAGCCTCTCCCACGGGTGACCAGTGGTTTTCCTAATTCAAAGTTCTCTACTAGCCTTAGTTGTGATCTCTGCTCTGACTGTCAGCTGTGATGGTCTGATTTACCTGTATAGCTGTAGCACCAGTTGGCAAGTTACTTACCACTGTACTGCAACGATCACAAGCCTTGGTGATACCTTGATTTCAGTTGATTGAGCGATGAAATGTGCTCTTAATCTGCAAAACTGTGGATTAGCAAAGCACTTTTGACCTGAACTAAAACAATCTCAGTTTGCCTGTTGATCGCACACTTTTATGGTGTTTAATTTAAATTAAACCACCACGCAAGTGACCATAGGTCATCCGACTTCCGAAGTGTATATGTCAGCAACTTAATATTGTTTTAAGTCCATTTTTTACCATGAATTATGGTGCTCAACCAAATTCAGATATGACGACTTGCAAATAGTGCAGTCTACTAAAGATGTGTGCGTTCGGCACTGATTTACACTATTTTGCGTCGTGGCTAAGTTGTTCGTCAATTCTCGTTTAATTGTGTGTTTAGGACAATGCCCCCTTCTCATAATTTTTAACACTAGAATGGTAACCTAACAGGACAGAAAAGTGTCCTTTCAGGGTTTTGGGAAAAAATTCCAAAACCATAGTAGATCCACTCATTTTGAAAAATCCTTTCCTGAGCTTATAGTTCAATAACTACTACATATGGAAAAAATGAGAAACTTGTAATTTTTCTCATCCCTTGGTCACTACAAGCCTCCAAAGTTGATGGACCAGTGCATTTTGCCCAAAACAACAATTTCTTACGATTGATTGCATATAAATAAGAGTGGAGATTTTTGTAGGACATGAGATAAAATGCCCCATTAACTTCAATGGGTTGGTGACCAAAACATATGGTTGCTTTTACCTCACTAATTTTTTTTTGTGCAAAAAAAAAGGTACAAAAACGTTGCATTTTTGCCATTCTGCGGACCTCTCATCAAAGTTTCTATAGCCACGCTCAATACAGATACTATATACATGTTTTCTTAGTTCCCTTTGGGCCTTTGGATTCAAAAGGAGCCATGGAGCATGTCAAAAGGATAATGGATCTCTTACAATTGGAACCTTGGGGGCAATGATAAAGTGCTAAATACAGCAAACATGAAAAAACTGGGTTTAGCATTATGACCTCTAGAAACCCATATAAACTACTCAATATCTAGCCAAGTTTGTAGTCTATGATTAGATATGGTTACTATCTACAAAGTACACACAATTGGCCTAAGAAACTAGCAATATTGAGAAAGTTATACTTGTTACTCTAAAATGTATCGTATTCTTCAGCAATCAAAAAACTCATCCATCATCATATACTATGCTATATAGCATATTAGGTCCTCCAAAACTCAAGCAAGATTAGCTTTATGTTATACATTACACTTACACAATCAAAATTGAATTTGGATATCAAGAAAGCCACAAAAAAAAGTCATAAAAGTGCTAATTTTGGCAAAAAAAAACAGGATTATGCAATTCTTGTAAATTGGTCATAACTTTCAATTTTAACACTTAGCTCTCCCTAGAAGCATCAAAACATGTTGAGAACTATGAAGGCCAAACCTCTAGCCATCTAAACCTCACAAACATGAAGTTTAGAGTGGTATAGTTGCCAAAAATTGAAAAAAGCCAAAAACAGGACCCGTTTTTTCACAAAGTTTAGGTTCAAAAATGTTGTGCAAGAGTAAGGTTAATGGTGAGATCGATACTAAAAAAAAAATGCTAAGTTTTTTTCAGCTCATAAGGCAACTTTGTGGATATATAGCACCTAGAAATTCATTTTCATACTCTTCAAATAATTCAAGAAAAATGGTCACTTAACAGGACACAAAAGTGTCCAAGGACATAAAAGTGTCCAAGGACATAAAAGTGTCCTGTTACCATTCTAGTGTTAAAAAATCTAAACCCAATTGTGAGTGCAAATTGTAGTCACCTTTGTTCTCAGGCCTTTAAGGCCACACTGTCATTCTTTTCCATGGCACACTCAATAATTTAGCTTCAATTGCCTATGTGGTCATTCGATCAATCCTTCAACTATTTGCACTTTTAAGATGCAATTGGCTTCAAGGTTTGCTCTTTTGATGACGTGCATGGTAAGTTCTGCTTGGCAGTGCTCAATCTCCGGCTTCCTTATGGCAACTACCAGTCACTGCAACTGCTTTTGCCCAGATGTTCTTACCACGTCATCACTAGGTGTAGGTGTAGGTCTAGTTGCCGTATGTAGTGGGTGTGAATAAGGTGGTGGACCTCACCGAAGCTGAGCCGACAATAGGTGACAAAGTGAGTTTGGCAGCATGTGAGGGGAGCAGCGGGGAAGGTAGGCGACGTGGGATTAGGTGGCCTCAAGTGGGTCAGGCGAGGTCAAGGCGACAAGGCTGAGCAGGTCCCACTTTGAGTGTTGAGGCATGTGGGTAGCTAGGTAGAGGGTGCGAGCGTGTGTGGGTGTGTTGTTGAGTAGCGTGCGCCAGTAGGGTGAACGGGTGTGTGTGTGTGTGTGTGGACTCCGTGGGCGCGCATCATGATGCAGCCCTAGAGACGGCGGGTATCTCGCGACAAGGCGGACAGGTAAGTCACCACAAGGCGGCACTTGGCACCGCCGGACCCACTCGCCTGCACTTGGCTGCTAAAAATCGGGTGTGTCATGTGCTACCAGCTGTGAATAGCCATCAAGGCACGGCACAAGGGCTTGAGGGAAGTTGGGCATATAGCTCTGAGGATAGGTGGGAATGAGCTCTATCTCTCTTTTTTTAAAATAATTTATTTTAAACAGAATTCTTTTGTTCTCATGCTCACTGTCAGACTGCACTCCGAAAACGAAGCCGCCTTCTAAGTTCTTTGTGTGTGTGTGTTGATTGAGCCATCGAGGGGCAGGTCCCAGGCCTTGGTGTGTGTGTGTGTGTGTGTGTGTGTTGTGTGTTTGTGTGTGTATATTTAAATGCGTGCCAAAGCCAGCGTGAGAATGTCTAGCGCGATCAGCGGAACCAGCAACGCGGATGAGGGGGAAGGGACAACGATCGGCGGGGAAGGAAGCAGAGCGATCGGGGAGGCACAGCGATCGGTGGGGAAGGTGGTATAAAAAAAACACACAAAATAATAAAAACATACAAAAATAATAAAAAAAACACAAATAAATATAATAAATACACAAAATACCAAAAAAAACACAAAAAACAAAAATTAAAAAATAAAAAAAGAAAAACAAAAATTGAGAAAACCACACTCCAATATAGTAAAATATATTCAAAAATTAAAAAAATAAACTAAAATTAAATACAAAAATCACCATACAAACACAAAAAAATCACAAAAATAAAAAATAAAAACACAGAATTAAAAGAAATCACAAATAAAATCACACAAAAACACCTATAATTACAAATTGTCGACATAATTACAAACAAAAATCAAATAAACACAAATTTAAAAAGAAAAACAAAATTATCAAACAAAAACCTAAAACAGCAAAAAAGAAAATTGAAATTTAAAACAAAAATACTCAAAAAACAGAAAAAATTGCCCCAACACTCCACAATTTATCCAAATTAGGCGATTTATTAATTTTCTGGGTATAATTAGCAATTTTAAGTAAAAATTAGCAAAAGATTGACAAAAACTACCAAGAAATTTCAAAAGATTCCAGATCAGTCCACTGACCTAAATGTTCGCAATCAAGCAATCGAAGCGTAGAAATTAATCACTTGCTAATCACAATCGCACAAAATATCATTCTTTAAGCACAAATTAAGCCGTTTTGCACACAAATCGTCTTGCAAATGCACTTAAATTAATACAAAATTCACCATCTCTTGCAAATATTAATTGCACTCAAAACAGCACTTTGCATCAATCAAACATCAAATCGATCATCCAAATCTCAAAATTAATCAATATTTAACACGCTTTTTGCATCAAATCATGCATATAAGCATACATAACCAAATTTGATCGAATTTTGACAGCATTTCGGCGTCACAACGGAATTAAAAACCATAACCATAACTCATTGACGACCATAAGCAATCACATGCTTCTCATAAGAAAATTGAACACCAAAACAACCCCAAATTGCCCCAAATTAGGCACTTCCGCCTACACACAAGCGGGCATAAACCGCACCTAGTTTTGCATTTTATGAATGCACATGGTTCATGAACCAAACTTGCACATAAAATCAAAAAATTAGCATCAAAATCAGCACCTTACTTAGCCACAAACTCAGCGATTAAGCACTTGATTAGTGCCCAACACACTAGTGTGTGTGTGTTTGTGTGTGTGTGGATCCCGTAAAATCACCTACACACAACCAACACAAAAATCAATGTGTAGCATCATTTAGCAAGAATGTAAACACATAATCATCATGGACATGCATCAAATAACCAATTCAAATCAGCACTTTGCAAAATGCCCAAATAATTAGTGAAAACTAGTGAATGAAATTAGTGAAAATTAGTGATTAATGGGTGATTTTGGCTACGATTTGCGCACAAATGGAGTAGGACATGAGTGTGTGGATCACATAGGAATGTTTTCCATACACCCAACTCACTTTCTACTTGTGTGTAGCACAAAAAACACTTATCAGTCAACGGGAAATTAGCATCAAAGTTAGGGAAAATTAATGAAAATTAGTGAATTTGATGGTCAAAATTAGTGATCAAAATCAAGAAACTAATGATGTGTGTGGATTGTTTTGTGATGTTCTAATCATAATCAATGCTAACCCAAGCAATAATCACACTAAAAACCACTCAATTAATCAACACACCTAATCTAAAAACTAACAAAATTAAAGGAAATTAGGGAAATTAGTGTCTCCTAATCACACTAATGGCACCTCTAGCTTAGGCAATCGATCCCCGTCAGTGGCGCCAATGTTGGGACGTCATCCTAGCATAGGGAGGACATCAACATAATGTCAATCCGAGGAGTAGGATCCGGCTAGGGCATGGAAACACACAATTGGCTTGTGTGTGCCAAATGGAGGATTAGAAGGTGAAACCTACACACAAAGAAAGCTACGGAGCGGGTATGATGTTGCTACGAGGAGTGAGCACACTACTTACTCTACCATTCGGCCTAATCTCTCACACACAAGCTTAATCACACACTACTCTCTAATCAATCACTAATCCAACTCTAATCAAGCACACAATGAGCATAGAATAGCATAGAATGACCACACTAGGCACCAACACTCTACACAAGCTACACACACTTAGTAGCATTCTTACACAAGAGGGAAACATGAAAAAAGAGAGATATTAATCAACAAATCAGCCACTAATCTTTGATTAATCAAGGCACTGATTACACCATGAGCAAATGAGAGAGAAGAGGTTAGAGTTTAGCTATGGCATGAAACCGAATCGTCCATGTACGTGCGTAGAGAGCTCAAGAACTCCATAGCCATCACCTTCTTCACAAAGCTTATCTCAAGTGACTAAGAATCCCCTTTCACATTGTGTGTTTTGAGTTACATACTCACTAGGCTTTTTAGGAGTGCCGGGCACCCAAATGGCCAAACTCACTTAATCTACTATCTGCACTGCCTAGGATCTAAATATAGCTCAATGTTTACAACTTTGAACTCTTGATGAGCCCAAAACATTATTACAACCCGCATTTGCGGTCATTTGGCGGAAAATCCTAAAACTTAAGTGACCGTCAATTGTGACCATAACTCCATAAATAGTCATCAATTCCAACTCTTCTCTGCATCTGTTGCTTGTATTTGCTTCCTCTTCATCTTTACTTTGCATCCGTATCATCTGGCATCGTTAGCATTTACTAAAAGTGGTAAATAGCATCTTTGAGTGGTCCGTTTGGCCACTGTTGACTTAGCCGCCAAACAAAAAGAAATACAGGAGCCAAGATCCTGTTGATCAGAGTGAAGCCAGATTTAGAGAACTCCCAGATGATCACAGACTTCAGTGGATCCAAGTATTGAAAGCTTAAAGATGAAGTGCAGATAGAAGTGTAAAAAATTGACCTAAGTGTTTATCGAGAAATCTGCACAAGCCAGCAAAACATATAGTTGGTGCATATGCAATCAGGGTCATTGTACATGGATTACAGTGGTCAGATCTATATCCGAGAACCGGAATTGCAAGATCCAATAGATAAGACAATAAAAGCCAATCTAATTGGAGAACCAAGCCAAAGACGATACAAGGGTCAAGATGGAGCATTCTACAGCTTGATGCTTAGTGTTTTAAAAGAAGATGCCAACAACTTGGCAAGCATAGAAGCAAAAACTTCTCAGCTAGAGCTTGACATGACAGATCCAATTGAAATACCGCCAGTCATGGCGTATTGCTCAGATTGTGGAAGAAAAGGTGGACATTTTTCTGAAGATTGTCCAAGAAATCCAGACAACAGTGATACATCAACTACCAAGCAAGGTACACAGAAAATTGGAAATGCAAATCTCGATGTAAGTGCATCTAACTTGTCACTTTTAATGCAATCAGATGATTTTGCATTACCATTAGAAGCACCAGTAATAGCACTGCAAATTCAAAATGAGCATAAAAATGCACAGGCACGTGAAAAGCTCAAAATTGATTCTTTGAACAACAAATTCTTGCATGAATTTAGTCAAGGTATCGAGATATCACCAAAGGTTGAAAAGACTATTAAATTTGCAAATGATTTTGCATCCACTGCCACAAGTGTGCAATCCTTTACTAGTCTAAGGGACACATCAAACGAAATGATTCTAGCTTTGTATGGTACACATAATTCCTATGCACACTATGTAGACCAAAAAGGAAAACTGCACAAAAAAGCTCAACCTGTGTTTGAACGACCCACATACCAGCTCATAGAAGTGTGTCCAGTGATAGATCAGAAAGGATGGTTCATTTTAGAGGAAAGAATCTATTATAGCCCATCCTCTCTAGAGTTGAAGGATACTACCCGAGTGAACTCAGAAATTTGTTCAGAGCCAAGATTCATTCTCTCACTATGCCTCTCTCTTACTTCTTATGATTGCCTATGATTCTTAGATTAACTAGATCTTACCTAATAGTGGTTAATCCCTCTCAAACCTTGTGTGATTTCCCTCTTTTGCTTGTGTGTGCATGTAGGTTTAATTAGAGTGTGGTGCTTGATAGATCTATGTGTGTGTGCTTGCGATTAGTGTGTTGCATGATAGGATTAGTGTTGTGTGCATCTTACAATCGTAGTGTGTGTGATTGGGTTGATTAGAGGTGAAGAGAAGTGGATATGGAGATTGCCCTTCATTGCGGCTTAGCTCCTCCATAGGCCAAAAAGCTCACCTTGTAGAGTTAACCATTCGTGTTGCCACGATTAGCTCACTAACCATTGGAGTGTTTCCATGGCCTAGCCGGGTAGCTCATCCCTCCGGATTGATAATTTTGTTGGTCATTGGAGCTATTGCAACGATGGAACCCCCAACATCTCACCTCAAGCACAACCCTAGAATCTCAAGGATGACAAGCACCTCAAGCATCTCAGTCATTAGGAATGTCAAGCACCTCAAGCACCTTAGTCATCAAGGACGACAAACACGTTGGGGCGGGTTCCCCCCACCTCAAGCTCAATCCTAGCTTACCTAAGGTCAAAGGACTTTTACACTAATTATTGGAGGTCTTCAATGAAGCTAACCCTAAGGTCTTATGCTCCATTGGTTATCTTTGCTCTTTGATAGTGTTAACCCTCACGCAAATTCCTATCACCTAAGACGGACTCCATATTATTTATTTGGTGGGCTTGTCGGCCCAATAGGAAAAGGGTAAGAGTGATCGTCGATGAGAGGCGCACTCTAAAGGGAACATTCAAGGGATTAGTTGGCTAAGCATGTGCACCCAAGTGTGAATGGGGTGAGATCATATAAAATTCAACTAAACCTAAAATTCACTCATTCTTTCAGTTGTGCAATTGAAGAGTGCTCTTGCTCCAACTCCATTCTTCTTCTTCATCTTCTTGTGTGTGTGTGTGTGTGTGTGTGTGTGTGTGTGAGAGAGAGAGAGAGAGAGAGAGAGAGAGAGAGAGAGAGAGAGAGAGAGAGAGAGAGATCAAGCATTGCAACAGCGGTACGATGGCGGCGAGGCGGTCGAGCGCGGCGTAGCGGCGTCTCCCTCTTCTTTGCGGCAAGGAATCCTCCACGACAGCAAACGTAGAGCAGTGAATGCCACACCATTGTCATATTTGAGCTAACTAGTTTAGGCTAGTTGCATGCTTGGAGCTATTTGTGGCTCGCACACAGTGTATTGGCAAGCTCTTTGCATTGACATGTGCGACAGACGCGCACATTTTTTATGCCGCTGTCGGGGAAATGCCATACACTAAGCTTGAATGACACTGTGCTTCTTTGTGGTGCAATTTCAATTGTAGGAAAGGTAGCGAAGGAAGGTGTGTGTGTTGAGAAGAAGGAGTTTATTTTGTTGCTATGTATTTCTTTGTTAATGAGGTTTTGAAAGGTACTGTGTTTTCTCTGTGATAAGGTGTTAGTATTAAGGTTGTAGATCCATAATGCTAGTTTTGTGTAAAGTACAGTAAGTAGGAAGTAGATATGTTAGAGCTAATGAAGTGTGTTAGTGTGTAACAATAGGTGTATTAGTTGTAAGTAGGTAGGTAGAGTGTTTGCTTGCGCGCACAGCGCGGCTGCGGCGACCTTATTTTTTTTCTTAAATAACTTTTTTTAAAAAAAATTTAAGAAAATTTTAAAGGTAGAATTGAGATCGGGAATATGTCCTAGATCCAAGCCCAAGCTCATGCTCAAGCTCATGCCTCAGTCGCCCTTTAAAATTACGTATTTTAGCCTCACACATATCTAAAAATCGACTTTTTTGAGGACCAACGGAGCTTCGGGTAACCGAACTTTGTGCTGTAAAGCACATCACGGACCTCTAAGTGATACACTCGTTTGGAGCTATTACACACTTTAATAAAAAAACCAAACATTAAAAAACATAAAAAAAGAGTGAAAACGGACGCGTAAAAAAGAACGCTTGTGGGGTGCCAAAGGCACATGCATCTGCGCTCTGGTCATGTACTAGAGGCCGAGCAACTAAAGAGCATTTTGACTTACGCGAGTTCTCAATATCCTCCTACCTTAGGTTCCAGGTCTTCGGCGGGGACCCAAGGTAGTACAAACCAAGACCCAAACATAGCAGCTAGTGACTCTTCCTCTGGCTACGATGTCATGGAGGGTTTCCCAATGCCTAATCCCGATAGACGAAGCCAAGACATGCATGCCATGGGCCCGCGGTCCGGGCCGAGTATGCTTAGCTGCTTGAAGGAAACCTTTAGTAGAGCCACTCGGTCCGAACATGGAGCTAATGATGTAAATAAGGGGGGTGGGGAAGTAAATTTTCCATTCATCACCAATGCAGGCCCTATGCCCTTAGAGAGTGTGCACGTGAATACTCCATTCACTGCACCCCCTGACTCTTCAGAGCTATTCCCCTCCGAGGTCATATTACCCGATGGTAGAAGCCTTGCCGCAGTGCAAGAGGTTGAGCGATATATCATTGCGGCTAGGGAAAAGGAAATCGAGAGCTTACGCAAGGAGGAGCAACGAAGAGACTTAAAATCAAAAGCCTCTATGGCAATATCCTTGCTAGGAGAGAAATCCAGTGCTCCTAACTTAACAACTGCTAAGGGCCAACCCCTAGAAAGCATCATTGCATCTAGTTCAAAGGACACCCCTAGCACCTCAAGCCTAGATGGAGCGTTCTTAAATGAGGACTGGGAGTACGAACTACAAACGAAAACTCTAACCGACCTATACATAGGTCACACCTATCACGTGGGTTGGTTAGATGTCCTAAAATCCACAATGGGTGATACTAGTGTGGAGGGTCAACAACAAAGAGTTTGTGAGGTCATCCATAGGGTCATTGAGTTAGAGAGACATAAGAAGGGGATCAACATGCCTTCAACAGGTCTCATGAGATTCTTGGATACAAGAAAGGCTAAACAACCGACCTTATGGCAAATGGAGACTCCCTTGGTAAGTCCGATGGATCCTCCATATGTTGTTTCGCCAGGGGTCTCAGTGCAATCTGAGCCCACAAGTGATAGCTTTACCTTTCAAAGTCCCCGGGGGATTCACTCTATATACGAAATGGGATGCCACCTACGAGCGGAAAACTTTGATAAAACCCCTATATACGACTCATATTAGGGAATATGACCCCCCTTTCTATGCTTATACGACAATCCATGCAAAAAATGATCATACCCCTATCTTACATATACAATTTAGGTCCTACATGATCTAAATGAGTAAAACTAGTCAAAGAGCATGTAGCATAGTGACTAGCAACATACTAAGGAACCACTTCTATAGATAACTAGATGTACCCTCAATGTGTCTTAGTTTGACTTTGAAACTATGTGCCCGTTCAGTCTGCACTCTACGTACTTGTCCAATTCGGGTCCAATTTTGACCCATCTAAATTACTCCAAAACCATGGTTATAAAGTTTTGTTAGGTTCTCCGTGTAAATTTGCATCTATACAGACTCTTTATAGCTTTCATCCCTCAACAAATGAACTATATACAAAGCAATGTTATTCTTGTATGTATTTTGTAGCTATTGACTCACAAGGTTGAGGGAAGAATCTTTTGGGAAGCCATGATTTTGAAACAAAAAAAATTTCTCTCATGTTTCCATTTTCTCACTTCCCCCCCCCCTCCCTTCCCCCCCCCATAAATATGATACCCCCTGCCTTATTTTTAAGCTTGACAGATAAATTACTGGGGGGCCTACCCCTAACTTATACGCTTATGTAACTTGTTAAAAAAACCCCCTCCCTTGCACTTACGTGGTGTGGTAAGTTTTCCATGGTGAATCCCCCGGGTCCAAGTATAGCTCATCTTTCCCTTGATGACACCACGGCTACCATGCCTACTGCAATGATGGGCATGCCGAGAAACACGCCATGGAACTCATTGTTAGTAAAGCACCACTACATGGTATCTCAATGCCTGCAACAATACCTACAAGTGTGTACCAATCGTATGCACCTATGGGTCATCGAACTCATGTAGTTTCTAGCCCTCCCATTGCTTCAACCTCCTATGCTCCACAACCACAACACCCAAGTTCTTATTTCCATGGGACCATACCAGCTAGCATTAGCATGTCACATCCGATGTTTGCTATGCCTAGGGCCACACATATGAAATTTGGGCTGCCACATGGCACAACATCATACCAAACGTGGAACCCAACCGCTTCCTATACGCCAAGCCCAATGCCAATACCTTCTCCACATGTAGTCTCTGG
This sequence comes from Adiantum capillus-veneris, assembly GCF_014529385.1. Taxonomy (NCBI): domain Eukaryota; kingdom Viridiplantae; phylum Streptophyta; class Polypodiopsida; order Polypodiales; family Pteridaceae; genus Adiantum; species Adiantum capillus-veneris. The sequence continues at coordinate 116,366,550 of NC_140959.1, read as the reverse complement.
AGCACCTTCACCCACGGTGCCTGCTCACTTAGGTGACTTGGAAACATTTGCTCAAGCTATTGGTCGATCTATTGCTAAGAATATGCATAACGCGCCTGATAGAGAGCCTAGAAGTAAGGTAGTACAAATAGCCAAGCTCACACAAAAATTTAGTGGAGATGGGGATGTGAGAAAGCATATCAAAGTGTTTGAACAAATATGAGATTCTCTACAATAACACAATGACCTGCATAAGAGTAATGCTTTAAGCCTAACCTTAAGTGAGAAGGCAGGGGATTGGTATAGAACCCTAAGGGTGGAAGAAAAAACGATTTACCCTACTCTTAGGAGACTGTTCTTGAAAGAATACATACAAGAGGGAGTGCTTTGGGGTGTACTCATCTCCAGAAAGCCCAACGAGAGGAAGGAGAGTCGGTGAGAGACTTAGTCGCTTCAAGCATTTGAATTCTCGTTCTAATCCAAATGAGCGCTTCAATAATAATCAATTGCTTGATAGATTCATTAGGGGATTACGACATGAGGATATCTACAATGGCCTAGTCATTAGAGGTATTACCACTTGGGAAGCAGTCACCACCAATGCGATCCAATTGGAGGACAATTTAATGATTCAAGGAGAAAGAGTGTTTGTTGAGCCTAAATCTAGTAGCTCGCAAGCATCGGGCATTAGCCAATGACCCTAAATCCTATTGCTAAGGAGTCAAAGATATCTGAGATGACTTTAGAAGATCTCACCAAAGCCATTCAAGAGAGTCTTAGAGACAATTGGGCTCCGCAAAACAATCAGATTTATCCAAGAAGGGAGCAACAATGGTTCTCAGTATTCTATGGCTGGCATAGTACTAGTGAATGCCCTACTTTTAGAGTAAAATTCAATGGTAACTGCAATGCCTGTGTGGGAGGTATGGTCGTCAAGCTAAGGATTGCATATTATTTAAGCGTGTGCTGGCCAATAGACCAACCTTAACATGGAGAGACACACCTTGAGTTCTTGCATTGATGCCGACCCTACCTCTTGAACAAATGTCACAACACATGGTCCCTAGGGCCCAAAATGTTGTTTAGACAACACCCTTACCACCTCCAGTGCTAGGACCGCAACCACCACATCCAAGAATCACTTATGTGAATCAAGTGGGTTGTGAGTCATCCATTGCTTGTTTAGAAGGCTGTGAGGAAGATATAGATCCTAATATTGCCTATGGGATGGATGTGCTTGAAGAAAGTCCACAATACTACACGGAGAACTATTGGGACAAGTTAAACCTGTCTATCAAGTAGCTGCTCTTACTGCAAGAGGCAAAAATATCAATTACATTGCTAAGAGACCACCTCTTCAATGCTATGAGTGTGGAGGTCCACATCGTGTAGCCGAGTGTCCTGTTAGGCTACAAAAGAACACCACACTAATGCAAACCAATCAAGCGAGCACTTCTACAATGCCAATACTCATGTGTAATCGATGTGGCATAGATCATTTGATTGCCCAATTTCCAAATAATCCAAATGCACCAAAGATCACGCTATTAAACTTGATTGAGGTTACCAAGGAGCCATCACAAAGTACACATGTGGTACCAGTAAACGTACTCACCCGATCGATGCTCCATAAAAAAAAAATATTCTTGAGGAAAGAGACACGGAATCAATTGCTCAATCTCAGAAAAAGAAGAAAACACAAAGGAAGAGATCGTAAAAAGCAGCGAAGTCAGACCCGAGTTCAAAGTCCAACATAGGGACTGGTGACGACCCCATATATATGAACAACACTAAAGAGGATCCTGATTCAGGTGAAACCATGGAGACCAAAACGACCACTAAGATAGGAACCAACAAGGAGGATCTTCATGAGCCACAATGGCCAAGATCCAAGAAGAAGATAGGAACTTATCCGAACCCTACAGAGGAGATCGAGCGAGTCAAGCAATTAAGGAGGTTGGTAGAAGATACCCGAAGGGATCTAGAACCAGCACCTACGCAAATCGAGATTACAGACACCGTGTTCCCTATGCAACAACAACCTCACCAAGTTCATAGACCCCTTATCCATACCTAGTGTCATCCAAGAATAAAGTGACTTAAAGTCATGGGAAAGTGGGCATACTCACTTCTTGATGGAAAGAATGTTTACAGAGAGACTACCTGATCCTATAGAAGAAATGGATATCCCATCTTCCCCATGTCAAGGGATTGAAGCCCAAAAGGTGCCGTTAAACATTGCCAAATTGATGGATTTCATGTCTTCATCATGTCCAAAATATGTAAAGATCCTGAGCTAGTCTCAGCTCTTCGAGCCTTCCTCAATGGAGAACTGAAGTTTGGGCTACCACAATTTTCACAGATGGATGGAGCTGGGGAGATGCCAATAGAGGAGGAACAAGTAGATCCACAACCCAACCTAAATGAGAACCTTGTTATAGAAATACCTGTTAACAAGTTGGGACAATACTTTGAGGGTGATGAATCCAATGCGACCATACCAATCACTACTAAGGGATTAAATGTGAAGCGAATCCTTGATGGTGGTGTTGGGGTTAGCATTGTGACTAAAAATTGATGGAAAACTATGGGAAGACCTCACCTTGCGACCACAACCATAGTAGTGAAGATGGCCAATGGGTCTATTGTTTAACCTATTGGGATGCTAGAAGATCTCAAGATCAAGGTATTTGGACATAAAATAAGGATTACCTTCATTGTTATAGATTTCTCCAAACACACTATGGCATCGGAGATGATCTTAGGACGTCCTTTCATGAGGGAAGCAAAAATGGTGCATGACTGGTCTAAAAACCATGCCTACCTACAGTTCCAAGATTCTATCATTCGAGTGGATCTTGTAACTGGTCGAGCACATCCCCTAGGAAACATGTTTATAATTGATCATAGATCTAATACCACAGCTCACTCGGCCCCATTGCAGTATTGTTACACATGTAAAGTGGACACTGATTCTGCTTATATGGAATGTACTACCTGGGATGAGTGAGTCACACAATTTGGATTGGGTCCACCTAGAAACTACCATAGACACTTGGGGAAATAGGGGGACGGCCTGGGTAACACCTGAGGGGGATGAAATGCCACCATTCGTACCCTTAAATATGCTAGAAGCAATGCATATAGCTTCTGATGACCTACAAGATGAAGGTTTGACTGGCATTGGAACCAGTAGCGCCTCACAAGACTATAGCCTACACGATTTGGGGGTAGAATCATCAATTGAAATTGACTCTAAGGACAAAGAATCTAAGTTAAATCTTAGTGCAAATGCAGAAACAAACCATTCAGGGCCCAGTGGTACCCCATATGACAATCTATCCAAGGGAGCAGAAGACACAAGAAGCGATTCATCTAGTGACTCTTCACTAGAAATCAGTTCTAATAAAAAATTAGACAAGAAGAGTAAGAGATATAATAGGCAATGATATCGAGAAAATGTGCATGCTAGAATAAATGAAAAGAAATCTACCGCAGAATGGCTTAATTATATAGGGGCATGTAATGCTCATCAGAAGTTGGTAGATAACTGGGGTGAATACCTTCAAAGCATTATGTGGTGTAGTCCACAACCCATTGACATCGCACAACTAGAGGTTACAGAGAAGCCAAAGTTGAGTCGTACCGAAAGGAGATGACAAAATCGAGAGTTAACTCAACAACAAAAGGAATCAAAAGTGAAATCACAATCCACAGAACAACAGGACCCCACAGACTTACACCCTGCACCTGAACATTTCAAATCCTACACCATAGAGGAACGTAAGGTTGTGTATACAAAGGCTCAAAGAAAACCTGTTGATGGAATCAATGGAGTCTATGATGGTCTAGCAATAGTTAAGAAAATAGAGCTAGCAGACCCAAGAGAAGAGTCCAAACCTGTTTTCATTGCCCAAGATTTGACAAAGACTAAAGAGTGTATACTTAGAGAACTTCTCAAGGAATTCAGGGATATATTTTCCTGGACATATCATGATATGAAAGGTGTTCCACCTTCCGTGGTGCAACACACAATCCCCATGAATAGCATGACTAAACCAGTTCAAGAATGACCCTACCCAATGAATCCTAAATATGTAAAAACCGTTCAAGAAGAGATTGAAAAGCTTGTGAAATGCGGATTCATATACCCTATTGAGCACTCAGAATGGGTGTCTCCAATAGTGATTGTTCCAGAAAATAATGGGAAACTCAGAGTGTGCGTGGATCTCAAGAAGGTCAATGCCGCCACTAGGAGGGACCATTACCCCTTGCCATATTCAGAACATGTGCTTGAAAGAGTTGCAGGGAAGGAAGCTTATAGCTTTTTAGATGGGTACTGTGGCTACAATCAAATCACAATTGCGCTGGAGGACCAAGCTAAAACAACTAAAGGTATTGTGTTTATTCTCTGTGTATTAAGGTTGTTAGTTTTCTTTGTTAATGGAGTTTTCAAAGGTACTATGTTTATTCTCTGTGTATTAAGGTTGTTAGTTTTCTGTGTAATGTAATGTATAGTAAGTAGGAAGTAGATATGTGAGAGCTAATAGAGTGTGTTAGTGTGTAACAGTAGGTTTATTCGTTAGAAGTAGGTAGATAGAGTGTGTGTGTGCTCTCGCGCAGGCCGCGACGACCTTATCCTTTATTATATATATATATATATTAAAAAAATAAAAATAAAAAAATATAAAGGTAGGACCGGGATCGGGAATATCTTCTATACCCAAGCCCAAACCCAAGCCCAAGCTCACGCTCAGGCCTAGGCCTCAGTCACCTTTTAAAATTACGAATTTTAGCTTCACACGTAGCTAAATTCGATTTTTTGAGGACCAACGGAACTTTAGATGCCCGAAAATTGTGTTGTAAAGCACACAACAATCCTCTAAGTGATACGCTCATTTCAAGCTATCACACACTTTAATAAAAAAATCAAACATTACAAAACATTAAAAACGTTATTAAAAAAAACGAGTAAAAACGGACGCTTAAAAAAGGTAAGCCGTTAACCTTCGAGGTTATTCGCCGACGCTTGTAGGGTGCCAAAGGCACATGCATCTGCGCTCTGGTCCTGTGCTAGAGACGGAGCAACTAGAGAGAATTTCGACTTACACGAGTTCTCAATACCCACCTATTTTAGGTTTCGGGCCCTCGGTGGGGACCCAAGGTAGTACAAACCAGGACCCGAACATAGAGGCTAGTGACTCTTCCTCTGACTACGACGTCATGGAGGGTTTCCCAATGCCTGATCTCGATAGCTCAAGCCAAGATATGCATGCCATGGGCCAGCGGTCCGGGCCGAGCGTGCTTAGCCGCCTGAAGGAAACCTTTAGTAGAGCCACTCGCTCCGAACATGGAGCTAATGATGTACATGAGGGGGGTGGGGAAGTAAATTCTCCATCCGTGACCAACGTAGACCCTATACCCTTAGAGAATGTGCACGTGAATACTTCATTCACTGCACCTCTTGACTCTTCAGAGTTATTTCCCTCCGAGGTCATATTACCCGATGGTAGAAGCCTTGCCGAAGTGCAAGAGGTTGAGCGATATATCATTGTAGCAAGGGAAAAGGGAATTGAGAGCTTACGAAAGGAGCAACGAAGAGAGTTAAAAAACAAAGCCCCTATGTCAATATCCTTGCTAAGAGAGCAATCAAGTGCTCCTGACTTAGCAACTGCTAAGGGCACCCCTAGAAAGCAACATTGCATCTAGATCAAAGGACACCCCTAGCACCTCAATCCTAGATGGAGCGTTCTTAAATGAGAATTGGGAGTACGAACTACAAACAGAAACTCTAACCGATCTATACACAGGTCACACCTACTACGTGGGTTGGTTAGATGTCCTGCAATCCAGAATGGGTGCTACTAGTGTGGAGGATCAACAACAAAGAGTTTGTGAGGTCATCCATAGGGTCATTGAGTTAGAGAGACATAACAAGGGGATCAACATGCCTTCAATGGGTCTAATGAGATTCTTGGATACAGAAAAGGCTAAACAACCGACCTTATCACAAATGGAGACTCCCTCGGTAAGTCTGATGGATCCTCCATACGTTGTTTCGCCAGGGGTCTCAGTGAAATCTGAGCCCACAAGTGATAGCTTTACCTTTCCAAGTCTATCTCATCTTTCCCTTGATGACACCACGGCTACCATGCCTACCCCAATGATGGGCATGCCGAGAAACACGCCATGGACCTCATTTGTTAGTAAAGCACCGATACATAGTAGCTCAATGCCTGCAAACAACAGTACCTACAAGTGTGTACCAATCGTATACACCCATGGGTCCTCGTACTCATGTAGTCCCTACCCCTCCCATTATTTCAACTACCTATGCTCCACAACCACAACATCCAAGTTCTTATTTCCATGGGACTATACCGGCTAGCATTAGCATGTCACATCCGACCTCTGCTATGCCTAGGGCCACACATATGAACTTTGGACCACCACGTGGCACAACATCGTACCCAACGTGGAACCCAAGGGCTTCCTATGAGCCAAACCCAATGCCAATAACTACTCCACATGTAGTCTCTGGAGCACCTCCACCCACGGTGCCTGCTCACTTAGGTGACTTGGCAACATTTGCTCAAGCTATCGGTCGATCTATTGTTGAGAATATGCGTAACGCGCCTGATAGAGAGCCTAGCAGTAAGGCAGTACAAATAGCCAAGCTCACACAAAAACTTAGTGGAGACGGGGATGGGAGACAGCATATCGAAGTGTTTGAACAAATATGCGATTCTCTAGGAGAACACAATGACTTGCATAAGAGTAATGCTTTAAGCCTAATCTTAAGTGGGAAGGCAGGGGATTGGTAGGAACCCTAAGGGTGGAAGAAAAAACGATTTACCCTACTCTTAGGAGACTGTTCTTAAAAGAATGCATATGAGTACTTTGGGGTGTAGCCTCTCAGCTCCAGAAAGCCCAACGAGAGGAAGGAGAGTCGGTGAGAGACTTTATTAGTCGCTTGAAGCATTTGAATTCTCGATGTAATCCAAATTAGCGCTTCAACAATAACCAATTGATTGATAGATTCATTAGGGGATTACGACATGAGGATATCTACAATGGCTTACTCATTAGAAGTATCACCACTTGGGAAGCAGTCACCACCAATGCAATCCAATTGGAGGATAACTTAATGATTTAAGGAGAAAGAGTGTCTGTTGAGTCTAAATCTATTAGCTCACAAGCATCAAGGCATCAGTCAATGACCTAAAGCCTATTGCTAAGGAGACAAAGATATCTGAGATGACTTTAGCAGATCTCACCAAGGCTATTCAAGAGAGTCTTAGAGACAATCGTGCTCCGCAGAACAATCATATGTGTCCAAGAAGGGAGCAACAATGGTGCTCAGTATGCTATGGACCGCATAGTACCAGTAAATGCCCTACTTTTAGAGTAAAATTCAATGGGAATTGCAATGCATGTGGAAGGTATGGTCATCAAGCTAAGGATTGCATAGTATTTAAGCGCGCGATGGCCAATAAACCAACCTTAGCATGGACAGACACACCTCGAGTGCGTGCATTGATGCCGGACCCACCTCTTGAACAAACATCACAACGCATGGTCACTAGGGCCCAAAATGTTGTCCAAACAACACCTTTACCACCTCTAGTGCTAGGAACGCAACCACCACATCTGAGAATCACTTCAGTGAATCAAGTGGGTTGTGAGTCATCTATTGCTTGTTTGGAAGGCTGTGAGGAAGATATAGATCCTAATATTGCCTATGGGATGGATGTGCTTGAAGAAAGTCCACAATACTACATGGAGGACTATTGGAGACAAGTCAAACCTGTATATCAAGTAGTTGCTCTTGCGGCAAGAGGCTGAAACATCAATTACAGTGCTAAGAGACCACCTCTTCAATGCTATGAGTGTGGAGGTCCACATCGTGTAGCCGAGTGTCCTGTTAGGCTACAAAAGAATGCCACACTAATGCAAACCAATCAAGCGAGCACGTCTACAATGCCGATACTCATCTGTAATCGATGTGGCATAGATCATTTGATTACCCAATGTCCAAATAATCCAAATGCACCGAAGATCACGCCATTAAACTTGATTGAAGTTACCGAGGAGCCATCACAAAGTACACCTGTGGTACCAGTAAACGTACTCACACGATCGATGCTCCAAAAACAAAATTATATTCTTGAGGAAAGAGACACGGAATCAATTGCCCAATCTCAAAAAAAGAAGAAAACATGAAGAAAGAGATCGCAAAAAGCAGCGAAGTCAGACCCCAGTTCAAAGACCAACATAGGGACTGGTGACGACCCCGTATATATGAACGACGCTGAAGAGGATTCTGATTCAGGTGAAAGCATGGAGACCAAAGCAACCACTAAGATAGAAACCAACAAGGAAGATCTTCATGAGTCACAATGGCCAGGATCCAAGAAGAAGATAGGAAATTATCCAAACCCTACAGAGGAGATTGAGCGAGTCAAGCAATTAAGGAGTTTGGTAGAAGATACCCAAAGGGATCTGGAACCAGCATCTAGGAAGATCCAGATTACAGACACCGTGTTCCCTATGCAACAACAACCTCACCAAGACCATAGACCCTTAGCCATACCTAGTGTCATCCAAGAAGAAAGTGACTTAAAGTCATGGGAAAGTGGGCGTACTCACTTCTTGATGGAAAGAATGTTTGATCTTATCGAAGAAATGAAGATCCCATCTTCCCCACATCAAGGGACTCAAGGCCAAAAGGTGCCGTTAAAAATTGCCAAATTTATGGATTTCATGTCTTCAGAAGTTAGAACCACCATCATGTCCAAACTATATAAAGACCCTGAGCTAGTCTCAGCTCTTCGAGCCTTCCTCAATGGAGAACTAAAGTTTGGGCTACCACAATTTGCACAGATGGATGGAGCTGGGGAGATGCCAATATAGGAGGAAGACTTAGATCCACAACCCAACCTAGATGAGAACCTTGTTATAGAAATACCTGTTAACAAGTTGGGACAATACTTTGAGGGTGATGAATCCAATGTAACCATACCAATCACTACTAAGCGATTAACTGTGAAGGGAATCCTTGATGGTGGCATTGCGGTTAGCATTGTGACTAAAAATTGATGGAAAACTATGGGAAGACCTCACCTTGCGACCACAACCATAGTAGTGAAGATGGCCAATGGGTCTATTGTTACATCTATTGGGATGCTAGAAGATCTCATGATCAAGGTCTTTGGACATAAAATAAGGATTACCTTCATTGTTATGGATTTCTCCAAACACACTATGACATCGGAGATGATCTTAGGACGTCCTTTCATGAGGGAAGCAAAAATGGTGCATGACTGGTCTAAGAACCATGTCTACCTACAGTTCCAAGATTCTGTCATTTGAGTGGATCTTGTAACTGGTCGAGCACATCCTCTAGGAAACAGGTTTATAATTGATCATAGATCTGACACCACAGTTCACTCGGCCCCATTGCAGTATTGTTACACGTGTAAAGCGGACACTGATGTTGGGGAAGATTCTCCTTATATGGATGTACTACCTGGGATGACTGAATCAGACAATGTGGATTGGGTCCAATAACACCTGAGGGGGATAAAATGCCCGTACCCTTAAATATGCTAGAAGCAATGCATATAGCTTCTCACAAGACCCATCCCAATATAACAAAGAAAACATACAAGTGGGTCCCTAAAGCTTCTTTAGCGACCATAGCCAGTGCTAAAACAAAGGAGCCTCGTAAAAAATGTAAAAATATGTTGCACTGGATTCCTAAAAAACTATTGGGAGCCCAAGGCTACTATGAAGGAAATGATCAAATCTGTGTGCCAAAACGTAAATTGTGCTCTTACTTGTCACCGGGCCCATGTGAGATCAATCTTGTGGCTCCAAAAGAAATTGAAGATCGCGGAAAGGGGAAAAATCATGGAATGCTACACACTTGCTCAGAGCTAGTTTGGGTACCAAAAAAGAACGATTTGCTCCACCTAGCTCAGGGACATCGAAATCAAATGAAGCCTTATACTCACAAAAACAAGATTAAAAAGTAAAAGAGCAAGAGCCATAACACAAAATCATAAAAACACATTATGCACAAGAACACGACCCTTGTAATATTTGCACTCTAACCATCATCTATTTGCGTGTACAGATATGGCTAGTACGCTAGAGTCATCCACTCCTGCCTTGGGTGAGAGGTACCCTTGTTACTTTTCGCAAATGTTTCACATGGTCTTTCCGGTGCTTGCCTGTGAATGGGATTTGGTAGGTACGCTAGCATGTGAGAGGAATTTCGAGGAGTTAGAATGTTTGATACGTCTCTTGACCACAACTAATCCATACTTAGTAGAGAGTGTATCTCCCATTGCAGAAGCATATCCTTTTGACCAAGATGACTATAGGCGTCTAGTGACCTTCTTAGTAAACATGGGTACCTATGATGAAGAAGAAGATTTACATGACTACACAGATGGCACATATGGTCTCATGGATGATGCCTTTGTTTATCTTGACGGCGAGGATAGGGGTTTAGCCTAAGGATTTTCCCTCAATCTCTACAATATCCTATTCCCTTGACTCTCTAGGGGGAGTGCAAATAATTAGGTTAGGGTTCCTTATGTTTTTTGTTGTGTTCAATAAGTATTGGTACCTTTTCCCACTGATGTGCCTCCTAGAGGTATTCTTTGTGTTTCCTAGTGTGTACAAGAACGTGTTGCTGTGGTTAGGATTTGGACCTTCATGGTATCTTTCTCTCGTTCACACTTCAAATCAAGCGCGACCATCAACACAAACAGGTGTTTCTTGTCCATTAGCATTGCCCCTTATCTTTTTTGCATCCATGTTTGTCTGCTTTGATTGTGATTGGTAGCATAATATTCATCGCATTTTCTTAGTATCAAACATTTAATTCAATGTAATTTTTTGTCATAATCACTTGTCTAGGTTTAAAAATTAAGCAGTTCGACTAAGCTAGTTTAACCAAGCTAAGCGTTAGAGATCTTCTCTTAATACCATGGGGAATGCCTTCCTAATAATCAATGGTTACTTAGGTTCTTAATCCGATTTAGGCAACATTGTGTGAAATGTACTAGGGCTTTCTAGTGGGCTTAGTCCCTATTGACCTTTAGCTTAAGTATTATAAAGGGAGTTTACTAGCGTGATGAGCCTTGGGAGGTGTAACATTGTCATATGACCCCCCAAAGTTACAAAATAAAAATGTTGAAAACGAACAAACAAAAAATCAAAGTGCCACAATGTAAAATCTTAAACTGGAAGAGAAATCGCAGCTTGATTTGGTACTTCACTCACATGTATCACCTATGGTACTAGAGCCCTAGAGGTTTCCAATGTGGGCCTTGAAAAGCAAAAAACCCAAGGCATACAAAAATAAGCACACACATCAAAATTGAATCACTGTGAAAAGGCTTTGGGGGGTCAAAGAAAAGGTAATCAGTCAGGCGATGATTTCGTGAGAAATTCCTTTTATCGTAGCTTAACTACAAGGTCTTCTAGGTATAGCCTCTAGTCAGCCCTCGAACATGAAATACTTGGCTCTCGCGATTAAACAACTTAATTGACCAGAGAAAATTAAGAAGCTTACTCATGGTATTAATAGTCGATCTTTAGTGCCTTTCGACCGTTAAATTAGCGACCCAAGACTTGTTTAATTTTTTACCTTTACAACTGTTTATGCGTTTGATTATATTGCATTTTAATGTTTATTACTGACAAAAGGTTTAAAATTCTATTACCAATTAAATTTGTCTGCCTACAACTGCATATGCTTTCTAATTGCTTATGAGAATGCAATTACTGTGCCAATGTTGTTTGATTTTGCAGTGACCGAAGGAGGCTAAGGACATCCATCTCAAATGCTCTTCCACCTCGATGAACGAGCTTCAACTCAATAGCTTCTGAGGACGGAATCTACATCAGGAAGAGGTGCATGTTAACCCTCACGCACATTCCTATCACCTACAACGGACATCGTATTATTTATTTGGTAGAGTAAGAGTGATCGCTGATGAGAGGCGCACTCTAAAACTGAAACGTATAAGGTTTGGGTAAGATTGGCTAAGTGTGGGTGCCCAAGTGTGAATGGGGCGAGCTCATATGGGTGAAAGCATGTTAACCTCTCGCGCTTTTTGTGCTAGTTAGCAGTTTCAAGTTAGCACATCTTCGAAAAGTTGGACATCCGGTAAATTTTCTACAAATAATACCAAAACTTGTCGGAGGTTGTACATTTGGATTCCTTGTTTTAAGTGCTTTCTATTGATATATCATATGTCATAGATCTTGGAGATGTAGCTCAAGTTATTATACTAGTTAGCATTGTCTGGGACATATTGATATATCATATGTCATAGATCTTGGAGATGTAGCTCAAGTTATTGTACTAGTTAGCATATGTCAAAATTGTGCTAGTTAGCATTGTCCGGGACATGAAAAAGCATGACAAGTTAACATGCTTTTACCCATATAAAAGTCAACTAAACCTAAAATTCACTCATTCTCTCATTTGTGCAATTGAAGAGTGCTCTTGCTCCATCTCCATATTCTTCTTCTTCATCTCCTTGTGTGTGTGTGTATGCGTGTGAGAGAGAGAGAGAGAGAGAGAGAGAGAGAGAGAGAGAGAGAGAGAGAGAGAGAGAGAGAGAGAGAGAGATCGAGCATTGCAACGGCACGACGACAGTGAGGTAGTTGAGCGTGGCGTAGCGGAGTCTCCCTCTTCTTTGCGGCGAGGAATCCTCTACGAAGCAAGCGTAGAGCGGTGAGTGACACACCATCGTCATCTTTAAACTTACTAGTTTAGGCTTGTTGTGTGCTTGGAGCCATTTGTGGCTCGCACGCGGTGTATCGGCAAGTTCCTTGCATTGACACGTACGACATATGCACACAATTTATTATCGTTGCCACTGATTATGTGAAAAAGTGGGTGGAAGCCAGGGCAACAGGTAAGGCCGATGCGAGGTCAACTCCCAAGTTTCTCTTTGAGAACATTATTACAAGATTTAGTTGTCCCTTTGAGATCGTGAGTGACAATGGTACTCATTTTATAAATGGATTAATAAAAGAACTCACTACCAACTTTATGATAGATCACCATAAGTCCACACATTATTATGCACAAGAAAATGGCCAAGCTGAGAGCACCAACAAGACCTTAATCTCTATCTTGACCAAAATGGTGGAAGTTCATCGCACAGATTGGGATTTGAAGCTTACATCAGCTCTATGGGCTTATCGTACTGCGTACAAAGTTTCCATTAACTGCACACCGTTTAAGATGGTGTTCTTGGCCCGATTATGCCATAGGAGTTTGTCGTTCCTAGTCTTCGAGTAGCTTCCCAAGAAGGTTGGGATGGTAACCCCTTAGTTGAGCAATTTTATATCCTTGAAAGGCTAGATGAAGAGAGGAAACTAGCTGTGCAAAATGCACTTCTGGAGAAAGATAGGAGGAAGAATGGTTTGACCGTCATCTAAAGAACAAAGATATCAATGTTGGTGATAAAGTCCTTTTGTATGGAGTGAGTAACAAAAAGAAAAAGTTGAAATATGCGGGAAAAGGACCATATAGATTATGTGAGATCACCCCACAAGGAACCATTCATGTGGAGACTCTTGATGGAGTTGAAACCATTGGATTCCTCAATGGGAGAAAATTTAAAATATACTATGATCCTTTAAGCCAAGAGGAGCTACATGCCATCCATACAAAAAAGGCAGCCAAGGCACAAACAGAATTGAAGAAGATACAAGCTCAAGTTGAGGCTAAGGAGCAACAACAACGCATAAGACAAAAACAAGAGGCTAACCTTTTAGTTACACATGCATTCCACATTGAAACCGACAAGGATTGGTTGGACTCTGACACGCCACTACGATACCCTATTGAGCTAAACAGCACTTATGGAAAAGTGCTATATAACACCTTATTAGACACGGGTACTAAATATAATCTGCTATCATATGGGGTGTGGTGTCAATTAGGGAAGTGTTGGAGTTTTTTTTGGCCGCACAACAGCATGACTGCATGAGAATTGCACTTGAAAATATTTATTTTATGTGCTATTTGTTAGTGATACTTGCACTTGATCGGCTAGTTGGAGCTGCTTTACGGGTAAACAAAGGGAAAAGTGAGGACCAATAGCTAGAGATCAAGCTGGCAATGGACTTGATGCGGTTCAAAACCATGAAGGGAAATGATTATGTTATGCTTGTTTTTCCACAGCTGGCAACTCACTTCTAACATCGTTTTTCTCTGCACTATATAGCACATGCTTTGATTTGCATGTATGCCATATCTAGAGATCCATTAAAATATTAGAGTGCTAGTATGATTGCTATGATAGATATTGAAATAACGCATTGCCATGGGACACCGTGCACTTTGAGAGCACGAGCCGCCAACCAGTTTGCAGTGGGGTCACCATTGGGGGAGGGTTGTGAATGGAATGAGAAAGTGAGGATGATGAGAATGAGAGGGATATCAAGCAGGGCTAAAGGGTCGTTAATTGGTCGAGGGTGACCGTTTTGCTGCCATGCCTAGAAGGAGTTTCTTTAATAGCTTTCATAGCAACGAGCGAGGCCAAGGGCTCTTGAAGGGTTGTTGCAAGGGACGGAGAGTTCCTTTGTAGGTGGCCAAGTCGGAGGAACGGGGGTGTGAACAAAGCCTTGAGGAGTTTTTTTTTAAATGGGAAAAATGGGTGATTTAAGGGTTTTTGTTAAGCTGACGAGCTACGAGCAGGTGGTAGAGAAAAGGGGTGCCGATTGGGGCGAGAGAAGGAGCACCATCTGTTGGCACTACCGAGGCCGAGAGAGGAGGGGAAAGAAGACGGAGTTTACAGGCCATAGCCGGTTACAAGGAGCGGGAGTGAGAACCAGGCGAGAGAGGGCTCGGGCCCTGGCTGTGAATGGAACAAGGAGAGAAAGCATGGAGACACCGGGTGAGTGCAGGCTTTATGAGGTGGGCATCATTTTGTTGCCATGATGAGCAGGTTCGCCATGAGTGAGAGATGGCCATGCATGAGGGAGACTGTTAATAGGTCGTATGGTGAGGCTTCCATATGTGCTATTTTTGAGCCATGACGAGGCTGCCATAGTAGCAAGGGATGAGCAGAGAGAGGGGAGACTCAATCTATAACGAGGGGGTATGCAGAGAGGTCGTAACAAGCTTTGCTGCATGCCGAGGCTGAAAATGAGCGGGGGCTAAGTGATTGCCGAGCGTTGAGGCTGTTGCGAGCAGGCTTGAGTGCCGCGACCCGAGAGGGAGATTGAAAGCCCTAGTAGGCTGCTGCAAGTCACGAGCAAGAGGGGTGTAGGCACCTCTACAGAAAGCACATGAGTAAGAGAGAGAGAGACGTGGTGTGGCAGGCCATAGCCGATTCGAGGAGAGAGAGAGAAAGAGGATCCTTGGGACGCCTGTTAGTGGCTACGGTTGAGAGAGAGTGGCTACTGTTCGTGGCTACTGTTGAGAGAGAGTGAGTATGTTTGCCATGAGACTGTTGTGAGAGAGAAAGAGAGAGAGAGAGAAGAAAGAAAAATTACTACGCTGCCCTATAGGGTGTAAGCCCTGATACCTTCGTGAGAAGTTTGAAGCCGACAAAGCTACCTCGACAAAAGATCTTGAAGACGAAAGATAAGTTTGGTCTCGCTTGTTGTAAAAAAATATTTCCAATATTCATAAAATACACAATAAATTCACATTGTCTTGTGCTCCTCGACTTTCTCTCTCTTTTGAAGTAAAGGCAACATTCTCTTTCTCTTTTGTTGAATGGTGAAGTGATCATGTTTGTGGATAATCATTGATACAATCTGGCACCGAGACTGCATTGCACATTCCTTGGCAGTAGATTTAGCAGCACATCTCCAGCCATAGTTCCTTGTGGTGGGCTTGGGTTGGGGGTTTGTCTTTTTATCTTTGCTTGGTTTTTCTTGTCTGGTCCTGCTCCATGGCCCAGGCATAGAAAAATATCCATTAGTGGCATGCCCAGTGGGACCCAACTTCTAGAGTTCTCGCTTGAGCGAAGTACCTACAATTCTCAGAGATGGAGCTAGTTTTTCCTTTTTGCTTGTATTTGATTTTTAGGCTGGTTTCTTTCCTCGCGGCAATCTGGGATGCATTCATACCTAGGCGGGGGGATTCCAAAAAAAGGGTTATTTTGACGCCTGCTGCTACCTAGACCTTGAATATTGATGATGATGTTGGTGAGCCTTTAGGCTTTTATAAAATTTGGGATGAGTTTTTAGCCCATTTGAGCGATGAAGTGGATGAAGATGAGGGCATTTCCCTTGACGATATTTCTTGGAGCGAAGCATTGAGAGAGAGTGCGACGCTTGACGAGTGCATATGGGATGGTGTTTTGGCCAATGTAGTGGATGATGCCACTTTTATTGAATCTTTTCTTCAGGAGGAGAATGTTGATCTACCTCTTGTTCTTTCCCACCCTTGTTGAGGAGGTGCTGTATGGAGCGGGGTTTACACATTCTTCTGAGCATATCGATGACGAGATACAGCCTTTAAAAGGGGTCGGGTTTGTCACAGGGGATAAGCCTGTGATTGCAGCCACACATTTTGACGATGTTGTCCTTATTGAAGATGTTTGTGATGGTTCTAGTATTAACTCTCTTGATGTTTCTGATGACGATGTGGTTCATATTGAAAATGTTTTTTTGAGAGAGTAGCATGATTCTCTAGTTGCAGAACACGTGGTTACTAATGCTTATGATGCTTTTAGCCCATCACCTATTCCCCAAGCTAGGGAGTGACCTATTGACTAGTGGATTGTGAAGTTGACACCCTTTGATGGCGTTGGGGTTGTGACAGCTGACTCCCATTTACTGCAATTTGTGCAATCTTGTTGGTTTGAGGGTTATGACACGCCTACAAATCTCATGAGGTTCTTTCCTGCTTTTCTCACTGGGGTAGCTATGCAATGGTATCTTAGTATGATGCGTCATTCTCCACATTTGATGCAGACTTGGGATGGATTGGGTAGCGCTTTTGTTGCCAGATTCTCTCCTATTTTTCCTTCTTGTTTAGTCTTTGGGACCCTGTTAGAATTCTTCCAAGGGGAGGGTGAACCAATTGATGAGTATGTTAAGTGTTGTCAAACTTTCAAGATGAAGCATTGTGATCCCTATTGTTTTGATGAAAGGGTTTTGTTGGAATTTTTTCTTACGGGTATTTTGAGGGATATTCAATTTCATGTAAGGTTGTCAGATCCAAAGAAACTTGACGATGCATATGCACGCGCTAGGGTTGAGGGGGAGGCCTTTGAAGCCACCGACCTAGCCGTCCAATGGAGGGTAACCTTTGAGGCTGAGCAAAACCAAAGAGAGGCTTGTTTCACTGTTATGACATGTGCTCATGTTGTTCCTATTCCACCATTCTTCACTCCCACACCTTTGCAAGCTGATGCGTCACTTTCTTTAACACTAGGTTGGTAATGGGACACTTTTATGTCCTGTTAAGTGACCATTTTCCTTGAATTATGTCAAGAGTTTCAAAATGAATTTTGAGGTGCTATCTATCTAGAAAGTTGTCTCATGAGCTGTAAAAAACTCGACATTTTTTTGGAATATCAATTCCATCTTTAACCTTGTCCTTGCACAACATTTCACAACCTAAACTGTGTGAAAAAACGGGTCCTATTTTTGGCTTTTTTCAACTTTTTGCAACTATACCACTCTAGAATTCATGTTTGTGAGGTCTATAATGCTAGAGAACTATCTTTAGTAGTCCTCAACATGTCCTTATGCTTCTAGGGAGAAATAAATGTTAAAGTTATAAGTTATGACCAAATTACAAAAATTGTCAAATCCTGCTTTTTAGCAAATTTTAGCTCTTCTATGATTTTATGATTTTTTTGGTGGCTTTCATGATATCCAAATGCAGTTTTGATTTTCTATGTTGCACATTGTAACATAAAGCTAATATTCCTTGAGTTTTGGGGCACCTAATACCCTATTTTGCATAGTACACAACGATGGTTGATTTTTTCAATTATAGAAGAAAATGAAACATTCTAGTATATCAAGTATAGCTTTTTCAATATTGCTAGTTTCTTGTGACAACTATATGCACTTTGTAGGTAGTAACCATATCTAGTCATAAGGATCAAATTTGGGTAGATATTGAATAGTTTCTATGGGATTCTACAACTCATAATGTTGAGCCCAGTTTTTTCATGTTTGTTGTATTTAGCACTTCATCTTTGTCCCCAAGATTCCCCTTGGTAAGAGATGTATTATTCTTTTGACATGCTCCATGGATCCTTATGAACCTAAAGGACAACAGGGAACTAAGAAAACATGCATATATTATTTGTATTGAGCGTGGCTATAGAAACTTTGATGATAGGTTTGCAGAATGGTAAAAATTCAACTTTTTTGTACCTATTTCTTTTGGAAAAACAAAAAATAGTGAGTGAGAAGCAATCATATGTTCTGATCACCAACCCATTGAAGTTAACTAGGGAATTTATCTCAAGTCCTACAAAAATCCCTAATCTTATTTTTATGCAACAAAACGTAAGAAATGACTCTTTTGATGAAAATGTACTGGTCCATCAACTTTGGAGGCTTGGTGTGACCAAAAGACGAGAAATTTTACAAGTTTCTTATTTTTTCCATGTGTAGTAGGCCTTGAACTATAACCTCATGAAAGGATTTTACAAAATGAGTAGATCTACTATGGTTTTGGAGTTTTTTTTCAAAACCCTGAAAGGACACTTTTATGTCCTGTTAGGTTACCAACCTAGTGTTAAGAGATAACACTTCACCTACTCCACATTGGGTACCACATGTGCCAAAGAGTGACTTTGTTTCCCATCCAAGGGGGTTTTGGCAAGATAAAGAAAAGAGGGAAAATAATAGAAAAAGGGTAAAATTTAAATGGAAAAAGAAAAGACCAATGGACGAGGCATTGGTCTAATCAGAAATTCTGGGTTCACACTAGCAGACTAGTTTTCCTCGCAGGACACCACTGTTGGAGAATTTTTTGGCCGCACAACAGCATGACTGCATGAGAATTGCACTTGAAAGATTTATTTTATGTGCTATTTGTTAGCGATACTTGCACTTGATCGGCTAGTTGGAGCTGTTTTACATGTAAACAAAGGGAAAAGTGAGGACCAATAGCTAGAGATCAAGCTGGCAATGGACTTGATGCGGTTCAAAACCATGAAGGGAAATGATTATGTTATGCTTGTTTTTCCACTGCTGGCACCTCACTTCTAACATCGTTTTTCTCTGCACTATATAGCACATGCTTTGATTTGCATGTATTCCATATCTAGAGATCCATTAAAATATTAGAGTGCTATTATGATTGCTATGATAGATATTCAAATAACGCATTTCCATTGGACACCGTGCACTTTGAGAGAGCCGCCAACCAGTTTGCAGTGGGGTCGCCATTGGGGGAGGGCTGTGAACGGAATGAGAAAGTGAGGATGATGAGAATGAGAGGGATATCAAGCAGGGCTAAAGGGTTGTCAATTGGTCGAGGGCGACCCTTTTGCTGCCATGCCAAGAAGGAGTTTCTTTAATAGCTTTTATAGTAGTGAGTGCGGGTTGTAGTGGGGCAAGCCATGCGAGCGAGGCCAAGGGCTGTTGAAGGGTTGTTGCAAGGGACGGAGAGTTCCTCTGTAGGTGGCCAAGAGAAAAGGGGTGCCGATTGGGGCGAGAGAAGGAGCACCATCTGTTGGCACTACCGAGGCCGAGAGAGGAGGGGAAACAAGATGGAGTTTACAGGCCATAGCCGGTTGCAAGGAGCGGGAGTGACAACCAGGCGAGAGAGGGCTCGGGCCTTGGCTGTGAATGGAACAAGGAGAGAAAGCATGGAGACACCGGGTGAGTGCAGGCTTTATGAGGTGGGCATCATTTTGTTGCCATGCTGAGCAGGTTGGCCATGAGTGAGAGATGGTCGTGCATGAGGGAGAGACTGTTATAACAGGCCGTATGGTGAGGTTGCCATATGCGCTATTTTTGAGCCATGATGAGGCTGCCATAGTAACAAGGGATGAGAAGAGAGAGGTGGGCTCATTCTATAGCTAGGGGGTATGCAGAGAGGCCGTAACGAGCTTTGCTGTATGCCGAGGCTGAAAATGAGACGAAAGATAAGTTTGGTCTCACTTGTTGTAAAAAAATATTTCCAATATTCATAAATACACAATAAATTCACAGTCTCGTGCTCCTCGACTTTCTCTCTCTTTTGAAGTAAAGGCAACATTCTCTTTCTCTTTTGTTGAATGGTGAAGTGATCATGTTTGTGGATAATCATTGATACAATCTGGCACCGAGACTGCATTGCACATTCCTTGGCAACAAATTTTAGCAGCACATCTCTAGTCATAGTTCCTTTTGGTGGGCTTGGGTTGGGGGTTTGTCTGTTTGTCTTTGCTTGGTTTTTCTTGTCTGGTCCTGCTCCATGGTCCAGGCATAGAAAAATATCCATCAGGAAGCCACCTATATCTGAAAGTATTATCCAAGTCAAGGATGTCAACAAGAAAAAAACTTCGGTTTTTGGAATCTGGCACCTTTCTGTCAGTTATGACAATGGGGTTGTAGCTCAAGACTTTTTGGTCATGCCTGTTGGAACTATGGAGGGTAATATAAACCTTGGACGGACGTGGATGATAGCCACCAAATGCACTATTGCTTGGGGGACAGGGTGTGTCACAACACAGAAACCAACTCTTAGCCCTACCACTCAAGCTATAGTCCCTGAGATATTGCCTCTTAAGGAAATAAAACCCAAAACATTGCATGTCCAAGAGGTTGAAGCATATGTCCCCATAGCCAACTCTCTAGAGCTTCAACTGATGTAGTTGAAATAAAGCTTGACACACAAGACCCATCCCAATATAACGAAGAAAACATACAAGTGGGTCCCTAAAGCTTCCTTAGCGACCATAGCTAGTGCTAAAAAACAAAAGCCTTGTAAGAAACGTTCCATACTTAGTAGAGAGTGTATCTCCCATTGCACATGCCTATCCTTTTGACCAAGATGACTATAGGCATCTAGTGACCTTCTTAGTAAACATTGGTGCCTCTGATGATGAAGAAGATTTACATGATTATATGGATGGCACATATGGTCTCACGGATGATGAATTTGTTTTTCTCGATGACGAGGATAGGGGTTTAGCATTAGGGTTTCTCCCTAATCTCTACAATATCCTATTCCCTTGACTCTCTAGGGGGAGTGCAAATAATTAGGTTAGGGTTCCTTATGTTTTTTAATTATGTTCTATAAGTGTTGGTACCTTTTCCCACTGATGTGCCTCCTAGAGGTATTCTTTGTGTTTCCTAGTGTGTACAGGAATGTGGTGCTGTTGTTAGGATTTGGACCTTCATGGGATCTTTCTCTCGTTTACACTTCAAATCAAGCACGACCATCAACAGAAACATGTGTTTCTTGTCCATTAGCATTGCCCCTTATCTTTTTGCATCCATGTTTGTCTGCTTTAATTGTGATTGGTAGCATAATATCCAGCACATTTGCTTAACATCAAATATTAAATTCAATGTAATTTTTTTTCAAAATCATTTGTCTAGGTTTGAAAATCAAGCAGTCCGACTAAGCTAGTTTGATCAAGCTAGGCGTTAGCGATCTTCTCTTAATACCATGGGGAATGCCTTCTTAATAATCAATGGTTACTTAAGTTCTTAATCCAATTTATGCAGCATTGTGTGAAATGTACTAGGGCTTTCTAGTGGGCTTAGTCCCTATTGACCTTTAGCTTAAGTATTATAAAGGGAGTTTACTAGTGTGATGAACCTGGGGAGGGTAACAGTGTTATATGAGCCCCCAAAGTTACAAAATTAAAATGTTGAAAACGAACAAACAAAAGAAATAAAAGTGCTACAAGGTAAAATCTTAAGCTAGAAGAGAAACCTCAGCTTGATTTGGTACTCTACTCACATATATCGCATATGGTACTAGAGCCCTAGAGGTTTCCAGTGTGGGCGCTTTTCCTTGAAAAGCAAAAAACCCAAGGCATACAAAATAAGAACACACATCAAATTTGAATCACTGTGAAAAGACTTTGGGGGGTCAAAGAAAAGATAATTAGTTAGGCGATGATTTCATGAGAAATTCCTTTTATTGTAGCTTTACTACAAGGTCTTCTAGGTATAGCCTCTAGTCAGCCCTCGGACATGAAATACTTGGCTCTCGCGATTAAGCAACTTAATTGACCAAAGAAAATTGAGAAGTTTGCCCATGATATTAATAGTCGATCTTTAGTGCCTTTCGATCGTTAAATTAGCAACCCCAGACTTGTTTAATTTTTCACCTTTACAACTCTTTATGCGTTTGATATATTGCAATTTAATGCTTATTGATGACAAATGGTTTAAAATTCTATTACCAATTAAATTGTCTGCCTACAACTGCATATGATTTTTAATTGTATATGAGAATGCAATTACTGGGCCAATGTTGTTTGATTTTGCAGTGGACTGAAGAAGGCTAAGGACATTCATCTCAAATGCTCTTCCACCTCAACGAACGAGCTTCAACTCAATAGCTTCCGAGGATGGAATCTACATCAGGAAGGGGGGCATGTTAACCCTCACGCACATTCCTATCACCTAAGATGGATGCCGTGTTATTTATTTGGTAGAGTCAAGTACCGCGCTAGTCTGTCTAAGAGTGATCGTTGATGAGAGACGCACTCTAACTAAAATATTCAAGGGATTAGTTGGCTAAGCATGGGTGCCCAAGTGTGAACGGGGTGAGCTCATATAAAAGTCAACTAAACCTGAAATTCACTCATTCTTTCATTTGTGCAATTGAAGAGTGCTCTTGCTCCATCTCTAGCTTCTTCTTCTTCATCTCCTTGTGTGTGTGTGTATATGTGTGTGTGTGTGTGTGTGTGTGTGTGTGTGTGTGTGTGTGTGTGTGAGAGAGAGAGAGAGAGAGAGAGAGAGAGAGAGAGAGAGAGAGAGAGAGATCAAGCATTGCGATGACGACACGTGGTGACGAGGCGGTTGAGTGCGCGTAGCAGCATCTCCCTCTTCTTCATGGCGAGGAATCCTCCACGACAGCAAACGTAGAGTGGTGAGTGACACACCATCGTCATCTTTCAGCTTTCTAGTTTAGGATAGTTGCATTCTAGGAGCCATTTGTGGCTTGCACATAGTGTATTGGCAAGTTCGTTGCATTGACAGATGTGACAGACGCCACAGATAGACCATCTCTCATTTGGGCCCCTTTACCATTGGCCCGTGTTGAGATAGATCTATAAGCACATGTCTATATCTTAACCCGTGTTCCCGTTTATTCTCCCACATTAAATGATCAATTTAATATGAGAAAATCATTTGGGTTGGTTAGATATTAGATTTTATGACATCTCATTTGAGGGTATGTCTGTGATCTCATATGGATCTGCTTCCCACTCCCTTTGTGCTTTTCTTCAAGGCATCATGAGGCCAGTTTCAGAGTTGAAAATAGGATGTAGCAACTGATCAAAACTGTCAAAAAGTTGAAGAAAACACAAACTTTGATCATAAAATAGAAAAATGAGCATAACCTTGTCAAAACTACCCCAAATTTGACCAAATTTCACTAGTGCATCTAGGATTACTATAGTAACAAGGTCATGAGGTCAATATGAATTTTGGCTTTGAGGTACATGGATCACAATCCATGTTGGAACACCTTTTGAAGATCTAGTGATACAAGCTGATAGGGCACATCAAGGTGGTGCCTTGGTCCAAATGTTTTGGAATTTGGATCATTGGTTTGGTACTTAGGTCAATTCTTGGAAATTATCCTTAGGCTTGGAGAAATTTGGCATTTTGATGTGGATTTTGGAATCCAATTGACTTATACTTCATGGCTAGGCTTTGTTGTATATTCTGAGCCAGATGATGTGAATTTTTCTCCGATTGGGCAAAAAGGTACATGGATCACGATTCATGTTGGGAAGGATTTTGGGATAGCCTTTTGCACACATGTTCCTATAGGTCTTCCTAGCACACTGGTGAAATATTTTCAAATTTGGACTTGTTTTTCTTATGTTTACTCAATTT
This sequence comes from Adiantum capillus-veneris, assembly GCF_014529385.1. Classification (NCBI taxonomy): domain Eukaryota; kingdom Viridiplantae; phylum Streptophyta; class Polypodiopsida; order Polypodiales; family Pteridaceae; genus Adiantum; species Adiantum capillus-veneris. The sequence continues at coordinate 116,342,538 of NC_140959.1, read as the reverse complement.
CCCAGTTTATGGCCATGTTTTTCCTATCTTGACCATATTGGTTTTTTGGAACCACTTTTGGGCACTTCCTTTGACTGACATCCGATAGTTCCTTGACTCTGGATGATTTGTGACTGAATACATTGGTTTTCCTATCCCCCATCAACTTTCATGAATTTCTAAATCCATCTGGAGGGGGAAATTGGTCCAGGTAATTTGCACAACTTTGTAGGTACTGTTTTGCTTTGCTTTGACCACAATTAGACCTTTAATGTTATATCTCCTTGATGCTTGTGTTTCACCCTCTTTCGGACTCCCTTTTGTTTTAATTTTCTTTGGAATAAAGACCCAAGATGTTTCAATTGATGTTCTAGCTAGTGGGGTAGCTTCATATCCTTCTCCTAACCCTACTCCATAATGTTTTTGCTGGAAACTGACCATTTTACGCTTGATTATTGCCAGTTGACCATTTGTAGTCTGAAGGTAACAAACCATTAGGTTTTTAATGATTTTAAGACCTCTTTTTGTGACTATTTTTGCATGGCTAGTTATACTTTTGCATCCTCCAACCAATGATCAACTCCTGCCCTGATTTTGTCATCAAGGTACATGGATCGCAATCCATGTTGGGAAGCATCTTGCAATTCCAACTAGTGGAGGTTGTTTCTCAGCTTATGGGGAACTTACTGTGCAATTTTCTCTGGTTTTAGGGTTTGAGGAACATGGATCACGATCCATGTTCCACCCCCTTTTGCAACTGTTTTTGCATACAGTGATTCTGCCAGTTACCAAGGGTCTGCTGATGAAAAGGTTTTGGTTTTGGATAAGTTTTGAACTCCCCCATTGGCCTTGATAACTTGAAAAATTTGTGAATTTGATCTGCTCTGATCTGTTGTTTTGGTAAATTTGATGCAGTGTGGAGCATACACAAGTGTTCTTGTAGGGTTAATGATCATACCTGTCAAATCTAGTGGATTAAGAGCTACCGAGGTGGTCGCAGTAGGCAGAAACAAAGCAGAAAACTCTATGCTTCTATAACTCTCTCTTTCTCTCTGTGAATTCAAATGAGCTTATGTTGCTCCATTTGGCTATATGTTCCCAACCTACCCGGAATGCCCCATTCATACTTACCTCCATTGATCATCTCTTGCTGCTCATATCACCTGCAGTTTGAATTGTTTGTCATTCTTCTATTTGGTCGACAAATGGCCTTTAATCTATAGTTTTGATCCTTTAGAAGTTGGCTCAAAATTCGTCGTGTGCTAGATCTTTCTATATTTTCCATGTTTGAAGCCCTTGCTTTGAAGATTCGATGTTTGGTTTCAAAAGTCATTCCGACATTCTTGGCTCAGCTTATTAATTTTTGTTGATTATTTGTTGTTTTTAGCTTTTTAGTGCTAAAATTAAAGAAAAATTACTTACTATTATTATTAATTGGCCAAATTTTTTCCAAAATCAGTGTAATCACTCATACATACATATTCTTAACCCGGAATTTAGATGGTGTCCATATGGCTCATGATTATGCCTACTAAGAGTTAAAAAGCTCTAAAAAACTGTTAAAGGAAAAAAAAGAAAGAAAAAAAAACAATATTTACAAAATGATGAGTATCTTGCTGCATTTTCCCCCCTTCCTAGAGTGAGTCATCCCAAATGAACATGCATCAAAGTGCATGGATACGAAGTATGTGTCTATGCATAGCTGTATATGATGCAAATTGAGGATATGCATGGGGTATGTGTGCGTCTGTCGCATGTGTCAATGCAAGCGACTTGCCGATACATTTTGTGCGAGCCACAAATAGCCCCAAGCACACAACTAGACTAATCTAGCAAGCTCAAGAGAGCAAGGGTATGTCACTCACCGCCCTACGCTCGCCTTCGTGGAGAATTCCTCGCCGTGAAAAAGAAGGAGCCACCGTTGCGCCGCGCTCAACCGCTTCACTGCCATCGTGCCATCGTCACAATGCTCGATATCACACACACACACACACACACACCCTCTCTCTCTCTCTCATGCATACACACACACACACACACACACACACACACACACACACACACACACACACAAGGAGATGAAGAAGAAGAAGATGGAGATGGAGCAAGAGAACTCTTCAATTGCAAAAATGAGAGAATGAATGAATTTTAGGTTTAGGTGACTTTTATATGAGCTCACCCCATTCACACTTGGGCGTGCCCATGCAAAGACAACTAACCCTTGAATAATCCAGTTAGAGTGCACCTCTCATCGATGATCACTCTTACCCTTTTCCTATTGGACCGACAAGCCCAGTACATGACTCTACCAAATAAATAATACAGCATCTGTCGTAGGTGATAGGAATGTGCGTGAGGGTTAACATGCCCTCCTTCCTGATGTAGATTCCATCCTCGAAAGCTATTGAGTTGAAGCTCATTCGTCGAGGTGGAAGAGCATTTAAGATGAATGTCCTTATCCTTGTTCAGTCACTGCAAAATCAAACAACATTGGCACAGTAATTGCATTCTCATATACAATTAAAAAGCATATGCAGTTGTAGGCAAACAAAATGATTGGTAGCAGAGTTTTAAACCATTTGTCAGCAACAATAAACATTAAATTGTAATATAATCAAATGCATAAAAAATTGTAAATGTTAAAAAAATAAACAAGTTTGGGGTCGCTAATTTAACGATCGAAAGGCACTAAAGATCGACTAGTAATACCATGGGCAAGATTCTCAATTTTCTCTGGTCAATTAAGTTGTTTAATCGCGAGAGCCAAGTATTTCATGTCCGAGGGCTGACTAGAGGCTATACCTAGAAGACCTTGTAGTTAAGCTAAGATAAAAGGAATTGCTCATGAAATCATTGCCTAACTTATTTCCTTTTCTTTGACCCCCCAAAGTCTTTTCACAATGATTCGATTTTGATGTGCGTGCTTATTTTGTATGCCTTGGTTTTTTTTCTTTTCAAGGAAAAGCGCCCACACTGGGAACCTCTAGGGCTCTAGTACCATAGGTGATACATGTGAGTGGAGTATCAAATCAAGCTAAGATTTCTCTTCCAGCTGAAGATTTTACATTGTGAGTCGGACTGCTTGCTTTTTAAACCTAGACAAGTGATTATGGCAAAAAATTGCATTGAATTTAATGTTTGGTACTAAGCAAATGTGCTGAATATTATGCAACCAATCACAATTAAAGCAGACAAACATCGATGCAAAAAAGATAAGAGACAATGCTAATGGAAAAGAAACACCTGTTTGTGTTGATGATCACGCTTGGTTTGAAGAGCGAACGACAGAAAGATTCCATGAAGGTCCAAATCCTAACCACAATAACACTATGAAACACAAGAATACTTGTAGGAGGCACATCAATGGGAAAAAACAACTTTGCTAATCACTAAAGTATAAAATAGAAACACTCCTCTTATATTAATCCTACCTACCCTCCATCACTCAAGTGATGGAGGAGGATCAAAGGTGTTTGATGACATCGGTTTTTGTTTCAGTGTACCGGATGTGAATGTGTAGGTCTGGTCAATGTTATGACTTTTATTGTGCATACTCGTTTGCTAATTTCTCTTGCTCTTTATTATTTTTGTTTTTTGTGAGTATAAGGCTTTATATATACATTCCCTAAGATTGGGAGATTGAGAGGTCAGGGAGGAAGGTTGAGAGGGGAGTGAGTGAATGATGACTGTTAGCAAACACTCCCCCCTTCCTTGGGTAGATCATACCATTTGAAATGTGCTCGTTTGTTCCAAGTTGTTATGGGTGAAGGCTTTAACCAATAGTGTTTTACCACCCTATGCGTTTCATCTAGTTGCAAGGGTGGTAAGGTACTCTCCCATTATTTTATTTGCAATGTTGTTGTAGGTGGTGAACTTACAACGGGAGGTGCAAACTCTTCCTTGTTTGTATGGATATGTACAATGGTGGGTGGAGGTTGTGTCAAATATTCTATTTCCGCATAGGAACTACATGAAGAGCAAGAAGATTCATTGACTTCCCTGTTCCTGAGCTAGGTGGAACAAATCGTTCTTTCTTTGGTACCCAAACTAGCTCTTAAGTGGGTGTGTAGCATTATGTGATTTTTTTCTTTCCACAATCGTCAATTTGTTTTGGGGTTACAGGATTGGGTGCACATGGGTTAGGTGAGACAGGTAAGAACACAATCTACGTTTTGGCACCCAAATTTGATCCTTTCCTTGATAGTAGCCTTGGGCTTCCAATAGTCGTTTAGGAATCCACTGCCACATTTCCTTACATTTCTTGGAGCCAGTGGGACGTTTCTTACAAGGCTTCTGTTTTTTAGCACTAGCTATGGTCGCTAAAGAATCTTTAGGGACCCACTTGTATGTTTTCTTCATTATATTAGGGTGAGTCTTGTCAGAAGCTCTATGCATTGCTTTCTAGTATATTTAAGGGTACGAGTGGTGTCATTTCATCCCCCGCAGGTGTTGCCCAGGTCGTCCCCCTCTTTTCGTGTTGCCTAGGTCGTCCCCCTCTTTTCCCAAGCGTCTATGGTTGCTGCTAGGTGGACCCAGTCCACATTGTTTGACTCAGTCATCCCAGGTAGTACATCCATATAAAGAGAATCTTCCCCAACATCAGTGTCTGCTTTACACGTGCAATGGGGCCAAGTGAACTGTGGTGTCGGATCTATGATCAATTATAAACCTGTTTCCTAGGGGATGTGCTGGACCAGTTACGAGATCCACTCGAATGGCAGAATCTTGGAACTGCAGATAGACATGGTTTTTAGACCAGTCATGCACCATTTTTGCTTCCCTCATGAAAGGAAGTCCTAAGATCATCTCAGATGCCATAATGTGCTTGGAGAAATCCATAACAATGAAGGTAATTATTATTTTATGTCCAAAGACCTTGATCTTGATATTTTCTAGCATCCCAAAAGGTTTAACAATAGACCCATTGGCCATCTTCACTACTATGGTTGTGGTCGTAAGGTGAGGTCTTCCCATAGTTTCCCATCAATTTTTAGTCACAATGCTAACCCCAGTGACACCATCAAGGATTCCCTTCACAGTTAATCCCTTAGTAGTGATTGGTATGGTCACATTGGATTCATCACCCTCAAAGTATTGTCCCAACTTGTTAACAGGTATTTCTATAACAAGTTTCTCATCTAGGTTGGGTTGTGGATCTAAGTGTTCCTCCTCTATTTGCATCTCCCCAGCTCCATCCATCTGTGCAAATTGTGGTAGCCCAAACTTTAGTTCTCCATTGAGGAAGGCTCAAAGAGCTGAGACTAGCTCAGGGTCTTTATATAGTTTGGACATGATGGTGGTTCTAACTTCTGAAGACATGAAATCCATCAATTTGGCAATGTTTAACGGCACCTTTGGCCTTGAGTACCTTGACGTGGGGAAGATGGGATCTTCATTTCTTCGATAGGATCAAGTAGTCCCTCTGTAAACATTCTTTCCATCAGGAAGTGAGTACGCCCACTTTACCATGACTTTAAGTCACTTTCTTCTTGGATGACACTAGGTATGGCTAAGGGTCTATGGTCTTGGTGAGGCTGTTGGTGCGTAGGGAACACGGTGTTTGTAATCTGGATCTGCCTAGGTGCTCATTCTAGATCCCTTTGGGTATCTTCTATCAAACTCCTTAACTGCTTGACTTGCTTGATCTCCTCTTTTGGGTTTGGATAAGTTCCTATCTTCTTCTTGGATCCTCGCCATTATGGCTCATGATGATCGTTCTTGTTGGTTTCTATCTTAGTGGTCGTTTTGGTCCCCATGGTTTCACCTGAATCAGAATCCTCTTCAGCATCGTTCATATATACGGGGTTGTCACCAGTCCCTATGTCGGTCTTTAAACTGGGGTCTGACTTCGCTACTTTTTGCGATCTCTTCATTCGTGTTTTCTTTTTTTTTTGAGATTGGGCAATTGATGCCGTGTCTCTTTCTTCAAGAATATAATTTTGTTTTTGGATCATCGATCGTGTGAGTACATTTACCAGTACCATAGGTGTACTTTGTAATGGCTCTTTTGTAACCTCAATCAAGTTTAATGGCGTGATCTTCAGTGCATTTGAATTATTTGGACATTGGGCAATCAAATGATCTATGCCATATCAATTACACATGAGTATGAGCATTGTAGACGTGCTCACATGATTGGTTTGCATTAGTGTGGCGTTCTTTTGTAGCCTAATAGGACACTCGGCCCCACTATGTGGACCTCCACACTCATAGAATTGAAGAGGTGGTCTCTTAGTAGTGTAATTTATATTTTGGCCTCTTGCAGCAAGAGCAACTACTTGATAGACAAGTTTGACTTGTCCCCAATAGTCCTCCATGTAGTATTGTGGATTTTCTTCAAGCACATCCATCCCATAGGCAATATTAGGGTCTATATCTTCCTCACAGCCTTTCAAACAAGCAATGGATGACTCACAACCCACTTGACTACATGAGTACGAGGACCCATATGTATATACGGTTGGTACACACTTGTAGGTACTATTGCAGGCATTGAGATACCTTGTAGTGGTGCTTTACTAACAAATGAGGTCCATGGCATGTTTATTGGCATGCCCATCATTGAGTAGGCATGGTAGCCGTGGTGTCATCAAGGGAAAGATGAGCTATACTTGGAAAAGTAAAGCTATCATGGGTGGGCTCAAATTGCACTGAGACCCCTGGCAAAACGTCATATGGGGGATCCATCGGACTTACCGAGGGAGTCTCCATTTGCGATAAGGTTGGTTGTTTAGCCTTCCCTGTATCCAAGAATCGCATGAGACCCGTTGAAGGCATGTGGATCCCCTTGTTCTATCTCTCTAGCTCAATAACACTATGGATGACCTCACAAACTCTTTGTTGTTGATCCTCCACACTAGTAGCACCCGTTGTGGATTGTAGGACATCTAACCAACCCACGTGATAGATGTGACTTGTGTAAAGGTAGGTTAGAGTTTCTGTTTGTAGTTTATACTCCCAGTTCTCATTTAGGAACGCTCTATCTTGGATTGAGGTGCTAGGGGTGTCCTTTGAACTAGATGCAATGTGGCTATCTATGGGTTGACCCTTAGTGGTTGCTAAGTCAGGAGCACTCGATTGCTCTCCTAGCTCGCTTTTAACTCTCTTCGTTGCTCCGCCTTGCGTAAGATCTCAATTTACTTTTCCATAGCCGGAATGATATATCGCTCAACTTCTTGCACTTTGTCAGGTCTTCTACCATTAGGTAATATAACCGTGGAGGGAAATAGCTCTGAAGAGTCAAGGGGTGTAGTGAATGGAGTATTCACGTGCACACTCTCTAAGAGTATAGGGTTACGGTGATCATGAATGGAGAATTTATTTCCCCACCCCCCTCATTTACATCGTTAGCTCCATGTTCGGAGCAAGTGGCTCTACTAAAGGTTTCATTCAAGCGGCTAAGCACACTCGGCCTGGACCATGGACCCATGGCATGCATGTCTTGGCTTGAGCTATCGGGATAAGGCATTGGGAAACCCTCCATAACATCGTAGTCAGAGGAAGTGTCACTAGCCGCTATGTTTGGGTCTTGGTTTGTACTACCTTGGGTCCCCGCCGAGGGCCTGGAAGCTAAGGTAGGTGGATATTGAGAACTCGCATAAGTCAAAATTCTCTCTATTTTCTCGGCTCTAGCACACGACCAGAGCGCAGATGCATGTGCTTTTGGCACCCTACAAGTGTCGGCAAATAACCTCGAAGGTTAACCACTTACTTTTTTAGGCATCCGTTTTCACTTGTTTTTTAATGTTTTTTAATGATCGGTTTTTGGATTAGAGCGTATGATAGCTCAAAACAAGCGTATCGCTCAGGGGGTTGTGGTGTGCTTTACAACACAACATTCGGTTATCCGAAGCTTTGTTGGTCATCAAAAAGGTCAATTTTTACCTACGTGTGAGGCTAAAATACATAATTTTAAAGGGGGACTGAGGCCTGAGAATGAGTATGGGCTTGGGCTTGGGTCTGAGCTTAGGTCTGGGGAATATTCCCGATCTTAGTCCTACCTTTAATTTTTTTTTTTAAAAAATAATTTTTTAAAAACTTTTTTTTAAAGTTTTTCTTTTTAGGATAAGGTCCTTGCGGCCACGCTGTGCATGCGAGCAAACACACCTAACCTACCTACTTACAACTAATACAGCTACTGTTACACACTAATACACTACTACAATAACTCATTAGCTAACAGAACTACTTACTGTACTTTACATAGAACTAACATTATGGATCTACTATCTTAATCCTAACACCTTATCATAGAGAAAACACCTTATGAACAGAAAAAACACAGTACCTTTCAATAGCTTATTAACAAAACAATACACAACACCAAAACAAACTCATTCTCAACACACACACCTTCCTTCTCTACCTTTCCTACATTTCAAAATGCACCACAAAATAGCATAGGGTGCTACTTGAGCTTAATGTAGGGAATTTCCTCGGCAATGGTGCCAAAAATGTGCGCGTCTGTCGCACGTGTGTCACTCACCACCCTACGCTCGCCTTTGTGGAGGATTCCTCACCGCAAAGAAGAAGGAGCTTCCACTGCGCCACGCTCAACCGCTTCACTACCGCCGTGCCATCATCGCAATGCTCGATCGCACTCTCTCTCTCTCTCTCTCTCTCTCTCTCTCTCACACACACACACACACACACACACACACACCCACACACCCACAAGGAGATGAAGAAGAAGAAGATGGAGATGGAGCAAGAGCACTCTTCAATTGCACAAATGAGAGAATGAATGAATTTTAGTTTTATGTGACTTTTATATGAGCTCGCCCCATTCACACTTGGGTGCCCATGCAAAGCCAACAAACCCTTGAATGTTCGAATTAGAGTGCGCCTCTCATCGGCGATCACTCTTAACCTTTTTCTATTGGACCGACAAGCCCGGTACATGACTCTACCAAATAAATAATACGACATCTGTCATAGGTGACACGAATGTGCGTGAGGGTTAACGAGGTAACAAAGTGCTGTGCAAGATAAGGGTTCTGAACAATAAGCTCAATGGCTTTTGATGGTGAGGTTATGTTGAAACTGCATGGTCCGAACAAAAGTAGTTTTCCATATCCAATTGACTTCTTTTGGTTGTTGATGATGTGATTGGATAGGCTTGGTTTGCTTCATAGAAGCCTTGGGTGGTTTGTTGATTGTTGGTTTTGGTTTATGGATCGTGGGTGGACTTGCATTGCCATTTTGTTTGGGTATCCATAATTTTGTCGGGCTATTTTGCATAATGGACTTTTTCACCTAGATTTTTCTGACCACCTTTTGAGAACATCACTAGAGTGGAGCAGGTGTTGATTGGAGAGGTTCCCATATGTAGTCTGATTGTACAAATGGTGGGGCGTAAGATTTGTTATCTAGCATGATTTTCAAGGTATTATTTTGCCAATATGGTGTGGCTTGATAAGTGTGCATCCATGGCACTCCCATAATACCCGTTGAAATTGATGAGGATAAACTGTTCCATCAATAATTATTAGTAAATTTACATGTCCCAGGCCATTCATTTTGCCTTTGTTTGCCACTTTGAACTCCATAGTATTTGGCGTTAGAGGTTCCTTTGTCAATTTCATGAAAGTGGAGTAGTTGAAAACATTTGCTCTTGCTCCAATGTCCACTAATGCACGCCCGATGGTGCCAGTGCTGCAAGTTGCAACATAATCCGTAGATCTACGCCACCTAACCATGTAGACTCCATTTGTATTGATGTTATGGGAGGGGAATTGGTACAATTGTTTTGTTGGTCATTTCTCTAAAGGTTTGCCCGATCCCTCCGCTTTAATATTCTGATTTTGGCGTCTTACTGTGCCTATTCCCGAATGTCATGGGCTCGACTTTTGGACAGATTTGATGCATGTATTGTTTGGAGTTATTCTGGTGTTAGTGGAAGAAGATATTTCTTTAATCTGTAGCCACTCATCCAATTAAGCATCTCCTCACCTGCCAATGTTACAAGCTTAATGGTGCCACTTTGTGATATATCATGTATTACAAAAGGCCCCACGCTCGCTTTTTGAGTTTTTTGGAGTGTTGTTTTAGGGTATACACCAAAACGTAATCCCCTTTTTGGAACTCCTTGCTAATCACATGTTGATCGTGCAAAGCTTTCATTTGTCTTTTTTCAGCATATATCCCGGCTACCGCTCCCACTCTCGTTTCATCTAATTTCTCCAGGGTGTCTAGTCTCTTCAATAGCTTGTGTCCCGTCCATCCTAACTGTGTTGTGACCCATAAGAATTCCTGTTAACTGAGTCAATGTCAGTGTCTTTATTAAGAATTCCTGTTATTAAGAATTCCTATTAAGAATTAACTCAGTTTTTATCAAGAATTCCTGTTAACTAAGTCAACGTCAGTGTCTTTAACAGAAGCTGCTAAAGCCCCCAAGACATACAAATACACATCGAGGATGAATACAAAGAAGCAGTAAATATTGGAGTTACACATTTTTCACGTTTTTCCAAAATGGTCATGTATTGTAGATTCTCGATTTATTTCAAGCCATTGTAATATTTTAATGTGTTACGGGCTCAATGGGAGTTCCAAGTTGTAAAGAATAGTTTAGTTAGTGTGCCTAGATAGCAGATTCAGTAAGTTGTGGAGCCCTAAAGGCCTTGGGCGCCCGAACATCACATATTTTTACCCTAGGTATATAAGGTGGTGTGTAAAAGAAATTAGGGTTATCAAGCTCATTTGTTGAGAGCACTCTTTGGTGAAAGCTCTTGAGGTGTGTGGCTATGGAGTCCTTGAGCTTCTCCTTGCTCATGAGACTTGATTAACACTAATCAATGATTCATTCTCTTTCACTATGCCTCTCTCATGATTCTTATGATTGCCTATGATGCTTATATTAGCTAGATCATCGTAACTAATTAGTGGTTAATCCCTCTCTAATCTTGTGTGATTGCCCTCTTTTGCTTGTGTGTGCATGTAGGTTTGATTGGAGTGTGGTGCTCGATAGATCTATGTGTGTGTGCTTGCGATTAGTGTGTTGCATGATAGGATTAGTGTTGTGTGCATGTTGAAATCTTAGTGTGTGTAATTGGGTTGATTAGAGGTGAAGAGAAGTGGATGTGGAGATTGCACTTCATTGTGGCTTAGCTCCTACATAGACTGAGGAGCTCTCCTCGTAGAGTTAACCATTAGTGTTGCCATGATTAGCTCACTAACCGTGTGAGTGTTTCCATGCCCTAGCCGGGTAGCTCATCCCTTCGTATTGATAATTTTGTTGGTCATTGGAGCTATTGCAACGATGGGACCCCCAACATTTGGTGCCGTTTCCGGGGACGATGGCCTACGCTAGTGTAATTTGTAAAGAAAGAGGATGCAAGAGAGCTACACAAGACAAGCACAAAGTACACAGAGATGGAAAGCTTCTTCTTCTTTTCACAAAAAAGAGAGTACAAAATGACTTAGTGCTAAAACTGAAAAGTAGCACATATGTACATGCGGTCACTAAGTGTGAACTCGCTAGAAGCGTACTAGGCTGGCACTATAAGTGTAGTCCAGCTGTAGAATCACTGGCAGAGATCCTCCGTGTCGGTCACCTAACGCGCCAATGAGTAAATTCCGTAAGCGGCCAAGACCCGTAGTGGATTCCAGCTCAAGATGTAGAGCTCGACATCTCAACACTCCCCCTCAAGCTCTGCATGTCGCAGAGTCCAAGCATAGTCTGGAAACGTCGAAGCTTCTCAGCTCCGAGGGCCTTGGTAAAGATATCCGCTATCTGCTCCTCACAATGGATGACAATTTGCTGGTCCACCTGCACTCCCAAGTCCTCAAGTAATGTGCGTAGCCAAGCTACCTCGCACGCCGCAACTGTTGCACCTCTGTACTCGGCCTCTGTGCTCGGTAAAGCAACCGCAGGCTGCTTTTTTCTGCTCCAAGTAACAACAGCACTCCCAAAAGAGAACATGAAGCCACTCGTAGATCTCCTATCATTAATGCTACCTACCCAATCTACATCTGTATACCCATACAATGCTAATGGAACATCTGCTGCATAGAACAATGCGTAGTCAAGAGTCCCTTGCACATACCGAAGTGTGCGTCGTACACCATCCAAATGTGGCTTCCTTGGAAGCTGCATGAACTGACTCTCCAAGACTACTATGTAGCTCAAGTCTGGCCTCATGATAGTCAAGTAGATTATACTACCTACAATCTTCCTGTACATCTTGACATCCTCAACAACATCACCCTTCTCTGCACTCAGCTTTGCATTCACATCCAAGGGAATAGAAATTGGCTTACAATCAGCCATACCATACTTTGACAACATGTCCAAAGCATACTATCTCTGTGACAGCCATACACCCTCTGGAGTCCTGATCACCTCAATGCCAAGAAAGTAGCGCAACTCGCCCAAATCTTTCATTTCAAACTCATGTTTGAGAAGACCCTTCACATGGTCAATCTCCATAGCATTGTCACCCACAATAATAAGGTCATCTACATATATGGTAATGACCACAATCCCCACATCACTCTCATGTACATAGAATGAATGATCAGCATGAGCTCTCCTAAACCCAATACTGACAAGATACTTGGAAATCCTGTCATACCATGCTCTAGAGCCCTACTTCAAACCATACAAAGCTTTGAGAAGTCTGCATACATAATCTGGGTAGCCTGGATCGACATAACCAGGTGGTTGATCCATATACACTTCCTCTTGCAACTCACCATTCAAGAAGGCATTCTTTACATCCATTTGATGCATAATCCATCCTCTAGATGCAGCCACTGCTATGACAGCTCTCACAGTCGTCATCTTTGCCACTGGAGCAAAGGTCTCCTCATAGTCTATGCCATACGTCTGTGCATAACCCTTTGCGACCAGCCTTGCCTTGTGACACTCAATGTTACCATTAGCCTTATGCTTGGTTTTATACACCCATTTACAGCCAATAGCTTTCTTGCCACTTGGCAATGGCACCAACTCCCATGTGTCATTTGATTCCAATGCAGCCATCTCTTCATTCATTGCATCATCCCAATGCACATTTCCAACTGCATCCTCAAAACATGTGGGCTCCACATCCTGTATCACCTTAGCCATGTAGGCTTGGTGATGCTCTAGATACCCATCATAAGTCAATTTCTGAACTGGATTTCTAACTCTATTAGATCTGCGCGGTCCTGGGTCACTCCTTTGCCCTCTAGCATCTTCTTGTACTTTCCTTACACCAGGTGTCCTGACAGCCGGAATTCCAAATTCCTCATCAAGACTTTGTTCAGAACCATCTGAATCCATGTCTACATGTGAAAAAATTGATGATGCATCAACCATAAAGGGAGGTTCATCAACCTTTTCCTTTCCTTTTCGTGATACATTCCCTGTACCTGTTGGTGGAGTAACCTGCGTACGTAGTCTACCATTCCATGGTTTCTCAACTGAGCCACAAGAAGAGGACTCTTGTGGTCCACTCAAAACCTGTGACTGTGGCCTCACATTTTGTTCAACCACATCATCTTTTACATCAGCCCCAATAGTGCCATGTGCATTACTGTACAAGCTACTCATCTAATCAAAGACTACATCTCTGCTCACTCGTAATTATCATGTAGTAGGATTGTAGCACCTGTACCCCTTTTGTTCAAGGGAATATCCCACAAGAATACATTTCTCTGCTTAAGGATCCAATTTCCTACGCAACTCATCTGGTACATGCACGTAAGCTATGCAGCCAAACACTTTCAAGTGTGCCAAATCAGGCTTTGTACCTGTAAACTTTTCCTCAGGTGTTACATCATGCACCGCAGCTGTAGGTGTTCTGTTCATAATGTACACAGCTGTATTTACAGCTTCAGCCCAGAAATGATGAGGCATATTCTTCTCATTCATCATTGCACGTGAAACCTCTACAATGTGCCTATTTTTCCTTTCTGCGACCCCATTCTGCTGTGGAGTATATCTGCATGTAAACTGCCTGCGTATACCATGCATTCGCAGAAAATCTGAAAAATCGTTGGAGAAGTACTCTCCCCCTCCATCTGACCTCAATGTCTTGATTTGCATATTTGTCTCCTTCTCAATCATGACTTTGAAGTCCTGAAACTGACCAAACACTTCACTTTTGTTACGCATGAGTTTTTCCATGCAATGGCGGGGGTTTTAGCATCCCGTAGATAGCCCATCATGCCATCTGTGATGCTCATAGAAAGCCAATACATCACTTTGCTCTGCCCTTGTTGCCAGTCCCTCAAAGATTTTCTTTGTTCTGCAGTAGCATTTGCCTCGGGAATCTCTGGTTCCTTTTCATTGTCTCCTTCTACATAGTCCCAATAACCTTTTCATTTTAGGAAATTAGTTATTCTGAACTTCCATGCAGGGTAGTTATTTTTCTCAAGCTTCTCAGTAATAATCTGACTGAAACCGTCAGACATCTTGAAGCACTAAGACAAAATAGCTGCAATCTGCCAAAACTTGCAAATCTGTTGAACCTGCTATCGTGGTACCTGTAACGCTTTCTACACTCAACGAGTGTCCACAATCAAGCGTACATACAACCACTGTACTTGTACAGTAAATCTCTGTATACTGCACTTTGGAGACTTATTCAAAAACTTGTACGAAGGGATTGTGATACTCTTGCTCTCTTAGCCTCTCTTGCGAACGAAGGGATTGGGATGCTCTTGCTCTCTTAGCCTCTCTTACCTGCACCAGGCTCTGATACCATGTAAAGAAAGAGGATGCAAGAGAGCTACACAAGACAAGCACAAAGCACACAGAGATGGAAAGCTTCTTCTTCTTTTCACAGAAAAGAGAGTACAAAATGACTTAGTGCTAAAACTGAAAAGTAGCACATATGTACATGCGGTCACTAAGTGTGAACTCGCTAGAAGCGTACTAGGCTGGCACTATAAGTGTAGTCCAGCTGTAGAATCACTGGTAGAGATCCTCCGTGTCGGTCACCTAACGCGCCAGTGAGTAAATGTCGTAAGCGGCCAAGACCCGTAGTGGATGCCAGCTCAAGATGTAGAGCTCGACATCTCAACATAATTGTGGCATATTCGAATGCATTCCCTCACTAATTTCACTCGCGTGTTTACGTTCTTGTGGATTTTGGATGTGTGTGCATGAAGCAATTTGTTCATAATTCCCTAATGTTTCACTGTATCTTACCAATTGTGTGTTTACACAATTGAAATTAGAGTGTGTTTACACACTCTAATTTCACACTAACCCCTTGCTAATTTGACTAATTTTTTCTAACTTACTCATTTGCTATGAAAGATTGGAGCATTTGACCATTCAATTGATATTCAATGAAAAGGCAAACAAGGTGGTTGTAGACGGCTGGATAATCACCATGCGGGAACGTGTTCTTAGAAGATGGGCAGCGAATTACTTAGTAATTACTACAGTAAAACCGAAGTGTATAAATATGGCCCATTACATTATTATCGGGTTGGCAATTGTTATCACTTGTACTAGCGCTTTGAGCTACAATTGTACTTGAGCATCAGTGGCAGTATTGTCGTCTATACTTTCTCTCTGTAATCATATTCACTGTAATGTCAATCATGGTATATATTTCAGTGATACTTACTTCTCGACCAGTCTTCTGAATCTGAATCTGAATATGAATCTTATTCCAGTTTATAAGTTTGATTCTTATTTCAGTATCCACATGTCAGTTAGTCTCTT
The DNA here is from genome assembly GCF_014529385.1 of Adiantum capillus-veneris. Lineage (NCBI taxonomy): Eukaryota > Viridiplantae > Streptophyta > Polypodiopsida > Polypodiales > Pteridaceae > Adiantum > Adiantum capillus-veneris. Next base: position 116,326,895 of record NC_140959.1, on the reverse strand, counting down.
ATTTCTGTCTGAAATCTTCCCACACTAGTAGCTGAAATCCTTCAACACTAGAATTAGCTCTCTCAAGAGATCAGCTCCAATTCCATTTTGGCGATCACGGTGGCTAGAGTTGAAGATCGTTGACTGAAAGACTCTTCTCCTAGTTGAAGTTTTCCGCAATGGCACCAAAGTCCAATCGTAGCCAGAAATCTACCAATTGTGTGGACCCCATTCCTGAGGAGTCAGGAAGAGAGTCTAACCCCAAGCAAGAGAAAATGACTGACACTGAGGCTCAGGAGGAGCATAGTCAGGCTGAGGAGGCACAGGACTCACAGCACTCCAGTCATTCTAGACGCAGAAGGGTAGAACGGGAAGCACGAAAGGCAAAGAGTTCCAAGAGTTCTCAGTCTCTCCAGAAAGATGAGCATATCAAGGACAGAAAGGGAAGTCACCGTACTTCTAGCAGACAAAACAGAGAAGATACTGATACTGAGACAGAGACAGAGATTGATTGGGATGCTGACACTGACAATTGCAAGAAGGCTCCCAAGCGGCATTCTGAAGCCAAGAAGCGAAGTGGTGGGATTAGCAGTAATAGAAATGATTACACCGCTTCCCTGAAGATTTCTTTTCCCATCTTCAAAGGAGGGAAAAAGGATGATCCAGATGTTCACATACAAGCTTTCGAGCAGTATGCTGAACTAAAAAACATTGATGAAGATGATTGGGGGGAATATTTTCCACAAACCTGGAAGGAAGCAGCGAGGAAATGGTATTACCATTACCCTGCATGCCAGCTGAGATCATATAACAAATTACTTAAGGCCTTCAGGTTGGAGTATTCCGACAATCGAGGCGATGAGGATATTCTCTGTGAATTGGATCAGATCAAACAAAGGAATTTGTCAGTCCACAGCTATGTTGAAAAGATAAAAGAACTGACCAGGCAGCTACAAGAACCGCCGTCTGAGAAGATATTGAGGGCATGGTTTCTGAATGGGTTCAGAAGCAAAAAGCTTAGAGAACAAGAAGTACCAGTCCCTACAAAGAAATTCAATGATCTAGTCTAGCAAGCATTAAAACTGGAACAGCACGCTAAGAAAGAAAAGAGCCACAAGAAGCGAAGGACCAGTAGCAGTAGTTCGGCTACTGAAGCTTCTGATTCAAGTACAACATCCAGCAGCTCCGAGAGCAGCTCCAATGAACGGACAAAGGAGAAATCAAAGAAGGGATCATGGACCAAGAAAATTAAAGAAATGGCTAGGCAGATTGCAGAAATGAGCCACACAAGACAGCCGGTCCGGAAGATGGAGACTTGGTGTTCCAAATGAAAATCCAAGGACCACATCTCCACTGAATGTGCACAATGTACTTATTGCAAGGCCTTTGGTCACCTATGGAATAATTGTGGCATCAAAATTCACCATTTCAAGACAGGAAAGGATCTATCAGTGGTTGCCTACACTGAACCAGTGAAGGCAGAACCAATCAAAGTAGCTCAAGAAGAGAGACCAGGTACCAGTGGTACTGGTCAAGGACGTGGCGGATACCAACCAGGAATGGGCAGAGGAAGAGGAAGAGGCAACTTCCAGACCAGGAGCATGAATTGCTATACCTGTGGGAAGTATGGTCATTTTGCAGCCCAATGTCCAGTTGCACTGGTAACGACTGCTACTGAGGCTAAGGCACCAGAGCCAGTCCTAGTCAGGGTAGTTACTAGGAGCAAGGGAGTGATCATTGAAGAAATGCCAGATATTTCAGAAGTACCAGTGAATTCTAACAGTAGCAAGTGGGCCCAACAAAGGGAAGTTTGGAAGGCCAAAGGTAAAGAAAAGGTGGTAGATGAGTGGCACGAGCAGTTGGAACTAGAAGCTAAAATCACAAAGGATTTAGCTAAGAAGCTGCCAGAGCAGCCAAAAAGTTCCAAAGCTAGAGTCATTCAGAAGATACCAGCCCAATCGATTGATAAAGATCAGTTAGTACCGGCCATGACAGAGACCATGCTGGCTGTAGTACATGGACTAGCTGATGAAATGGGAGTGGAAGGAAAGAGTAGAAGTACTGCTGAAGAAGAATGGCAGTGTGAAGACACTAGTTCTTCAAGCTCTGACAATCAGTCTGACTAGGAGTGAGAGGAAATTTAGGTGAAAATTTGTGATAGAATCCAGAAGCTGACTGTAGAGCTGGAGGATATAAGAAAGACCTTACCTAAGGTGGCCAACTTTATCAGACAACGTAGGAAGACTGAGGCAGAGGCCAGAACAGTGGACCTGACGACTGTCCGGGATGATGAAGCTCCACTTATTCAGGTAGACTACAAGGTCAGGAAGCAGTGGGAACCTCTCTCAAGTGTCATACTGGATGGAGGAGCAGGAGTCAACATAATGGGAGCCCATCTTCAGCAAAGAATGGGTATTACTAACATGAAACCAGCACCATTCAAAGTAAGAATGGCTAATCATTGAGTCGTACAAGTGACAGGTATGATTGAAAACATGTAGATAAGAGTTGGGAAGGAGAAATTCAAAACCAGTTTCCTAGTCTTGGATGTGCAGGGAGCATATGGAATGCTACTAGGCTGCCCATGGTTAAGAATAGCACATGTTGTTAATGACTACGCAAACCAAACTTTAACCATAGAAGGGGCTAGTGGCAGAATAAAAATCCAGACCAACAACACCAGGAACTGGAAAAAGGAACTGAGACCGAAGGAGTTGTGTCAGAAATACCGAGCTAAGAAAATTGAGCGAATGCTAGCAGCTATGAACATATTTCCTTTGTCAAAAATTGATTTGAATGCAGTCCTGCTGAACAAAGAGCAAGCTGACAAGCAGAAGAGACAATTCCCTGATCAGTTTACTGAAGTCAATACAGGGGAAAGAACAATTCCGCTAACTGGAAGAATGGAGGAACCAGCTGATACTGGTATAATGGAAGAACCAGTATGTTCTGAAGAGTACCCACTGGATAAGCATAATGATTCAGAAATGAATGGACCTTCTTGGGATTACGCTGAAGAATCGACCAAACGAAAAGGAGGCGGACCAAACTGGTTGCTTCCAGATGATCAGGAAGTGGAGGAGTGGAACCTGGGATCAGAGGAGAATCCCAGAATGATCAAAGTTAACAAACACCTGAAACCGGCAATGAAGGAAAAAGAACGAAAAATGTTCCAGAATTATAAAGATGTATTTGCCTGGGAACATACAGATTTGAAGGGAGTAGATCCTGAAGTCTGTCAGCACCGAATACCACTGAAACCGGATGCTAGGCCAGTCAGATTGCAAAGATACCGGATGAACCCCAACTATGCAAAGAAGGTCAAGGAGGAGATTGATAATCTTCTCAAGGCTGGGTTCATTACGGAAGTAGCAAGCAATGATTGGTTATTTCCCATAGTTGTCGTTCCTAAGAAGAATGGGAAATTAAGAGTGTGTGTCGACTAATGGGAAATTAAGAGTGTGTGTCGACTATAGGAAACTAAATGCCCAGACCATTAAGGATCCATTTCCCTTACCTTTTACTGATATGTTGCTTGATGAGATCGCAGGATATGAGATGTATAGCTTCATGGATGGTTATAGCAGCTATAGCCAGTTATAGATTGCTCCTGAAGATAGGGCTAAGACCACTTTCATCACTGAGTGGGGAGCATTCATGTATCTGGTGATGCCTTTTGGCGTGTGCAATGCACCAGCTACTTTTCAACGGTGTATGATGGAGATGTTTAATGAATTTCTTCATCGGTTCCTCGCCATTTTCATGGATGACTTCACTGTCTATTCAGATGAGGAACAACACCTTCTATTCCTAGAGATGGTTTTTAAACGCTGTCAGGAGAAAAGGATTTGTTTGAATCCATTCAAATCTGTATTTCTGGTTTGGAAGGGACAGCTACTGGAACATGTGGTTTCCCGCAATGGAATAGAAATGGCCAATGACAAAATACAGTGTGTCCAGCAAGCTAAAGCACCCCGAACTGCTTCTGAGTTGAGTTCTTTCTTGGGGTATGTGAATTTCTATAGAAGATTTGTACACAAGTTTGCTTCTCAAGCAGTACCACCATATGAGCTTACAAAGAAGACTAGTAAGTTCAATTGGACTGCTGAGTGTGAGGGGAGTTTCCAGAATTTGAGAAAAGCCATTACCAGTAAACCAGTCCTCAGGCAGCCGAATTGGGATATTATTTTCCATGTACATGTAGATGCTTCAGGATTGGCAATGGGGGCAATATTAGCTCAGCCACATGGCAGAACAGACTATCCGGTCTATTTGGCTAGTCGGAGATTCAGTCAGGCTGAACAAGGCTATACGACTACTGAAAGAGAGGCCCTCGGAATGGTTTTTAGCGCTACAAAGTTCAGGCATTACCTATTGGAGAAGTTATTCCATTTTTATGTGGATCATCAAGATCTTTTGTTTCTGATTAACAAAGTTATTATTCAAGGCAGGTTGATAAGATGGATGATGTTCCTTATGGAATTTGAATTTAGAATTTTCCATAAGCCTGGCCGAAACCACTGTGGAGTTGACTTTCTCTCCAGAAGTACAGAAGGATATTCAGAATCACCTCTGAGAGATGAGCCAGTGGATGCCGATTTATTTCAGTTAGAAGCAGAAGAATCAGTGGATCCTGAATGGTATGATATTTATCAATTCCTTTCCCAAGGTGCCTTTCCAGAGGATTGGAAACAGAATCAGAAGAAATCTCTGATCATAAAAAGCCTGAAATTTACCATCATCGGAGGAGTACTTTATCGATTAGGTGTGGATGGTATACTTCGAAGATGTGTCCCTATGGAAGGAAGAATGCAAGTTATTTCAGAAGCACATAATGGCGAGTCTAGTGGACACTTTTCCAACGAAGTGACCTACAAGAAGATTCTGCAAGCAGGTCTGTGGTGGCAAACAATGATTGCTGATGTCAGAAGCTTTTGTAAAACCTGTGACATATGCCAAAGAATGGGCCGACCAACAGCTGCAGACATGACTCCCTTAATGCCGATACAACCATTGGGAGTATTCATGAAATGGGGACTGGATTTTATGGGACCTTTTAAGAAGGTGACTCCCAGGAAAACAAGTACATCGTGATGGATACTTGTTATGTTACCAAGTGGGTGGAAGCTAAGGCTCTTCCTGACAACACAGCCAAGTCAACTGCAAGGTTTCTGTTTGAGAATATTGTTTGCCGATATGGATGTCCAGTAGAAGTTGTGACCGATCAAGGGACACATTTTATTAACGATACTATGGAAATCCTATTGGATATGCTTTCAGTCAAGCATCAGAAATCTACTCCTTACTATCCCAGATGCAATGGACAGGCTGAAAGTAGCAATAAGAAAATTAAGATTATTCTTACAAAGGTGGTGCAAAAGAAACCAGACCAGTGGGATTTTAAGCTTCAAACTGCTCTATGGGCTTATAAGACAGCTTATAAGGTGACTACTGGAATGACACCATTCAGAATGGTGTATGGTAATGAAGCTGTGGTTCCTATGGATTTCGTAATTCCCAGTCTAAGAATGGCTGTGAAGTATGGATTAGACTTCAACCATACTCTTAAGAAAAGACTGAATGAACTAATGCAGTTAGATGAACTCAGGCAAAGAGCTATATTGGAACAGGATATTGTTCAACAAAGAAGGAAGCACTGGCATGATTGCCGAATTAAAGTCCGAGAATTCCAGAAAGGAGACTTAGTGCTTCTATATCAGTCTAAATTGGGTCCAAAGAAGCCAAATTTGAAGATTGCCTGGGCAGGACCTTTTGAGGTCGATTGGGTCTTGTCCAATGGCACAGTCAGATTGAAAGATTTATCTGGACTGATGTTTTCGAGAGTATATAATGGAGCAAAGATCAAACTTTATTATTCAGAGACCAGAGAAACTGGGTTGGAACAAGGTACTAAGGAACTGGAGGTTGTTGATCAAGAGATACCGGAATCAGACATTTTTGGTATTTTCCATGTGCAACCAGTTCCAGCTTCAGAACCAGTACCAGAAGAACCAGATCAGGCTGACCTGAGAACCAGTACCAGTATGGTCCAGCCAGAGTGGGAGTCAGTTCAGAACCAGTATGGACACACTTTACAAATTTTAAGTGGCCAACGGTCAAGTGATATGCCAGTGGTAATTATTACAAGGATAGGTTGCAGTCTTGTCCAATGCATGTTTGCCACGACAACAACGGCGCACACAAGTCTAGGAGCGGTGAGTGGTGGATCTTTTATGGCGCGAACACGTATAACAGTAAGGAGAGTTAGCATTTTTCCTAATAAATCTCCTGCGCGACGCTTTCCTCTTGTCAACCATTCGCCATCGCCGAGCTCCGAGGTTTCTTCACTACAGCCGCAAACTTCGACCTTTGACGAGACAGCTGACGGTCACACAACCTTACCAGCTACACCAGGGAATGGCTTTGACACAAGTAAGTCCTCTTTGCCTTCGCATGTTTCATCGTCGTCGACCTCACCGTGTATGGGTAGAAGGAAACGCTCAGAGAAGATGCAGGAAACTCTTGAAGAAACCCAGGCTCTAGTTGTTGAGGCAAAGGCAAGCCTTCCTGTTCTTCCATACAGTAAAATCCAACGCTATGTCTTTATTGATCACGCAATGACTCTGCTACAACTCTGGGATCTGCGAGTTGTGTTGCAAGCTACAAGGATTGCTTTTGATGAAGATATCATTAAGCAAGCTTTCGATTCCTTTGATGCTGACACTAGCAGTGCTATGATAAATAATAGGAAGGTGTCAGTGACACCAGAAGCCATTGCATTTTCATTTCGGATGCCTAATGAGCCCAAACTGTCTGTGGCGACTGTGCAGCAAATAAGTATTGCTCTAAAGGAGGATGAAACAGCTAGAAAGAAGCGCAAGGCAAGTGCTCAAGGAGTTCCAGTAGCAGGTCTGGAAGCCTCCGCTGCTTATAGGTTTGTAGCTGAAGCAGTCAGTCTTAAGAATAACCCAACGTATGTGTCAGAGAAATTATTTGCTATGCTGTTGGCCAAGATACTGGATCCACAAGTCCATATCAACCTTTGTCAAATACTCTCACATAATGTACTTCAACAGACTGCCAAGCTGAAATCTCAAACTGTTTTCAAGGCATGGTATGTCTGGCAATTCTTGTATTGGGCTACTGCTGCAGATGTTAATGAGCAGGTAAAGCAGGCTTGGAGTGAGCAGCCCATTTCTGAACCAAAGAAGATTGAATTGTCCTCAGACGACGAAGACACAGACAGTCAAACGATTTCCAATGACCTGAAAAGGAAAGCCACTGCAGAGGAAGCTGGCAGTTCAAAGAAGCCAAGAATTACATTGACAAAAAGCAGTGAGTTCTTGAAGCAAATAGAAAGCCAGGTTAAGGCAGTGAGCATTGAGAAAGCTGAGAAAAGTAAAACTGAGCAGCAATTTACTCAGAAAACTGTGCCTGATCAGTCAGTCGTCAAACATACAGTTGCTACTAGCTCTGGGAAAGATCAAGTAAAGTTAGTCACTGAGGAGAAGGTACCAGACCAGTCAGTGGACAAAGGCAAGAGTCAACTGGACAAAGGGAAAGGTCTAGCGTCCTCAAATTTCTCTGGAGAAGTTCTTTCCATTTCTGGGAACCCTCTGCAACTGGTAAAAAAGGATAAGCTGCAGAAAATGCAAACTCAGAATTGAGAGGTCATCTTTTGCTCAGCATAACTGATTATGCTACTCTACCCTACGTGGCTCCTGTGGCAATATATGAACCTTTTGATTCTGATCCAACCACGGTCAAAGAGATTTGTTCAGTTCTGATACAGTCTTCTTGGAATACCATTGTCATTTGTATGGGACAATTGGCGGAGGCTGCTGGATCAGAAGATGAAGTCAAAAAGCTTAAAGCTGACTTGGTAGAAGCACAGCATCAGATTGCAACACTCCAGAAAGCCCAGGAAGTGCAGAACATACAACACAGGGTACTGGAAGCTCAATCAGAAAGGGCTCAGGAGTTGTTGAACAAAAAGTTAGCTAAAGCTGAGTCTGAAATTATGATCATAAAAAGTCAAAGGAATGAAGCACTGAGAGCTGCCGAGCGAGCTGAAACGATGCTCAGAATGAAGCGGGCAGAATTCAGAAAGCTGCTATTGCACCATACAGCTCTGAAGCGTTTGCTGACTGACAGATACATCTACAATAGCTTGTCTAAAATTTTAAACCCCGCAGGCAATGCTGTTTTTGACTTAGAAAATTTAAAGTCCTTGATGGAAAGTTTGCAGAGCGATTTGCAGGACAAGATGGGTGAGTTCAATAATGCTCTGATGAACCAAGCTATAATGGATTATATTGAGCAACATACTTCCCCGGATGAGGATGGAGAAGATGAAGAAGATGAAGCTGATCAGGAGGAGGATGATCAAGAAACTGGGCATACAAAGGATGATGATGATGCCCCACCAACATCTCCACCTCCAGGACCTGGTACTGGTGGGACAGGGCTAGATGAAGGAGGCCAGTCAGAGCCAGACCAGCTAGACCAGACTGCGGGTCAGTAGGAAGGACAGGATAAAGAGCACCAGTCGGGTCATCAGCAGACTGAAGAGCAGAAGCCCAGTAACACTGGGAATTAGCCAACTGAGCAGTCTCATCACAGCAGAGAGGCTAAAGGGAAAATGAAGGTTCAGGATGAGGGACCAGTGACTGATCATCAGCATTCACTGCAGCTCATTACTTTGAATAAGCAGCTGAGACATCAACAAGCCTCCATCACCAGAAAGTACCCGGAAGATGATTCTCTCTGGACTGATTTAGAAAGATTTCAAAGACTATATGTGGGAGCCTGGGAAATGGTAGACCATTGGAAATCCGCTTCTTTCCATGATAAAGAAGTTTGTAGACTACCGGAATGGATACTCAATGCTGATGATAAAGTGGAAAACCCACACTGGCAAAGACAGTCTATTGCAGATTGTCGGTCTTTAGCTCTAGAACTGAAACTTCTGCTGGGTAACAAACCAACTTACCGCTGCATGAAGGATGTTAGGGTCCAACTCAAGGAGGTTTTGGTACAATTGCAAGCTGCCAGAGGTGTTTTGGATCAGAGAGTGAAAGCCATTCTTGAGGACCAGACAGCCACTAGCAGAGGATCTCAAACGAGAATGTCAGTAGGAGCACAGGCAACTGCTCTCCGAACCTTATTCCAGCTTAGTGATAATCACTCGGAAGATGATGCAACAGAAGAACCACGCTTTTCTCAATTTCCTGGAATTTGTGCATGATTCTCCAGTTCTCTTGTATGCTGTTCCAACAAGAGAAACTGAGCTGCCAAGATTCTTTCGAGCGCTGTATCCTCAACATCAAGAACCAGTTGATCGACTCACATATTTCAAAATAATTGATGAGCTTCAGGGTTGGTATGAGCGATCAACTGTGGAATGGAAGACTTGGCATACATTGCTCAATGATGCTCTTCAAATCCATGACATTCAGGCAATGAAAGAAGAGCTACATAGGATTTAGTCGTGTATGGGCCAGTGGAAGATTCAGGTCAGAGGATTGACTAGGATTATTAATCAGTTGCTACAACTTACGATCAAATCTTCCCAACTACCTGAGAAAGACATTTCAGCAAAGCCGGGTCTAGCACCACAGTACAGAGAGATGGCTGAGATTCTTTTCGAAGCTCGCGTCAAAACAAATCAGCCTCTTCCAGAAGGATGGATCCATACTGCTTCGCATTGTCATAAGCTGGCCAGAACCAGACTGACCAAGGGCAGGCGTACACTCTATGATCCTGACACCAAAACCTATCATTCTCTCACACCTTATGAGGTAGAGATGACCACAGACCGGCGGGATCAGCTTGAGCAGGAGGCCATTTACCGACTGATTCAGAAGGAGAATGTTGGTGTTGAGACTTCTCATGCACCGTCCCGATCAAAGAGCAAAGGCAAAAGGAAGACGGTCCAATGGAAGGATACTGGGTAGTTCCATCTCAGAATTCAGTAGCGACTTATTTCAGTATCCACATGTCAGTTAGTCTCTGATTTCTGTCTAGTCTGCTGTCAGAAATCTTCCCACACTAATAGCTGAAATACTTCAACACTGGAATTAGCTGTCTCAAGAGATCAGCTCCAATTCCAGTGGTATTCTCAACCTCCCTAGAATCTAAGATGTGTATAATTGTGTAGAGATCCCACCATGATGATGCAATGTAATGCTATGCTATGTTGATGCAATGCAATGTGATGCTATGTTGGATTGAAATTTTTTTGATTGTTTGTTTTCATGCCGTTGTAATGCCAAAATTTTTAATATTTGGTGGTGCATGAATTTGAAAAGTTTAAATTGCTAATTGGTGATTGTAAGTTGCTAGTTGGGTGCCTAATTGAGTTAATTGCATGCTTGGATGGTCAATTGCAAGTGTGTGCGCACTATTTTGCCCATGTTTGTGCACCTAAAAATCAATGTGTGCTTAATGATTTTTCGATTGTGATGATTGATTTGTGTTGTGCTCATTCCCAACTAATGATTTGTGAAGTCACATTGCAAAATTCAACAAGTTTAACCTAAAGATTGGCAAAAACTGCCAATTTTATTAGTGTGTGTGTGCCTAAAAAGTGTTTAATTTGCCTAGTCTTGATTTTATTGATGAAATTGATTGGCAATTGAATTGATGTGCTTTTGATGATTCTATTTGGTTGCACTATTCCCCAATATGTGGAGAATTTTTAGAAAATTTTGGTTATTTTTTGGATAATTTTGCAATCTTTTTCTAATTTTTGCATTAATTCCATGAAAATTTGATATTTTGCAATCTTTACGAGCTATTTTTTGTGTACATATTTAGGAAACATTTTGTTTGCATTTTTGCCCTCCGTGGTCGAGTTTTGAGCGTTTTGCTATTTTTGGGTATCGGGTTGATGATTGTGTCGTAAATTGCTTTTTCGATATAAATTGTTATTTTTGGAGAGCTTTTGCATGTCAAAAATGTTCGATTGTGATTGTAGATGATTATCTAAGATTCCTAGAGTTTTTTGGACTTTGTTGGCAATTTTTGGGATTTTTTGGCGATTCTTTGGAGTTTTGGCTAAATTTTGATCTTTTTTTGGCATTTGTGGACGTTTGGAAATTTGAAAATAAAAAATTAATAAAAGGCTAGTTCGAGCTTTGACACCCGTGCCTTGCGGCGCATAAAACTCCTCATCAAATAGATCTTTACGGTCTCTTGGAACAGTTTCCTACGACGTTAAATAATCTTTCTCTATCGTCAGTTCTCGTTTCGTTCCGCGTGAACACGCTCCTCCGTTGTCTCTCTCCTCCCCCTCGCTCTCTCTCTTCCCGTCACACACCCTCATTCTCTCTCTTCCTTTGCCAACACGCAGTGTTAGAAAAAAAAAACGGGGTCTAGTGTATTTTTACCGGCTGAAATTCTAAATTTTGGGTTAGATTTTGACCTCACCTTCAAGAAAACTGGGAAATTTTCACAAGTTTTAGTGTAATTACTAGCAAAAGCTTCAGATTTTGACCTAAAAACCAGGAGGACTTCAAGTTTGCCCTTAATTTCTTTGGGTGGGAAAAATGTATTTTCCTAACTCTGCGGGTGAACACCACCCGTCACACACACACACACACACTCACACTCCCACTCTCTAACTTTTTCTCTCTCGAAAACCTCCCCTAACTTACTCTCTCTCTCTCTCTCTCTCTCTCTCTCTCTCTTAACTCTCTGCGTCCCTTCCTGGTCCGCCCTGCTACACGCTAAGCTTGCGTTGTCTGCGGCTCTTCCCACGCGCGTGACAAAGTCTCTCTCTCCCTCCTCCACACCGCCTTCACACACACAACCGGTGTGTGGCTGCAGCGCCATCCTTGCCAGCCCGCCATAGGCTACAACCTCAGCAGACTCGGCACCTGCGTCCGTGTGCGTTGTCCCGCCACAGCTGCCACCTAAGCACCTGCGTCCGCTGTTTTGCCCTGCTACACGCTGTCAACTCCGCCTCGGGATCCGCTGTCAGACATCACAATCAGCGTGCGCTGAGCGCCAGCAGCAGCCAACGTGTAAGCATTAATCCAATAAAAAATAAAAAAAAGGATTAATAAAGCAAAAACTCATTTAGAAAAAAGGATTTAAAAAAATCACCCAAAAGAACATAGAAAATTACAAAAAAATAAGAAAAAAGAAAAAAGCTTTAAAAATTCTAGAAACATAGAAAAATTCTCAAAAATTTAGAAAAACATAAAAAAATAAAATTTTTAAAAAAGACCTTTAAAAATTCTAGAAAAATAGAAAAACAGATAGAAAAATTCACAAAAAAATAAAAAACTCTTAGAAAATTCTTTAAAATATAAAAAATTCATAGATAAATCATAGAAGTTTGTAAAAAATAAAAAATGACATATATAAATCTCTAAAACATAAAGAATCTATAACAACTCAAGAAATTCATTAAAAAATTCAAACAAAAAATTATAAAATTCATAAAACCTTCAAAAAAATCACAAAAATTTTAGAAAATTACCAAAAACATTATAATGAAAAAACCTTCCCAAGAAATATTTAAAAAAATAGAAAATTCAAAATTTTACAAAAAATTTAGAAAAATAAAAAGAAAGTCGCCGAAAGAGCTAGAAAAAATTAGAACGAGACCGAAACACATAAAACACATTCAACATTGTTGGTGAAAACGAAGAAAAGCTATCAAGAGAAGTAAAGCTAGATTTTCAACTAGACAGGAACCTCATGTCCTTTCACACTTGTAAAAGATGTGTCCAACCACAACTAGAATATGCTCATGAAATTATGAGAATATTTGGAAACAAACGAGCAAAATGTTGGGGAATCATCTCCACTGCCATTGAAGTAAGTTCACACATCATCATAGCTCAATTCCATGTGATCACAACAAAAGATATGCCAGAAGACATCATATTGGGAATGCCAATGGCTCAGAATTTGTAAAGATACATAATTCAAACATGACGGAGTCATCAGAGACAACAAAGAATGGAGATCAAGATTGGTCACCCACGGACGACAGCACAAAGTCCTCAAGCACAGTTCAAATGGAGACTGATAGCAAAGCAGATCTTATTGAAGATGATTCATCTCCATCAATCAGAACTTCAGAAGAGATTAAAGCAAATCAGACAATCGCAAGTGCAGATTAAACAGAGCAAAGAGCAATCACAATAGCTGTTGAGCAGCGAATTCATTCACCTCTTTGACTGCTTTAGCCTCCACCCATCATGTAATGTAGTCTACTGCCACTACCACATATTTCTTACCACTCGCTGACTTGGGAAATGGACCAATTGCATCCAAACCCCACTTTTCAAAGGCATCATGTGCGATGATAGCCCCCTGTTGCTCGGCTTCCAGTCGTCTTTCACCCATCACTTGGCACTGATGGCACGTCTTGCACCAATAAGGCACATCTCACATCACAGAAGGCCACCAGAACCCACTTCTTAAGATACAAAACAAAACTTGACTCGCACCCTGATGACCACTTTCCTCATGGCACTGCTCCAAGACCATGCCAATCTCCTCTTTGTAGAGGACACGACGTAGCACCCCATCCCGACCGCGCACCATACGATCTTCACCAACCAGAGTGAACCTTTTAGCTTTTTGAACAACCCTCCTCTTTTGTAGCCTGGAAAGCCCGTCGGAACATTGACCTGTATTCAAGAAATCATCAATATCCTTCAAAGTCTCTCTACCTGCATAAGTGGCTGGCCCCACATACAAACTCGACAGTTGAGTCTGAACACGACTGCTAGCCAAACGATCTGCTTCCTAGTTTTGTTCTCTTTTCACATGTTTGAACTGCACTGCTTCAAAAAACTTGAACAGCTTCTTTATGGAAAAAACCCAATTCTTGAGAGAATCCCTCTTTACCTGCCATTGGCCCAAAAGTTGTTTGATAAACCAGTAGAGCATCACCCTTTACGACCAACCTAGAAATGCCAAAGTCAATGCACTGCTTGAGCCCCAGGTGTAAGGTAAGATATTCTGCTTCATTATTGGTATGCACCTCTCCTCCAAGTCATAAGCTTTGGAAAAAATGATTGTGCCTTGCGGATCCTGAATAACCACACCTCCACCTGCTTTCTGTGTTACTCGTCTGTAAGCACCCTCAAACCACATCGTGAAGGCCTCTTCCAAATCAGGTTCTTCCTTATCCTCCTCTTGTACCACCCTTGGATAAATTGGCAACTCAACCTCCTTGTTGACCAAAATGTCCGCCAAATGAGACCTCCGAGTGTGACCCACTTTGAACTCAATCTCAAACTCTTGAAGTTTGATCACCCACTTCATGATTCGCTTCCCTGGATTCAAGTGCAGCACCACTTCAGGCAAAAGATTGTTAGCAGTCAATACATAAAACTTCCGAACGACCAAATATACTTTAAACTTCCTGCATGCAAAGACCTAAGCCATAACCCACTTCTCTGCCTCCGTATAAGTAGCTTCACCTGGACTAATGACCCTGCTTTCGAAATAAATGGGCTTATAGCTCCTGCCTACCTTTTGTAGCAATACTGCTCCAATAGCCACCGTTCCCACCGTCATAGCAATATAAAAAACATCCTCATGATTAGGAGGGCACACCGCAGGTAACTGACATAGAATACCTTTCACTTTATCAAAGGCCTCTTGAGCTTCCTCATCCCACTAAAATCCATGCACCTATTGAGACCTTTTCTGAAGAGGGTAGACATATCGAGACAACATCCAAAAAAAATGGGATAAATACTTTAACTTATGCACAAAAGAAGCCAATTTCGTTGCACTGGTTGGAGGCTCCATAAGAATCAATGTTTTCACCTTCTCTGGATTTGCTTCAATCCCGTTCTGTGACACCATATGGCCTAGCAACTGAACCCTTGGTTGTGCTAGCTTGCACTTCTTTGGATTCAACTGACCTCCTTCTTCATCTAGCCTTTGAAAACACAGCCTTAACTTGGACAAATGCTCTGCCCTGGAACTATAGCAACCAATATCATCCATAAACACTCTGATGAACTTACCCAAGTAAGGTGTGAACACCTTGTTCATCCAATCTTGAAAAGTCGCATATGCATTCACCAGTCGAAAAGGCATCCTGCGATAGGCAAAGCAACCCCATGGAGAAATGAAGGTAGTCTTCAGCTGGTCCTCCAAAGCAATACCGATCTGAAAATACCTTGAAAACCCTTCCATGACAGAATAGTGCTCATGTCCGGCAACCTGGTTTAAAATATCATCTTGAAAAGGCAAAGGTAATGGTTCCGCTTGGTTGCAGCATTCAAAGGCTTATAATCTACACATACCCGCCACTTTCCATTCTTCTTTGGGGTAATGAAAACAGGAGAAACCCACTTAGACTCCTTTACCGGATAAATAATACCTGCCTCGAGAAATTTGTTGATCTCCTGCCATAGGGCTTTCTTTTGAATATCCCCCAACCTTCTGAGCTTCTGTGCTTTTTTCTTGTATCCTTCTTTAAGTAGAATCTGATGCTCCACTCCTTTAGCTCCCCTCAGATCCTTACACTCCATTGCAAATAAGTTAGGGTAGGATGCACACAGGCACATGTAGCCTTCTTTCTCTTGCTTTGTTAAATCAGAACCTAGCATATCTTCCATCTCTTTAGCTTGCAAACTACAAAGAGGAACTTGCATACCTCTCCTTGCAGTGGTAGAGTCTACTGTGACCCCGAACAAATCTGTATCCAGCTTTAATAAATCCTCAACACTCTCCTCCTCTTCGACACTGGTCAATCCTTCATCATAAGTAGACTCCGTCTCTACTCATAGCTGGTACTGAAATCTTGATTATCTCTACCCATTGAGGGATGAAAATGACTTTCCCTAGCCTTTAGATCCAACACAATCTGTCCGCCATTCTCTCGATCTGGCAGGGTAAATACCCCGGTCCCCCAATCTTGCTTGGCTCCAATTGCCAACAGCCATGGCCTCCCCAATATAATTGGATAGGCATTCTCACCTGCTTTCATGACAAAAAAATTAATTAAGCATTCAATTCCCATAACCTTTACCTTCACATCTTGTGCCACTCCCAAACAACGAGCCTTGGCATTATTAGCCATCCTCATTCGCACATTGGACTTGACAACAGCTTTAATGCCAATATCCCTCATAGCCGACTCGGTAATAACACAAACTTGGGCACCCCCATCGATGTATGCTTGAACCTGTTTCTTCTTCTTGATCAAAACATCCACCACCGGAAGCACATCGGCTGGACTCCCCACTTTCAAGGCTAATTTTTGCACTGTATGTACCTCTCCTCCCACTCGAGGAAGCCTTGTGTTGACATTGGTTGACCATTGCCTTCTTAACTTAGGGTTTAGTGCAAGCAACTACCCAAAAGTAGTGTTAGCCTTTTGATTTTGAACATCTCTTACCAAATCATACTCCGGATTTCCGCATCCCAATTGAAAATCCTTTTGGGTAATTCTCCGTCTTCGCCTCCTTCTGATTGGTTTGGGCTGCTCTCTTCCTACTTCTCTTTCCTCTTCTTTGCTCTAGTTTCACGCTCCATCTCAGTCTCTCTTTCACCTCGTGCTCTTTTATTGGCCATAACGTCAACCTCCTGCCTGTCAACACCAATAATGTTAACCCATGGTATTTCATCATTACCTGATGGAGCCGCCTGTGCCTGGTTTTCAACCTCTTGCTACCCTCTCTAGCCATTAAACTATGCTTGACCATGACCTCGTCCAAAAAGAGGATACATGCCGTCCCTTTCCCTTGGTGGATGAGGGCAATCTGGAGGATAATGGCCCTCCATTCCACAATTGTAGCACCTGCCAGGCAATTGCCAAGCTCTGCCTCTTCCAGCCATTGCTTGACCTCTATCCATAACACTTAAACGCAACTCTTGCATTTGCTCAGACAAATCTTGAACTGTACGTACCCATTGTTGAGGAACGGTTGCTGCCCCTCGATTGGGCTGATTCTCCGCTTGAACTTCTTCTCTCGGGCTCGAAGCCGGATTGGGAACCATCGCCTCATACCCTGGTGCACCTTGCTCGATCTTCTTCTTGATTTTACGGCTTTTAGACCGTGCAATGGTAACTGCCCCGTTGTAATTCTCCGGGCCCTCGAAATCCACCTTTTCACAAACTTTGGGATGTAAACAAAACATAAACTTTTCCAATTTAAAGTACTCACCACCATTGACCAACTGCATGGCCACTACAAAATCCCTCCAGCATTCTTCAAAGCGGGCAAGGAAGATGCTAAATTCATCATTCACATCCTGCTTCAAATTTTTCAACCTTGCATCCAAATCGATAGGAGACACCTCCTTTCGAAAGTCTTGCAAGAAATGGATCCGCAACGCCGGCCACATAATTCTTGGCTCTCCCTCCAACGCATAGAACCATGTCTTTTCTTTTCCCCGCATCAAGAACGGGATCGTTTGCATCTTGGTAGCTTCATCCGGCATATGTAGTGATAGCATATACAACTCGAAATCGGCCATCCACTCCTCCGGATCTCCTTCTCCAGCAAAAATTGGTCCATAACTATGTGCTGCCATCTCTCCTTGACGGAAATAACCGTCTTTGATCAACAACAATGAGCAATCAGCTGCTCCTCAATGGGGGCACCAGAAGATGGAGAGAGGGAATAAGGAACACACCCAACACACAAACTATTTGCCTCTCTATAGCCCAGGGATTCCACAACACCCCTAACCTCTAAAAAAACACCTTCAAATTGGCTTATTTGCACTAACAACTCTGCTTTAGCATACAAAACAACTACCTCACACCTTGCAAAAAACATCCACAACAAAAAAAAACACCCACACTGCTCAACTCACCCTTCCAAATCATAAGACACTCCTAATCTGCCCTCTCGGTAGCACCTCTCAAGTTGCAGGCAAACCCTCTGCAAGCTATGACCAATACACGAAGAGCAAGAGAAGAGGAGGGGGATGGGGAGAAGCAACACACGAGATTGGGGCAAGTGAGTGGTATTATTGCATAGAGAGTAGCACAACCGATGTATGCAGCTTCAATGGAAAGCTTGGCATCACACAAGCTTCAAGCTTTCACTTACTCACACCGGCAAAAAAGCCCTCAAATTTTCGCATTTACAACCTTTTATAGGGGTACCTCTAGGAGGCCAAAAAAAGAAAAAAAGTGAGTTTTCCATGTCGTGCACTTCATTTGGAGCTTCTTTTAGAATTTTTATGCATTGCCAACAGTTGGCCTAGTTTACTTTTGGAAAGCTTTGCATGGTGTGCACACTCGCCCTTTGCATCTTCCACTTTGGCCGGCCGGACTTCCCACTTCTTGGCCTTTGAGTATGTTTGGCCTTGCACTTCAACTGCTTGTCGGCACCTCCTTGCAGTGGGACCCCTCCCCTCCAAGGCAATAGCTACGTCGCTATTGGGGGGGGACCTTCCCCTCAAAAATGTTTTGCCACTTACGGGCGCGGGCATAGCCTCTTGGATACCTGCCACGTCATCAACCTCACACCACCACCGCAACGCCATGCGGCTGCCCCGCCTTGCCAGTCGCCGCCCAAAATCAGTGGCGCCTCTGTCTGCAGCGCCACCACAGCAGCACCCAACGCGGACGCCATAGCTGCGCCCAAGGGGAGCTCCCCTCACCCTTCTCCTTGTGTACCAATGAAGGGGCCATCCCCCCCTATAGATACTGCGGCCCTCCGGTTCGACACTGCGCATGTGGGTCCAATACGAGGCCACGTGGTAGCTCCTGAGAGCTCCAAGCCTTTTGCATTTAAAAAAAGTCCCTCCATTTTTTTTAAAACACAAAAAATCTTTTGGCTTAACTTTTGCATGGCTCCCATGTACTGCTTCCATCTCCTATTGCCAACCTGTAAAGCCTGTCTGATATTCCACTTTCTCGGCTACAACCACACCCTCTGTATTCTGCACTTCAATCCCTCGGCATCCTCGAACCAAGGCCTCCAAAAATGGAAAAAACATCTGCATCCCGATCCGGTCAAATGCTCCCAGTTTTTCGACGACCATATCTTCTCGCTCCGGACTCCGTTTGGTGTGCAGTCACTTCCTACTAGCTCCATATGGTGTACACCTTGCTCTAGAACTTCGTCGAGGCTCAGAAGATGCCAGATGGCACATTCTCAAATGTGGCCAAGTGGGCTCAAACTCGGCTCCCGGAAAAACTTCAAATGACCATATCTTGCAAACTGTGGCTCCGATCCACAATTCGAAAAGACGGGTAGGCTCCATGAGTTGAGCTCTACACATCTATACCTCAAGATCCACTTGGACCACCTGTCTCTAGCTGCCCTGTCCGGCAAGAATCTGCAACCCACCAAAGCTTCAAACTTCAATAACTTGGGCTCCGTAGCTCGGTTTGGTGAGCCGTTTGGACCTGTTCCTTCAGCAGTTCAAGCTCTTCATTCCTGGACCCAAAGGCTGCACTTTGCATCTCCTTCACCTGCTACCCCAATTAGCTTCTTATGTAGCCTTTCTTGTCCTATAAGCCGCATCATGCATACACTTCCGCTGCTACCTGCTATCCCGTGACCTTCCTGGCTGCTCCAGTCCTTTGCCATGCTTTTGCTTACCTGCATACACCTATCCATGCCATCTTCTAGAGTCGACACACTTTGGATGCACCACCGTCTCAGAAGTAGTGTGAGTCGAGCTAGTGGCTCTAAATCTGGCAGGAGATGCCCGTAGCCGTTGGATGGTTTGATCTTTGAGTTTCAACTGGTCTTTAAGCTCTATAACCTCATCTTGGCTCGCCTCATTCTCTAGCTCTACCTTTTCCTAGGCATTTATCAGTGTTTCCACTTCCTTGGATTCTTCAGCAAGTTGTAGTGTTAGGTTGTCCCTTTCCCTCTCTCCATCTGTTAATGTCTTGCTAAGTTTTCTATATTCTTCTTCAGCTCTTTGCAGTCTTTGAGCTGCTACCTGATTTTCTTGTTCCATCTCCTGGCATCTTTGCAATGCCGTGGCCAGACAGACTGGCTTGCATCTGTGCTTGTTTCTCTATCTGCTCTTGGCTCTGTCTTCGTAGTGTGTCTACTTCGGATTTGATTTGCACTTCGGTGGTTTTGAGATTAGAAATCTCACTTTCCGTGGCCATTGATTGTGCCCTAATCCCGGTTAGCTTGTTCATCACCACATCCCAATCATTGGTGGGTGGCTGCAGGTCCACTATATCAGTGGCCATCTCTTTTAGTTCCACTAACCACAGGCTCTGCAGTTGTTCTTTGGGCCTTGTGCTTGCCAATTCAAATGCTATTGTGGCCGCCTCTTCTCTTGAGTAACCCGCAGCTAGTAGATCAAGAAATCTGTTAAACCTTCTTTCCTCTGGGTGTGGCTGCTCATCTTTGGGCTTAGCTTCTTCTCTTTGCTCTTGCTCTTTGGTCTCTTCTTGCTTTGATTCTTCTTGTTCATCAGATGTGTCTAGCTCCTCCTTTTGTTGGGTTTGTGGAGGGCTACAAGGAGGTGGTGATGGCGGTGGGCTAGACTCCGGGCTTGACGGTGGTGTTGCTGGCTTCTTCTTGAAGTCCCGGTCCGCCGCCTTGGTCTTCCGCTCTCTTTCCTGGCCTTCCTGCTCTTCTAGCAGTTGCCGTCGTACTTCATCCACTTCTTCTTCTGTGAATGGGATGTTAGGGATGTTTTCTGCCGTAGCATCCAGGATCTCAAAATTTTTGATATAATCTTCAAACCTATCTCTGTGCACCCTTCGGGATGACCCCGACATGGCTTCCAGGGATGGCTTCCATAGCTCGCTCAAATCTCCCTTGAGGGCTCTTTCAGCTCTGAAGCTTTCCATTAGCCGCTCTAGCCGTGATGCTTTCTGTGATTTTGTTTCTTTGATCGACACTTGTACAGTTTCCTTCTTTCCTTTCTTATACTCTGACTACTCCTCTTGCACGGTCTTTAACCGGCGCTTCAATCTTGTGGCAACTCTAGGTGCTTTTGGCTGTTCATCCTCTTTATCTTCTTTGAGCCTTAGCCAGTCATTCTGCGATGGAGGGTCGGGCCATCTTCCCTTGGCATGCAATGCCCCATAAACCACTTTCGTTATCAGCTCACCCCACACAATGTAGGTGGGGTTCTTGTTGCCCATCTTCACCAGATTGTCATGGATATAGGCATCATAGTTGATCACCTTTGCCTTGCTTTTCTGCATTTCCCATGTGAATATGGTGGCAATGGCTCCAGGCACCATTCTGTACTTTTGTGGCCGCTTTGTACACATGTGGAAATACTGGTTGTAAAGCTGGCTCATGATAGCCACTTTAGGGTTTGCAATGTCTTCAAAGGTGTATTTTCTCTTCTTTTCAGAGTACACCTTGACTTCATCTCTTCTTTTGGTTACACTATCCCCTTTGTTGGAGAGGTCTAGTGCTGCTGCTACCACTCTCTCTGTGATTACAATCACAGTGTCCGGCTTGCCCTGTAGATCAGTGACTCTGGCCACTCCATCTTCTTTGATTGTAGTTACGAACTCCCAAACTCTTTTATGTCGATTCCTGCTGGCAGAGCTTCAAAGTAGTTATGGAGATCTATCTTCTCCAGGTACTCTGCCATCTTGCTTCTGACAAACTCATTGAGCTCCCGAGGTAGCATGGGTAGCTCTATTGCATTTCCTTCATTATCTTTAAGCACACCTTGGTAGATCTTCAAGTCATTAGACTCTACCAAGTCCTATTGAATCCATGTGCTGGTTGGATTCAGAGTTCCTTCTGGGATGACAAATGGATCTACTTCTTCCAAGTAGTCTTTTATCGTCATCCTTTTCTTCTTGGCCGGCGATTTTGCGGCTGCCATGGATCCTGTTGCACTCAGTAGTCCGAAGTTAGCGTTTTTTTCATATCAGCTGAGAAATTGAGTTTTAACTATCCAAATGACTTGAAAATTGAAAATAAAACTTAAAAGGAACTTGGAAACCCTGCATGTGCTCACAATATCATTCTGGCTAAATTTTGTCATTTAGACATTCTACGTGTAGGATTTCTTTTTCATCAATTTTTGGTGAAACTTGGTAGGTTGGTGGCCCTTGGCCTGTGCAACATGGCTATATGATTGGAATTGGGTTTGGCCATCAAAAAGTGCATTTTTGGATAGATTCAGGCTTTAGGCTCACTATTTGGTAGGATGTCCACCATAGGTGGCAAATGATATTTAAATGGGTTGAAATTTGGTATATGAGCTTCTTGCACCATGGTAATGGCTCCTATGAAGTCAATTTTTGCACAGAAGGTCAAAATTGAGCTTGAGACATCCTACGCGTAGGATGTCTTTTTCATCAAAATTGCTTGAGATTTGTTCTTTGGGTAGCTCTTGGCATGTGGAACATGGCCCTGCTCTTGGATTTTGGTTTGGACAAGAATTGGTGTCGGTAAGACCATGTGTAGTGTTTTTGGGCTCAAAAAGTGTATCTTGGAGGTGTTGGGGGCCAAAAGTGATGGGAATGGCTTGAAACTTGATATATGAGCTCTTGAAGGTGATATGAAGAGATCTGGAATTGAAAAACACCATCTGTGGGCCAAAAATTTCATTTAGACATCCTACGCGTAGGATGTCTATTTCATCATTTTTTGCATGTGATTACACAGATAGCTTGGCAATGTGCTCATGAATGTATTGTGCAAGTTTCATGTGATTTGGACAAGTTTTGGTAGGTCCATGGCCTATTATTGCCTCTATGTCCTGACTTTGCATTTTTTGGTGCATATGAGGTTAATTTTTGTCCATATGTGATGAAACTTGGTGGCTAGCTTGTACAGGCTATTAAGAAACTTTGTGTGATGAGAGATGTTGGGGTTGGTGCCTAGAAATGGCCTTGAGACATCCTACGCGTAGGATATCTCCTGATGAAATTTTTTGGTGACTGCTACTGGTGCCTGCCCTGAGTCCCCCTGAGTCCCTTTAGCCCTATTTCAACAAAAAAGTCAAATAGATAGAAGTAACTCCCTGTGTGAATTTCAAATCCTTCGAGCCATTTTCTGACTTTTGGAGTGCTTTTCGGCGATGAAATTTCTCGATCTTGGTCTCCATAGCTTCCCGAACCCTTGGGGATCCTTGCCGTATGGTTTTTGTCGACTTTGGCTTCACCGGAGCTTCGTTTGGCAATTTGTCACTCTAGAAGCACCCGTGGTTGCATTTTCATGTTTTTGATGACTTGTGGTGGTCTACCACCATAGGACTTGGTTGTTGATGGTCTAGGAAAGCCGCTCATGAATTTTGGTGGAAAACGGACATGCGGTTTGGCTGCGATAGCTATTTGACACTTTGTGTGTCTGATGCCGTTTCTGCAGTTGAGTGTCGCTTTGGGTCACCTTTTGGACATGTGGGCTATATAGACTCGTCGAGCATGTCGAGATGCTCCCACCCATGAGTTTTGGTAGCATTTGGGCGCCTCTCCGCCGATTTCCCACTTGGTGGCCCCTTGCGGGGCTCTAGGAATTAGGGTTTTTCTCAATGGTTTTCTACTGCCTTTGGGCATCCAAGACTGGTCTCCTATGCTAGGGTAAGATGCCGATGAAGTCTCATTGCTTTTGGGTTAGCCGTTAGGTGGTCGCGACTACCTGTAGGTCTCTACTGCTCGCTTTTTGTGTGACCCCTACGCTAGTTTTCGTGACAAAACGACAAACATGCGCGAAAAGCTCAAGGTGGTGAGCCTACCTCTCATGTCTGAAGCCTATCGGGTAGTCGTGCGCGTCGTAGAAGCTGCTGGAAGTTCCATTCGCTCTAGGTGGCAGAAGCTCTCTCTCAAAAGTCAATAGTAGAAATGAGCTTAAAATGAAGTGAAAATTTCTTATAATGGGGGTCCCTGAACCACTTTTCATGAAATTTGACATGTGCTCCCAACTTCTTGCGAGATGCGGTTTAGGCTCAAAAATTTCTTGATTTGGACTCCATTTGCCCAGTTTACGAGAAATTTGACGTTTCGGTCAAAATCTGGTCAAATCACGCTTTCCGCTCCATTCACATAATTGCACCCCACTGTACCATAGGTTCTCCTATAGTCACTGATCATCCCCATATTTTTTGTTTTTCATTACGACCGTTTTTCACCTGCTTTTTGTATTTTTGAAGTTTTTCTGCCGAAAATAAGTAAAATCAAAAGAAAAATAGCAGATTAAACCCAGAAAATCCCCAAAAATCATAATAAATCAAAAATATTACCACAAAACACTATGTACACTCACATGTAATTTTTATGGCCGGATTTCTTCGTTTTTTTTATATTTTGCTCGAAAAATGGCTATTATTACTTATATACACACACCTAGGGGCTTGATTTAGCGTTTGGCCCCATATACTTGTAAATTCATGCTGTATAAAGGCATATTTACTTGGTTAGTCCAGAAAATCTCACAATCAAACGAAAACCCTTAAAATAGTAGAAAAACATGCCCTTTTTTCCTCTTTTTTCCATTGGGTCCGCATTTGAGAATGCCTCCTCTTCTCCTAGCCGGAGTCCTCCCGGACAACAATGTATCGCCTCGGAGTATGTGCCGTGCATAGGTTAAAAAATTGTGCTAATGCTTGGCCGTGTAATGTGGCCCTAATGATGCATACTCGGTCAATGCATGGAAAAATTAATGTTGTGCAAGAGGAAGGTATAAGCACTATGCTTATTGGCATTCGTCATCGAGGTTTTCTGTTTGTTCTTGATTGGGTCGGCATATTTTCTTTGCAAGTAAAAGCTGTAATTCTACCACTCTTTGTTTGATCGTCTTTCTTGTTGCTTGGTTTGCTGCGATTGTTGATATGTCCGTAGTCGTCTCCTTGGAGAGAATTGTTTTGGCTGAATTGGCCATAGTCTTTGTCTCTTTGGGTTTCCATTTGTAGCTTTGCATTGCCGGTTTTTGTAGGTTTATTGCTACTTCTGCGGTTGTCATTGTCTTGCTGCTGATTGGCACCCACATATATCGGTTTGCCGGTTTCATATGCAGTGTTTGTCTGCCTTCCGATGTTGCTTGTATTGAAGGGATTTCCTTTTGTTTTGGTTTTGGGATCCAAATGCGAGTCGTATTTAAGTTGTTGCTGATCATTTTCTTTGGGATCCATATCTGCTTCATTCCCTTGGTTATTGGTTGAACTGTCTTCTCCTTTTGATTTCTTATGTTGTATTGTGGTTTGTCTGCCACATCACCTCTATCCTTCCGGACCCATACTTGTTTGTCGCATGTTGGTAACCTTGATCTTTTCACTACGGTTGGTGACTTTGTATGCTTGTAGTGAGCATGGTTGGCAGTTCCCTGTTTGTTAGCCTTGGGTATCATGTTGTTCTTTAGTGGCACCCTTCCTTTTGGCTCTTTATCCAGTGATTGAATTGCTGGCAGCTGATTCTTCCGGGGTTGCTGAGCAAAGGCTACCACCTGTTGTTCTTGTGCATGTTGAATCTTGACTACATTCGCATTTCAATCTATCTACACATTATACTCTTTTTGCCAAGGTTGTCCCAACAACATGTGGTGTTGTGTTCTCTCATCCTCAACCACATAAAACTTGTGTGGGTAAATATATTGATGTATTTGTACATGCAATATAATCCAGCCCAATGTCTTTAGCGAATGTGATGTACTACTTTCTAGCACTTGTGGAGGAGGATGTAGTTGACCTTTGGGCTTGATCTGTTTGTATAATCTGTAAGAGATTAGATTTTCTTGAGCTTCAGAATCAAGCAATTCCATCGATTCAATTTGACTGCTACCCACTTTGACTGCAATTATTGGCTCCACCGTGTCTTCATCAAAATTCGTTAGTCGAATGGCATTGATTCGCAATGGTGATCCACATTGTTGTCTTTGTCGTAGAAGCCGTCTTTTTACAATGCGTTCTTTTGCTTCTGCTTGGGCTTCTTCTCGTACCCCCTGTTTATCCTTCATCCGTTGTTTTTCTTGATGGATTTGTTGAGGCATATCCTGTGTTAGTGGTAAATAATATTTCTTTAATCGACACCCACTAATCCAATTTGGCATTTCTTCTCCTGCTAATGTAGCAAGCTTGACAGCTCCGCTTTGTGATAGTTCACTAATCACAAAGGGTCCCATCCCTCGCTGCTTAAGTTTCTTGGCATGTTGCTTCAAGGTATAAACAAATACATAATCACCTGTTTTCAACTCTTTCGTGCGCACATGCTTGTCAAAAAACTCTTTTTGTCTTCTCTTTTTAGCATAGATCGAGGCTACAGCTCGTAAGCGAAGTTCATCTAGCTTTTCAAGATCATCTATTCTTGAAGAGAGCTCATGCCCTGTCCATTTTAAGGGTTTCGCTACTCATAGAGTTGGAATTAAAAACTCTATGGGTAATATAGCATTTAGACCAAACACCATGTTGTATGGTGTTGTTCCTATTGATGTTTTGTAAGCTACCCTGTATGCCCATAGTGTTGAGTGTAGCTGTTGATCCCAATCCGTTCTTGACTCTGATACATTTTTAGTGAGAACCGTACATAGTGTTTTATTTGTGGCCTCAGCTTGTCCATTAGCCTGTGGATGATATGGAGCAGATTTTCTATGTATGACCATGAATTCCTATAGCAAATAATCAATGACTTCATTAAGAAAATGTGTTCCTCGATCACTGACAATTTCTATTGGTAAATCGTATCGTACAAAGACATTCTCATACAAAAATTGTGCAGTGGTTCGTGCATCTGCTTTTTTGTGTTGCCTTGGCTTCTGCCCATTTTGTGAGATAGTCCATAGCCACAATGATATATTGGGTATGGGTGCGATATGCAGGGGGTGAAATAGGTCCCACAAAATCAATGCCCCATTTTGCAAAGGCCCTTGCTCCCATCATTGGCCGTAGTGGCATCTCATCTCTCTTTATCGGCACCTTGGTGCGTTGACAAGCGTCACAATGCTTTACAAACCTTCAGCATCCATATGCAATGTAGGCCACCATATTCCTGCGGCGGTTAAGACAATTTTGGCCGTCTTATCGCCTGAAAAATGGCCTCCACTTATTCCTCCATGTGCGTGTTCTAGAATTAGCATCAGGTATTCACTTTCACTTGCACAGATTCTAAGTTGATTGTCCTTTCCTCGCTTATAAAGTTGGTTCCCAATTAAACTAAAGTCGCGAGCCTCCAGCTCTATAGCCCTTTTCCATGCTCTTGTTATGTTTTCAGGAAACATCCTTGTGGTTAAGAAATCAATGATATATTGACTCCATGCAGGTGCAATGTTTACCTGAAACAATGTCGTGTGATCCACTGGTCGTTTGGCACTACATACAATACATTTGTTAACATAAGCATGTGTGTCAGCGTACATAGTTGGCCAATAAACCCCCAATTGTTTTAGTCTCTGGTGTGTTTTCATTGTTGAACAATGAAATGCACAATCCTGGACATGTGCTTCTTTAAGATAACACTCGAATTCCTCTGGATTTATACATAATCGTAGAATTTGGTCCAATCCTAGATGATACAACCGTCATGCAATCAATTGGAAGTTTTTTGTTTGCCGAATTGTTTGTTGTTTGGGTCTGTCTTCCTTGTCATCAAATCTACCTCCAAAGGAAAGAATGCTAACAATTTCTTGAGACCATTTGGGTATCATTTCAATATTGAAAAGATAAGCATCAGGTATGTCATCATCTACTCCTTCAGGAGATTCCCCGTTTTGTATCCTTGAAAGATGATCTACCTGTAGATGAGTTTTACCCTTTTTGACCACCATTGTGAAATCAAACTCTAGAAATATGATAAACCATCGTACAAGTCTCCCTGTATTGCATGGTTTATTTACCAGATACAAAAGACCTTGATGATCTGTGAAGAACACAAATTTGTTTGCGAGCAAATAATGCCGAAATTTCTTTACAGCATAAATCATTCCTAACCCCTCTCTTTTAGTGGTTGTGTAGTTCTTTTCTGCACTCTTTAAATGTCGGCTTGCATAAAAAACTGGAAAATCCATTGTTCCGTCTCCAGGTTGAGACAAAATACTTCCGATTGCATATGCAGAAGCATCAATGTGAACATGGAATATCTTTTCCCAATCTGGTGCTTTAAGTACCGGTGCTGATACAAGGTTTTCTTCAGCTTTTGGAATGAATTTTCACACTCCTCAGTCTAGTCGAAACTGACTAACAAACGATACAGAGGTTGTGCGATGATTGCATACATATATATGAATCTTCGATAATATCCGCAGTGTCCCATGAAGGATTGCACTTGTTTCGCATTAGTAGGCTTGGGTAGGTCTTCTATGACTTTGATTTTGTCTAGGTCAGTGGTTATGCTATTTCTTGAGACAATGTGTCCTAAGATGCGGCCTTGCCTAACCATAAAAATGCACTTTTTCGGGTTAAGACAGATTCGATATGTCCCGCACTTCTCAAATACCTTTTGTAATATTCCTCACGGAGAAGAGAGTGTACACAAAGATCATCCATGTATATTTCTAAGAATATTCTCAGGTATTCTTTGAACACATGCGTCATTAACCTTTGAAAGGTAGCTGGGACATTAGTTAACACTAGAATGGTAACAGGACACTTTTATGTTCTGTTAAGTGACCATTTTGCTTGAATTATTTGAAGAGTATGAAAATGAACTTCTAGGTGCTATATATCCACAAAGTTGCCTTATGAGCTGAAAAAACTTAGCATTTTTTTTTAGTATCGATCTCATCATTAACCTTACACTTGCACAACATTTTTGAACCTAAACTGTGTGAAAAAACGGGTCTTGTTTTTGGTTTTTTTTCAAATTTTGGCAACTATACCACTCTAAACTTCATGTTTGTGAGGTTTAGATGGCCAGAGGTTAGGCCTTCATAGTTCTCAACATGTTTTGATGCTTGTAGGAAGAGCTAAGTGTTAAAATTGAAAGTTATGACCAATTTACAAGAATTGCATAATCCTGGTTTTTGGCCAAAATTAGCACTTTTATGATTTCTTTGCTGGCTTTCTTGATATCCAAATTCAATTTTGATTGTGTCAGTGTAGTGTATAACATAAAGCTAATCTTCCTTGAGTTTTGGTGACCTAATATGCTATATAGCATAGTATATGATGATGGTTGAGTTTTTTGATTGCTGAAGAATACGATACATTTTAGAGTAGCAAGTATAACTTTCTCAATATTGCTAGTTTCTTAGGCCAATTGTATGTATTTTGTAGATAGTAACCATATCTAATCATAGACTACAAACTTGGCTAGATATTGAGTAGTTTCTATGGGTTTCTAGAGGTCATAATGCTAAACCTAGTTTTTTCATATTTGCTGTATTTAGCATTTTATCATTGCCCCCAAGGTTCCAATTGTAAGAGATCCATTATCCTTTTGACATGCTCCATGGCTCCTTTTGAATCCAAATTCCCAAAGGGAACTAAGAAAACATGTATATAGTATCTGTATTGAGCGTGACTATAGAAACTTTGATGATAGGTCTGCAGAATGGAAAAAATGCAACTTTTTTGTACCTTTTTTTTTGCCCAAAAAAAAATTATTGAGGTAAAATCAAACATATGTTTTGGTCACCAACCCATTGAAGTTAACGAGGCATTTTATCCCATGTCCTACAAAAATCCCCACTCTTATTTATATGCAATCAACCGTAAGAAATTGTTGTTTTGGGCAAAATGCACTGGTCCATCAACTTTGGAGGCTTGTAGTGACCAAGGGATGAGAAAAATTACAAGTTTCTTATTTTTTCCATATGTAGTAGTTATTGAACTATAAGCTCATAAAAGGATTTTTCAAAATGAGTGGATCTACTATGGTTTTGGAATTTTTTCCCAAAACCCTGAAAGGACACTTTTATGTCCTGTTAGGTTACCATTCTAGTGTTAAGCCAAAAGGCATAACTCTATACGCATATATTCCCCATTATGTGGCAAACACTGTTTTGTGTTGATCCTCTATTGCAATTGCCAATTGGTTATACCCTGAAAATCCATCTAGAAAGGAATAAGCCCGTTTCCCGGCCACCCTCTCAAGTACATGTTCTATGATCGGCAAGGGATAATTATCCCTTATGGTGGCTGCATTTACCTTTTTGAGGTTTACACACAGTCGCAGTTTTTCGTTCTTTTTGGGGACAACCACAATGGGTGACACCCAATCTGTATGCTCGATTTCATAGATGAATTCCGCATCCATAAGCTTGTCAATCTCCTCTTTGATTCGTTTAGCAAATGTGTCATTATATGTATAAGGACGTTGTTTGCTAGGTTTGGCATCTGATTTCAAAGGAATTGTATGTTGGCATATCGATGGATCAACTCCTTTGAGGTCTTTGTAGGACCATGCAAACACATCTTTATACTTCTTGAGAAGTTGTGTTAACCGTTCTTCCTCTTCAGGCTCTAAATCAATTGCTATATAGACCGGCTGAGGCTTCTCACCTGGTTCAGCGAGGTCTATTCGTTTTGCATTTTCCGGCCCATCGTAAGATTCTTGGTTTATTCTTTCCCTGACTGGTGGTGTCATTATGATTTTTCTGTTCTGGATGGTGAATTTCCGATAGTGTGATGGTATATTCATGTTTCCTTTTTCTGACTCCTCTTTACCATCACTTTCTCCCTCAGTAGTCCATACCTCTCGTAAAGACCGTTTCAGTTCTTGGTATTTCTTTTTACGCTCCAGTTTTGTCCACTCTGGGTCTTTTTTTTTCCTGTTTTGATTTTTGTGATTTTTGTGATTTTTGTGATTTTGTTTTTGTTTTAGCTTTCTGTATTTGTTTTAGTTCCTCTCACGTTCTTTCCCTTTGAACTTTCGAGAATCTTCCTAATATTTGGTCTTTACACAATCCTCTACTTTGACAAGCATTAGATAGTGAGTTTTATCTTTGATCCTGGGCATCAGGTTCTCTCTCGCTTTGTTTTCTGCTCATTTTCTCCTATAGCGTTCCTGGCGTCTAGGGTGCTGATTGGCAAAATCATAAAACTTGATATTCTCTGTTTTCTCCCCATGCTCGCTTGAGCTGTCTGAATACTCATTATCTGCATTGTTATTTACCTCTAGATGCTCATAGGAGTTATAAAACTCTTCTTGTTCTGGTGGTTCTACCATCTCATCTCCTCCTGGTATAAGGCTTACCATGTAATAGGGTAGCACATCATAGCCATCCTTATCGCAAAATTTTGTCGTTGGACTATCTGTAATGGTATAGACATCCAATGTTGCTAGTATGTGTTCCCATTCTAAAGGTTCTAAGGCATCTTCAGGAAAACATTCCGAAATATAATCCTTGTCCTCAATCGGTCTTTCTAAGACGCATTCCTCTCTTTTTAAGCTCCCACACTGTGAAGCTCCGCACATCCATAGCTCTTTTTGTTGCCCTAACCATGCTGGGAGTTCCGACCCTGCTAATGTAGCTGAATCAAACTCTTCCACTGGTTCACATCTTTGTGACTATGGTCTTTTAGGTGTATTTTGGTTGTTGTCTTGCCATGTCTGAGGTATATGTGGTCGTAACCCCAATCCTGGACCATCTTTAATTGTCTCATGAATGGTCTTCCCAAGATGATCTCGTAATTGTTCTTTTTGTCGAAATCGACTATTGCAAATGTATGCTCATACTCGATTCCACATGAAGTGACAATTACTTTTTGTAAGAGTCCTAAAGGATTTTCCATGAGTCCATTTTCCAATTTCAATTTCATTCTGGTAGCTCTCAAAGCTGGTTTTTCCCATTTTTTCCAGATTTTCTTGGTGGCAATAGCGACTCCTGCTCCACAGTCAAGAATAGCTTTGGAAACTACTCCTTGGAATTCTACTGGTAGCGTGGTGTTTCCATCGTCTCTCTCGCAATACTCTCCAACTTTGTTTAAAGGTAGTGTCCTAGTGTTTAGTTGAGGCTTGTCCAATTCTCTGATCCCTTCCTAAAGCTTTGAGGTGGGGTCTTTCACTCCAAATTTTTCTAAGCATTTGCCTACTGTGGTCCACATGTTTGGTCGTAACCTCAGGAGTTTAGCTAATGTGATTGTGCATGCCACAAGAGTGGACAATAACTCAATCAAACCTTGTGAATCCATCACTCTATTAGAAGACAGTCTTTGAGATGTGATTGCTCTCACATCAGACTTGTCTTCATACTCTCCTAGGTAAGAGGGTAGAGTTTTTAGTGAGTCTGGTTGGCTATGCCCCAAACTAATTGATCCCTGGTCTCCCCCTTGTGAATGTATATCAAAGTTCATTTGTGATCTTGCCTCAAATTCTTCAATAGGAGGTAAGATCTCATTTTTCTCTTTTCTCGTGCTATTCATGTGGTAACTCACACTATTAGCTTCGTTAGCCTCACGGATTTGCTTCCATAGGTCATCTAGACCGTTACAATCCTTACCCATTTCTACCAATGTTGGAGGTTGGAACCCCTCACTTGCCTCATCTGTTGTATTTGGCACTATGATAGGCTCTCCCCTAGACTCAGAGGCATTCGTGAGTCTTTCCTTTGTTTCTACTTGTTTCTCTAAAGTTGGTTTGATAGGGGTTGGAGCTGGTACTTCATGCCAACTTGTAGGTTTACCAAGCAGGTTTTCTATCAAGGATTGAGCTTTTTCAATCATCTTTTGCCACATTTCCAACCTTTGTTTTTCTATTTCAGCATATGGATAAGTCATCCATCTTTGTAGAAAATAAGACGTAGCTAAATAGATTTTTGAGTAGATTACTTAATGGAGAGAGATAGATTTCACACACAAGAGATTATAGAGTAGAGAGAGAGAGAGAGTACACACGATATACGTGGTTCACCCAATGTGGGCTACGTCCACTGGAAAGCAGCCACTCAATGGCTTTAGCACTTCAAAAGAAGAAGTAGTTTACAAAGGGATTAAACCCTTGATAGAGCTCCCGCCTTGCTTCACTCTCACCACCTCACACTCACCTTGTTGCATCAACTTCACACTATGAAATGTGTGTAGAAATGGCCTCCTTTTATAGGCCAAAAGGGTTGCCCTCTCTTATGAGAGAGAGCCCTGTGTAGCCGCCCTTGTGCGAATAAGTCCAAATCGGACCCTCCAATCTGCCCATGTGTGGCCGCCCTTGAGAAGACAAGTCCGCTTTTGAATTCGGCCACCGGCCACCGGCTATTGACTTCCGACCACCGGCCAACCGACCGATTGTTTTCCGACCACTTTTCGGCCACCGTCCGGCCATAATATTCTGGCGAAAAGGAATATTCTAGTTGCCCCTGATTCTTGTCTGTGAAAATTTTGGTTTCCGGTGAGTGATTTTCCTTCACGCACGATGGCTTCTCCTCATAATCGGGGCCTTAGAAATGTGAGCTTTTACCACAGAAAATTACAAGGGTAAATCAGGCTCCATACTTAACAAAGAAGCCAAGGAACGGATTGCTAAACGAAAGTAGTTTCTCAGGACAATAAACATGGTCACCCCAATGATGACTGACGAATATCCTCTTTCGACATCCCAAACAAACGAAACGGATATACAAAGCGAAGAATTAGCAAAGACCATGACAGACTTTAGGGCTCAGGACGATAGCATCATTGACGTTTGGTCTAGTCCTTACATAAAAGCTTATGCAGGCACAAAACAAGTTGAAATCTATGCATTGCTTGACACTGGAGCAAAAATGAGCATTATCATCTTTGAGCTCTTTCAGAAACTTGGACCACTGAGGACGATCCTAGAGACACACCGGTTGAAAGTAGCATCGGGTGATGAGGTGCGGGTGATGAGGTGACCACGTTGTGGTCTATTATAATACCAATCACAGTGCAGGCACACCAGTACACTACAAAATTCCATGTACTACCACCAAGTAAATCAGCAACGCCGTGTATCTTAGCACTGTCATGGATGAAAGCTAACAGGGTATTCATTGATTTGGATACTAATGAAGCACTGTTCCGAAATGACAACTTTTCAGAACCCTTCTTATCATATAACCAATACATGTCAAGGAGGAAATAGGAGTCAATACAACCGCAAGGATATGCCCAACAACAAACAGAGTTTACAAGTCCAGCAACGTCTTATAAAAAATCAGAGCAAGGTTTGATCGTAGCTAAATTATCTCAAGGAAAGGATTCCTTGAATCGAGTGGGAGTTATGGCGGAGGAAGGGAAGCTTAAGATTGAGAAGCTCAACGGCAAAAACTACCAACATTGGAAGATGCAGATTGAAGACTATCTCTACCAGAAGGACCTCTATTTTCCACTAGGCGGTCTTGCGAAGAAGCCCGCAACAATGGCAGATGAAGCATGGATTGTCCTTGATCAAAAGGCACTGGGAACAATCCGGTTAAGCTTGGCGTCAACGGTGACCTTCAATGTTTTGGATATGAAGACCACGGAGGACCTGATGAAGTCACTTGACGACTTCTACGAGAAACCATCGACATCCAATAAGGTATTTCTTATGAAGCGCTTGTTCAATCTAAAGATGGCAGAGATTGGTTCAGTTGCAGAACACCTAAATGACTTTAACACAAACATAAGTCATCTTCGATCAGTGAAAATCAATTTCGATGACGAAGTGCGAGCTCTCCTTATACTATCATCTCTACCGGATAGTTGGGACAGCCTTGTGATGGCTGTAAGTAATTCTATCTCTGGCACAAGTACTCTTAAGTTTGATGATGTTGTGGGTGTTCTCCTAAGCGAGGAAATGCGAAGGAGAAGCACAGGAGAATCATCAAGTGATGCACTATCAGTGGAAACAAGAGGAAGGCCTAAGGAGAGGTTCAAAAACCAAAAGGGTCGTGATCGCTCAAGGCGGAGCAAGTCACGCACAAAGTCAGTTCTTGAATGTTGGAACTGCGGCAAAAAGGGCCACGTCAAGAAGGATTGCTGGTCCAAGAAGAAGAAGGAGATAGAGTCTCAAGACAACAAGCCAACATCGGAGGCCAATGTGGCTGCCGATAAAGTA
Source organism: Adiantum capillus-veneris (assembly GCF_014529385.1). NCBI lineage: Eukaryota > Viridiplantae > Streptophyta > Polypodiopsida > Polypodiales > Pteridaceae > Adiantum > Adiantum capillus-veneris. Next base: position 116,292,109 of record NC_140959.1, on the reverse strand, counting down.
GAGCAAGATGCTCTAATTCTCTCATTAGACAATGTGTCTAATTCCTGGATAGTAGATTCCGGGGCTTCATTCCATGAGACACCACACAAGCAACATTTCCAAGACTACACCAAAGGTAATTTTGGGTTTGTATACTTGGGAGATGATGAAGCTTGTGAGATTGTCAGCAAAGGTACAGTTTCTGTCAAAACTGCTAACAGAAATGAATGGAAGCTTAAAGATGTTAGGCATGTTCCTTCTCTTCGCAAAAATTTGATCTCTACAGGACAATTGGACGATGAAGGTCACAACATTGCATTCGGAAACAAACGGTGGAAGATCTCAAAGGGATCTTTGGTGGTTGCCAAGGGAGAAAAAGTCGGTACACTTTACCTGTGTGTGAAATCTATCTCTCTCCATTAAGTAATCTACTCAAAAATCTATGTGTGATGAGTACATGGAGCTTGAGGACGGTGAAGACTCAAGGACTGCAAACGGTGACAATGTGCAACAACGTCAACCAAATGAGGAGCCTCAACCTATTTCCCGAAGATATACAAGAGCAAGTAGACCTCCAGAAAGGTTTGCTCCTTCCTTCAACCATCTCTTGATCTCAGATTCTGGAGAGCCAGAATCATACGAAGAAGCTATGCAACATGAATCCAAAGAAGAATGGACGAAGAGCATGCAAGTGGAGATGGACTCACTACATCGCAACCAAACATGGGAGTTGGTTGAGTTGCCTAAAGGTAAGCGGGCACTTCAAAACAAATGGGTGTACAAGCTGAAGGAAGAAGAAGGTGGGAAGAAAAGGTACAAGTCTAGGCTTGTGGTAAAAGGTTTTTCCCAAAAGAAAGGTATTGACTTGAATGAAATATTTTCTCCTGTTGTAAAAATGAACTCAATTAGGCTTGTTTTAAGCCTTGTGGCTGCTAATGATCTAAATCTCGAGCAAATGGATGTAAATACGGCATTCCCTCACGGTGACTTAGAGGAGGAAATCTACATGCTTCAACCAAAGGGGTATGAAGTAAAAGGTAAGGAGAAAATGGTTTGCAGATTAAAGAAGAGCTTTTATGGTTTAAAGCAAGCATCAAGACAATGGTACTTGAAGTTTGATTGATGGATGTTGGATCATGGATTCACAAGATGCAACTCGGATCACTGCGTCTACACGAAGAATTTGGGAGATGGGAAATTCATCATCCTAATGTTGTATGTTGATGACATGTTGATTGCAAGTGCTAACATGCAGGACATCAAAGACCTAAAAAAGGAGCTGTCCAAATCTTTTTCAATGAAAGATTTAGGTGCTGCAAAGAGGATACTTGGTATGAAAATATCAAGGGACAGGACGAAGAAGACAATAAAGCTATCTCAAGAAGATTACATCAAGAAGGTACTAGAAAGGTTTGCAATGCAAAATGCAAAACCAGTTTATACACCTTTGGCTGGTCATTTTAAACTAACGAAGGATATGTGTCCAAAGACACAAGAGGAGATAGCCTATATGTCTAAAGTTCCATATGCTGCAGCGGTAGGTTCTCTAATGTATGCTATGGTCTGGACAAGGCCAGACATTGCACATGCAGTGGGAGTTGTGAGTAGGTTCATGGACAACCCAGGTAAAGAGCATTGGCAAGCTGTGAAGTGGATAATTAGGTATCTAAAAGGGACAACAACAAATGCTTTGTATTTTGGAGGAACTGATATTTTTCTAGAAGGGTATACTGATGCAGATATGGCAGGTGACAAAGATACTCGAAGGAGCACTACTGGCTATGTGTTCACGGTTGGAGGCACAACAGTAAGCTAGGCTTCAAAGCTGCAAAAAGTGGTTTCACTTTCTACCATGGAAGCAGAGTATGTAGCAATGACGGAGGCAAGCAAAGAAATTATGTGGCTTCACAGATTCTTAGAAGATCTTGGATTCAAACAAGACAATTGTGTCTTGTATAGTGATAACCAAAGCGCTATCCATCTTGCAAAGAACTCAACCTTTCATTCAAGGAAAAAGCACATTGAGGTGAGATATCACTTCATACGCACTCTTTTGGAAGAGGGACAGCTAAAGCTACGAAAGGTGCATACAAGTGAAAATCCTGTAGACATGTTTACAAAGGTGGTCAACAAGGAGAAGTTGAGCTTTTGCTCATCTTCAATCGGCATTCAAGGATAAGAAGCCAAAATGGAAAGCAGTCACAGTTTTGGTTTGGAGATCAGTCTCCAAGTGGGAGATTGTTAAGTATGGAGCCTGATTTACCCTTGTAATTTTCTGTGGTAAAAGCGCACATTTGTAAGGCCCCCATTATGAGGAGAAGCCATCGTGCGTGAAGGAAAATCACTCACCGAAAACCAAAATTTTCACAGACAAGAATCGTGCGTGAAGGAAAATCACTCACCGGAACCCCGAGACTTTTTTTTCCGTCGGAATATTCCTTTTCGCCGGAATATTATGGCCGGCCGGTGGCCGGAAAGTGGTCGGAAAACAACCGGTCGGTTGGTCGGTGGCCGGGAGTCAATGGCCGATGGCCGGTGGTCAGAAGTCAATGGCCGGTGGCCGGTGGCCGAATTCAAAAGCGGACTTGTCTTCTCAAGGGCGGCCACACATGGGCGGATTGGAGGGTCCGATTTGGACTTATTCGCACAAGGGCGGCTACACATGGCTGTCTCTCATAAGAGAGGGCAACCCTTTTGGCCTATAGAAGGAGGCCATTTCTACACACATTTCATAGTGTGAAGTTGATGCAAAAAGGTGAGTGTGAGGTGGTGAGAGTGAAGCAAGGCGGGAGCTCTATCAAGGGTTTAATCCCTTTGTAAACTACTTCTTCTTTTGAAGTGCTAAAGCCATTGAGTGGCTGCTTTCCCGTGGACGTAGCCCACATTGGGTGAACCACGTATATCGTGTGTACTCTCTCTCTCTCTCTACTCTATAATCTCTTGTGTGTGAAATCTATCTCTCTCCATTAAGTAATCTACTCAAAAATCTATTTAGCTACGTCTTATTTTCTAACATTCTTGTTGTGCCTGGTCCTGAATTCTTTGTTGTTCCTGTCTATAGGCTTTTCCATAATGCAATTGAAACAACATTTCCAGTGTTAAAGGTAGATGATATTTTTTTAAACGACACCCACTAATCCAGTTCGGCATTTCTTTTCCATCTAGTGTCGACAGTTTTACTGCTCCGCTCGATGATATTTCTTGGATCAAATAAGGCCCCATTCCCCTTTTCTTTAGCTTTTTGGCATGTTGTTTAAGGGTGTATACTAAGACATAGTCGCACGTTTTAAAGTCCTTGTTCTTGACATGTTTGTCAAAAAACTCTTTCTGTTGTCTTTTTTTGCATATATGGCTGCTACAGCATTGAGTCGTAACTCATCTAATTTTTCAAGGTCCTCTAACCGTTCTGAAAGTTTATGCCCCGTCCAGTCCAATTGTGTTGCTACCCTTAGTGTGGGAATCAAAAAGTCAATAGTCAATATTGCATTTAATCCATATACCATATTAAATGGTGTAGCATTGAGTGTTGTTTTATATGCAACTCGATAAGCCCACAATGCCGAATAGAGCATCTGATCCCAATCTGTTCTTGTTTCACTAACCAGTTTCGTAAGAACTGTGCACAATATTTTGTTGGTCGCTTCCGCTTGGCCATTGGCTTGTGGATGATAGGGTGCAGATTTGCGATGAATTACCATAAACTCATTTAAGAGATGTTGGATAACTTCATTTACAAAGTGTGTCCCTCTATCACTCACCAGCTCGATTGGAAGGCCATAACGTGTAAACACATATTCATATAAGAATTGTGACGCGGTTGTAGCGTCTGCTTTCATTGTGGCTTTTGCTTCCACCCATTTGGTCATGTAATCCGTGGCCACTATGATATATTGTGCTTGTGAACGATACGCTGGTGGAGTGATAGGACCAACAAAGTCCAATCCCCATTTACCGAATGCTCGAGCACTCATCATTGGCCTTAAAGGCATTTCGTCTCTTTTAATTGGTACCTTAGTGCGTTGACATTCATCACACCTTTTCACGAATTCTGTTGCATCTTGAATCATGGTCGGCCACCATATACCTGCAACCATAATGATTTTTACGGTTCTCTCTGCTGAAAAATGACCTCCTGCTATGCCTACATGAGCTTGTTCCAATAATGGAAAGTAGTCATTTTCATGAGGAACTAACCTCAGCTAGTCATCACTTCCTCTTTTATACAATTGGTCACTAATGAGGGCATACCTATTCGCTTCGATTTGTAAAGCCTTTTGTCTGGCTTTAGAACAAATCTCCTGGCAGCTCCTTATTAGTCAAATATTCCACAATAGCATGACTCCATGCGGGTGCTACTGTCACTTGGTATAATGTGGTATAATCCACAGTAGTATTGGATGTGCAAAAGTCGCATTTCTTGATGTACTTAGCTACATCGCCTGCCATTCCTGGCCAATACACTCCAAGTCTTCTTAGTTGTTCATACATCATTTGATTTCCTCTATGGAATCCTCCTGTTTGTGTATGGTCCTCCTCTAGATACGCTTCGTACTCCTTTGGGCCTATACACAACCTTAGAATCCCATCGTTTCCATGATGGTGCATTCTTCCCGCAAGCATTGTGTAATTTCGTGCTTGTCTAACGTCTTGCACCGTGTGTTTGTCGTCAAGATTCATTCCATATGTCAGCAACGGAATAATTTGCTCTGACCATTTCAGTACCATCTCTATATTAAACAGGTATGCGTATGGGAGATCATCATCTACCCTAGTAGCTTTTTTGCCATGTAGTAATCGAGAAAGGTGGTCTGCTCTTTGATGAGTTTTCCTTTCTTAACTACTACCGTAAAATCAAACTCCAGAAACACAATGAACCATCTTACAATTCGTCCCGTGTTACAAGGTTTGTTTACTAAGTACAAGAGTGCCTGATGATCCACAAAGAATGTGAATTTGTTCACGAGCAAGTAATGCCGAAATTTCTTTACCGCATATATCATACCCAATCCTTCTCTTTCAGTGGTAGTATAATTCTTTTCTGCACTATTGAGTTGTCTACTAGCATAACTGATTGGAAAATCCATCTTACCCTCCCCTGGTTGTGCTAATATACAGCCTATTGCAAATGCCGAAGCATCTACATGTACATGGAAGATCTTTGACCAATCTGGTGCTTTTAGAATTGGTGCAGATACCAGTGCATCTTTTAGTTTCTGGAATGACTCCTCACATTCATTGGTCCAATTGAAGATCGTGATTAGACTATACAAGGGTTTTGCTATTACAACGTACATGTAGATAAAACGTCGGTAGTATCCACAATGTCGCATAAATGATTGTACCTCTCGTACAATGTTTGGTCTTGGCAATTCTGTGATCACCTTTACCTTGTCTTCATCAGTGGTAATTCCATTAGCCGACACTATGTGGCCTAAGATTTTACCTTGTCGTACCATGAATACACATTTTTCTGGGTTGAGGCAAATCCTATACGTTCTGCATTTTTCGAATACCTTTCTAAGATGATCTATATGGTCTTCTCTCAATAGAGAATAGACACACAAGTCATCCATGTAAATATCCAAGAATATTCACAAGTATTCTTTAAAAGCATGTGTCATTAATCTTTGAAATGTGGCTGGAGCATTGGTCAAGACAAATGGCATTACTCTAAACGCATATATGCCCCATTCTGTTGCAAACGCTGTTTTGTATTGATCTTCTAGTTTGACCCCCAATTGGTTATAACCAGAGAATCCGTCCATAAAGCTATAGGCTTGCTTGCCTGCTACTCATTCCAGGACGTGTTCAGTGATAGGAAGAGGGTAGTTGTCCCTTATTGTTGCTGCGTTTACCTTCTTGAGATTTACACACACTCGTAATTTTCCGTTTTTCTTGGGTACCACCACTATCGGGGACACCCAGTCCGTGTGCTCTATCTCATAAATAAATTCAGCCTCCATAAGTTTGTCTATCTCTTCTTTTATCCTTTTGGCAAATGTCTCATTATACGTGTATGGACGTTGTTTTCTTGGCTTTGCATCAGACGTCACAAATGTTAGGATCCACCCCCTTCAAATCTTTGTACGACCATGCAAATACATCTCGAAACTCCTTAAGTGTTTTGATCAGTAAGTCCTCTTCTTCCCGACCTAGATCTGTGGCAATGTAAGCAGGTCGAGGACTTTCTCCTGGCTCTGCTAAGTCTATTTTCTTGGCGTTCTCTGGCCCATCGTAGGACTCGTTTGATTTAGGCTCCCTCATTGGTTGCTGAACCACCAATCTTCTTTCCTGAATGGTGTACTTACAATAGTGAGGAGGTACATCTATCTTTTTACTCCCATCACTAGCGTTCGTTCCATCGCTACTTTCCATTTCAATTGTCCATACATTTTTAATTTTTTGTTTCAACTCATTGTATCTCGTTTTCCGTTCAATTTTCATCATAATTGGACCACCAGAGACATTCAATTTTTCTGTTGCAACTCCTTTTTTTGCTTTGCTGATTTTCTTAGGTTTCAACAGTCTGGACTTAAATCCTGAGTCTTCAACAACCTTAAGAAATCTTCCTGACACTTTATCCTTAGCACAATCAACAACATGAATGTTCATAAGGAAATGTGTCTTACCCCTAAACTCCGGCATGGGTCTCAGCCTGGTTGGTAGACTGATATGGTGTCGTTTACTCTTGTATCTTTTTTGGCGTCTCTTACTTTGGTTTGGGAAATTATAGAAGACGTCATTGTCTTGATCTTGATTTTTGTCTCCCTCCGTATTTTCCGACTTCTCGTCATCTGCGTTATCCTTGTTTTCACTTTGATCAGAAGAATCATAAAATTCTTCTCCCTCCTGCTTGATTTCTTTAGTGGGGATGTCCACATAGCCCACTATCTTAATCTCAAGTTTCGTTTCTATTTTATTGATCCTCATATTCTCAGTATCTCCATCGTTCTTGTCCTCCTCCACAATTTTGCTCAACATGTAGTATGGTATGATATCGTAGCCATTCTCATCACAAAATTTGGTGGGAGTGACTTCATTGACGCATACATCCAATGTAGCCAAAATTTGAGACCATTCTAGGGGTTCGAGCTTCTCTTTAGGAAAAGGTTCTCGTATATATGCATCGTCTTCCAAGACCCTCTCTAGTGTCTTTTCATTGTGGTCAAATTCACTACATTGAGATGCCCCGCACATCCATATCTCCTTTTTCTTACAAAGCCATGCTGGGACTTCTGATCCACTAATGGTGGCTGAGTCAAATTCTTCCACAGCCCGGTTCTCGTGACATCATGGTAGCTATGATTTTTCATGTTTACTCGTGTAGTAGTTTCAGCATGTCTTAGATACAAATAATCATACCCCCAGTCTTGCACCATTTTGAGTTGCCTCATGAACGGCATATCAAGGATAATTTCATAGTTGTTCTTCTTGCCGAAATCTACTATGGCAAAGGTATGTTCGTACTCTATGCCACAGGAAGATACCACAATTGCCTCAAGCAATCCTATAGGCCTTTCTATGTGCCCATCCGCCAGTTGCAATTTCATTCTAGTTGTGCGTATTGCTGGTTTTCCCCATTTTTCCCATAGCATTTTGGTCGCAATGGCAATGCCAGCTCCGCTATCAAGTATTTCCTTAGTCTCTATGCCGTTATACTCAACTGGTAGGGTTGTGTTGCCGAATTCACCCTCACAATACTCTCCTACCTTATTGAGTGGCACTGATCTAGTGTTGACTTTCTTCGGTTCTGTGTCATTAAGCTCGGTTTCGAAGAACTTAAGAGGCATCCTTATACCAAAATTTTCAAGACATTTGCCCACTTCCATCCACATGCTTGGCCTAATTTTTAACAATTCTGCCAATGTGATTGTACACTTGACCGGAGTGGTCAACAAGTCTGTCAGGATTTTAGTGTCCAATTGATTTGACCCGCCTATTCTTTGAGAAGGTACTCTTTGAATTTCTGACCTTGCCTCATAGTCCCCCATATATGATGGCAAAGTTCTGAGTGATGCTGGTCTGCTATCTTCGGATGCAACTGAACCATTATCCCCTTGAAATGATTTAACGTCTAAATCCCATGGAGGCTTATTCAAGTTCAACTCCGAGAAAGGCGCCGACTCAACTGTTTTTGTCTCATATTTTTCTTGAGCTTTTCTCACCGTTTCCCATAGCTCTTCAGGCCAATTTTCTTCCACAATAGGGGTATATGGTCAAAAATATTTCAGTGATTCATCAGTGCTATTAGGCACGTCTCTTGCATCCTCTACATCCGGCAAGGATTTAACGTTTTCTATCTTGTCGGGTATCCTTTGTTCAATTTTGTGAGGTGTTTCATTGTTTGGTGGTTTGATTACTCTATCCCCCACTTCCATAGGTGGAGGATCCAGTAAAGCTTGTGTAGTTTCAATCAGCTGTTTGCACATCTCTAGTCTCTGTTTTTCTATCTCTGGATATGGATATGTCATCCACCTTTGCTCTAGAGTCTGTCTGTTCTTCAATCTTGCTTCATATGCTTGCAAGATTGCATCTAAGGGTTCATTGATCTCATCTACCAATACCGACCCTCCTGAGCTTGCACTTCTTGGTCCCTCTGTTGATTTTAGAGAGTCGTACTCTCTTTGTTGTTTAAGTTGCTCTCGAGCTATCATTAGCTCAGCTTCTACATCTTTTTGTTTTCTCTCACGTCTAGCTTTCATTTTCGCTCTTCGTTCTTTCCAAGGATTATCACGAATGACGCTAGACTTGTAAGTCTTGATTTCTTCCTGATTTTCATTGTTACTCCTGGGCTGATTGTCATTTCTCCTTGCTTGGGCTCTCGTCAAGACCTTAACAGGAATCGGAGTTTTGTTTTCTGACCCTCCACTAGAAGGCAGCGCTCCCAGCATATTCAAGGTAGTTTTTTGCTCCTTTGCTCGGGTTTTTAGGACAATCAGGGATCAAGTGAGTAATTCCACACTCGGTGCAATATGCGTTGACCCTAATGATTTTGTCATGAGGGCAGTCCCTCAGCCAATGGTCTCCACCACACTTGTAGCATGGTCCTTTAGGCTGTTGAGGTGCTCCTGGAGCTCCTCTTTGTTGGTGTGCAATTCTTTGCCCGCTCATGCCTCCGTTGGCTATGAACAACAGTGTTCTTTCATCCAAGCTATATCTTCCTTCCCCCGCTGCCTATGCAGCAGTTGGTGGTCCTGTATTTCCTATCATGCTCCATGGTTCTGGTGTAGAGGGTTCTTCCTGTGGATAATAGACAAAGTTCACTGCATATCCATTGGGCTCGTCGTAGTATGCATGCATAGGTACCAAAGCCTTCTCATCCGACTCAGTTACTGTGGGTGTGTATCTTATGCTGATTGGTCGTAATCCTGGTAGGGGTGGTTGTTGTCCCAACACTGGTTGTGGTTTTTCTACACCTACAGGTCCTGGTAGGTTGCCTGTCTGATATCTAGGCATCGGTGGGACTTGAGGGGATGTCACCTGAGCTTGCGGAGCATATGGTCGTTCTCTCACATATCCCTTGTTATAATAACACTCCTCCGTCCCATGGTTTGTCCCTTTTTGTTCAATCGCACACCATTTTGGTTGTTTAGCTTGTGGTTTGGAATACAAGTTAATCTTTTTAAGCACTTCCTCTACAAGCTGCTCTTGGCTTACCTCTACTTGTCCTTTCGGTGTTGTCTTAGCAGACTTGCTTCCGCTTTGTTGCGAGGAAGAATCATCGTCAAGATCCTTGAACTCACCCTCTTTGTAGACCGCACAATTGTCCACAAGGTATAGATCTTCCTTGGTTAAATCATTCAAGGTCGTGCTCCTTTTCATATGTAAGTCCTTCTGAAGATCTGCATTCCTTAGTCCTTGGATAAATATAAGCATAAGTCTGGACTGAGTTGGTAGTTCTTCCACGGGGCAGAACTTAACATATCTTTTTAATCGGAGGGCTGCCTTTCGCACAGACTCTCCATCTTTCTGTTTGAATTTATGGATTTGTGAGACTGTATTATGAGCTATTCCCCTTTGTGATAATTCCTCGATAAACTCGTCAAACACTTCCTCCATAGACTCAAAGTCTCTTCGCTCCACAGAGTCAAACCATGTAGCAGCATCATCCTCTAAGGTTAAACCGAATCCTGCAAATTGGGTAGGAAAGTCTAGCACCTCTTCAACTCTAATTACACGCACAAAGGCTGCTACATGATCTCTCGGATCCCTGCTTCCCGTATATTTCTTGTTTACCCATTTTTGCACTTGAGAAGGTCTAATTCTACGATGGTCTACAAATCTCATCATGGGATCTCCCCGTCCTAGTCGATATACCTCCTCTGGTCTTCTGTAGTGGCCAGGTTCCTCTCCCAATGGTGCTTCTAAGCCATAATTTCTAACACTTCTCGCAAGAGATGGTTCATCTCTCCGAACTCGTTCTAGGGGTGTTCTTCCAGGCTCAATTGACCCCTGAGTATTTGGCTTACTCTCTCCTTGATACTGTGCATAGAGTGGTGGTTCTTGTAAATCCCTTAGCCCTCGTGCGGTTTGATAACCCTCTCGGGTTCGGTCTTGTTCTAATGTAGCACTCTGTTGAAGCCATGCCTGCAATGATGGATGAGTAGCTGGTTGGTCCTGGTAGTTGGACGTCGGTTGTCGGGTAGAATGTGAGGTAGCATCATACTCTTCTGAAAAGGGATTTGTCGACTTGCTAGGGGTGTAGGTGGCTCTTGGTACTTCGTCGGGGCCATAGGTCGATGCCCCCGGAACTGTTGCCTTTTCAACCTCCTCCAGGAGAATACGTTTGTATTCTCACCCGTATCTGTCAACAAAAACAATATCCTTCCCCATAGCAGTTTCATAAGAAAATAAGTAAAGAACCTTGTCTTTGCTTAATTGGTTTGGGTAGGGTTCCTTGCATCGAAAGTAAGAGACTATTCCCTCGCTTTCATGCTTGTAAATCCCTACATTCTCATTATAGGTTGGGACCCTGGTTGTTTTCTTATCATACATAAAAAGCGCTCCAGGTCGATCAATGTTAGGAGGCGGTTCTTGGGTTTTTGTCCCTTTTGCCACGTTATCCCCATGTCTGTTGTAATCCTCAGGGTTATTCACTATCAGATAGTGGTTCCCCTTTTCATCTCGGAATCTGTCTCCATCATCATAGACTCAAATTATCTCTAGTCTCTGAGCCGGTCTTTCTTCAATACAAATACACTTGCGTCCCCGATAGTCAGAATAAACTAAGGCTCCCCTCGAGTTAGTTCCTTCCAAGAAGATTATAGTGAACTTGGTTTCGTTTAAAGGACGTAGGGAGGTGCTCCCCACTGGCATTGGTCCTTCACCTTTGAAACCTCCTGGCTGTTGACTCCCCATCATGAAGAAGGACTTTTTTGACGAAGTGTCAGTATCACTACCCTCTTCAATGATCGGTGCTAATGGGTCTAGTCTCGTCTGAGTTACACTCTCTTCGGTGGACGTGGTGCTTACTTGACTTTTGACACTTTTAGCTCCCGACTTAACAAAGGCTCCAGACCTTAAATACATAAGAATGAAAGCTGGGTTGCAAACTTAAATCTTACTTGGACTCCTTCTTGTGCGGCTTTGTGATGATCTCCTTCTGGGATCTACACAAGGATGGTTAGTGTGTTCACATGGGTTTTCCTTGAATTACCAAAAAATCTTTTAAGTATGTACAACAACCACTTAGTCAACCTTCTGGTGGTCCAATTTCAAATATGAAATGATGGCTGGGATCTATATGGAGAGTATGTCCTAGCAGTATAGTCACAAATTGAAAAATATGTCTGAATCACTACTTTCTTAGTCTATCGCGATAGACCAACAATTTGCTCAGCACAAGTCAATTCAAAATTGTGACTTCACCCTTGAGTTCCAGTTACCCTCTATAGCCTATCCCTCAGGTTTTATGAATTTTGGACACTTGGGTTGAGTTTTGGTCCCATTTTAGTATTTTAGTCAGAGCCTGATTCTCTATCTGGGCCTTAGATTGACTTTCAGTGGTCTAAATGCCTTGAAATTTGGTGTGTGTGCTGTATAGGCTCTGATAAAGCTCTCCCTAGGGGAAATTTGGAAGATATGGTCCTTAGCAGCAGTTTCCTTAGTCTATCGCGATAGACTGGCAATTTTCTCTATTTTTAGCATTTTTCTCAAGTTTTCTCCACAGCTGGTTCAGCCTCTCCTTGTGTAGTGCATTGAAAAATTTTGGCACTGTTTAGACATTTGCTCAAAGCCTTCTTGCCCTTGTCTATGAATTCAGACTCTAAAACACCAGTTTTGAAGTTTTGTGGTCAAGATGGTGTTCAGTTTCACTCAATTTTTGTGAGTACCCTTGTATTGATGTGTTAAACCTATGGTATAAAGGTTTTTTCCTTGTTGTTAGTCAATCACCACCTTCATCAGTCTATCGCGATAGACTAGGCAGAGAGCAATGGGGATTTAATTTTTGTCTGTTTTTGCATAGTTGTGTTCCCTGTGCCCATATAAGTCTATCCCCCAAGTTTTATGAAGTTTGGACTTATTTTGACCTTAGACTCAAGCACTTCACAAATTTCACTCTTCTATGGTAATTCACAACTCAAATGCACTTGAAGTGATGCAAATTTGATGACACTTCATCTTAAACTTGTGAATATCAGTCGTACCACCTGACACAGTCACTTTACCCTAGGCTAATGGTTATATCTCTTCTTGGCCTCTTTAGGTTCACTTAGTGTTTTCTTATGACAATCACCTATTTCTTTTTGTTGGTTTTGGTCACAATTTTTATGTTTTCTCAAGTGTTGGATCATAAATTTCAATGTCTACTTTTTTCACCCCCTTCAAGGGTATATGGTGTGGGTTTTGCTTTCAAGGCAAGCAAACAGCCTTATTGTTGCTTCATTTTGTTTGTTTTTTGCGTTTTTACAGCGTTTTTCTACTCTATTTCTACACAAGTATAACAAGAACTCAAAACCAAAAACCATAAATCCACATTATCCTACTTAACTAAATCTAACTAGTTGCAGACCCTCGGCAAGACACAGGCTTCCTGGCTATCCACTAGACCTAAGGATACTCTATCCTGGATCTTGTTCTAAAAGTTTAAGCTCTCTCTAGTCAAAACTAAAGTAAGCTAACCATCACACGAGTGACGTAGATCTCCCTACAAAGGTCTTGTGTCCCCAGCAACGGCGCCAATGTTTTAGGGCATAACTACTCCCCTGTTCATACTCACAAGCACGACAAAGACAACATACTTATCATCCGATGACACGACTAACCCGTAGGTACACGTAGGCAATCTCGTTAGCTTGTCAGGCTGAGACCAATCTACACATACGCACTTTTATGATGCATCAATCACTAACCCTGGTAGAAAGCAACCCACTCTATCCCTAACCGCTCACAACAGTGTTTACACTTCCAATGAACTCGGAATCGCATCAAACCTTCTAGGCACCATCCTCTCACTAGGATATACTTACCTATAAGTCTAATCTCACCAGATTTGAACCCTAGTTATCTCGAATATAGTCGCGATAGACTAACAGGTCATAATCCAAAAGTGGGCGAAACTTAAGTTCATGAGTATCTTTGTGTAGCTAATCTCTTTCTCATTCCATAAAGCACTTGATTGTTGAAAACAGACACTGTTTGTGCTAATTACAAGCAAAACAAGCTCGAGGAAGGATCGATCGCGAACAGCTCGAAAATGTGAATGTGTGGCGTGGGCGCGCAGCTCTCGGAGAGACTACCACGATGGTGTAGTCACGTCGTGAATCCGGTGAGGGAGAAGCGCGTAGCAAAGAGGATAAGACTCTCTCTCTCTCTCTCTCAGACTCGTACGACACATGATTAATATTAAAAAACAATGTTATTCAAAAATGGTTTTAAGGTGACTTTTATACTTTAGTCACCTTAGCTCAAAAATGTACATGGGGTTCTCTTAATCATTATTACAAAGTGGGAACAAAATCTGAGTCCTGACTAACTGATTAATCTTTACATGACCCAGACGAATGGATCAAAATGATAAGACGTCTTTGACTTAAAATGGGAATTTGATATGCTTTACAAGATGGCCTCATTACAACAGTTGGACAAATGGGGCTCCAACATATTATTTCCCATTCATCCCTCTGAGTCTCCAAAGTCAAAACCATGGCCTCTTGGTTGCATCTTGCACTGAAAACAACCCTGCGACTTTGCTCCTGGGGTAATAGAAAAAGGAGTGTTCTTTAGAGCCTGTGTAACCAACGTCCTCTCCCCTGAGCTTTCCCGAGCCTTTCATGGAAACAAAGTAATGGTACGACTCTTAGTGTCAATTTTAGACATGCCTGTCATCGAAGGAAAAAGTGGCAATTTCCCAACCGATTGCAATTTCTCATCAGTGCATGCTGCAGATTTAATCCCTTGACCCATTGCAGCTTTAGACTTATCCCCAAAAGTCATCTCCCAATCCAACTTCCACCGTTTAGCTTCACTATTACTTTGCATATCCAGACTTTTGACAAAACTAGGTGGTGGTGGAGTTAAGGGTACCTGTACCACATGGGATAAGATAGCTTGCAGGTAGGGTGAAACTTTTGTAGCAGAAGGAAACCTGCACTTATCCCATGGCTCTGCCAACTGCAATCTGTCATATATGAATGACGCCCAATCCACCTTTTGGCCCCACTCAGCATAGTAAATAGGGGAAAATGCTTCTTTGGACATGTAGGCTGTTTTTGCCAACAAGCAAACCTTATCCAGATACCAGAACGGGTGAATACTATGGAATTTATCGCAATTCTGCACCATGTAATATGCCCTGCTACCTTCTGGCTGGCCGAACTCCGACCTCATCACCACGTCTGTCACCTTCTTCATTTTATGCAAAGGATTATGAGAAACCGGGAAGACTTTTGCGACCAATTTTGGGGAAATATCTTTCTCTTCCATGATGTACCCAACGTTTTCTCTAAGGTGGCAGAGATGTTGTTCTGCACAACCATTTTTCTCCTAGAGTGCCCAAGGTAGGCACGCATACTCGTAAAGTCCAACCTGGTGTAGCCAAACTGCACTGTCTCTATCATGAACATCAAACTTTTCATCAACTTCCATCTCCTCCAATGCTTCTGCACCTCTCAACTCTGCACCCTCGCTCTCCTCCACACTCTGTATGCTCTCCCTGCGGGGGTGCAAAAGCTCTGCCATAGCGATCTTCATAGAACACATCTGCGACATCTCTTCACCACTACGATCTTGCTATTTAGCAATTGCGGGCTTCCTTAAGCTATTAAAAGACATGACTTCTGTGGTGATGGTGAACTGACGTGCAGTGTCAAAGCTACCTTTGGCTTAAAGCACGGGACGCTTGCATGCAAAATAATCATGACCTTTCACTTCAAAATGTGTGATGCCTAACCCATGATGGCCCTTAATCTGAGATTGCATGTTAAGACAATGTGCACGTACAGTGATGAGACCCCTCACTTCAAGGTAATCTCCCTTTAAGATATTCCACCCCGTGAACTGATGACACTTGGGATGACATACCCGCGGTAATGTGTCACACAATACATTTCTGCTGCGGTTTATTCCCAAAACAATCCCCTGTCAAAACAAAATCCGATAACATTCCGCAGCACTGACTCACTACCAGACACCTCACATTCCCCAGTATCCTCCAAATATTCCTCCTTGAACTTTGGCACTGCTTGCACCCATTTCACTGCAATCTCCTCAGCTTTATTCACCATCCATTTTGGAACTTCAGGAATCTTGCCATACAATTTCTTCAACCTAAAGCCATTGATTGGTTTCAAAACAGGTGTACCAAAAACATCTCTCAATCTGCACGTGCCTTGGCCCAACTCTTCCACAATTTGATAAGGCCCAAAATATCTTAGCTTCAATTTCCTTGGGTGGGCCCAATTTTGAATTGTACATCACCCAATCACCCTTCTGAAATTTTTTGACACTTTGAATCCGATCCTCATCCAACTTCAACAACTCTCTTTGTCTACACAACACAGAATCCTCACGGCAAAAGAAGCGGTAAACACCCCATACGACATCTCTTCAACTAGGGTGGGTGGGTGGGAAAGAACAAGATGTAGGTCAACATTCTCCTCCTCAAGAAGACATTGGCTAGAAGTGGCATCCTCTACTAAATTGGCTGAAAATCCATCCCAAATGCACTCATCAAGAGTTGCATTCTCTCTCATCACATCGCTTGAAGCAATATCCTCAAGGAAAATACCCTAGTCTTCATCCACTTCATTGCTCAAATGGCCTAAAAATTCATCCCAAGTTCTATAAAAACCTAAAGGCTCACCAACATCATCATCAATGCTCAAGGTTTGGGTAGCAATAGACGTTAAAATAACCCCCTTTTTTGGAATCCTCCGACATGGATATGCAAGCATCCAAAATGGCTGCGAGAAAAGAAACCATCCCAAAAGTCAGGTATACCCAAAAGGAAAAAACAAGCTCCATCTTTGGGAATCGTGGGTACTTTGCTCAAGCAAAAACGCTAGAAGCTGGGTCCCACCGGGCGTGCCACTGATGGATATTTTTCTAGGCATGGTCCATGGAGTAGACCCAGACAAAGATAATCCTCAAACCCCCAACCCAATCCCACCAACAAGAGACTATGGTTGGAGATGTGCTACTAAGATCTGCTGCCAAGGAATGTGCAATGCAGTCTCAGTGACACACCATATCGATTATTATCCACAAACAAAGTGATCACTTCACCATCCATCAGAAGAGAGAAAGAGAGAAGAATTTTGTATTTATTTCCAAAGGGAGAGAGAAAAATGAGAAGAGCACGAGACACTATGAGAATCATCGTGGAATTTGAATATTGAGAATATCTTTTTTACAACATTTTAACAAAAACTTATCTTTCGTCTTCAAAAAATTTTGTCGAGGAACTTTTCATAGGCTCCAAAATTTGAATGATGGCAAATTTGTCTTATAGCCTATAGGGCAATGCAACAAGGCTTACACCCTATAGGGCAACACAACAAGGCTTACATCCTATAGGGTAGCGCGGTCTGCAATTGATTAGTAGCTCCAAACACTCGCTCTCTCTCCATCTCTCACAACAAAGTCTCCTCTCTCTATAGATCAGATATGGTCCACCAGCAGAGCTCTCTCTCCATCTCATTCAGCATCCCAAGAAAGTGCCCTCATTCTCTCTCTTTCGGCCTTCCTTGGCTATGTGCACCCAAATGACGAGAGAAAATCTCTCCCTCTCTATCATTCTCACATAACATCGCGACCAACTGTAGTCCTTGCTCTCTCTTTTATCTCAACAACTCTCTTTGATAATGCAATGAGAGAAACTCTCTCTCCTTTTTCCTTTTGGCAGCAACCATTGAACCCAGGTCCCTCTCTCACTCACCCACGGCTTCTTCCTCCCTATGGGAGAGTCCCCTCAAATGATTGATGAGTCTTTTTTTTTCTTCACCTCTTTTCGATTCTCTGCAGAAAAACCAAAGAGATTCTCTCTCTCTCTCTCTCTCTCTCTCTCTCTCTCTCTCTCCCTCTCTCTCTCTCTCTCTCTCTCTCTCTCTCTCTCTCTCTCTCTCTCTCTCTCTCTCTCTCTCTCTCTCTCTCTCTCTCTCTCTCTCTCTCCCCCCTTTTCTATCTCTCTCCTCGTTTCTCTACACAAAAGGTCTTTGACCTCATGCTAGCCACAGAGAGATTCTTTTTCCTTCCCTCATTTACAGCAGGCAGGCCCTCTTCTCTACTCATTCTCGGCAGCCTGCCCTTCCTCTCTTGTTGGCAGCTTGACGACACTCGGCATGGCAGCAAACACCCCCTCTTTATCTCATCACTACATGCTCTCAAACTCATCCCCTCCCTACATCCTCCTGCTAGAGATTTCCCTTCATTGTGACTTAGCTCCTTCATAGGCCGATAAGCTCACCTCATAGAGTTAACCATTTTTATTGCCACGATTATCTCACTAACCGTGTGAGTGTTTCCATGCCCTAGCCGGGTAGCTCATCCCTCCGTATTGACTATTTTGTTGGTCATTGGAGCTATTGCAACGATGGGACCTCCAGCAATTCCATGGGTAGAATTACATTAATCCTGAACACAAGGTTAAAAGGAGTGGTCCCGATGGAAGTTTTAAAAGCTACCCTGTAAGCCCATAATGCATTGTGTAGCTTTTGATCCCAGTCATTTCTTGAGTTGCTGAGTATTTTGGTGAGCACCATGCATAGGATTTTATTGGTAAACTCGGCTTTTCCATTAGCTTGTGGGTGATAGGGTTCTGATTTGCGATGGATCACAATGAATTCGTCAAGTAAGCTTTCAATGATGTTGTTCAGAAAGTGTGTTCCTCTATCACTAACTATTTCAATGGGTAGACCATTTCTGGTAAAGTTATGTTCGAAGAAGAACTGAGCCGTAGTCTATGCGGCATTTTTCTGTCTTGCCTTTGCTTCCGTCCATTTGTTCATGTAATTTGTTGCTACTATTATGTATTGTGTGTGCGTCCTGTATGCAGAGGTATGATGGGGCCATTAAAGTGGATGCCCCATTTTGGCAAAAGCGCATACTCCCATCATTGGCCATAATGGCATTTCATCTTTTCATAGTGGTGGTTTTTGTAAAGAATGAGGATGCAAGAGAGCTACACAAGACAAGCACAAAGCACACAGAGATGGAAAGCTTCTTCTTCTTCTTCACAGAAAAGAGAGTACAAAATGACTAAGTGCTAAAGCTGAAAAGTAGCACATATGTACATGCGGTCACTAAGTGTGAACTCGCTAGAAGCGTACTAGGCTGGCACTATAAGTGTAGTCCAGCTGTAGAATCACTGGCAGAGATCCTCCGTGTCGGTCACCTAACGCGCCACTGAGTAAATGCCGTAAGCGGCCAAGACCCGTAGTGGATGCCAGCTCAAGGTGTAGAGCTCGACATCTCAACACTCCCCCTTGAGCTCTGCATGTCGCAGAGTCCAAGCATAGTCCGGAAACGTCGAAGCTTCTCAGCTCCAAGGGCCTTGGTAAAGATATCCAGTATCTGCTCCTCTGTGCTGACGTAGACCAAGTCGATGTCGCCCGCCAACACTCGCTCTCGAACGTAGTGGTAATGGACCTCTATGTGTTTGGTCCTGGCATGGAACACTGGGTTCCTAGCCAACTGCATGCTGCTGAGGTTGTCACAATGGATGAAAATCTGCTGGTCCACCTGCACTCCCAAGTCCTCAAGTAATGTGCGTAGCCAAGCTACCTCGCACGCCGCAACTGTTGCACCTCTGTAATCGGCCTCTGTGCTCCATAAAGCAACCGTAGGCTGCTTTTTGCTGCTCCAAGTAACAACAACACTCCCAAAAGAGAACATGAAGCCACTCGTAGATCTCCTATCAACAATGCTACCTGCCCAATCTACATCTGTATACCCATACAATGCTAATGGTGCATCTGCTGCATAGAACAATACGTAGTCAAGAGTACCTTGCACATACCTAAGTGTGCGTCGTACTCCATCCAAATGTGGCTTCCTCGGAAGCTGCATGAACGTCAATGACTCTCCAAGCCTACTGTGTAGCTCAAGTCTGGCCTCGTGATAGTCAAATAGATTAGACTACCCACAATCTTCCTGTACATGTTGACATCCTCAACAAAATCACCCTTCTCTGCACTCAGCTTTGCATTCACATCCAAGGGAATAGAAATTGGCTTACAATCAGCCATACCATACTTTGACAACATGTCCAAATCATACTGTGTTTGTGATAGCCATACACCCTCTGGAGTCCTGATCACCTCAATGCCAAGAAAGTAGCGCAACTCGCCTAAATCTTTCATTTCAAACTCCTGTTTGAGAAGACCCTTTACATGGTCAATCTCCATAGCATTGTCACCAACAATAATAAGGTCATCTACATATATGGTAATGACCACAATCCCCACATCACTCTCACGTACATAGAGTGAATGATCAGCATGAGCTCTCCTAAAACCAATACTGACAAGATACTTGGCAATCCTGTCATACCATGCTCTAGAGCCCTGCTTCAAACCATACAAAGCTTTGAGAAGTCTGCATACATAATCTGGGTAACCTGGATCGACATAACTAGGTGGTTGATCCATATACACTTCCTCTTGCAACTCACCATTCAAGAAGGCATTCTTTACATCCATTTGATGCATAATCCATCCTCTAGATGCAGCCACTGCTATGACAGCTCTCACAGTCGTCATCTTTGCCACTGGAGCAAAGGTCTCCTCATAGTCTATGCCATACGTCTGTGCATAACCCTTTGCGACCAGCCTTGCCTTGTGACACTCAATGTTACCATTAGCCTTATGCTTGGTTTTATACACCCATTTACAACCAATAGCTTTCTTGCCACTTGGCAATGGCACCAACTCCCATGTGTCATTTGCTTCCAATGCAGCCATCTCTTCATTCATTGCATCATCCCAATGCACATTTCCAACTGCATCCTCAAAACATGTGGGCTCCACATCCTGTATCACCTTAGCCATGTAGGCTTGGTGATGCGCTAGATACCCATCATAAGTCAATTTCTGAACTGGATTTCTAACTCTATTAGATCTGCGCGGTCCTGGGTCACTCCTTTGCCCTCTAGAATCTTCTTGTACTTTCCTTACACCAGGTGTCCTGACAGCCGGAATTCCAAATTCCTCATCAAGACTTTGTTCAGAATCATCTGAATCCATGTCTACATGTGAAAAAATTGATGATGCATCAACCATAAAGGGAGGTTCATCAACCTTTTCCTTTCCTTTTCGTGATACATTCCCTGTACCTGTTGGTGGAGTAACCTACGTACGTAGTCTACCATTCCATGGTTTCTCAACTGAGCCACGAGAAGAGGACTCTTGTGGTCCACTCAAAACCTGTGACTATGGCCTCACATTTTGTACAACCACATCATCTTTTACATCAGCCCCAATAGTGCCATGTGCATTACTGTACAAGCTACTCATCTAATCAAAGACTACATCTCTGCTCACTCGTAATTATCGTGTAGTAGGATTGTAGCACCTGTACCCCTTTTGTTCAAGGGAATATCCCACAAGAATACATTTCTCTGCTTAAGGATCCAATTTCCTACGCAACTCATCTGGTACATGCACGTAAGCTATGCAGCCAAACACTTTCAAGTGTGCCAAATCAGGCTTTGTACCTGTAAACTTTTCCTCAGGTGTTACATCATGCACCGCAGCTGTAGGTGTCTTGTTCATAATGTACACAGCTGTATTTACAGCTTCAGCCCAGAAATGATGAGGCATGTTCTTCTCATTCATCAATGCACGTGCAACCTCTGCAATGTGCCTGTTTTTCCTTTCTGCGATCCCATTCTGTTGTGGAGTATATCTGCATGTAAACTGCCTGCGTATACCATGCATTTGCAGAAAATCTAAAAAATCATTGGAGAAGTACTCTCCCCCTCCATCTGACCTCAATGTCTTGATTTGCATATTTGTCTCCTTCTCAATCATGACTTTGAAGTCTTGAAAGTGACCAAACACTTCAATTTTGTTACACATGAAGTAGACCCATATTTTCCTTGTATGGTCATCAATGAAAGAGACATAATACCTGCAACCATGTATACTTGCAGTATCGGTTGGACCCCAAACATCTGTGTGCACCACCTCAAGTGGATTTTTACATACATTGCGCTCATGTGGAAATGAGCCCTTTGATTGTTTTCCAAACTGGCATGCCATCCACACTTTATGCATACCATCCACCTTGAATTTGGACAAACCTTTTACAATCTGTTTTGATTGCATGCTGTGCAATCTCTGCTCATTGACATGGCCAATGCGTTTGTGCCAAATGTCAACATCAGCCACAACACCTGTGCCCTGTGGAAATAATGCAACTTTTACCTCAGGCATGTCTACATTCAACGTAAACATTCTGCCCACACATTTGCCCTCTGTGATCAGCTTACAGCCATTCTGGAAATCTTCTACATAACAGCCATTTGGATTGAAGTGAACCTGCAAACCCTGCTCAACCATTTGTCCAACAGAAACAAGATTCTTTGTAATGTTTGGGACATGAAGTACATCTGCTAAGTACTTTGATTTCCCACTCTTCGTATTTAGAGGTATGTCCCCTACATGAGCAATGGGGTGAGCTGTGTCGTCTCCTGTCTGCACATAGCCTGACACATCTGGTTTGCGCATATCTCTAAACCACTCTCCACGAGACGTCATGTGATTAGAGGCACCTGAATCCACATACCAAACATCATCTTGGGTGGAGTTCTCTGCAGTTATTGTATTCATTACATGCTGCATAACAAACATGCACTCGTTTTTGCTGTCATCTGCATCTCTGCTAGTAGATGCATAGTTGCCCTATTCTCTCTTTCCACTTGCTTTTCCCTTTGGACAGTCACGTGACATGTGACCTCTTTCACCACAAGTCCAACATTCTCTGCTATCTGGAGTATGTTGCTGCCTGCTTGATCCTGCACCATGACCTCTTTGACTCCCCCTGCCTTGAGACTGGTTTCCCCTGCCACCTGTATTGTTTTGATTTGATTGACCTTCCAGAAATTGGCCCTTGCAACCCCTTGGGCCTCAACCACGACCTCTACCTCTACCTCTGTTGGAGTTAGAATAGAAGGCCTGTTCAAAATTATTTCTGCCATGAGAAGAAGATATGTCAAGGTTCTTCTCCTCAAGAATAAGCATAGAAATCAAATCTTGGAACACGGGGATGTCGTCTCTTGTATTCATGGAAGACCTAAAATGTACATACTCATCTCCTAGACCATCCAAGCATGCACGGACAATGTCATCGTCTACCACTCCTGGCCT
Source organism: Adiantum capillus-veneris (assembly GCF_014529385.1). NCBI lineage: Eukaryota > Viridiplantae > Streptophyta > Polypodiopsida > Polypodiales > Pteridaceae > Adiantum > Adiantum capillus-veneris. The sequence goes on along the minus strand of NC_140959.1, from coordinate 116,269,325 downwards.
TGGTGTTCACCTCGAACACTCTGCCTAAGTTTCTCCATGCAATGGCGGGGGTTTCAGCATCCTGTAGATAGCCCATCATGCCATCTGTGATGCTCATAGAAAGCCAATACATCACTTTGCTCTGGCCTTGTTGCCAGTCCCTCAAAGCTTTCCTTTGTTCTGCTGTAGCATTTGCCTCGGGAATCTCTGGTTCCTTTCTATTGTCTCCTTCTACATAGTCCCAATAACCTTTTCCTTTTAGGAAATTTGTTATTCTGAACTTCCATGCAGGGTAGTTATTTTTCTCAAGCTTCTCAGTAACAATCTGACTGAAACCGTTAGACATCTTGAAGCACTAAGACAAAATAGCTGCAATCTGCAAAAACCTGCAAATCTGTTGAACCTGCTATCGTGGTACCTGTAACGCTTTCTACACTCAACGAGTGTCCACAATCAAGCGTACATACAACCATTGTACTTGTACAGTAAATCTCTGTATACTGCACTTTGGAGACCTGTTTAGAAACTGCATCTGGTCGTGGATTGCGAACGAAGGGATTGTGATGCTCTTGCTCTCTTAGCCTCTCTTGCCTGCACCAGGCTCTGATACCATGTAAAGAATGAGGATGCAAGAGAGCTACACAAGACAATCACAAAGCACACAGAGATGGAAAGCTTCTTCTTCTTCTTCACAGAAAAGAGAGTACAAAATGACTAAGTGCTAAAGCTGAAAAGTAGCACATATGTACATGCGGTCACTAAGTGTGAACTCGCTAGAAGCGTACTAGGCTGGCACTATAAGTGTAGTCCAGCTGTAGAATCACTGGCAGAGATCCTCCGTGTCGGTCACCTAACGCGCCACTGAGTAAATGCCGTAAGCGGCCAAGACCCGTAGTGGATGCCAGCTCAAGGTGTAGAGCTCGACATCTCAACAGTTTTGTGCATTGACATTCATCACATCTTTTGACATAGGCCTCTGCATCCTTGAACAGGGTTGGCCACCATATGCCTGAGTGAAGTACTAGCTTTGCAGTTTTATTAGCAGAGAAATGTCCCCCTAGCTAGCCTGAGTGTGCTTGTTCTAGGATAAAGAAATATTTGCTTTCTGTAGCACACAATCGTAATTGTTTGTCTTTTCCTCGCCTGTACAGTTGGTTTGCAATTAGCAGATAATGTTTTGCTTCTTCTTCTACAACTCTCATTCTTGCCTTACCCCATCCCTCTGGGAAGATCTGGTTTTTTAAGTACTCGTTTATGTGAGTACTCCATTTGGGTGCTTGTACTACTCGAAACAGGGTGGCATGTCGCTTTTTATGAATATCACATGATTTTACATAAGTATGGACACTGTTTTCCATGTTTTGCCAGTAAACTCCTAGTCTCTTTAGTTTTTGGTATGTTTGAATTTCTCTATTGTGAAACCCCATATTTTGTATATGAGCCTGTTTGAGGTAGTATTTGTATTAATCTAACTGTACACATAGTCTCAAAATCCCCTCCTTACCGTGCTTGTACAGTCGTCCGGATAAAAGATAGAGATTTCTTGTTCGATGTATGATTGATGGTTGTCTCTTTCTACCTGTAATAATCCAATTGTGAGTAGAGGGATGACCTTTTCACTCCATCTCGGAACCATTTCAATGTTAAATAGGTACAAAACTCGAAGATCATCCTCAATACCTTCGGGTGCTTCCCCATGGAACATCCTTAAAAGATGATCTGCTCGTGTGTGTGTGTGTGTGTGTGTGTGTGTGTGTGTGTGTGTGTGTGTGTGTGTGTGTGTGTACTCCCCTTTTTTACGACTACTGTGAAATCAAACTCAAGCAATAGTATAAACCAACGAACAATCCTTCCTATGTTGCAAAGTTTGTTTATCAAATATAACAGTGCTTGGTGATCTACGAAGAAAACAAAATTTTTTGCAAGAAGGTAATGTCTAAATTTTTTGAGAGCATATATCATTCCTAGACCTTCTCTTTGCGTAGTGGTATAATTTTTCTCCGCTTTGCTCAATTGCCTACTAGAGTAGCAAATGGAAAAATCCGTTTTCTTCTCTCCTAGATGGAGAGAAGAGAATGAATTTTCCCATTTTCTTCTCTCTTGGCTGGGGAAATGTGCATCCTATGGCATAGGCTGATGCATCAACATGAACGCGAAAGATTTTGCTCCAGTTAGGGGCTTGCAAAATTGGAGCAAAAATTAATCCCTGCTTCAATTTGTGAAAAGCCAGCTTGCATTCATCTTTCCATTCAAATTTAGCAATGAGGGCATACAACGGCTTAGCTGTTACAACATACATGTATATGAAGCATCTATAGTACCCACAATGACCCATAAATGCCTGCACTTCTTTCATTCTGGTTGGTCTCGTCGTGCAACAATTATTTGTATATTTTCTTGATCTGTGGAAATCCTGTTTTTGGACACAATGTGGCCCAAAATTCTACCTTGTCTTAGACACATTTTTCTAGGTTTAAGCAAATATGATAAGTTTTGCATTTCTTGAAGACTTCCTCTAGATGCGTTATGTGATCACTTCTCAGGTGAGAATGAAACACAAAGATCATCCATTTAAATCTCTAAAAATTGTCTGAGATATTTCTTCAATGCATGACTCATTAGTCTTTGAAAAGTGGCAAGTGCATTGGTTAGGCCAAAAGGCATTACCCTCTATGCAAATATGTCCCACTCTGTTGCAAAATCCGTCTTATGCTGATCTTCTGCTTTTATGGTTAACTAAATGTAGCCTAAAAACCCATCTAGAAAACTATACGCCTCCTTCCCCGCAACTCTCTCAATAACATGATCTGTTATTGGTAGTGGATAATTGTCCCTGATGGTGGCATCATTTACATGTTTGAGGTTTACACAGACATGCAATTTTCCATTCTTGGGTACTACCACAATCCGGGACACCCGATCGTTGTGTTCAATGATAAACTCCGCATCCTTTGGTTTGTCTATCTCCTCCATAATTTTCTTGGCAAAAGTCTCATTGTACGTATAAGGACGTTGTTGGATGGTCTAGCATCACTTTTAAGGGGTATCGTGTGCTGACAGATCTCTAGATCTATCCCCTTCAAGTCTTTGTATGACCAAGCAAACACATCTTTATACGGCCTGAGTGTGTCTATCAAAATTTGCTCTTCTTCTTTCGTAAGGTCTGTGGCAATGTATGCCGGTTTAGGTTTCTCGCATGATTCTGCTAAGTTTATGCATTTGGCTTTTTCAAGACCATCATATGAAGTTCCAGGATCTTTTGGGTCTCATTTGGAATTCTGCACTACAATTTTTCTATCCTGAATAGTATACTTTTGTAGTTGGAAGGTGCATCAAACTTATCATTGTTTGATTCATCATTAGTTTCCAACTTTGTCATCCGAACTTCTTTCACAGTTTGTTTCAACTCATTGTATTTATGTTTGCACTTAGTTTTGGACAACTTTGTGGCCTTTTCAGAAATATTCTCTGTATGTGGCTTTTGTTTGTTCTTCTTATTTAATTTTGTTTTGGTTGAGTCAAGTTTCATGTACCTCTTTGATATCCCATCTTTAAGGCAGTCAATTGCTTCAATCAACCTTAAATACTACATTTTGTCAGTTTATAAAGACTGAATATTCTTTTGTCTGGTTCTGCTTGTTCATGCATTTATTCAAATATCTACGCTGTCTTTAAGGATTTTGGTTTGGAAAGTCATAGTAGATCACTTGTTGATCCTTCCGTTTGATGTCCTGATTTGAACTACTAGAAAGATTTTCATACGCATTGTCTTCTAAAATCTTATCTATGGAGTCTTGGAATGCTTCCTCATTGTTTGGTCAAGGTCCTTACCAAGATCTCATCCACTATGCATTGGAAATCTGCAACCCCTTCTCTATTAGGGATTTCCAATTTTGATTTTGGACTTGGGCTAACACTCATCATCTGGAATGGAATGATATGATATCCTTCCTCATCACAGAATTTGGCAAGGTCTCCTCATTCATGCACACATCAAGAGTGACCAGTATCGTCTGCCACGGCCAAAAGGTTCAAATACCTCTTCCAAAAAGGTCTCTGGTACATATGACTCATCTTGTATTGACCTATCATGAATTCAATCCTCGTTTTTCAAACTACCACACTCAGAAGCTCCACATGTCCCATTGTGAGCTTTGTTTTGCATCCAAGCAGGTATTTCTCCTTCTTGGTCAGTTGTGGAGTTTAGTTCCTCCGGGGTTTGTTCCACATCTTTATAACTATGGTCCACAACACTGATCTTTGTAGTGACATCCTTGTTTCTTAGGTAAATAACATAGTCCCAATCTTGTACCATTTTGAGCTGGCGCATAAACGGTCTGCCCAATATGATATTGAAATTGCTGCTCTCATCAAAATTCATAATAGAAAATGTGTGTTCATATGCGATTCCGTAATTATGATTTGCTCTAAAATGCCAATAGGTCTCTCTAGGTACCCATCCGCTAATTGAAGTTTCATTCTAGTTTCCATGAGAGAAAATTTTCCCCATTTTTTCCACATTGCTTTGGTGGCTATGGCAATTCCGGCTCCACTATCCAATACTGCTACCGATTTTACGTCCTTGTACTCCTTCTTCACCTTCGCAATAGGCTCCTACCTTGGTCACCGGCATTGTCTCATGTTTAGTTTGTTTCAAGGTTTGGTTGTTAAGTGTTTTTAGAGAAACATTTGGTGGCGGAATTACCAGCCCTATTTTCTCCAAATTTTTTCCTTCCTCTTCTCAGATAGAGTTAGCGTACAATGGATAGGGGACGACATCAGCTCATGAAGAGTTTTGGTATCCATCATCTTAGGATTAACCTTCCATTCAGATGGTACTTTTTTTACTTCTGATCTGGTTTCATGGTTGCCAAAAAATGAAGCTAACGTCTTCAACAAGTGAGGTTTGTTGTTTTTCAATATGTTTGTACATGCATTACCATCCAGTGAGATCGAGTATCATTTGGGTAGAGCTCATGTTTGAGGTGGATCTCCGTTGATAGGGGCTGACTAAAGCGTTGCACTTCTATCTTATCTGTTTTGGATATGCCCCCACAGATCATGTGGCCATTGTTCTTCCACTTTAGGAATTGGCACAGGTTCTTGTGAATAAATTCCATCCGTCGTATTGGCTGCCAATCTTGTATCCAAGGGTGTTTCCTTTGTTAGGAAATAAGACGTAGCTAAATAGATTTTTGAGTAGATTACTTAATGGAGAGAGATAGATTTCACACACCAGAGATTATAGAGTAGAGAGAGAGAGAGAGAGTACACACGATATACGTGGTTCACCCAATGTGGGCTACGTCCACGGGAAAGCAGCCACTCGATGGCTTTAGTACTTCAAAAGAAGAAGTAGTTTACAAAGGGATTAAACCCTTGATAGAGCTCCCGCCTTGCTTCACTCTCACCACCTCACACTCACCTTGTTGCATCAACTTCACACTATAAAATGTGTGTAGAAATGGCCTCCTTTTATAAGCCAAAAGGGCTGCCCTCTCTTATGAGAGACAGCCATGTGTAGCCGCCCTTGTGCGAATAAGTCCAAATCGGACCCTCCAATCCGCCCATGTGTGGCTGCCCTTGAGAAGACAAGTTCGCTTTTGAATTCGGCCACCGGCCATTGACTTCCGACCACCGGCCATCGGTCATTGACTACCGACCACCGGCCAACCGACCGGTTGTTTTCCAACCACTCTCTGGCCGCCGTCCGGCCATAATATTCCGGCGAAAAGGAATATTCCAACGAAAAAAAAGTCTCGGGGGCCTCCGTCCCCGAGGCCTCTAAAGTTGCCCCTGATTCTTGTCCGTGAAAATTTTGGTTTCCGGTGAGTGGTTTTACTTCACGCACAATGGCTTCTCCTCATAATGGGGACCTTACAAATGTGCGCTTTTACCACAGAAAATTACAAGGGTAAATCAGGCTCCATACTTAACAATCTCGCACTTGGAGACTGATCTCCAAACCAAACCTGTGACTGCTTTCCATTCTGGCTTCTTATCCTTGAATGCCGATTGAAGATGAGCAAAAGCTCAACTTCTCCTTGTTGACCACCTTTGTAAACATGTCTGCAGGATTTTCACTTGTATGCACCTTTCGTAGCTTTAGCTGTCCCTCTTCCAAAAGAGTGCGTATGAAGTGATATCTCACCTCAATGTGCTTTGTCCTTGAATGAAAGGCTGAGTTCTTCGCAAGATGGATAGCGCTTTGGCTATCATTGTACAAGACACAATTGTCTTGTTTGAATCCAAGCTCTTCTAAGAATCTGTGAAGCCACATAATTTCTTTGCTTGCCTCCGTCATTGCTACATACTCTGCTTCCGTGGTAGAAAGTGAAACCACTTTCTGCAGCTTTGAAGCCCAGCTTACTGTTGTGCCTCCAACCGTGAACACATAGCCAGTAGTGCTCCTTCGAGTATCTTTGTCACCTGCCATATCTGCATCAGCATACCCTTCTAGAAAAATATCAGTTCCTCCAAAATACAAAGCATTTGCTGTTGTCCCTTTTAGATACCTAAGTATCCACTTCACAACTTGCCAATGCTCTTTACCTGGGTTGTCCATGAACCTACTCACAACTCCCACTGCATGTGCAATGTATGGCCTTGTCCAGACCATAGAATACATTAGAGAACCTACCGCTGTAGCATATGGAACTTCAGACATATAGGCTATCTCCTCTTGTGTCTTTGGACACATATCCTTCGTTAGTTTAAAATGACCAGCCAAAGGTGTAGAAACTGGTTTTGCATTTTGCATTGCAAACCTTTCTAGTACCTTATTGATGTAATCTTCTTGAGATAGCTTTATTGTCTTCTTCGTCCTATCCCTTGATATTTTCATACCAAGTATCCTCTTTGCAACACCTAAATCTTTCATAGAAAAATATTTGGACAGCTCCTCTTTAAGGTCTTTGATGTGCTGCATGTTAGCACTTGCAATCAACATGTCATCAACATACAACATTAGGATGATGAATTTCCCATCTCCCAAATTCTTCGTGTAGACGCAGTGATACGAGTTGCATCTTGTGAATCCATGATCCAACATCCATCGATCAAACTTCAAGTACCATTGTCTTGATGCTTGCTTTAAACCATACAAGCTCTTCTTTAATCTGCAAACCATTTTCTCCTTACCTTTTACTTCATACCCCTTTGGTTGAAGCATGTAGATTTCGTCCTCTAAGTCACCGTGAGGGAATGCTGTATTTACATCCATTTGCTCGAGATTTAGATCATGAGCAGCCACAAGGCTTAAGACAAGCCTACTTGAGTTCATTTTTACAACAGGAGAAAATATTTCATTGAAGTCAATACCTTTCTTTTGAGAAAAACCTTTTACCACAAGCCTAGACTTGTACCTTTTCTTCCCACCTTCTTCTTCCTTTAGCTTGTACACCCATTTGTTTTGAAGTGCCCGCTTACCTTTAGGCAACTCAACCAACTCCCATGTTTGGTTGCGATGTAGTGAGTCCATCTCCACTTGCATGCTCTTCGTCCATTGTTCTTTGGATTCATGTTGCATAGCTTCTTCGTATGATTCCGGCTCTCCAGAATCTGAGATCAAGAGATGGTTGAAGGAAGGAACAAACCTTTCTGGAGGCCTACTTGCTCTTGTAGATCTTCGGGGAATAGGTTGAGGCTCCTCATTTGGTTGACGTTGTTGCACATTGTCACCGTTTGCAGTCCTTGAGTCTTCACCGTCCTCAAGCTCCATGTACTCAGCACCTGTTTCTTTTGTTTGTTTTCTTTCCAAGTAATCTTTGTACATATTTTTTTCGTTAAAAATTATATCCTTACTCCTTAATATTTTACCATCTTCAGGATTCCATAGGCGATACCCAAAGTCTCCTTCTCCATAGCCAATGATGAAACACTTTTTGGACTTTGCATCTAGCTTTGATCTTAGGCTTCTATCTATGTGCATGAAAGTCTCACACCCAAACACTTTGAGAAATGCATAATTCACCGGTTTACCTGTCCATGCCTCTTCTGGAACTCCCCCATCCAATGCCGTTGAGGGTGACCGATTGATTAAGTATACAAACGTACTTACAGCTTCGTGCTCGTTCCATGATTTTCCTGTTCATCCTTTCCGAAATCCCATTTTGTTGAGGTGTCCTTGGGGTTGTCCTTTGCCTCCGAATGCCATTGCTAGCACAAAAGCTTTCAAAAGCTTGGCTGCAATATTCGCCTCCATTGTCAGATCTGAGGCATTTAGCCTTGGTACCTGTTTCATTTTCCACAAAGGCTTTCCACCTTTGAAGTATGGAAAATACATCGGATTTATTCTTCATGACATAAAACCATGTTTTTCTACTCGCATCGTCTATGAATGTTACATAGTACAATGAGCCACCAAGTGATGGTGTACTTGCCGGACCCCAAACATCAGAATGAACCAACTCAAGTTTTTTATTTTTTCTTTCATTTCCTGATTTTTGAAATTTTACCCTCTTTTGTTTACCATAAATACAATCTTCACAGAACTCTAAGTCCACTTCTTTCAAACCTGGTAGAAGCTTCTTTGTTTGAAGGATTTGCATTCCTTTGGCACTCATATGCCCAAGTCGGTAGTGCCACACCGCACTGTCAACTTCTGTAGTTGCTGCAGAAGCTGAAGGTTGCGTGCTAACAGTACACAAGTAAAGTGTACCGACTTTTTCTCCCTTGGCAACCACCAAAGATCCCTTTGAGATCTTCCACCGTTTGTTTCCGAATGCAATGTTGTGACCTTCATCGTCCAATTGTCCTATAGAGATCAAATTTTTGCGAAGAGAAGGAACATGCCTAACATCTTTAAGCTTCCATTCATTTCCGTTAGCAGTTTTGACAGAAACTGTACCTTTGTCGACAACTCACAAGCTTCATCATCTCCCAAGTATACATACCCAAAATTACCTTTGGTGTAGTCTTGGAAATGTTGCTTGTGTGGTGTCGCATGGAATGAAGCCCCGGAATCTACTATCCAGCAATTAGACACATTGTCTAATGAGAGAATTAGAGAATCTTGCTCTACTTTACCTGCCACATTGGCCTCCGATGTTGGCTTGTTGTCTTGAGACTCTGTCTCCTTCTTCTTCTTGGACCAGCAATCCTTCTTGATGTGGCCCTTCTTGCCGCAGTTCCAACATTCAAGAACTAACTTTGTGCGTGACTTGCTCCACCTTGAGCGATCACGACCCTTTTGGTTTTTGAACCTCTCCTTAGGCCTTCCTCTTGTTTCCACTGATAGTGCAGCACTTGATGATTCTGCTGTGCTTCTCCTTCGCATTTCCTTGCTTAGGAGAACACCCACAACATCAACAAACTTAAGAGTATTTGTACCAGAGATAGAATTACTTACAGCCATCACAAGGCTCTTCGAACTATCCAGTAGAGATGATAGTATAAGGAGAGCTCGCACTTCGTCATCGAAATTGATTTTCACCGATCGAAGTTGACTTATGTTTGTGTTGAAGTCATTTAGGTGTTCTGCAACTAAACCATTCTCTGTCATCTTTAGATGAACAAGCGCTGTATAAGAAATACCTTATTGGATGCCGATGGTTTCTCGTAGAAGTTGTCAAGTGACTTCATCAAGTCCTCCGTGGTCTTCATCTCCGAAACATTGAAGGCCATCGTTGACGCCAAGCTTAACCGGATTGTTCCCGGTGCCTTTCGATCAAGGACAATCCATGCTTCATCTGCCATTGTTGCAGGCTTTTTCGCAAGAGCGCCTAGTGGCAAATAGAGGTCCTTATGGTAGAGATAGTCTTCAATCTGCATCTTCCAATGTTGGTAGTTTTTGCCGTTGAACTTCTCAATCTTGAGCTTCCCTTCCTCCGCCATAACTCCCACTCAATTCAAGGAATCTTTTCCTTGAGATAACTTAGCTACGAGCAAACCTTGCTCTGATACCAGTTGTTAGGAAATAAGACGTAGCTAAATAGATTTTTGAGTAGATTACTTAATGGAGAGAGATAGATTTCACACACCACAGATTATAGAGTAGAGAGAGAGAGAGAGAGTACACACGATATACGTGGTTCACCCAATGTGGGCTACGTCCACGGGAAAGCAGCCACGCAATGGATTTAGCACTTCAAAAGAAGAAGTAGTTTACAAAGGGATTAAACCCTTGATAGAGCTCCCGCCTTGCTTCACTCTCACCACCTCACACTCACCTTGTTGCATCAACTTCACACTATAAAATGTGTGTAGAAATGGCCTCCTTTTATAAGCCAAAAGGGCTGCCCTCTCTTATGAGAGACAGCCATGTGTAGCTGCCCTTGTGCGAATAAGTCCAAATCGGACCCTCCAATCCGCCCATGTGTGGCCATTGACTTCCGACCACCGGCCACCGGCCATTGACTTCCGACCACCGGCCATCGGCCATTGACTACCGGCCACCGGCCAACCGAACGGTTGTTTTCCGACTACTTTCCGGCCGCCGTCCGGCCATAATATTCCGGCGAAAAAAAAGTCTCGGGGGCCTGCGCCCCCGAGGCCTCTAAAGTTGCCCCTGATTCTTGTCCGTGAAAATTTTGGTTTCCGGTGAGTGATTTTCTTTAACGCATGATGGCTTCTCCTCATAATGGGGGGGCCTTACAAATGTGCGCTTTTACCACAGAAAATTACAAGGGTAAATAAGGCTCCATACTTAACATCCTTTACCAAATCATTTGGTCTCTATCCCCGATCCCTCGCTCCTTTAACTCTTGAAATTTTTCACGGATTAACACCTCAGTTTTTGGAGCAGTCGGAACTGGTGGTTACATAAGCGCTTGAGCGGCTTGGATGAGCTCCTTGCACATCTTTAACCTCTCTTTTTCATACCCCGAGTGAGGGTATGTTAGCCATCTATCCTCTTGGGTTTGGTTGGGCTTTAACCTAGCATCATAAGCCTTTAAGATCGCATTCAAGGGTTCAATAAGGTCTCTTTCCATTCTCAATTGTTCCTCTGTTTGCAGTAATTTGGTTTCCAAAGCCTTTTTTTTTTCTTTCTTTTGGCTTTTATCTTGTCTCCTTTTACCTTCCACGATTTCCTAGGGGTTCTAACAGAATTTTTTTTTGTCTTGGTTTGGCTAACTGGGGCATTCCTTACAGCCTCATGTGCTTGGGCTCTCATTATTGCGTTTATTGGAATGGTTGGTTCTCTTTTTGATCCACTTGAACTTGGTACAATTTCAATTTTGTTCATGGTTGCTTTCCCTTTGTTATGAGGGTTTTTTGGACAATGTGGAATGAGATGATCATTTGTACACCCCTCACATAACCCAAAGAGTTTGATACGTTATCCTTTGTGTGGAAAACTCATTTCCCAATGATCATGGCCGCATTTGTAGCATGGTACTACTGGTGGTGGAGAAGCTTGTGGAGTCCCCATTGGTTATCCTGTTCTAGGAGGATATCCCCTAGGTCTGTAGTTCTTGGTTGCCATGAACATAAGCATATTTCATTGACCAAGTAATGGTTTTTTGTTGGTTGTGCTGTGTATGATGGTTCTGGCATCTCCTCAAAAACCATCCATGGAATTTGTCCCTCAGAAGCATAAGCATTACCGTCAAACCGGTATAGTCTAATTCTTCTTGGTATGAAACTACCTAGATCATACTCTGATCACAAGGTGCTTCTATAGGTTGTCAAATCCTTACCATGGCCCTGTTTTCCTAAGGTAAAGGAGGCTGATGCCCCAACATAGGTTGAGGGTTTTCCTGCCCTTGGATTGCGTTTTTTTGCCCTACTTGGTACCGTGGAGGTGTTGGTAACTATTGCCCTCCATGTGGCCCGTATTGTCTTTCTCTACCATAGTTTCTATTATAGAAATATTTGTGGGTTTCAGGTTTTTCCATTTTTGTTCAGTAGCACACCACTTCAGTACACGTGGTATGTTTACTTCTGGCCTTTGTTGAAGGTTGCACCACTACGTTGAATGATCTCCTCCACAAGTGTCACATTTTTGGGTGGGCTGTTGTCGTGTGTTTGGGTTCGTCCTGTTTCCTTGGTTCATCCTTCTGATCACTTCCTCGATCATTTGATAAATGTCCGGCACAGTTGGGTTTTGCCCGCCAGTTTCATTGTGGACTCACTAGTGGTTGAAGAGGTGCTACTCATCTTTTGGTCTGTGTCTTGTGTCACCTCTCCATATGCCTTGGAATTGTCTACCAGATACAATGCCTCTTTCATGACTTGCTCAAAAGTAACACATGCCTTTAAGTGCAAGTATTTTTGAGAGTGGCATTTTTCAATCCTTCTATGAAAAGGACTGACAGTCTCTCATCCTAAGGTAGTTCTCTAGCAAGGCATCTTTTTATGTATTGCATAAATTGAACCGAGGCTTCCCTCACCTTTTCCTTCTCCTTTTGTCTAAATGCATAGATCTAGGAGATAGTATTATGCTTAATTCCTCTCTTTCACTGAATTCTTAAAGAAGTTTCTTGATACTTGGAAATTCTAGGTTGTTTAAAGGTTGAAACTAGGTCAAACTAGCTCCTTCTAGAATCAACCCAAAGCCTTTATATTGCGTATGGAAATCATTACCTGTTTTTCTATAATTTTTTGTACGATGGTTCTGGCATCTCCTCAAAAACCATCCACGGAATTTGTCCCTCAGAAGCATAAGCATTTCTGTGAAACCCTCTCTCGTAGGTATTGTCTGATTCTTCTCGGTATGAAACTACCTGCATCATACTCTGATCACAAGGTGCTTCTTTAGGTTGTGAAATCCTTACCATGGCCCTATTTTCCTAAGGTAAAGGAGGTTGATTCCCCAACATAGGTTGAGATTTTTCCTGACTGTGGATTGCGTTACTTTTCCCTACTTTGTATCTTGGAGGTGGTGGTAACTGTTGTACTCCATGAGGCCCGTATTGTCTTTCTCTAACATAGTTTCTATTATAGAAACATTCGTGGGTTTCAAGGTTTTTCCATTTTTGTTCATTAGCACACCACTTTAGTACACACGATACGTTTACTCCTGGCCTCTGTTGAAGGTTGCACCACTGAGTTGGAGGATCTCCTCTACAAGTGTCACAATATGAAGGCTTTTAGTACAGTTACCTCTCTCGATCCACTATACTTTTTGCATACACATTTTTCCACTTGAGACGGTCGCATGCGTCTAGACTCCACAACCATCCTCACCACCCTTGGTGCTCCTGGTGTGGTCTCTCTAGGTTCATATTCTCCTCTTGGCACTATAATTGGTATCATATCCACCATACATTAATCAATTCAATCTTGTGTAATAGCCGGAGAATTTCTAGCTGTGTAAGTCAAATCAGGTGTTTCACTGCCCCTCTACGTATTCATAGAGGCCCTAGACCCTGTTGATCCCATAGGCCCTCTGTTCAGAAATCGTTTTCCAAAATAATATTCCACTCTGGTTCTTACTGGACTTGCATTCCTAGTTTCTGGTCTCGTGTGAGTAGTCATGGTTTTCACTTCTTCTGAGTTTACATAGTATTGGTGGAGTGGTCCCCCAAAATATGTATATCACTCTAGATCCTTACGCTCCATAGGAGAGAGTTTTTGGCCATACTTATCCATTATGACCACCTGAATACTTATCCCTTTTGTGTAAGTAAAAAAATATAGTTTTTTGCGGTCAAACAGTTCCTTGATGTGGGGTTCATCACATCTATAATAGAGTGTTTATTCTCCATTATTGAATTTATATAGCCCCACATAAGTGTTGTCTGTATTAAGCCACGCTGTCTCATTGGTGCGTCTGAGCACCGCATTTTGCTTGTCCATTTTGGGTGGCTCATTTGCTAACTCTTCATCTACCTTGTCCTTGGTGCTAGTCATCCCCCATTTTTCCACAATAAAGGGGTTGTGAACCACTAGGTACAACATTCCCTCTCTGTCAAAGTATATGTCTCTGTCATAAGCCACATCTACAAGGTCCTTGAACTCGCTTGGCTTTTTTTTCCAACTTAACACAGTAGCGGTCCATTCCATCCTTATAAATTTTGGCCTTAAGCACATTTGCAAATTGAAACTTTAAATACAACAATTTCACATCATATGCAGGTTGAGAAGGACCTGCCCCCATGGAAGTTGTTTCCTTAGGGTTCAACCTTTTGGACTCCTCAATCATTAGGGTGTATGATCTTTTTGAGAGGTGTTAGAAAAGATTTCCTCTAAAATGGCTTCTAAAGGATGCAGAGGTCTTTGATTCCCACTACCTTGAGTTGAGCGATTGCTCACTTGGTATATGATGCTACAATTTCTATTCTGGTACAATCTCCCTGATCACAAATACATAAAGAATTGATATTGCAAAATCCAAACCAGGTTACCTCATTAGCTATCCTGAATTCCCCGTTCTGATCTTACTTGTTGGGTAGTATTCTCTAGCACTTGCAACCTGTCCAAAAATGATTCATAGCTGTGAGTTTATAGCTGTTCCTGTTAGTTCTAGCTTTCAATCGACAAAATTTAACTAGGTTTTTCAATATTCCACAACTTTACTCACAACATCAATAATTTAGGTCCAATTTCAATTTTGAGAAAGCCACTAGGTTCCTAGGAACTACCTCTCTCTGTGGTCAAATTCTGCTCGTATGCTGACTTTGAGGAACATGGATCGCGATCCATGTTGGGAGGCCAAAGTGACTTTCCTTGGTACAATCAGATTCAACATGATTACTAGGTCCTATGGTATCAAATTTTTTGGAAATGGACTTTTGGATTGAGAATTAGAGCCATGTACCTCAGTGCCAAATATACTAAACCTTGGCACACAACTTGTCCTTGATCTATTGATGCTAGCTATATCGTTTTTGTGTAATTTGGAGTTTTTTAGGTCAACCAAAAGTCAATTTTAGGGTCTGTTTCAGTGGTTTCCCCCTTGACCTATTTTATTCCCTTTTGGCCCACCTTTTGACCTTTTTGATAAGAGAGGTTTATGAGAAAGTAATTCAAATGTTATCACTTTTCTACCTGTCAAATATCAGCTCAAAATTTCATAAAGGTACATGGATTGTGATCCATGTTTGTAAGGATTTTGGCATGACCTTTGGTGAGTTTGTGACAGAGGGTGTGGTGATTCTCTTTCCCAAATCTTTTTGGATTTGACCTACTTTTCCAGGTCAAAAGCAAGATTGTGTCTGCTGGGCGGTTTTTAGTAAACAACTCCTTTTTTGGTATCTTGATGACATTTTTTTACTTTTTTTGTTGTGGGTCCTTTTGAAAAAGTTTCTCCCTTAGTTCTCAGGAGTGCACTAGTCAAATTTCCCTTATAAATTTCTACCACAGGTACATGGATCGCGATCCTTGTTTGGCAACATCTGGTCATGATTTTTTGTATGGCTGGTTCCCTATTTTTAGTTGAACCCAATTCTCGCCCCTTTTTGAATCTGGACAAATAAAAGTTCAGTTTCCCCAAATTTTCTCACTTTTCACAGCCTTTGCTCTCCTTAACCTGGTTTCTTGATTTGGATGCTCTTTTAGCACCCTATCTCTCGCCAAACTCAAGAATCTGATGTCTGAGAGTCAGTTCTAAGCAAAGGAAACAATTTTGCTCACTTGGCTTGAAAGGTACATGGATCGCGATCCATGTTGGTCAGGAAAACTGGAAGAAATCTGCACATGCTGTCTCCTGCAAGCTTGTATATCCCCTTTTTGCCCAATTTTGTTGAATTTAATTCAGCTTTGAAGCTCTAACCATCAATTTTACAACTTTTCAGAGTTATGGACTTCGACACCAAAATAAGGTTTTGGATATTTTTTACCCTGATCCTTTTGGCCCCAATTGATGGTGGAATTTGTCACTTAGCCTACTCGCATAAGCTGAAATAGATGCACAACCATAAATGAATTTAACAATACAAAAACGACAACAAAGTGTATAGTGAAACAGTCCTTTCCAAGCATGGGAAAGTCAAAGAACAAAATAGTACTCTTTTGTACTTCACTCACAACTTTCTTTGCTCAAAAGGAGTAGCAATGGCTGGTCCTCAACTCCAGTCTCTACTAAGCACTAAACATATGTTTAGCTGCTTACTGTATATGTGTAAACGTAAAGGGTGTCAAAATATTTCGAAGGGATTTTTTATACAACTGAATCACTCACCACCTAAGGATTGACTTCCCCGGCAACGACGCCAATGTTAGCGGGTCGCCACGACAGACCTCTGTAGCATAGCTTTTTGTTACTAACATAATGTCAATATGTAAGGAAGCAACTCGAGATGGGGCACGGAGACTTAATGAGAGTGTCAATCTCATCAAAGTGAACTTAGAGGACTATTCATACTACTATAAAAGCAAATCAACCACTTCCTAGTCAAAAAATCAGTCTACGTCCAATCTCACCGCTTTGGGTCGTTACGCCTTTTCAACATCCAAATGAATTCGGAATGCAACGAAACTTAAGGAGAGGTATTACAACACCTAAGAGCACATTCCTACCATATTTTGCATCCATATGGAAAGGTACATAAATCAGGACCCATCACAAAAAATGTGCAAAAAACTGAAACAAAACTACACGGAAAGGTCCCCCTTAAGCATAGAAACACTTTTCCAAGGTCAAAACATAATAAAATGTAAGATCCCCAATTTTTGGGTCTCTTCTAAAAATAAGAAAAATGACTTTCAATATCCATTTTGCCGAACTTTGATTTAAGATGCTTGATTGACAGTATTGGAAAGCAAAAATTATGTCGGGATACGGTGTGGTATAGTCTAACTACGATTTCCATTAGTTGGCCAAATACTGCTCGGATGGTCAATTTGTTGTAAAAATTGAATGGTAAGTCGGAGAGCTGACCACCAAAAAACAAAGGCTTGTTTTTAGGAAAGAAAGAGTATTTTTAGAAAAGAGAGGTGGAGTTTAGTTTAGAACTCTTTTCTTGGAAGCCAAGCTTCTTCTTAGAGTTTCTAAATCGCACATCGAAAGAAGTTATTTATGTTCTTTTTGGAGAGCATGGTGTTCGGCTCCTCGGGTGGTTCACTATGTGTAAAACTACCATACCACGTGCGTTCAAAACATGTTTGTAAAACCCCTTATCCATGAATTTTGTTAAGAATATAATGTACCCTTTTTTAAAAAATCTGTAAGTTTTTATCAAATTTGAAAAAATAATGTCCTTCTGTATATAGATTTCTGTAAGTTTCAAGAACTTTAAATACCCTTCTGTTGAACTCACGTGATAGGTTATATTTTTATTAGGTGACCTCCCCGGGTTCGGCTCTCATTCTTTCTTCGGCAGCTAGAGATCCTTCTGCCACATGCATTTGCTATCTTTGCTCTAGCCGCAATTCCTTCTGTAGGGTGATGATTTGTGCTTCCAAGGCTTGTATAATTTGGGCATCTGCCCCTGCACTTGGGCTTCTACCCCTGCACTTGCCCGCACCACCCTTGGTGTAGCCCTTAGTCTTTTGATTGTTAAGTCCTAGAGCTCTAATTTTTCTTTCAACTCTAGGAATTTGTCTTTTGCGGCTTCTATTTCCTCCTTGACCTGATCTTTTTGCTCTTGGAGAGTCTTGATTACTCTCTTAGCTTCAGTCATCTCTAGTGTGCGAGTATGTCTTTTGCTCTCCGCCTCCCTTAGTGTTGCACTAAGTGTGTCAAGCTCCATCTCTGCTTCTTTGGCCTTCAAGTGGGTATCTTGTACCAGATTTGAGAGGTTATCATGTTCCATTTGCATGCTATGTTTTCATCCCTGGTACACAGCATGTTGCTCTCTTCAGTAATGGTAAGAGACCATGTCTTGACTCTGTCTAGTATTTGATAGGTGGATCTTATGTCATCTTCATTTGCTGTTCTACCAGGTTTCTAATTTTTGGTCTATTTATTGGGCCATCCAATGGAACCTGATAACCTGTACTGATCATCACTCCTACAGATGTGTGCGCACCTATCAGACGTGTCAATGTAAGGGACTTGTCGCACACTATGTGCGAGCCACAAATGGCTGCAAGCACACAACCAAACTAATCTAGCAAGCTCAAGAAAGTAAGGGTGTGTCACTCACCGCCCTACGCTCGCCTTCGTGGAGGATTCCTCGTCGTGAAAGAGGGAGCTACCAATGTTCCGCGCTCAAGCGCCTCGTCGTTGTCGTGCCTTTGTAATGCTTGATCACACACACACTCTCTCTCACACACACACATATACACACACACACAAGGAGATGGTGAAGAAGATGGAGATGAAGCAAGAGCACTCTTCAATTGTACAAATGAGAGGATGAGTGATTTTTAGGTTTAGGTGACTTTTATATGAGCTAGTCCATTCACACTTAGACACCCATGCTTAGCCAACTAACCCTTGAATGTTCCAGTTAGAGTGCGCCTCTCATCGGTGATCACTCGATCTTTTTCCTATTGGACCGACAAGCCCCGCCCATGACTACTAGAAGTGGACGCCGGTGGGTTAAGATGCCCCCTTCTTGATGTAGATTCTGTCGTCGGAATATAACAGCGCAACATCGAGATCCATAATAGGAGTACCTGTGCCAGAAGAAAAGCAACATTGTGAAATCTCAAAGGCAGCATGTGAAGGCGTGCAATAAGTGAGGTGTATACATAATATTCTAGGAAATGCAAAAAAATCATGAATTGTAACATTTTCAACTAAAACAAGCGTAGTACCTGAATGAAATGCAATTGAGTTAAGGTCTATTAGGTTGACTCTAAGAGAAATACACAAGAGCTAGGGCTAAAGTAAGTACTAGATTGTCTAATGTTAATAAAAAATGTCGACTAAAGAGTAGTTAACACTAGGAAGGCTTGTCGGGGTCTAAAGACTAGTGATCTTGTCACTTATACCACTTAAGTGTGATCAACATAAAATACAAGGAATTTTTTGCTTTTGGCTTTATCTTTTCTCGTCTTTTTTTCTTCTTTTTTGTTGTTGTCAAAGTTGTCACAAGTTGCTAGGGGACTCAAGGTCTCAAATACCAACAGCTAGGAGACTCGAGGTCTCAAATACCAGCTTGAGCATAAACTAGCCGGGAGGCTCAAGGTCTCAAATACCAGCTTAACACATGGACTTCCACAACACAAGTCACACTTAGGTGGAATAAGCTAGAGAGAACTATATCCTCATAGCCTAAAACATTACTAGAGTTACTAAAATTAATAGACTATTTTGGAATTAAAGTCGGCAATTAAGTGGCCTAGCTTAGCCTAAGGTCCTGATACCTACTTAATTCAACTAATAGACCAAATTCAAAGAGAAGAACAAGGTACTAGAAGTTTGAAAAAATTATAGCATCTAAATTGGCAATGTCACAACTTCATAAATTTTATGCATTGTTAGAAACTCAAATGACAAGATGCAAACATGTAACTGTGGAAAGCATAGATAAAAGGAAGTAGTACACCTGATATAATGGAGAACATCCATTGTAACATGTAAACATCCATTGTCCTTGTCCTTTGAAGGTATCCTTATGTAGTCACAAGCTGCACAATAGTCACCACCACCAAACATCCACCGCACATAAATGGGAAAAGGTACCAACTCTTATTGAACACAATTAAAAAATATAAGGAACCCTAACCAGCTAATTATTTGCACTCTCCTTAGAGAGTCAAGGGAATAGGATATTATAGAGATTGGGGGGAAACCCTAAGGCTAAACCCATATCCTCGTCATCGAGAAAAACAAAGTCATCATCCGTGAGACCATATGTGCCATCCGTGTAATCATGTAAATCGTCTTCATCAATAGAGGCACCAATGTTTACTAAGAAGGTCACTAAACGTATAGTCATCTTGGTCAAAAGGGTAGGCTTGTGCAATGGGAGAAATGTGCTCTACTAAGTATGGATCAGTCGTGGTCAAGAGACGTATCATCCATTCTAACTCCTCGAAATTCCTCTCACATGCTAGCGTACCTACCAAATCCCATTCACAGGCAAGCACCAGAAAGATCATGTGAAACACTTGTGAAAAGTAACGAGGGTACCTCTCACCCAAGGCAAGAGTGGATGAATCTAGTGTACTAGCCTTATCTGTACACACAGATAGATGATGGTTAGAGTGCAAATATTACAAGGGTTGTGTCAAAAGGTCATGTTCTTGTGCATAATTTTTTTTATATTTGTGTTATGTATAGAACTTGTAAGTTTCCAGATTATTGTTTAGTGGCTCTTGCTCTTTTACTTTTTTATCTTGTTTTTGTGAGTATATTGCTTTATATCTACATTCCCTAAGATTGGGAGATTGAGAGGTCAGGAAGGAAGGTTGAGAGGGGAGTGAGTGAATGATGACTATCACCTCAAACACTCCCCCCTTCCTTGGGTAGATCATACCTTTTGGAATGATATCATCTCGAGGGGTTCACTATGTGTAAAACTACCATATCACGGGCGTTCAAGACATGTTTGTAAAACCCCATTATCTATAAATTTTGTTAGAAATATAATGTACCCTTTTCTTTTAAAATCTGTAAGTTTTTTTCAAATTTAAAAAATAATGTCCTATTGTATATATATTTCTGTAAGTTTTAAGAACTTGAAGTACCGTTCTGTTGAACTCATGTAATAGGTTACATTTTTCTTAGGTGACCTCCCCGGGGATATCATCAGCTTTTGAAACCAATTTTTCCAAGTTGTTATGGGTGAAGACTTTGACCACTAGTTTTCGACCACCTAGGCATTTCATCTAGTTGCAACGGTGGTAAGATACTCTCCCATGATTTTATTTGCAATGTTGTTGTAGGTGGTGAACTTACAACGGGAGGTGCAAAATCTTCCTTGTTTGTATGGATATGTACAATGGTAGGTGGAGGTTGTGTCAAAGCTTCTATTTCCGTATAGGAACTACATGAAGAGCAAGAACCTTCATTTGACTTCCGTGTTCCTGAGTTAGGTGGACCCAAACTAACTTTGGAGCAGGTGTGTACCATTCCATGATTTTTTCCTTTCCGTGATCTTCAATTTGTTTTGGAGCTACAGGATTGGGCTCACATAGGCCAAGTGACAAGTAAGAGCACAGTTTATGTTCTGGCACCCATATTCATTTCCTTCATAGTAGCCTTGGGCTTCCAATAGTTTTTTAGGAATCCAACACAACGTTCTTTACATTTCTTGGGGCAAGTAGGACATCTCTTACTAGGCTCCTGTCTTTTAACACTAGCTATGGTCTCTAAATAAGCTTTAGGGACCCACTTGTATGTTTTCTTTGTTATATTAGGGTGGGTCTTGTGTTTCTCAAGCTTTATTTCAACTATAGCAGTTGAAGCTTTAGAGGGTTGGGCTATGGGGACATGTGGTTCAACCTCTTGGACATGCAATGCTTTGGGCTTTATTTCCTTAAGAGGCAATATCTTAGGGACTATGGCTTGAGTGGCAGGGCTAAGAGTTGGTATTGCATTGTGACACCCCCTGTCCCCCAATCAATAGTGCATTTAGTGGTTATCATCCACATGTGTCCTAGGTTTATATTACCCTCCATAGTTCCAGCAGGCATGACCAAAAAGTCTTGAGCTACAACCCCATTTTCATACTTGACAGAAGTGTGTTAGATTTCAAAAATCGTAGTTTTTTTCCTTTCTAACACCCTTGACTTGGATAACACTCTCAGATAGAGGTGTCTTTACCAACTAACACCACACCCCATATGATAGTAGATTACACTTAGCACCCGTGTCCAATAAGGTGTTATATAGCACTTTTTCATAGGTGCTATTTAGCTCAATAGGGTATCGTAGAGGTGTGTCAGAGTCCAACCAATCATCCTCTGTTTCAACGTGGAATGCATGTGTAACTCCACGGTTGGCCACTTGTTGGCGTCTTATGCGTTGTTGTCGCTCTTTAGTCTTAACTTGAGCTCGTATCTTCTTCAAATCTGTTTGTGCCTTGGTTGCCTTTTTTTTATGGATGGGCGTAGATCCTCTTGGCTTAAAGGATCATAATATCTTTTAGATTTTCTGCCATTGAGGAATCCAATGGTTTCAACTCCATCAAGAGTCTCCACATGAATGATTCCTTGTGGGGTGATTTCACATACTCTATATGGTCCTTTTCCCGCATATTTCAACTTTTTCTTTTTGTTATGCACTCCATTCATAATGACTTTATGACCAACATTGATATCCTTGTTCTTTAGATGACGGTCAAATCATTTCTTCCTCCTATCTGTCTCCACAAGTGCATTTTGCACAGCTAATTGCCTTTCTTCATCTAACCTTTCAAGGATATATAAGTGCTCAACTAAAGGGTTACCATCCCAACCTTCTTGTGAAGCTACATGCAGACTAGGAATTACAAACTCCCGTGGCATAACTGCTTCTTGGCCATATACCATCTTGAATGGTGTACAATTAATAGACACTTTGTAAGAAGTACGATAAGCCCATAGGGTTGATGTCAGCTTCAAATCCCAATCTGTGCGATGAGCTTTCACCGTTTTGGTCAAGATAGAGATTAAGGTCTTGTTGGTACTCTTAGCTTAGCCATTTTCTTGTGGATAATAAGGTGTGGACTTATGGTGAGCTATCATGAGTTGTTTTATCACTACATTTATAAAATGAGTGCCATTGTCACTCACAATCTCAAAGGGACAACCAAATCTTGTAATAATGTTCTCAAAGAGAAAATTGGCATTTGCCCTTGTATCAGCCTTACATGTTGCCCTGGCTTCCACCCACTTTGTCACATAGTCAGTGGCAACGATAATATATCGAGATTGAGTGCTACGAGCTGCCGGACTAATTGTGCCTACAAAGTCCAACCCCCATTTTTCAAATGGTTGAGTCACTTTAACAGTATGTAAGGGCATCTTATCCTTTCATTGTGTGATCTTGTAACGTTGGCATTCATCACATCCTTTTGCAAAAAGTGATATATCTTTGAATAAGGTAGGCCACCAATAGCCTGATTGCAACATCTTTCTAGTTGTTATTTCCCCTGAGAAATGTCATCCGGCTATACCCATGTAGGCTTCTTGCAATATGTATAAATACTCATCCTCACGGGCACAACGTCTAAGAATATCATCCTTTCCTAGCCTGTAGAGAGTTCTTGCAATGAGAGGATAAGTTTCACATTCTTTTAACATTTTTTGAGCTATGTCCTTACGAAGCTCTTTGGGTGAAAAACCATTGACTAGAAAGTTCACAATCGGTTGAGCTAGAACACACCCAATAGCAAAGTTTGATGCATCAATATGCACATGGAAAATTACATTCCAATTGGGCACTCGTAGAATAGGAGCGCTAGTCAAAGTCTTTTTCAATGTCTCATAAGCATGGTCACACTCCGCGGTCCAGTGGAACTCAATAAGAAGATTGTACAAAGGACGAGCTATCTTGGCAAAGTTTAAAGTAAATCATCGGTAATAACCAACATGGCCCATGAACCTTTGAACTCCTTTATAGTTTGTAGGTGGTGGAAATTCAGCAATGGCTTTAATTTTGCTCTCATCTGTGGAAATCCCATTTTTGGACCCTATATGCCCTAAAATGACTCCATGTTTAACCCAAAATTGGAATTTTTCGTTTAAAGCATGATAGATCATTAAGAAAGCGGTAGCGGGGGCATTGGTTAAGCCAAAAGCCATAACACGAAATGCAAACACTCCAAATTCGGTTATAAAGGTTGTTTTAGCTTGGTTCTCTAGCACAATTGTGATTTGATTGTAGGCAGAGTACCCATCTAAAAAGCTATAAACTTCCTTCCCTGCAACTCTTTCAAGCACATGTTTTGAATATGGCAAGGGGTAATGGTCCTCCTAGTGGCA
Organism: Adiantum capillus-veneris; assembly: GCF_014529385.1. Classification (NCBI taxonomy): domain Eukaryota; kingdom Viridiplantae; phylum Streptophyta; class Polypodiopsida; order Polypodiales; family Pteridaceae; genus Adiantum; species Adiantum capillus-veneris. The sequence continues at coordinate 116,245,664 of NC_140959.1, read as the reverse complement.
GCATTGGCCTTCTTAAGATCCACGCACACTCTGAGTTTCCCATTCTTTTTTGGCACAATCACTATTGGAGACACCCATTTTGAGTGCTCAATAGGGTATATGAATCCGAATTTCACAAGCTTTTCAATATCTTCTTAAATGATCTTTGCATATTAAGGATTCATTGGGTAGGGTAATTGCTGAACTAGTTTAGCCATGCTATTCATGGGGATTGTGTGTTGCACCACAGAAGGTGGAACACCTTTCATATCATGATATGTCGAAGAAAATATATCCTTGAATTCCCTGAGAAGTTCTTTAAGTATACACTCTTTAGTCTTTGTCAAATCTTGGGCAATGAAAACAGGTTTGGACTCTTCTCTTGGGTCTGCTAGCTCTATTTTCTAACTATTGTTGGACCATCATAGACTCCATTGCTTCCATTGATAGGTTTTCTTTGAGCCTTTGTATACACAACCTTACGTTCCTGTGTGGTGTAGGATTTGAATTGTTCAGGTGCAAGGTGTAAGTCTGTGGGGTCCTGTTGTTCTGTGGACTGTGATTTCACTTTTGATTCCTTTTGTTGTTGAGCTAACTCTTGATTTTGTTGTCTCCTTTGGGTACAACCCAACTTTGGCTTCTCTGTAACTTCTAGTTTTGTGATGTCAATGGGGTTGTGGACTACACCACCCAATGCTTTGAAGGTATTCACCCCAATTGTCTACCAACTTCCGATGAGCATCACATGCCCCTATATAATTAAGCCATTCTACGGTAGATTTAATTTCATTTATTCTAGCATGCACATCTGCTCGATATTGTTGCCTCTTGTATCTCTTACTCTTCTTGTCTAATTTTTTACGGTTGATCTCTAGTGAAGAGTCATTGGATGAATCACTACTTGTGTCTTCTGCACCCTTGGATAGGTTGTCATTTAGGGTACCATTGGGCCTTGAATGGTTTGTCCCCACATTTGCACTCAGATTTAACTCAGATTCTTCGTCCTCAGAGTCATTTTCAATTGATGATTCTGACCCCAAATCGTGTGGGTTATAGTCTTGTGAGACGCTACTGGTTCCAATGCCAATCAAACCATCATAATGAAGGTCATCAAAATCTATATGCATTGCTTCTAGCATATATAAGAGTACAAGTGGTGGCATTTCTTCCCCCTCAGGTGTTACCCAGGTCATCCTCCTGTTTCCCAAAGTGTCTATGGTTGCTGCTAGGTGGACCCAATCCACATTGTCGAACTCAGTCATCCCAGGTAGTACATCCATATAAGGAAAATCTTCCCCAACATCAGTGTCCTCTTTACACGTGTAACAATACTGCAATGGGGCCGAGTGGACTGTGGTATCAAATCTATGATCAATTATAAACATGTTTCCTAGAGGATGTGCTCAACCTGTTACAAAATCCACTCGAATGACAGGATCTTGGAGTTGCAAGTAGACATGGTTTTTAGACCAATCATGCACCATTTTTGGTTCCCTCATGAAAGGACGTCCTAAGATCATCTCAGATGCCATAGTGTTCTTGGACAAATCCATAACAATGAAGGTAATTCTTATTTTATGTCCAAAGATCTTGATCATGAGATCTTCTAGCATCCCAATAGGTTTAACAATAGACCCATTGGCCATCTTTACTACTATGGTTGTGGTCGCAAGGTGAGGTCTTCCCATAGTTTCCCAACAATTTTTAGTCACAATGCTAACCCCAACGCCACCATCAAGGATTTACTTCACACTTAATCCCTTGGTAGTGATTGGTATGGTTGCATTCGATTCATCGTCCTTAAAGTATTGTCCCAACTTGTTAACAGGTATTTCTACAACAAGGTTCTCATCTAGGTTGGGTTGTGGATCTAAGTGTTCCTCCTCGATTGGCATCTCCCTAACTCCATCCATCTGTGGAAATTGTGGTAACCCGACCTTCAGTTCTCCATTGAGGAAAGCTTAAAGAGCTAAGAATAGCTCAGGGTCTCCATATAGTTTGGACATGATGGTGGTTCTAACCTCTGCAGCCATGAAATCCATCAATTTGGAAATATTTAACTGCACCTTTTGGGCTTTAGTCCCTTGACGTGGGGAAGATGGGATCTCCATTTCTTTGATAGGGTCAAGTAGTCCCTCTATCATTCTTTCCAACAAGAAGTGAGTACGCCCACTTTCCCATGCCTTTAAGTCACTTTCTTCTTGGATGACTCTAGGTATGGCTAGGGGTCTATGGACTTTCTAAGGTTGTTGTTGCGTAGGGAACATTGTGTCTGTAATCTAGATCTTCCTAGGTGATGGCTCTAGATCCCTTTGGGTATCTTCTACCAAACTCCTTAATTGCTTGACCCTCTTCTTGTTCTTTCTTCAATAATATATATATATTTTTTTGGAGCATCGATCACGTGAGTATGTTTATTGGTACCACAAATGTACTTTGTGATGGCTCCTTGGTAACCTCAATCAAGTTTAATGGCGTGATATTTGGCACATTGGTTATTTAGACATTGGGCAATCAAATGATCTATGCCACATTGATTATACATGAGTATCGGCATTGTAAACATGCTTGCTTGATTGGTTTGCATTAGTGTGGCATTCTTTTGTAGCGTAATAGGACACTCAGCCACATGATGTGGACCTCCACACTCATAGCATTGAAGAGGCCTCTTGGCAGTGTAATTGATATTTTGGCCTCTTGCGGCAAGAGCACCTACTAATAGACATGTTTGACTTGTCCCCAAAAGTCCTCCATGTAGTATTGTGGACTTTCTTCAAGTGCATCAATCCCATAGGCAATATTAGGGTCTATATCTTCGTCACAGCCTTTCAAACAAGCAATAGATGACTCACAACCCACTTGATTCACAGAAGTGATTCTCAGATGTGGTGGCTGCAGTCCTAGCATTGGAGGTGATAAGGGTGTTGTTTGAACAACATTTTGGGCCCTAGGGACCATGTGTTGTGACGTTTGTTCAAGAGGTGGGACCGACATTAATGCACACACTCGAGGTGTGTCTGTCCATGCTAAGGTTGGTCTATTGGCAATCACGTGCTTAAATACTATGCAATTATTACCTTGATAACCATACCTCCCATAGGCATTGCAATTCCCATTGAATTTCACTCTAGAAGTAGGGAATTCACTGGTACTATGCGGACGATAGCATACTGAGCACCATTGTTGCTCCCTTCTTGGATACATATGATTTTTTTGCGGATCATGATTGTCTCTAAGACTCTCTTGAATGGTCTTGGTGAGATCTGCTAAAGTCATAGATATCTTTGGCTCCTTAGCAATAGGATTTAGAGTCATTGGCTGATGCCTTGATGCTTGCAAACTAATAGATTCACGCTCAACAGACACTCTTTCTCCTTGAATCATTAAATTATCCTCCAATTGGATGGCATTGGTGGTGATGGCTTCCCAAGTGGTGATACCTCTAATGACTAGGCCATTGTCGATATCCTCATGTCGTAATCCCCTAATGAATCTATCAAGAAATTGATTATTATTGAAGCACTCATTTGGATTACAATGAGAATTCAAATGCTTTAAGAGACTGATAAAGTCTCTCACCGACTCTCCTTCCTCTCGTTGGGCTTTCTGGAGCTGAGAGGCTACACCCCAAAGCACTCCCTCTTGTATGTATTCCTTCTAGAACAGTCTCCTAAGAGTAGGATAAATCACTTTTTCTTCCACCCTTAGGGTTCTATACCAATCCCTAGCCTTCCCACTTAAGGTTAGGCTTAAAGAATTACTCTTATGCAGGTCATTGTGTTCTCCTACAGAATCACATATTTGTTCAAACACTTTGATATGCTTTCTCACATCCCCATTTCCACTAAATTTTTGTGTGAGCTTGGCTTATTTGTCATGCCTTACTTCTAGGCTCTCTATCAGGCGTGTTATGCATATTCTCAGTAATAGATCGACCATAGCTTGAGCAAATGTTGCCAAGTCACCTAAGTGAGCAGGCACCGTGGGTGAAGGCGCTCCAGAGACTACATGTGCAGTAGGTATTGGCATTGGGCTTGGTGCATAGGAAGCCCTTGGGTTCCACGTTTGGTACAATGTTGTGCCATGTGGGGGCTCAAAGTTTATATGTGTGGCCCTAGGTATAGCAGGTGTTGGATGTGACATGCTAATGCTAGCCGGTATGGTCCCATTGAAACAAGAGCTTGGGTTTTGTGGTTGTGGAGAATAGGTTGTTGAAACAATGGGAGGGGTTGGAACTACATGAGTAAGACGAACCATGGGTGTATACGATTGGTACACACTTGTAGGTACTGTTGCAGGCATTGAGATACCATGTAGAAGTGCTTTACTAACAAATGAGGTCCATGGCGTGTTTCTTGGCATGCCCATCATTGGGGTAGGCATGGTAGCCGTGGTGTCATCAAGAAAAAGATGAGCTAGACTTGGAAAGGTAAAGCTATCACTTGTGGGCTGAGGTTGCACTAAGACCCCTGGAAAAACAACATATGGAGGATCCATCGGACTTACCGAAGGGAGTCTCCATTTGTGATAAGGTTGGTTGTTTAGCATTCGCTGTATCCAAGAATCTCATGAGACCTGTTGAAGGCATGTGGATCCCCTTGTTCTGTCTATCTAGCTCAATAACTCTATGGATGACCTCACAAACTCTTTGTTGTTAATCCTCTACACTAGTAGCACCCATTATGGATTGTAGGACATCTTACCAACCCACGTGATAGGTGTGACCTGTGTATAGGTCGGTTAAAGTTTTTGTTTGTATTTCATACTCCCATTTCTCATTTAAGAATGCTCCATCGTGATAAGGTTTTGTTTAGCATTCGCTGTATCCAAGAATCTCAGAGACCTGTTGAAGGCATGTGGATCCCCTTGTTCTGTCTATCTAGCTCAATAACTCTATGGATGACCTCACAAACTCTTTGTTGTTAATCCTCTACACTAGTAGCACCCATTATGGATTGTAGGACATCTTACCAACCCACGTGATAGGTGTGACCTGTGTATAGGTCGGTTAAAGTTTTTGTTTGTATTTCATACTCCCATTTCTCATTTAAGAATGCTCCATCTAGGATTGAGGTGCTAGGAGTGTCCTTTGAACTAGGTGCAATGTGGCTCTCTATGGATTGACCGTTAGTGGTTGCTAATTCAGGAGCACTCGATTGCTCTCCTAGCAATGATATTGACATAGGGGCTTTTTCTTTTAACTCTCTTCGTTGCTCCGCCTTGTGTAATGTCATAATAACTAATATCTAATTTTCCTAAACGATTTTCTCATGTTAAACTGATCATTTAATATGGGAAAGTGCCAGGGAAGAGAAAGCTAGAATATTGGTTAAGCTGGCAGACCGGCCACAATAGGGATCCAAAGGAGGGAAGAGAAAGCTAGAATATTGGTTAAGCTGGCAGACCGGCCACAATAGGGATCCAAAGGAGGGAAAATAGGGATCAAAAGGGGGGGGCATCTACAAAAGAGCTATGTGCAACAATGGGTTCCAAAGACCTTAGGTCAGCCCATTAAGACTTCCAAAATGCTAAGGTTCCAAATTCAAAGGTTGTGTCCAAAGGTCAAAATCCTAGGGAGATTGGATGCTTTGTGTGTCCCAAAAGTCTTTCTCAAGCCCTATAAAGGAGGGGGCAAGCCCAAAAAGTAGGGGATGAGAGAGAAACTCACACACACACACACACAAGCTTCCTTTGTACACAAGAGGAAAGAGGGACACATGTCAGCTCCCTAGCCCAGATGCCCACAAGGTGTACTAAAATCCTATTGGATGGCCTTAGAGGTGGACCAATGAGAATTAGGCTAGAGTGAGTCTAGTTTAATTAATTTAAAGAACTTAATAAAAGAACCAGTAAGAATTAAGCTCTCCAGAAGACTATTGGACAGTCTCCCTAACTGTCCAATGAGCATTCAGCAGCCCAATGGCTTGTCTGATTCCTATTGTCCAGGAGACAAAGGGGTCCAATGAGAATTTAGTTGTATTAATTAATTAGCAAAAAAGCTACGATAAAAGGAATTTCTCATGAAATCATCGCCTGACTTATTTCCTTTTCTTTGACCCCCCAAAGTTTTTTCACATAGTTTCAATTCTGATGTGTGTGCCTGCCTTTGATTTTTTGCTTTTCAACGAAAAGCGCCCACATTGGGAACCTCTAGGGCACTAGTACCATAGGTGATACATGTGAGTGAAGTACCAAATCAAGCTGAGATTTCTCTTCTAGCTTAAGATTCTACATTGTGGCACTTTCATTTTTTTGTTTGTACGTTTTCAGCATTTTAATTTTGTAACTTTGGGGGGTCATATAACAATGTTACCCTTCCGAGGCTCATCACATTAGTTAACTCCCTTTATAATACTTAAGATAAATGTCAATAGGGACTAAGCCCTAGTACATTTCACACAATGCTGCCTAAATTGGATTAAGAACCTAAGTAACCATTGATTATTAGGAAGGCATTCCCCATGGTATTAAGAGAAGATCTCTAACGCCTAGCTTGGTCAAACTAGCTTAGTCGGACTGCTTGATTTTTAAACCAAGACAAGTGATTATGACAAAAAAAACTACATTGAATTTAATGTTTGATACTAAGCAAATGTGTTGGATATTATGCTACCAATCACAATTAAAGCAGACAAACATGGATGCAAAAAAGATAAGGGGCAATGCTAATAGGAACTACATGAAGAGCAAGAAGCCTCATTTGACTTCCCTATTCCTGAGCTAGGTGGAACAAATTGTTCTTTCTCTGGTACCCAAACTAGCTCTGCAGCGAGTGTGTAGCATTCCATGATTTTTTTCTTTCTGCGATCTTCAATTCATTTTGGAACCACAGAATTGGGCTCACTGTTAGGAAATAAGACGTAGCTAAATAGATTTTTGACTAGATTACTTAATGGAGAGAGATAGATTTCACACACAAGAGATTATAGAGTAGAGAGAGAGAGAGAGAGAGAGTACACACGATATACGTGGTTCACCCAATGTGGGCTACGTCCGCGGGAAAGCAGCCACTCAATGGCTTTAGTACTTCAAAACAAGAAGTAGTTTACAAAGGGATTATACCCTTAATGGAGCTCCCGCCTTGCTTCACTCTCACCACCTCACACTCACCTTGTTGCATCAACTTCACACTATGAAATGTGTGTAGAAATGGCCTCCTTTTATAGGCCAAAAGGGCTGCCCTCTCTTATGAGAGACAGCCATGTGTAGCCACCCTTGTGCGAATAAGTCCAAATCGGACCCTCAAATCCGCCCATGTGTGGCCGCCCTTGAGAAGACAAGTCCGCTTTTGAATTCGGCCACCGGCCATTGAATTTCGACCACCGGCCACCGGCCATTGACTACCGGCCACCGGCCAACCGACCGGTTGTTTTCCGACCACTTTCCGGCTGCCGTCCGGCCATAATATTCCGGCGAAAAAAAAAGTTGCCCCTGATTCTTGTCCGTGAAAATTTTGGTTTCCGGTGAGTGATTTTCCTTCACACACGATGGCTTCTCCTCATAATGGGGGCCTTACAAATGTGCGCTTTTACCACAGAAAATTACAAGGGTAAATCAGGCTCTATACTTAACAATCTCCCACTTGGAGACTAATCTCCAAACCAAACCTATGACTGCTTTCCATTCTGGCTTCTTATCCTTGAATGCCGATTGAAGATGAGCAAAAGCTCAACTTCTCCTTGTTGACCACCTTTGTAAACATGTCTGCAGGATTTTCATTTGTATGCACCTTTCCTAGCTTTAGTTGTCCCTCTTCCAAAAGAGTGCGTATGAAGTGATACCTCACCTCAATGTGCTTTGTCCTTGAATGAAAGGCTGAGTTCTTCGCAAGATGGATAGCGCTTTGGCTATCAATGTACAATACACAATTGTCTTGTTTGAATCCAAGCTCTTCTAAGAATCTGTGAAGCCACAGAATTTCTTTGCTTGCCTCCGTCATTGCTACATACTCTGCTTCCGTGGTAGAAAGTGAAACCACTTTCTGTAGCTTTGAAGCCCAACTTACTACTGTGCCTCCAACCATGAACACATAGCCAGTAGTGCTCCTTCGAGTATCTTTGTCACCTGCCATATCTACATCAGTATACCCTTCTACAAAAATATCAGTTCCTCCAAAATACAAAGCATTTGTTATTGTCCCTTTTAGATACCTAAGTATCCACTTCACAGCTTGCCAATGCTCTTTACCTGGGTTGTCCATGAACCTACTCACAACTCCCACTGCATGTGCAATGTCTGGCCTTGTCCAGACCATAGCATACATTAGAGAACCTACCGCTGCATCATATGGAACTTTAGACATATAGGCTATCTCCTCTTGTGTCTTTGGACACATATCCTTCGTTAGTTTAAAATGACCAGCCAAAGGTGTAGAAACTGGTTTTCCATTTTGCATTGCAAACCTTTCTAGTACCTTCTTGATGTAATCTTCTTGAGATAGCTTTATTGTCTTCTTCATCCTGTCCCTTGATATTTTCATACCAAGTATCCTCTTTGCAGCACCTAAATCTTTCATTGAAAAAGATTTGGACAGATCCTCTTTTAGGTCTTTGATGTCCTGCATGTTAGCACTTGCAATCAACATGTCATCAACATACAACATTAGGATGATGAATTTCCCATCTCCCAAATTCTTCGTGTAGACGCAGTGATCCGAGTTGCATCTTGTGAATCCATGATCCAACATCCATCGATCAAACTTCAAGTACCATTGTCTTGATGCTTGCTTTAAACCATACAAGCTCTTCTTTAATCTGCAAACCATTTTCTCCTTACCTTTTACTTCATACCCCTTTGGTTGAAGCATGTAGATTTCCTCCTCTAAGTCACCGTGAGGGAATGCCATATTTACATCCATTTGCTCGAGAGCATGCCACAAGGCTTAAGACAAGCCTAATTGAGTTCATTTTTACAACAGGAGAAAATATTTCATTGAAGTCAATACCTTTCTTTTGAGAAAAACCTTTTACCACAAGCCTAGACTTGTACCTTTTCTTCCCACCTTCTTCTTCCTTCAGCTTGTACACCCATTTGTTTTGAAGTGACCGCTTACCTTTAGGCAACTCAACCAACTCCCATGTTTGGTTGCGATGTAGTAAGTCCATCTCCACTTGCATGCTCTTCGTCCATTCTTCTTTGGATTCATGTTGCATAGCTTCTTCGTATGATTCCGGCTCTCCAGAATCTGAGATCAAGAGATGGTTGAAGGAAGGAACAAACCTTTCTGGAGGTCTACTTGCTCTTGTAGATCTTCGGGGAATAGGTTGAGGCTCCTCATTTGGTTGACGTTGTTGCACATTGTCACCGTTTGCAGTCTTTGAGTCTTCGTCGTCCTCAAGCTCCATGTACTCATCACTCGTTTCTTTTGTTTGTTTTCTTTCCAAGTAATCTTTGTACATATTTTGTTCGTTAAAAATTACATTCCTACTCCTTAAGATTTTACCATCTTCAGGATTCCATAGGCGATACCCAAAGTCTCCTTCTCCATAGCCAATGAAGAAACACTTTTTGGACTTTGCATCTAGCTTTGATCTTAGGCGTCTATCTATGTGCATGAAAGCCTCACACCCAAACACTTTGAGAAATGCATCATTCACCGGTTTACCTGTCCATGCCTCTTCCGGAACTCCCCCATCCAATGCCGTTGAGGGTGACCGATTGATTAAGTACATAGACGTACTTACAGCTTCCGCCCAAAGCTCAAGTGGTAGCCCTGCATGTAGCCGTATGCTTCGTGCTCGTTCCATGATTGTCCTGTTCATCCTTTCCGAAATCCCATTTTTTTGAGGTGTCCTTGGGGTTGTCCTTTGCCTCCGAATGCCATTGCTAGCACAAAAGCTTTCAAAAGCTTGGTTCCAATATTTGCCTCCATTGTCGGATATGAGGCATTTAACCTTGGTACATGTTTCATACTCCACAAAGGCTTTCCACCTTTGAAATATGGAAAATACATCGGATTTATTCTTCATGACATAAACCCATGTTTTTCTAGCCGCATCGTCTATGAATATTACATAGTACAATGAGCCACCAAGTGATGGTGTACTTGCAGGACCCCAAACATCAAAATGAACCAACTCAAGTTTTTTATTTTTTCTTTCATTTCCTGATTTTTGAAATTTTACCCTCTTTTGTTTACCATAAACACAATCTTCACAGAACTCTAAGTCCACTTCTTTCAAACCTGGTAGAAGCTTCTTTGTTTGAAGGATTTGCATTCCTTTGGTACTCATATGCCCAAGTCGGTAGTGCCACACCACACTTTCAACTTCTATAGTTGCTGCACAAGCTGAAGGTTGCATGCTAACAGTACACAAGTAGAGTGTACCGACTTTTTCTCCCTTGGCAACCACCAAAGATCCCTTTGATATCTTCCACCGTTTGTTTCCGAATGCAATGTTGTGACCTTCATCGTCCAATTTTCCTATAGAGATCAAATTTTTGCGAAGAGAAGGAACATGCCTAACATCTTTAAGCTTCCATTCATTTCCGTTAGCAGTTTTGACAAAAACTGTACCTTTGCCGACAATCTCACAAGCTTCATCATCTCCCAAGTATACATACCCAAAATTACCTTTGGTGTAGTCTTGGAAATGTTGCTTGTGTGGTGTCACATGGAATGAAGCCCCGAAATCTACTATCCAGGAATTAGATACATTGTCTAATGAGAGAATTAGAGCATCTTGCTCTACTTTACCTGCCACATTGGCCTCTGATGTTGGCTTGTTGTCTTGAGACTCTGTCTCCTTCTTCTTCTTGGACCAACAATCCTTCTTGACGTGGCCCTTCTTGCCGCAGTTCCAACATTCAAGAACTGACTTTGTACGTGACTTGCTCCGCCTTGAGCGATCACGACCCTTTAGGTTTTTGAACCTCTCCTTAGGCCTTCTTCTTGTTTCCACTGATAGTGCAGCACTTGATGATTCTCCTGTGCTTCTCCTTCGCATTTCCTTGCTTAGGAGAACATCCAAAACATCATCAAACTTAAGAGTATTTGTGCTAGAGATAGATTACTTACAGCCATCACAAGGCTGTCCCAACTATCCGGTAGAGATGATAGTATAAGGAGAGCTCACACTTCTTCATCGAAATTGATTTTCACTGATCGAAGTTGACTTATGTTTGTGTTAAAGTCATTTAGGTGTTCTGCAACTGAACCATTCTTTGCCATATTTAGATTGAACAAGTGCTTCATAAGAAATATCTTATAGGATGCCGATGGTTTCTCGTAGAAGTCGTCAAGTGACTTCATCAAGTCCTCCGTGGTCTTCATCTCCGAAACATTGAATGCCACCGTTAAAGCCAAGCTTAACCGGATTGTTCCCAGTTCCTTTCGATCAAGGACAATCCATGCTTCATCTGCCATTGTTGCGGGCTTCTTCGCAAGAGCGCCTAGTGGCAAATAGAGGTCCTTCTGGTAAAGATAGTCTTCAATCTGCATCTTCCAATGTTGGTAGTTTTTGCCGTTGAACTTCTCAATCTTGAGCTTCCCTTCCTCCTCCATAACTCCCACTCAATTCAAGGAATCCTTTCCTTGAGATAATTTAGCTATGAGCAAACCTTGCTCTGATACCAGTTGTTAGGAAATAAGACGTAGCTAAATAGATATTTGAGTAGATTACTTAATGGAGAGAGATAGATTTCACACACAAGAGATTATAGAGTAGAGTAGAGAGAGAGAGAGAGAGAGAGAGAGAGAGAGAGAGAGAGTACACTCGATATACGTGGTTCACCCAATGTGGGCTACGTCCAGGGGAAAGCAGCCACTCAATGGCTTTAGTACTTCAAAACAAGAAGTAGTTTACAAAGGGATTATACCCTTAATGGAGCTCCCTCCTTGCTTCACTCTCACCACCTCACACTCACCTTGTTGCATCAACTTCACACTATGAAATGTGTGTAGAAATGGCCTCCTTTTATAGGCCAAAAGGGCTGCCCTCCCTTATGAGAGACAGCCATGTGTAGCCGCCCTTGTGCGAATAAGTCCAAATCGGACCCTCCAATCCGCCCATGTGTGGCCGCCCTTGAGAAGACAAGTCCGCTTTTGAATTCGGCCACCGGCCATTGAATTCGGCCACCAGCCACCGGCCATTCACTTCCGACCACCGGCCACCGGCCATTGACTTCCGGCCACCGACCATCGTCCATTGACTACCGGCCACTGGCCAACCGACAGGTTGTTTTTCGACCACTTTCCGGCTGTTGTCCGGCCATAATATTCCGGCGAAAAAAAAGTTGCCCTGATTCTTGTCCGTGAAAATTTTGGTTTCCGGTGAGTGATTTTCCTTCACACACGATGGCTTCTCCTCATAATGGGGTCCTTACAAATGTGCGCTTTTACCACAGAAAATTACGAGGGTAAATCAGGCTCCATACTTAACACTCACATGGGTCAAGTGACAGGTAAGAGAACAATTTACGTTTTGACACCCAGATTGAATCATTTTCTTCATAGTAGCCTCGGGCTTCCAATTGTTTTCTGGGAATCCACCGCCATGTTCCCTTACATTTCTTGGGGCAAGTGGGACATTTCTTACAAGGCTTCTATTTTTTAACACTAGCTATGGTCGCTAAAGAAGCTTTAGGGACCCAGTTGTATGTTTTCTTTGTTATATGAGGATGAGTCTTGACAGAAGCTATATGCATTGCTTCTAGCATATTTAAGGGTACGGGCATTGCATCCCCCTCAGGTGTTACCCAAGCCCTTTCCCTATTTCCCCAAGTATCTATCATTGCTGCTAGGTGGACCCAATCCACATTTTGCAACTCAGTCATCCTAGGTAGTACATCCATATAAGGAAAATCTTCCCCAACATTAGTGTCCTCTTTACACGTGTAACAATACTGCAATGGGGCCGAGTGGACTGTGGTGTCAAATCTATGATCAATTATAAACCTATTTCCTAGAGGATGTGCTCGACCAGTTACAAGATCCACTCGAAAGACAGAATCTTGGAACTGCAAGTAGACATGGTTTTTAGACCAGTCGTGCACCATTTTTGCTTCCCTCATGAAATGACGTCCTAAGATCATCTCCGATGCCATAGTGTGTTTGGAGAAATCCATAACAACGAAGGTAACTCTTATTTTATGTCCAAAGACCTTGATCTTGAGATCTTCTAGCATCCCAATAGGTTTAACAATAGACCCATTGGCCATCTTCACTACTATGGTTGTGGTCGTAAGGTGAGGTCTTCCCATAGTTTCCCAGCAATTTTGAGTCACAATGCTAACCCCAACGCCACCATCAAAGATTCCCTTCACAGTTAATCCCTTAGTAGTGATTGGTAGGGCTGTATTGGATTCATCACCCTCAAAGTGTTGTCCCAGCTTGTTAACAGGTATTTCTATAACAAGGTTCTCATCTAGGTTGGGTTGTGGATCTAAGTGTTCCTCCTCAATTGGCATCTCCCCAGCTCCATCCATCTATGAAAATTGTGGTAGCCCAAACTTGAGTTCTCCATTGAGGAAGGCTAAAAAAGATGAGACTAGCTCAGGGAAATTTTTAACGGCACCTTTTGGGGCTTCAGTCCCTTGACGTGGGGAAGATGGGATCTCCATTTCTTCTTTAGGATCAGGTAGTCTCTCTGTAAACATTCTTTCCATTAAGAAGTGAGTACGCCCACTTTGCCATGACTTTAAGTCACTTTCTTCTTTGATGACACTAGGTATGGCTAAGGGTTTATGGACTCGGTGAGCTTGTCGTTGCATAGGGAACACTGTGTCTGTAATCTGGATCTCCCTAGGTGCTGGTTCTAGATCCCTTTGCGTATCTTCTACCAAACTCTTTAATTGATTGACTTGCTTGATCTCCTCTATAGGGTTTGGATAAGTTCCTATATTCTTCTTGGATCTTGGCCATTGTGTCTCATGAAGATCTTCCTTGTTGGTTTCTATCTTAGTGGTCATTTTTTTCTCCATGGTTTCACCTAAATCAAAATCCTCTTCAGCGTCGTCCATATATACCGGGTCGTCACCAGTCCCTATGTTGGTCTTTGAACTGGGGCCTGACTTCGCTGCTTTTTGCGATCTCTTCCTTCGTGTTTTCTTCTTTGTTTGAAATTGTGCAATTGATGTCATGTCTCTTTCCTCAAGAATATAATTTTGGTTTTGGAGCATCAATCGTGTGAGTACGTTTACTGGTACCACAGGTGTACTTTGTGATGGATCCTCAATAACCTCAATCAAGTTTAGTGGCATGATCTTTGGTGCATTTAGATTATTTGGACATTGGGAAATCAAATGATCTATGCCACATTGATTACACATGAGTATCGGAATTGTATAAGTGCTGGCTTGATTGGTTTGCATTAGTGTGGCATTCTTTTGTAGCCTAATAGGACACTCGGCCACACGATGTGGACCTCCACACTCATAGCATTGAAGAGGTGGTATCTTGGTAGTGTAATTGATATTTTGGCCTCTTGCAGCAAGAGCAGCTACTTGTAGACAGTTTTGACTTGTCCCCAATAGTCCTCCATGTAATATTGTGGAATTTCTTCAAGCACATCAATCCCATAGGCAATATTAGGGTCTATATCTTCCTCACATCCTTCCAAACAAGCAATAGATGACTCACAACCCACTTGATTCACAGAAGTGATTCTCAGATGTGGTGGCTGCAGTCCTAGCATTGGAGGTGATAAGGGTGTTTTTTGAACAACATTTTGGGCCCTAGGGACCATGTTTTGTGCTATTTGTTCAAGAGGCGGGGCCGACATCAATGCAAGCACTCGAGATGTGTCTGTCCATGCTAAGGCTGGTCCATTGGCCATCGCACGCTTAAATACTATGCAATCCTTATCTTGATGACCATACCTCCCACAGGCATTGCAATTCCCATTGAATTTTACTCTAAAAGTAGGTCATTCACTGGTACTATGCGGTCCATAGCATACTGAGCACCATTGTTGCTCCCTTCTTGGATACATATGATTTTTTTGTGGAGCACGATTGTCTCTAAGAATCTCTTGAATAGCCTTGGTGAGATCTCCTAAAGTCATCTCAAATATCTTTGGCTCCTTAGCAATGGGCTTTACGATCATTAGCTGATGCCCCGGTGCTTGCGAGATAATAGATCTAGGCTCAACAGACACTCTTTCTCCTTGAATCATTAAATTATCCTCCAATTGGATGGCATTGGTGGTGACTGCTTCCCAAGTGGTGATACCTCTAACAACTAGGCCATTGTAGATATCCTCATGTCGTAATCCCCTAACCAATCTATCAAGCTATTGATTATTATTGAAGCGCTCATTTGGATTACAACAAGAATTCAAATGCTTCAAGCGACTAATAAAGTCTCTCACCGACTCTCCTTCCTCTTGTTGGGCTTTCTGGAGCTGAGAGGCTACACCCCAAAGCACTCCCTCTCGTATGTATTCTTTTAAGAAGAGTCTCCTAAGAGTAGGGTAAATCATTTATTCTTCCACCCTTAGGGTTCTATACCAATCCCCTCCCTTCCCACTTAAGGTTAGGCTTAAAGCATTACTCTTATGCAGGTCATTGTGTTCTCCTAGAGAATCGCATATTTGTTTAAACACTTCGATATGCTTTCTCACATCCCCGTCTCTACTAAATTTTTATGTGAGGTTGGCTAGTTGTACTACCTTACTTCTAGGCTCTCTCTCAGGCATGTTACGCATATTCTCAACAATAGATCGACTGATAGCTTGAGCAAATGTTGCCAAGTCACCTACGTGAGCATGCACCGTGGGTGGAGGTGTTCCAGAGACTACATGTGGAGTAGGTATTGGCATTGGGCTTGGCACATAGGAAGCCCTTGGGTTCCATGTTTGGTACAATGTTGTGCCATGTGGCGGCCCAAACTTCATATGGGTGGCCCTGGGCATAGAAAACGTTGGATGTGACATGCTAATGCTAGCCGGTATGGTCCCATGGAAATAAAATCTTGGGTTTTGTGGTTGTGGATCATAGGTTGTTGAAACGATGGGAGGGGTAGGAACTACATGAGTATGAGGACCCATGCATATATACGATTGGTACACACTTGTAGGTACTGTTGCAGGAATTGAGCTACCATGTAGCGGTGCTTTACTAACAAATGGGTCCATGGCGTGTTTCTTGGAATACCCATCATTGGGGTAGGCATGGTAGCCGTGGTTTCATCAAGCGAAAGATGAGCTAGACTTGGAAAAGTAAAGCTTCACTTGTGGGCTCAGATTGCACTGAGACCCTTGGCAAAACAACATATGGAGATCAAATCCGACTTATCGAGGGAGTCTCCATTTTCAATAAGGTCAGTTGTTTAGCCTTCCTTGTATCCAAGAATCTCATGAGACCCGTTGCAGGCATGTGGATCCCCTTTTTCTATCTCTCTAGCTCAATAACCCTATGGAGGATCTCACAAACTCTTTGTTGTTGATCCTCCACACTAGTAGCACCCGTTGTGGATTGTAGGACATCTAACCAACCCACGTGATAGGTGTGACCTGTGTATAGGTCGATTAGAGTCTCCGTTTGTAGTTCGTACTCCCAGTTCTCATTTAGGAACGCTTTATATAAGCTTGAGGTGCTAGGGGTGTCATTTGAAATGGATGCTATGTGGCTCTCTATGGGTTGACCTTAGTGGTCACTAATTCAGGAGCACTTGATTGCTCTCCTAGCAAAGATGTTGATGTAGGGGCTTTCGCTTTTAACTCTCTTCATTGTTCCACCTTGCGTAAGCTCCCAATTTCCTTTCCCCCAGCCGCGATGATATATCGCTCAACCTCTTGCACTTCAGCAAGGCTTCTATCATTAGGTAATATAACCTCGGAGGCAAATAGCTCTAAAGATTCAGGGGGTGCAGTGAATAAAGTATTCACATGCACACTCTCTAAGAGCATAGGGTCTACGTTGGCCATGAATGGAGAGTTTACTTCCCACCCCCCTCATTTACATTGTTAGCTCCATGTTCGGAGCGAGTGGCTCTACTAAAGGTTTCCTTCAAAAGGCTAAGCACGCTCTGCCTGGACCGCGGGCCCATGGCATGCATGTATTGGCTTGAGCTATCGGGATTAGGCATTGGGAAACCCTCCATGACGTCGTAGTCAGAGGAAGAGTCACTAGCCACTATGTTTGGGTCTTGGTTTGTACTACGTTGTGTCCCCGCAGAGGGTCCGGAACATAAGGTAGGTGGATAATGAGAACTCGCGTAAGTTGAAATTCTCTCTAGTTGCTTCATCTCTAGCACACAACCAGCATGTAGATACATGTACCTTTGGCACCCTACAAGCATCGGCAAATAACATCGAAGGTTAACCATTTACTTTTTTAGGCGTTCGTTTTCACTCCTTTTTTGATTTTTTAAAAAATGTTTTTTAATGATCTGTTTTTTTTATTAAAGTATGTGATAGCTTGAAACGAGCATATCACTCAGAGGGTTGTGGTGTGCTTTACAGCACAACGTTCGGTCACTTGAAGCTCCGTTGGTCCCCAAAAAGGTTGATTTTTAGGTACATGTGAGGCTAAAATTCGTAATTTTAAAGGGCGACTAAGGCGTGAGCTTGGGCTTGGGTCTGGGGGACATTCCCAATCCTGGTCCTACCTTTAAATTTTTAAATTTCTATTAGTATTATTTTTTATTCTTTATTTTGGGATAAGGTCGCCGCGGCCGTGCTGTGCGCGCGAGCACACACACACCTAACTTACCTACTTACCACTAATACAGCTATTGTTACACACTAACACACTACTACAGCAACTCACTAGCTAACAAAACTACTTACTGTACTTTACACAGAATTAACATTATGGATCTACAACCTTAATACTAACACCTTATCACAGAGAAAACACAGTACCTTTCAAAACCTTATTAACAAAGAAAACACAATACCTTTCAATTCCTTATTAACAAAATAATACATAGCATCAAAACAAACTCCTTCTTCTCAACACACACACTTTCCTTCTCTACCTTTCCTATAATTGAAATTGAACCACAAAGTAGCACAGAGTGTCATTCAAGTTTAGTGTATGGCATTCCCCGGCAGCGGCGCCAAAAATGTGTACGTCTGTCGCACGTGTCAATGCAAGGGACTTGCAGATACACTTTGTGCGAGCCACAAATGGCTCCAAACATGCAACTAGCCTAAATTAGTAATCTCAAAGATGGCGATGGTGTGTCACTCACTGCTCTATGCTTGCTATCGTGGAGGATTCCTCTCCACGAAGAAGAAGGAGCCGCGGCTGAGCCGTGCTCAACTGCTTTGCTGCTGCTATGCTGTCATCGTAATGCTCGATCACACACTCTCTCTCTCTCTCTCTCTCTCTCTCTCTCATGCATACACACACACACAAGGAGATGAAGAAGAAGAAGATGGAGATGGAGCAAGAGCACTCTTCAATTGCACAAATGAGAGAATGAGTGAATTTTAGGTTTAGTTGACTTTTATATGAGATTTCCTCATTCACACTTGGGCACCCATGTTTAGCCAACTAATCCCTTGAATGTTCCAGTTAGAGTGCACCTCTCATCGGGGATTGCTCTTACCCTTTTCCTATTGGACCAACAAACCCGGTACCCGACTCTACCAAATAAATAATATGGCGTCCGTCTTAGGTGATAGGAATGTGCGTGAGGGTTAACGATGCTCATATCCTCTACCATGCTAATTACTAAGCTAAGCTATGCTAGCATGAGTGATTATGTGAGGAGATGTACATATTTCTTGTAAGACTACTCCTTCTTCCTCTCAATCTACTCTCATACCCCGCTAGCTCTCACCATCTTTGAAGGTGTGTGAGGTCTTGGGTCTGAGACCGTGAGGAAATTGATGTTGTGTTTGATAAGTGTATTGCTTAGTGCTTTAAGTTTCCATCTTCATTGCACTAGCTAGTATTTAAGGAACACAAAGAATTGTATTGTAAAATGTCTTTCTTGATGGGAGACACCATAATACAAAGCCTTTTGGAGGGGGACCGGCTCCATGCAAATCCAGTCCTCAATTGTTGTCAATTGCTTAATTTCTCTCTCTTTTGAAGTATTGTTCATGCTATCTAATTAGGTGTTATACTTTTTGTTGCTCTCCCCACCCAAGCACTCTTGTTATTCTCATTAAGAATCTATTCTAATGAAGTGCTCACTATGTCCATGCTATTTTCTCTACAGACAAGTTACTAGATCATTAAATGTTACATTGGTATCAGAGCACAAGGTTTCTCTTTTCCTGCTCAAGAAGGGAGGTCCTCAAGCTAGCTATAAATGGTTGGTATTATTAATTGCATGTGAGTAAGTAGAATAGGGATTTTTCATCGTTACATTGCGCCTACCTTTGTGCAGTTAACAGGGCATCACCGTCGAGAGATATGGTCTTAATACTGGAGTGTTAGCAGCTGTACACACCCAATGGAGGATGACTTCCCGGCAGGATATTATTTTTTGTAATTATTCCTTAATTGAGAAAAACCTTCATTTCACCTTTGTAAATAGTGGGGCTTGTAGAAGCTTCGAGATTGTATCCCATTTTTGACATTTAGACTCGGTGAAAGGTTAAATTGGAACATTAGGATTTGAGATTGTAAGGTATTTATACCACTTTTCACCTTAATGTAAAAAACCTTTGTCATTTTATAAGTTTTGTCTGTGTGAGTGAGTGTACTCTGTGTATGAGAGAGAGTGAACGTTTTATCTTGACGCTATGCGCGCACCGGTGGTCGGAATCGTGTGCAGAGAAGTGCAGCGTGTTGCCCCCGAAGAGAGCTACGCGCCAACACCTACATTGCGTGTGTACGATTTGGCTTTGCGAGCTCGATCCATGAGCTATATTTGGTGATTCGGTGAGCATACGTTGTCTGTTTTTGCATTTCAGCATATCCACGCATTAGGCACTTTCATTAGGAAAAGTTTGGACTCAAAAATGGGCCTTGTAATAAATTTCAGGTCAGCTTAGAGAGAGATAATAAAAAGTCCTTAATTTCATTTTTGATATTCACTTTCAAAAAAATTTGGATATCAGATTTGAGGGGTACGTTTATTAAAACTCTCAAAAAGTGTTCAGACAATGAACACCGATTGTCTCAATCTTTTGGATTTTTCAAAACTAAGGTTTGGCGCTCAACGAGGTGCATTGAATGTTATTCTTCTTCTCATTTTCACGTCTATCTTGCTTTCCGCCTGTGCGTAGTCTCCTCCTTTGAGCTCTCTTCCATTTGCTTCACTCTTGCGCTCTCCTCTGTTTTGAGCTTTCTCATTCACCAAGTCATCTCAATGTCATTATCATCTTCACACAGAACTCAGACGAGGAGTCAAAACGATGTGTATCATATGCATATCGAACTGTCCAGAGAATATGAGCCCCTCCTCAAGAAGAATAAGCGAGGCATCCTTTCCGAAGCTTCAAAAGAGAACTTCAGATTTCAAGGTAAAAAAAGCGTTGATCTTTGGGTGGATGGCAGGATATATCCTGAGCATCCTATCACCAACTCAACTCCACCATTCAGAAACATAACGTCATTGATGAACTATGTAGGAGACGGTTATTCTGGTTTATATGGCTGCACCAAGCATTAGCGGCCAAAAGTGATATTCTCAAGCTTGAGAGAGACCTTGCACACAAAGAAAACTTTTGCTTGAAGCAAACAGTGACAGAGTGCGCTCAACAACTGAAAGGCAAGGACGAAAGCATCACGCAGCTCACGTAGGATCTCAGAGAAAAAAATACTGTTTTGGGTCCTCGGTTAAGAAAACGACGCTTACGAGACATTGAACAACTGAAGGTTGGTTTTGGGGGTTTGAAGAAGAGGGTTAAATCAATCAAGTAAGATTATCATTCAAGCAGGTTTAATTCATCTTTACATTTGTAGTTTTATATCTTACTTTTCATATTTATGCTTAGATCGTTGTTACATCCTCAGTCAAATATTGACAGCAGCACACCAACTTCTTCAATTCCTTATGGTCTCATACTAAAACGCAAAGATGTCGCCGGACTTTTGGACGATAAGCGCTACTGCAAGATTGTTGCTAAGCAACATGACACTCTTTGAAACAGAATCAACTCCAAACACGTGATGTTCAGTCAATTCTGGATGAAGCCGAAATATCCAACAAAGGTTATTCTACAATTTTTAGGCATGTCTGGTGTTTGAATCAATTATCTTCACCTGTCAAATCAAATGTTTGCAATTTTTAGGTATATTGGATATGTGTAGCATTTGAAAACTTGGAAATAGTCCATTTGCTTAATTTTCAGTTTATAGAACTATGCAGCAACAAAGTAAGAAGTTCAATCTCAAGCACACGTTGCTGCCAAATCCTTTCTCCATTCGAAAGACAAGACTAGAGGTCAACCAGGAAGTGCTTCGGACATTGGGCACTCCTTTTCACATTGAAGCAATGTACAGATCGCCATCAGCAGAGGAAGTGGTCTATGACAAATACAATAATATATTTTATGATTTAGTAGCTTTGCAGACATATATTGTTCAATTGTTCGAGGTTTCTCAAGAGGAATGCAATGGAGTCTTGAAGTTTGTGCTTAAACTGGATGAGTGCGAGCTAGTGAAAGAGACAAAGGTTGAGCGTGTCACAATAACACTTATGAATAGAGCATTAGATGAAAGCATTGCTTCAGACGACCCTAGAAACTTTAGCGTGCAATCCGAAAACAATATTTTCTTATTAGCCACATTCAAGGTTTGATATCAACAAGTTTTTGCTTAAGAAAATGATTAGACATGTTTCATTTGATTGGTTTGGTTTTCCCATTTCAGGTGCCTGTAGAGAATTTCGATATTCTTAACTGGGTTTTCCATCAAACAAGTATTCCTGAAGTCATAAGCGAACAGAACATAAGCGAACAGGCATGGGTTCATACACAGTAGAGTGGCATATGGCTGGAGATCTCAAAACCCTAAAGTGTATGTACAACATCTCAAAAGGAGCAACAAGTAAAAGCCCTTGTTTGTATTGCATGGGAGGAGTCATTGTTCTTGACAAAAGAAATTGGAGGAGAGCACCGGACAGGCACTTGCAGGACCTTAACTTCCGCCCAGTGTTGGATATTCCACTATCCAGAGTACATATTTGCACGATGCATGCACTCTGCAGAATCATTGAGAAACTTATGTTTCTGTACATTTGTTTTGCTTGGACCACTCGGCCAGCATCAGCAAAACAAAGGGATATATTATCATTGGAAACAGTTTTCTCAGATATGGGCTTGCATGGGGGACATGTGAAAATAGAGCAGGACGAGAAGAGGTCTAAGAATGGTCGAGATGTGCCAAAGAAGTTGTCTATTGGCGGTGTGAAAGCCCGTCTCTTCTTGTCAATGCCAACAAGTGGCAGACAATGCAAAGTCCAAAGTGCTCAGGAAAGGTTGACATTGAGATACAATCGGTGGAGAAACCTGCACAATGCAGTGGTTGACCACGTAGACAATGGTGCAGCAAGGACTCCCAAAGCGAACGTGTGGAAAAGTTTGGATTCCATATTCAAGTTTTGTGAGCTCAATACTTGGAGAGAAACTGACTATACATTGTTTCAAGACGCTCTGGAGACCTTCCACAGGTCTTTCATAGCTGCATGGACAAATCAACACATAGCTCATTACATGGTATATTAATTAATTTGATAAAATTGTGATTATATATTTACATATAAACAATAGGCTGGTTTTTTTTTGCAGCATATCATATGCAACCACGTGCCTTGGTTTGCTAGGCAGTATGGTAGCTTGGCTATATGGTCTACACAAGGTATGGAGAAAACTCACTACCAAGCCCGTACTGGCTATTTCAGCCACACTCGTCACGGAGGTGGTGCAAACAAAGCCAACAGTTTGGAGGAACTACATCAATGGACTTATCGAAAACTTATGCATAGAACACACCGAAAGGAATGTGTCAAAGACAGTCAGATTGGGCAAGGAATGAGATTAGCAAGAAAATGACGTAAGAAGGAAATATGGGAGGCATCTTCTGCGGCATCGCGACATGCAGAGTGGCGACTTCAAAAAGAACGCACTGGAAAAACTTGGACAACTCCGACCCAAGTTGTTTGAGACTTCCTAAAGATAGCGCATTGTAACACAATATAATTTTTTGTGCCAAGAAAAGACAACCATTCACAAAAGTGAGAAACATAATGTACTCATTGTTTTGATAGAAAATGTACTATTTTTTGGCATCGACAATATACATTGGAGCTTCTCTATTCTTCATCTTCGTCAGGAAAAGTTACAAAATATTCTGGCCTTTTTGCCTGCTGTGTGTTATCGTCTTCTTCTTGCCTTGGTCTTTTGCAACCTAGTCCTGCAGGTTCGTTTGTCGACAGTACATTTGTCTCCACCTCCACAGCCACAAGAGACATTTCTTCAGTAGGCAGATGCGTAATTGGTTGTTTATTGCGAAACATAGCATGCTTGTCATACTCTAGTAATTGCGCAGGGTCAGTGATTCCGCATGACAAACCATATGCTGCTTGGGTCAAAAAATAGTGACTACGCAAACCATACATTCCTGGCCCTTGGCCAAACATATACAATGCGGCCTTTTTTTCTAAAAGCATTATTTTATCTGCGTTCCACCTGATGACGGCCCCTCCTAAATATCTTGAAAGTGTCTTCAACGTCATCAAGGGTAGCTCCGCGTTGTCATTGGAGAAGGACGAATGGAAGACCAAAAAACTCGGATACTTAAGATTCTTTAAGTATTGGCCGAGAGAGGAATTCTTCCCTAAATCTCCCATGCCTCGTCCACGAGGGCGAGGAATGAAGGTATCATCATAGACAACCAACTGCAACAAATTAAAATTATGAAATGAGATAAGTAGTAACCAAAAAGGTAAGGCAAATAAAAAAAGATTACCTTCTGGTTTTCATCTTCCTCAAGTAAGTCCTCATTCCATAGGTTGATGCTGCCCTGACCTCTAGTGGGCGCATTGGAGGTTGAGGCCAAAGATGATGAAGAAGTGGTTTCCTTACCCATTTCTTCAATCCCTAGCTTTTTTTTCACTTCCATGAACTCCTTTTCTGTTGGAAGCCTGCGCTCATACCTAGCAACATCATTGTAAATCATCACAAGTGCACTTGCGGGGTCAACAAACTCATCGTCATTTACATGAGCATCTATAACAGAATACTTGTCGTGCTCAGGGTCAATGACAGCATCATCCTCTTTGAGATTCTGTGCCACAATGGCAAGGCAATAGTCCTCTCGAAGGTCAAAAAGCTCCATAATGTCGTTAAGCAAGACATACTGCAAATCACCAATAGGTATGGTAGGTAGAACACTAGTAGGCAAAGAACCCTCCGGAAGCTGCACTCCCTCTGAAACTTGCAAGGCAAGGCTTCCCCAAGACTTGGGCTCTTTACCCTCCCCAGTCTGATCCTCTAGCGAGGCCTTTGCAGCATCAGCATGCTCATCCAAAATTAAATGCAAATATAAAATAAAACATGCATAATATTCAGCCACTCGACACTTGTGGTTATGAAGTGTACACTTGTGGTCTGTTATCCGCAAGTGCACTGGCAACTTCAAGTAACTCCTAGAAAATATGTGTTTCTTGGAGGAGTCCGAATGGATAGCCTTCATGTGAACAAAACGAACTCCTTGTATCTCGACAATGCCACCAAATGTTTGCTGCTGGTAGGTCTGCTCAAAACCTGATAGGTAATGTTGCGCGGAGACAATCCACTCATGCAAAGAAAAATCTGGATTGAACATCAGCCTGATCTCTGTCTCGTGCTGCTAAAGCCCAATGTGGTATAGAAAATGAGATAGTTTTTCTTGGGGGGCATCCTCAGAGCAAGGCACTTCCTCCTCTGCTTCAACATTGAAGGGGTCCATTACGGAAATTCAAAAGCGAAGATAGATGAGAGAGCACAACATCCAAACAATGGGGGAGCAAGTCATATTTATAGCACTCCCGAGGACAATGATGACATCGATTGACGTGCATCATGGGGCCGACGTGCATCATGCAGTCGCCGTGATGATTACGCCACGTGTCAGCCGCCGTGGAACGGTCGCGCCACAACGCGAAATGGTGTCGCCACACAAAAAAAGCACCGATATCGCATTTTGGTGCGATAACTTGTTGTCGCGTCATAACGCGATACGGCCAGTCAAGAGTACTGCGGTCCGCCTCCTCGCGTTGTGCCGCGATGCCTTTTTTGTCGCGCCACGCGTGCATCATGCTATCGCCGTGATGATTACGCCACGTGTCAGCCGCCGTGGAACGGTCGCGCCACAACGGGAAAATGGTATCGCCACACAAAAAAAGCACTGATATCGCGTTTTGGTGCGATAACTTGTTGTCGTGTCATAACGCGATACGGCCAGTCAAGCGTACTGCGGTCCGCCTCCTCGCGTTGTGCCGCGACGCCTTTTTTGTCACGCCATGCGTGCATCATGCAGTCGCCGTGATGATTACGCCACGTGTCAGCCGCCGTTGAATGGTTGCGCCACAAAGCAAAATGGGTGCCGCCGCTCTACAAAAGCAACACTATCACATTCTGGCGCGACAGCCAGTTGTCGCGTCATAACGCGATACGACCAGTGTAGAGTATATTGGTCCGCCTCCTCGCATTGTGCCGCGACATACCATTGTTGCTAGGGCAACCCGTTGGGGCGCTTTTGTCCCGATGTGCCACGTGGCGCGTAATCATTATGCTCGCACGCTTCCCGTCATACCTTGCGATGTCATGATTAATGTAGCCGCCTCTTCTCATTATAATTATTCCGCTAATATAAACACCCCCCCCCCCCCGTTTTTTTTCTCACCGTTTTTTCCGAAGTGTCTCTAGTCACTCTGACTTTTTACCCATGTCCAGATTTCCATATTTCCTCGCATTCTCCTCGTTCAGGTCATGGCCCGCACAAAGCAAACAGCAAGGAAGGTTTATTCTGGCCAGTCTGTTCTGCAGGGCCAGACTAGCTCGTCTATAGCGCAACCGTCAACATCGCATGGGATTCCGGGCAAGACCATGCCGCAGTTACGTGCAACAATGCGAAGAAGAAGATACGAGCAGAATAGGAGCGTTCTACTCGAACTTCGTAAGCTCCAAAAGCACATTTCATTGGCAATACCTAAACTGCCATTTCAGAGAGTTGTTCGCGACATTTTCGAGCAAAACAACCTGAATTTCCGGTGGTCTCGAAGTGCAATGGGGTGCTTGCACGAGGCCGCTGAGGATTTTTTTGTAGAGCTTTTCCAAGACGGCTACATTCGCTCGGCCCATGCCCATAGGACAACATTGATGCCGCGAGACATCAACACACTTCGCCTTCTCAGGTTCAGGTATGACAAAACAATACCGCATGCCGGTATTTCAGACCGAAAGATGGACACTATTCTTAGAATACCACCTATTGACAAGGTCAAAGTTCATGAAGTGTCTACACAAATGCATCGATACAGCACCCGTCTCAACGTCGAGCGGGACACAACAGAAGATGATAGTGAGAGATTGGAGCAGTTACGCCTTGAGATGATGGAGGAACAAATGGCAGATGCCATCAGTGACGCCAACGCTGATGATTTGTCATTGCTGTTTCCCTATTTCCATGTTGGCCTTCCTGTGTGGGGACGCATTCTGTATTTTCCTTATCACTCCCACGAGATTGTAATTTTACAGAACCGGACAAGGGAACTCACAGACTCAATCATCAATGGCTTGCTTTGGTGCGTGCTATTCTTTTTTTCACAATAAATTCTTTTAATATATTCAATTTTGTATGACACGAATTTCATTTCAGTTTTGTAGTTTCAAATTTGCCTTGGAATATGCAAGATGATGTCGCCGTCCTTGACTCGAACCTCTCGGTCGTTTTGACGGCCGAGGATACATCTTTAGTGGAAGTAGTCGACTGGTTCCAGTCAGTGAACATGGATACGGCAAAAAATTTTGTTCTGGCTTATCATGAAGGGTACGCAATGTTTTCAATAGTGAAATTATTTTATCTTGAACTCTAATTTATTGTGATGACATATGTTTTGCTTATGTTTATTTGTAACAGGGCTCATTGGAGTCTTGTTCTCTTACACCTTGAACGAAACCGGTGCTACCTTGCTAATTCATCCCATGGATTTCATGGTGAAGTACGTAGGTAAGAGGTTTTGTATTTTGTTCGACATCGCATAGAATTTTGTTAAAAGTCTCTTATGTAATTTAATTGTATTTTGCGCAAATCTGTTCGGAAGCTTGTGTCTGCTCTTGAAGCTTTAACACAAGAGCATATATATGAGAATCTTACGATTATTAGTTGCAAAGTCCCTAAGCAGGACAATGCCTACTTTTGTGGATGGAGGGTCTTATTCAATGCAGAAATTTTGTTAGGGGTCATACTTGATGGAAGTCGTAGAAGTGTAAGCACTTGACACTCGTTTACAGATTTGTATTTTAATAAGTTAGTAGCTATGTTAATAAACATGATGTTCTTAACGCAGGTAAGAAATTTGGCAGATTATTCAAAGGCTGATGTTTCTTCATTTAGAAACAGAATGATTGAAAACTTGATCAATTGCGTGACCATGTGTCCAGACGGAGCACGTGATGCTTTTATCCCGCTAGCACCAAGGCCCACGCCTAGGCCTCCGCCGACAAGATACCCCGTGTCTGCCACACCAACACAAGCATATATCAATATCTCCCCAAATACCTCCCCAACCCAAGCTCCCACCAGCTCTCGTCCTGAAGAAACAGCTCCAGAACCCTCAAACCCCCCACCCAGCACCTCTCCTGCTCATGAAGCAGCTCCAGAGCCCCCAAACCCCCCACCCAGCACCTCTCCTACTCATGAAGCAGCTCCAGAGCCCCCAAACCCCCAAGCCACCACCTCTCCTCAACCTCAACCAACAGCCCCCACATCACCGCACGCACAAGATTAGAAAGATATTATGAAATGTACTTTTGACAAATTGATTACAAGCAATGGATCGAAATTTGACTTTTGTTTTGATTATGGTTCAAAGTTTACAAAATGTTAAGTACAGTTTTCCTAAAAAATGGGAGAGTGAGGATCCAATGGTGTTTGGTAGTGTAGAGAGCTACCTTTGTCAAGTAATCTTTGAGAATAGTATTTGAATCATTGTGTAAAGTTAGTTCACTATTTCAAGTCTGTCGCTGGTAATCTGTGCACAAAGAATCGTTTTTTCTTGTCTGTGAGGTACCTGCAATGCAACGTACGCGATAAGACATTGGGATACATGAGCACGATAGAGACATCAACGTATAAAAGTAATACATGTAGCTTAGTACCTTTCGCATGTTACACTTGAAAACAAATTTTGAAGGCAAATTGAGATCGGACTCATAGAATAGATCCTCTCGAACCTATCTTAAAGTGACATTTGATCTAACCACAACAACTGTAAGCAAATAATTTGTAAACCATATCTCGATGGACATCAAGGGATTAAAATCATCGTCACTTAAATCTTGATCGATAGCTACCAACTGACCATTCACTCGATGCCACCTCATGTAGTAGAAAGAAACTATAAAATTATGTGATGCTATCATACACTTGCACACAACCGAGCGCTTGTCAACTTTGCACAAAATGCCTTCAGAATGACTGACATCCCAATTATCATCCAAAAAATCAAGGCAAGTTTGGGATTTGCAGATGAACATGGTTTCTATTTTTCTAACCTCCTCATCGTGGAAGAAATCTATAAATACATGTAATGGCATAAATAGACTGACTCGTACTTCCCTACTTGCAATGTTTGGTCGCAAACACTTCAAAATTTCCTGATGAAGCTTGAGTTTAAAACACTCAGAGGTTTCTGAATTTGGAACTGGCCACTTTGGGGAATCTTGTTGGGGAAGAGGGAAAGGTTTCAAAGTGCCAAATCCATGGACAGAGCAAGGGGCGTTGTAAAAGTAGTCGTAAAAGAAAACTCCCCTCTCTGCGAGAGCTCTTCTCGCACTAGTTCTGTACATAAGTTCTCCCACCAAAGCATGAAAAGCATCAAAAATACCAATTATGCACTCAACTGGTTGCCAGTCTTCTTTGTTAGAAGGATAAATATATGCAAAAACAAAAGATAAGAGAATGGTCACAAGAAATAGTCAACAAAATAACTTGAAGGATCTTTAAAAACTTTTTAGCAATATAGTAGTCACACAGTTTGGTCTATGAGCAGGAAACCCCAAAGGTGACTGTTGTAGTCGTAGTTCAGAGTGCGTATATGCATGCTCAATGAGCACCTCTTTCACTGTCTTTCCCGTTTGAGACAAGTGAAAATCTTTCACACGTCCTTTGTAGTTGTTGATGAATTCATTTAACATCGGTTTCCTTCTTCTTGTTTGAAGCAGAACCCAACTACCAATGGTGACTGTGGTAGACATCCAGCGACCATGGTCTAAGTCAAAGCTGTTGAATAGTTCCACAGATTTAACAGAGGCGGATGGTCATCGTGTTCGTCTTCCTTCCATCTCTGCTTCTATTAGCTGTGAAGTGACACTACGCAAAAACGATAAAAGAAAAGAGGCTCACTAGCTTACACAAGAAGTAGTAGCTTGAAAAGTGTTCATCAAAAGACGCGCCTCATTGAATGTGAGTTATGGCACATTCAACGTTCGTCATCCATGGCAGGAGAATATTTGCACAAATCGCGTCGTATCTTCTTATTGAGATATTTTTAACAGAAAAAGAGCTTGACAATCAAAAGCTAAGTACTTCATTATTTTTAATGTTTTGTTTCTTCTGCTTACACATGCCTTTAATTGATTGATCTTGTCAAAATTAGTGTGAACAACTCATGGCTTTTGCTTGATGGGCTAATCTTTGAAAATTAGTGCAACTATTTTAATGGAGGATCACAAATTTTAGATGTTTAAGGGTTTTTATGCCATATGATGTGAGATTGTAGAGTGGATAAAATTAAGTATGTAGAGATACATAAATAGAAAGAGATAATGTATATACCTATAATTGGAGTCTGTAAACAGAGAATAAGTTGTACTGTAATAGAGGAATAAGAAAAAGTCAAAGGACTTGGATTTGTGCAGACGAATGAGTAAAATATGTTAAGGAGAATATATAATATATTGGATACTTCGTCATCCACAAATTTATCCCTAGAGTCCCCTTGGATTGAGTCCAAGTACCTTGGCTCACGGCCACGATAAACAACCCCATGGTAACAAAAGAAAGGGTTTTTTTTAATAAAAAAAAATTAATCATAACTCTTATTTAAAGAGGTATCTAGCAGCACAAAGTGACGACAAGAAGCAAGGTGCAGCAATGGCACACACGTTGACAACGGTTGGGGTGAGTGGTGCACGTTGGCAATAATGGTAGATCATGACAACTGACACCTATTCAGGCAATAACGCAACATAGCAGCCACCATGCCACCCTTGGAATACATCTTCTAGTATCAAATAAATGAATGGATGTTGTCGCTAACAAGTGCAGATATAGGAACTGGGGGCATGGTTGGTGCATGCAACCACCCTTCAAAGCTGGCACGCTGCTCATGCAACCTCTAATACATACACACACACACAAAAGCAATAACCCAACATGATACTCCCCTTTTTGTACTCCTCTCACTTTGCATGCTCTATCTCTCCTTAATGCGGCAGTTCAACCCACTCTCAGTTTCCAGTCATGCAGACTCTATCAGCTGGCTCTCCCTCCCTCCTTCTGACGGCGTAGCTTGTTCATGTGAGCCTGCTCGAGTTAATCCAACTACAACCACTTACCAACAACTGACACTCATCTCCCAACCACTTACTCTCCCTCATAAACTCTCTCTCTCCCTCTTCAGTGAATGTCCAAAAAACTCTCTCCCACTCTCACTCGCACTGCAACGCCTGCCAACCAATGCAGTGCCCACCAGTGCTTTGCATGTAGAGGATTTTAACGAGGGCCCAATAGGACTAGTGGCAGCAACCCACCATTTGAATGGCCACCCGTGACTCTCTCTCTCTCTCTCTCTCTCTCTCTCTCTCTCTCTCATTATCCACCGAAGTAATCACCTACAGACGCTGCCGCTGAACCGGTGCCAACCAGCTCTCTCTGTCTCTTCAGCCGCCAAAATATCTCCCTCCCTCGATCCCCTGCTTGTTTACTTGTGGCACCCACAACCTATCTGTTTATCTCAGCCATCCCATCTTTTTCACACACTCTCTCTCTCTCTCGGCGAGTTACTATCACACGCTGTATGTGCATGTCCTCATCTCTGCCCCACGTTCGGTACACACTCATACATTCTGCAGCCCTTGAACGACATGCACAGGTGACTCAGAGTGCTCCTAGCCTCCCCACCTAACCCTCGATCACCTTAGACTACTCGTACTCCATGACCCTGCAATCTTCTCTCTTTCTCTCTCTCCTTGCTGCATCCTCTTCAGCCGCCATGCATCACACAAGCAGCTCTCGAGACTTCGGGATCGGCCAAGCTTTTACTACCAATTCCCCATGCAAAGGGAGCCGCAGACTAACCATGGGATCCAATAGTGTGGAGAGGGTTGCATCAAGCTACAGCTTTCTCTCTCGTTCTTTGTGACTAACGCCATGGCCGCGTGTGCCACCAAACGGCTTCCCAGTACAGGAAACAATTTTTGCAACTGGTAGGTGCTACATGCGGTGCACTCTACTTCTTTGACCCCCGAGCATCTCAAGCTCCGCAACATCCGCCAATGTTCTTGTTTTTCCTCCGCCGCCAGCTTCCCGAGGATGCTACCACATTCCTGTCCCTATTTTGGTGAACTAGTGCACCTTGGGTTTGTTTCTTGCGCAATTTTATTGTTCCCTCAGATTCTTGACATGCAGTGATAGTTGGTTTTACCAACAGGACACTTTACTTTCCACGGTTTTCTTCTCTTGTTATATCAGACGCATTGTAGTCATCCACAAGACTCTATAACAATTGTCCATTTATAAAATTCATATGATTTAAGAGTCAATTTTGAAGGGCTCCCAAAAGATGAACCCTTCATTGTGTAGGGTTCTTTTCCTTGAGAAATTTCTTGTTGAGCAACTTGCGTGTCAGTGGTGGGAAGCGCTACAATATTTTGCCATGCTTGTGGTGGGAAGGAGTGTTCGAGACAAATCATTTTTCCTAACCATACACAGAAGGAGGAAAGTTTAGAAGAATGACTTGCATTTCTCTTCTTTTTATACTATTTCTCTTAAATTTCAAGCGGCTACTCCTAAGGGGCATTATTGAATTTTCAAGGGGCATGATTGTAAGCTAAGACGCACTTTCCCCAGGTGAGGAGGGTTATAGTTTTCAACCTTGCCCGTCTGTGCCTATTTTAATTTTGGCTTTGAGATTTCTGTGTCTATCTTTAAGGTGGAAAGAAGCACTGCTATGTGATCTCTTGGTATTTCAATGTTTGTTGTATTTATTCAAAGATGACCATCGACAGTCGTTCCTACGAAATGTTTTCACGAAAAATTCTCTTGAGAGAGCAGTGGTGGAACTCAAACTTTGGATCAAAGTAATCATAGCAATGTTTGTTAATCGAGTTAGGGCTTGCCAAAAATAATAATAATAATAATAAATAAAAATAAAAACAATTTTTCTAACTGAAGAAACTAAGGACACACCTAAAGCTCTTTTGTTTTTTAGGTCAAAATCAAATATTTGCAGGTATTTCACACTAACATTTGTAAAACTTTGCTGATTTACTTGAAGGAAAGCATGGAATCTATCCGATGTTTTTCTATTTTAGCTAGTTTCAATAACACTAGTGCAATTTTACTAGATTCTAATTTATTTATTTTTGCGACAACACTAGTTTAAAAACTTACTCACATATAGCCCACCTCACCATTATATGACACCCATCTGTACAACTTGCATTTTATGGCATTTGTACTTTGGTTTGTTCTATCTTGCATGACATTACTCACATGATGAATTTTACTGTTGCCCTTTATTTCAAGAACTTATTTAGCATTTGACAATTTGGATACTCGTCACATCTTCAAACCGTCTCCAGGTACGTAGTTTTACGTTGTCATGAAGTTCACTAATCACACAGTAACTCCCCTTCTTTTATTTTTATAGTATTACTTATCACATTCAAGTCATGTTCCACTAACACTATTCTAAAAGATTCTCAACTGACATTCTTTGTGTACCGATCCACTGTCTCACCCAACCTCTTACTCAGTATTTCATTTGTTAAGTATGATAACTCTCTTGTCTACAACTCTGGATCTGTCTACTGCTCCCATTCCAAAAGAGAACAACACAATTACCACCCTCTTCAGCTTGTACGAGCATTCTATTTTTGTGTGACCCCCTAATTTGAATGGTCATTCTCTCAATATATCTCAATATGCACGCACACACTGCTTCGGCTTTGCTTTCTCATGAATTTAAAGGATTTTTTATTATGATCATTTGTCATTAAGATATACTCATGTGAGCTAAGATAGTGAACAACATTTTGTAAGTATCCTCCTACTCAAACATGTTCCAAATTGGTCTGACACATGTGATGAATGCTATATTTTTTATTTATTTTTATGTCTAGCCTAGTCCATTGGTCACAGACACACAGATTCGCCGATTTAGGTAGTGTGTAGATACTCATCTTGGTGCAGATCCGTCGATTTAGGCAGCACATTGATAAATTGAAATTCATGATTTTTTATCCAATGCAGATCCGCTGATTTAGGCAGCATTAGTGCAGATTTGCTGATTTAGGCAGCACGCTTTATTGGTGTAGACTCACCGGATGAGGCAACACCAATCACAAAATCATGCTGCAGTGGCTGGCCACCACTGCAACTGGTATGATTTTGTTACCCGGGTACATAATGAAAGTGTTTGAATTTGGACTTATATTGTGAAATTGGAATTGGACTGGGATTTGGTATCTGGTGATTATTACGACAGTGTTCATGTGATGAGACTTGACATTATGAGATTGATGATGAGTGTGACCAATGTCCTGATTCATCAGGGTATGACATATACTTCTTATTCTAGTGGTATGGGACACTAGAATAGGTAGTATGTGGATGACGGAAAGCATAAGCTAATGTTGTTTAGTTTCATAAATTTTTCTTTTATTATGTGATGTTTTTGAC
Organism: Adiantum capillus-veneris; assembly: GCF_014529385.1. Classification (NCBI taxonomy): domain Eukaryota; kingdom Viridiplantae; phylum Streptophyta; class Polypodiopsida; order Polypodiales; family Pteridaceae; genus Adiantum; species Adiantum capillus-veneris. The sequence continues at coordinate 116,211,671 of NC_140959.1, read as the reverse complement.
ACAACATACTAATCACTGTTTTTGACAAGTATTGTTTGCAGATTTTTTCTTCGCAACTGAGGACAGTTGCTTTCCAACGGAGAGGTATGTTATAGAATTGATTTTTTATTAGCTATTGCAGCTGACAGGTGGCAAGAGCATCAATAGATAATGGATTATGCAGAAGGATGTTACATTTTATGTATATTTGATTATTCAAGTGCTCTTTGTGAGCTTTGGCCAATTATGTCCGGCCGGCCAGTTTGTACTCACTTTGACCATTCAAGAATCTATAAATTAAATACGTACAAGAGGGAAATGGTCACTCTTGCACGGGGGCAGATTGTACCCAGTGCTTGTGTCTTCTTCTCTCCTCTCCTCTCGCCTCTCTTCTTTCTCACTGTGCCGATGTAGCACTCCACTCTAGGAGGTGCGCCTACACGCATTCTATCACTCTCTCCCGCTCTCTATCTCTCTCTATTTGCATAATTCGTGGTTATGTGATATGGGAATCGCAGGTACGTAGATTTATTCGTTTATGTCTTGCTATGTGCTATTTTCAAGTATTTTGTAGGGCAGCCAGGCTCTCCGTCTGTAGCAGCATCTTAGGACATATTGTCTCAAGAAATGGCATAACCACTGACCTAGACAAAATAAGAGTCATAGTAGACTTTCCCAGGCCTACTAATGCCAAACAAGTACAATCCTTCATGGGACACTGCGGATATTATCAAAGATTCATATATATGTATGCAGTCATTGTACAACCTTTGTATCGTTTATTAGTCAGTTTCGACTAGACTGAGGAGTGTGAAACTTCATTCCAAAAGCTTAAAGAAAACCTTGTATCAGCACCTGTACTTACAGCACCAGATTGGAAAAAGATATTCTATGTTCACATTGATACATCTGCATATGCAATTGGGAGTATTCTGGCTCAGCCTAGAGATGGAACAATGGATTTCCTAGTTTTTTATGTGAGCCGACAACTAAATAGTGCAGAAATGAACTACACAACCACTGAAAGAGAGGGATTAGGAATGATTTATGCTGTAAAGGAATTTCAACATTATTTGCTCGCAAACTTCACAGATCATCAAGCTCTTTTATATCTAGTAAATAAACCATGCAATACTGAAAGAATTGTACGTTGGTTTATTATATTTCTAGAGTTTGACTTCACAGTGGTAGTAAAAAAGGGTAAAACTCATCTACGGGTGGATCATCTTTTAAGGTTGCAAAACGGGGAGGCTCCTGAAGGAGTAGACGAAGACATACCTGATGTTTATCTTTTCAATATTGAAATGATACCCAAATGGTCTCAAGAAATTGTTAGCATTCTTTCCTTTGGAGGTAGATTTGATAACAAGGAAGACAGATCCAAACAACAAACAATTCGACAAACAAAAAACTTCCAGTTGATTGCAGGACGACTGTACCATCTAGGCTTGGACCAAATTCTACGATTATGTATAAATCCAGAATATTCGAGTGTTATCTTGAAGAAGCACACATCCAGGATTGTGCATTTCATTGTTCAACAATGAAAACACACCAAAGATGGAAACAATTAGGGGTTTATTGGCCAACTATGTATGCTGACACACATGCTTATGTTAACAATTGTAGTATATGTAGTGCCAAACGACTGGTGGATCACGCAGCATTGTTTCAGGTAAACATTGCACCTACATAGAGTCAATATATCATTGATTTCTTAACAACAAGAACATTTCCTGAAATCATAACAAAAGCGCAAAAAAGGGCTATAGAGCTGGGGGCTCGCGACTTTAATTTAATTGGAAATCAACTCTACAAGCGAGGAAAGGACAATCAACTTAGAATATGTGCAAGTGAAAGCTAATACCTGCCGATTCTAGAACACGCACGTGGAGGAATAAGTGGCGGCCACTTTTCACGCGATAAGACGGAAAATTTATCTTAACCGCAGGAATATGGTGGCCTACATTGCATATGGATGCTGAGGAGTTTGTAAAGCATTGTGACGCATGTCAACGCACTAAGGTGCCGATAAAGAGAGATGAGATGCCACTACGGCCAATGATGGGAGCACGGGAATTTGCAAAATGGGGCATTGATTTTGTGGGACCTATTTCACCCCCCGCATATCGCACCCATACCCAATATATCATTGTGGCTACGGACTATCTCACAAAATGGGCGGATGCCAAGGCAACACAAAAAGCAAATGCAAGAACCACTGCACAATTTTTGTATGAGAATGTCTTTGTACGATACGGATTACCAATAGAAATTGGCAGTGATTGAGGAACACATTTTCTTACTGAAGTCATTGAATATCTGCTAGAGAAATTCATGGTCATACATAGAAAATCTGCTCCATATCATCCACAAGCAAATGGACAAGGTGAGGCCACAATGAAAACACTATGCATTGTTCTGACTAAAATTGTATCAGAGTCAAGGACAAACTGGGATCAACAGTTACACTCAACACTATGGGCATACAGGGTAGCTTACAAAACATCAATCGGAACAACACCGTACAACATGGTGTTTGGTCTAAACGCTATATTACCCATAGAGTTTTTAGTTCCAACTCTAGGAGTATCGAAACGCTTAGAATGGACAGGGCATGAGCTCTCTTCAAGAAGAGATAATCTTGAAAAACTAGATGAACTTTGACTCAGAGCTGTAGCTTCGATCTATGCTAAAAAGAGAAGACAAAACAGAGTTTTTTGACAAGCATGTGCGCACGAAAAGAGTTCAAAACAGGTGATTATGTACTTGTTTATACCTTGAAGCAACATGCCAAGAAACTTAAAAAGCGAGGGATGGGACCCTTTGTAATTAGTAACTTATCACAAAGTGGAGCTGTCAAACTTGTTACATTGGCAGGAGAAGAAATGCCAAATTGGATTAGTGGGTGTCGGTTAAAAAAGTATCATTTACCACTAACACAGGATATGCTTCAACAAATCCATCAAGACAAACAACGGATGAAGGAGAAACAGAGGGTACGAGAAGAAGCCCAAGCAGAAGCAAAAGAACACATTGCAAAAAGAAGACTTCTACGACAACAACAACAAAGTGGATCACCATTGAAAATAAATGCTATTCGAATAACGAATTTTGGTGAAGACACAGTGGAACCAATAATTGTAGTCAAAGTGGGTAGCAATCAAGTTGAATCGAAGGCATTGCTTGATTCTGGAGCTCAAGCAAATCTGATCTCTTACAAATTATATAAACAACTCAAGCCCAAAGATCACCTACATCCTACTCCACAAGTGCTAAAAAGTAGTACACCACCTTCGCTAAGAACATTGGTCTGGACTATATTACATGTACAAATACATCAATATATTTACCCCCACAAGTTTTACGTGGTTGAGGAAGAGAGCACACTACACCTCAAGTTGTTGGGACAACCTTGGCAAAAAGAGTACAATGTGCAGATAGATTGGAATTCTGATACAGTCAAAATAGCATGTACAAGAACAACATGTGGTAGCCTTTGCTCAACAAACCCAGAAGAACCAGATGATAGCACCACAATCACTGGATAAAGAACCAAAAGGATGGGTGCCACTAAATAATAACACGATAGCCATGGAGAACAACCAGGGAACTGCCAACCATGTTCACTACAAACATAAAACAACACATACCACAATGAAAAGATCAAGGTTAGGAACACGCGAAAAACAAGTATGGGCGCGCAAGGATAGAGGTGACATGGCATACAAACCACAATACAACAGAAGAAGTCAACAGAAGAACACAGTTCAACCAAAAACCACGATAATAAAAAAGATATGGATCCCAAAGAGAATGATCAATAACAACTTAAATGCGACTCGCATTTGGATCCCAAAACCAAAGCAACATGAACTCCCTTCAATACAAGCAATACGGGCATGCAGACACACACTACATATGAAATCGGCAAACCGATCTATGTGGGTGCAGATCAGCAGAACAACAATGATGACCACGTACATGGAAATAAACCTACAAAAACCTCCAAAACAAACTACAAATGGAAAGAGAAAGAGAAAAATACTACGGCCAATTCCTCCACAACAATTCTCTCCACGAAGACAACCATGGCCATATCGACAGTAGCGACAAACCAAGCGAATTTTGCAAGAAAGACGATCAAACAGAGAGCTGCAGAGTTACAACTTTTACTTGCAAATAAAATCCACCAAAAAAATCAACAACAAACAGGAAACCTCGACGTCGAATGCCAATAAGCATCTTGCTTATTCCCTCCTCTTGCACAGCATTGATTTTTCCATGCATTGACTGAGGATGCATCAAATAGGGCCACATTACACGGCCGAGCATTTGCACAATTTTTAACCCATGCACTGCACGTAAACTGAGGCGATACCTTATCCTCTGCGAGGACTCCAACTAGGAGGGGGGGAGGCATTCTCAAATGTGGACCCAATGAAGGTAAAAAGAGCAAAAAAGGACATGTTTTTTGACTATTTTGAAGGGTTTTTGTTTGATTGCAAAATTTTCTGGACTAACCTAAGTACATATGCCATTATATAGCATGAATCTACAAGTATATGGGGCCAAACGCCAAATCAGGCCCCTAGGTGTGTGTATATATGTAAAAATAGCCATTTTTCGGACAAAATATTGGTAAAACGGAGAAATCCGGCCATGAAAATTTCATGTGAGTGTATATAGTGTTTTGTGGTTGTTTTTTTGAGTTATTATGAATTTTGGGAATTTTTTGGGTTTAATTTGCTATTTTTCTTTTAATTTTACTAATTATCGGCAGAAAAACTTAAAAAATACAAAAAGCAGGTGAAATACGATCGTAATGAAAAACAAAAAATATGGGGATAATCATTGACTATAGGACAACCTATGGTACAACGGGGGTGCAATTATGTGAATGGAGCGGGAGGCGTGTTTTGGCCAGATTTTGACCGAAACGTCAAATTTCTCGGAAACTGGGCAAATGGAGTCCAAATCAAGAATTTTTTGAGCCTAAACCACATCTCGCAAGAATTTGGGAGCACATGTCAAATTTCATAGAAAGTGGTTCGGGGACCCCCATTATAAGATTTTTTCACTTCACTAAGAGCTCATTTCTACTATTTCCTTCTTGAGAAAGAGCTCTTGCCACCTAGAGTGAACCGGACTTCCAGCTGCTTCTACGATGCGCACGACCACCTGACACGCTCCAGATATGAGAGGTAGGCTCACCACCTTGAGCTTTTCGCGTATGTTTGATGTTTTGTCGCGAAAAATAGTGTAGGGTTCACACGGGAAACGAGCAGTAGAGACCTACAGGTAGAAGTTGCCACCTAACGGTTAACCCAAAAGCAATAAGGCTTCATCGACGGTTTACCCTAGCATAGGAGACCACTCTTGAATGCACAAAGGCGGAAAAAAACCATTGGGAAAAATCCTAACTTCTAGAGCCCTGCAAGAGGCCACCAAATGGTAAATCGGTGGAAAGTCGCCCAAATGCTACCAAAACTCATGGATAGAAGCATCTCGACATGCTCTACAAGGCTGTATAGCGCACATAACCATAAGGCGACCCGAAGCAGGACTAAGCTTCAAAAACAACATCAGACACACAAAGCGTCAACTAGCTCTCACGGCCAAACAGGATGTCCGTTTGCCACCAAACTTCACGAGCGGCTTTCCTAGACCATCAACAACCAAGTCCTATGGTGGTAGACCACCACAAGTCATTGGCGACATGTGAACGCAACCACGGGTGATTCCAGAGCGACAAATTGCCAAATAGAGCTCCGGTGAAGCCAAAGCCAACAAAAACCATATGGCAAGGATCCCCAAGGAACCATGAAGCTATGGAGACTAACATCAGGAAATTTCATCGCCAAAAAGCACTCCAAGAGTCAGAAAATGGCTAAGAGGCTCTGAAAGCCAAACAAGGAGTTTCTATCTATCTTTTTGACCTTTTTATTGAAATAGGGCTTAAACGGGACTCAGGGGGGCTCAGGGCATGTACCAGTAGCATTTCTCATATAAAATTCATCAGGAGACATCCTACACGTAGGATGTATCAAGGCCATGTTTGGGAACCAAACTCAACATCTCACCTCATACACAGCTTCTACATAGCTTATACATGCTAGCCATCAAGTTTCATCACATTTGGACAAGAGTTGACCTCATATGCATCAAAAAACGGAAAGTCAGAGCATAGAGGCAATAATGGGTCATAGACCTACCAAAACTAGTCCAAATCACATGAAACTTGCACAATATACTCATTACAACATTGCCAAGCTAACTGTGAGGTTAGATATGAAAATTAATGAAATAGACATCCTACGCGTAGGATGTCTAAATGACCTATTTGACCTCCAACTGGTGTTTTTGAGTTCCAGATGTCTTTATAACACCTTCATAAGCTCATGTATCAAATTTCAAGCCATTCCCATCACATTTGGCCCCCAAAACCTTCAAGATGCACTTTTTGAGCCTAAAAACACTACACATGCTCTTAACAACACCAATGCTTATCCAAATCAAAATCTAAGAGCAGGGCCATGTTCTACATGCTAAGGGCTACCCACAAAACCAACTTCAAGTCATTTTGATAAAATAGACATCCTACGTGTAGGATGTCCCCAGTGTCATATTGACCTTCTGTGCAGGAATTGACTTCATGGGAGCCATTTACATGGTATAAGAAGCCTATATATCAAATTTCAGCCCAATTGAATATCATTTGCCACCTGTTTAGGACATCCTACCCAATTTGTGAGCCAAAAGCCTAAATCTGCTCAAAATTGCACTTTTTGATGCCCAAACCCAATTCCAAGTACATAGCCATGTTGCACAGGTCAAGAGCCACAAGCCTGTCAATTTTCACCAAAAACAGAGAAGGTAGACATCCTACCCGTAGGATGTCTACATGATTATTTTACAGCCAGAAATCTATTGTGGACACATGTAGGGTTTCCCTAGTTCTTTTTGAGTTCTCGTTTCAATTTTCAAGTCATTTGGGTAGTCAGAACTCAGTTTATCAGCTAATATGTAAAAAACGCTAACTTTGGACTACTGAGTGCAACAGGATCCATAGCAGCCACAAAATCACTTGCAAAGAGGAAGAGGATGACTATCAAGGACTACTTAGAAGGAGTGGAGCCTTTTGTTATCCTAGAGGGAACCCTGAAGCCCACAAGCACTTGGATTCAAGATGACCTGCTAGAGACGAATGATCTGTAAATCTACCAAGGAGTATTTAAAGATCCGGAGGGAAATGCAATGGAGCTATCCATGATACCTCAAGAGCTCAATGAATTTGTCAGGAGCAAGATGGGGGACTACTTGGAGAAACTGGATCTCCACAATTACTTTGAAGCCTTGGCAGCACGGATTGATGTTAAAAGAGTGTGGGAATTTGTCACCACAATAAAAAAGGACGGCATAGCCCGAGTTACAGATCTGAAAGGCAAGCCTAATACAATGATTGTCATCATAGAGAAGGTGGTGGCAGCAGCACTTGACATCTCTAACAAAGGAGACAGTGTGACAAAGAGGCGAGATGACATTAAGGTCTACTCGGAAAAGAAGAATAAGTATACATTTGAAGATATTGCAAACCCGAAGGTGGCTATCATGAACCAACTATACAATCAATACTTCCACATGTGTACCAAGCGGCCACAGAAATACACGATGCCACCTGGAGCTATTCCCACCACTTTCACCTGGGCAATGCAGAAGAGCAAACCAAAGGAGATAAACTATGCCGCTTACATCCACGACAATTTTGTGAAGATGGGGACCAAAAATCCCATCTATATTGTACCTGGTGAGTTGATAACAAAAGTCTTCTATGGAGCATTGTATGCCAAGGGAAACTGGCCTCTACCTCCCTCACAAAATGATTGGCTCAAGCTAAAGGAAGACAAAGAAGAAGAATGTGAGGTCCCCACCCCGTCGTACCAAACAACGGATCTGATGGTGAACCTGGTGGCCACTAGATCTATAGCGGAAGCAAACAAAATGGTTCAGGGTTCACTAGCGGACGATCTTTCATCACAAAGTGAGTCGAGTTCGAGCCTACTAGCAACAAGATCTAGCTCCACCTCGCAGGGGAAGCGTACTTAACTATCTAGCGATCCTAAGACCCACCTTCCAAGAGGAGAGAAGCCTCCAGTGCCTTTTTCCCCATGTTTCAGAGGCACGTACTCTCGAGAATTCCCCGCTCTAGGGGCAATGAGCATTACTAATATCGAGTAAGCACTATGGGGACAGAGAGTTCCCGACCAATCGGGACCACCCATCTCGTAGGCATTGGCAACCTGAGCCAAGCCTCCACTTTCGACCCCCACACTCACACTTCATCGTGTGACCTAATTACTACCACAAAGGTTGTTCAACATAAATATTCCTTGTTTAATTCCGAATCACATTGTTCGTTAAAAGAGCCCTTCAACCAGTATTGCAAACAACACCAAGACAGAATTCTAGTAAAAATTCTACTCAAACTTATTCATAAAAATTCCAATGTTCTGGAGGTACAACATCCCCCCTCCAGCGAGAGTTCACTCCTCCCGTTGTCGCCTAGCTGCCCATACAACTAGGTATGTCCACCGCATAGAAAGCACGACATGGACATTCCCACCGCTTAACCAGCAGACGTGGGTTCCCACCGCATAGAAAGCAAGTCGTGGGTATCCACCGCTTAACCAGCAGACGTGGATTCAAGAGCCCTTAACCAGGAACTCTGCCCCTGTGATCAGGAGGGGGTTCATGACTAATTCAACATTGGAAATAGAATGAACATGCCGAGCTAAATTTTCCCTAGCAAACATTCTTTCCTCTTGCAAACAGCATACCCATCAATCATTTCCTTCCTACTTTAGAACTTAATGTACAATGCTTTCAATGCCGAGGTTTCCGTCGGATTTCTCCAACATGTTTGGGGATATGAGCATTCCTAACTAGCGTATGCAATGTTAGTTTAAACAACTTGAATAAAAATATGATCTACCTCTTCCATTTCTTCATCGAAAGCTCGTGAGATGGCCGGTATTTGTTCCTCCATGGGAGCCTTTCCTTTTTCGTTGACATTGCTTGTTCCCGCTTCGCGGTCGTGGGCTCCACCGAAGCGAGTTCTCTTAACCGGGGCCATTTTTCTCACTACTTAAATGATAGACTTAAAAAAAAAGAGCTAAGGTCCGAGAGTAACATGACAAACCAATCGGCAGATTAGATTTATTAAAGACTCCTCCTTATGCACGAGGTTAGATTTTTCTCTTTTTGCCCTAGCAATTTTTAAGGGTAATTCTGTATCCACCCTATGGAAAACGACTCTAAGGTTAATTACTTGGCTTAGATGATTAAGAAATTCAGAGTTTTTCTAATTGATTCACGAAAGATATGAAGTAAGCAAGCTCATTCATTTTCCTAGAGCAATATGAAGGTGCAGAGTGACCGCAGGCATGTGTGATGAAAAACCCTTCTTCTTATTGGACTAATGACGGATTAATTTTCAGCCTTAATCGCATCTAAATGTGGGAGAAGATTAAGTATAATTTAATTACAACTCTATTGAGTAGTGAAAGATTGAATTCTGACAAATCTACGCTATTACTAGCTGACAATTTATTGACTATATCGCCTAGAGAGAGAATCTTTCCTAATCATGCATCAATACTTGATTAAGGATGATGAATGGCTGAATAAACTAACTAAATGAATGATAATTATGTAATGAAGTGTAGCTATGAAAACTTAGAGAGCAGCTATAGAGAATTATAGCCAGAAGTAGGCATAGTAGACAAGAATTATGAGTGGGTAATGATGAGATTAAGAAGAGCAGTAATTAAACCATAATTACCGTGATTAGGGGCTGAGAATCCTCTTAAATTTTTGATGCAATGAATCCTCGAGATGGGAATTTCGGCAGCACCTCCCTCCTTGCTTCTCCTTCAAAAGTTGTGTGTGTGCTGGCAGCACCTTCCCAGTGTGTAGGTGTGTGAGTATGCAATGTGTGTGTGTGAGCATACATGCCTATGTGTGTGTGTGTGTGGGCCTTTAAATAGGCTCCTACAGGCTGAAAATCGACCAGCCCTTCTATTAGCATCTGGAGGAGCACTCAGTTCACTGCATTGGCAAGTCTAGTTGCCTTCTCACCAAGTGTCAGGTTGGCTAGTTTAACTGACTCTAAGACTTAGTTACTGGCTTGGAAACTCTCCCAGGACTCCCACAAAGCAAGAGGGCGCCCCCTAGCTGCTAAAGCAGGTCTGGAGTGGCCTGGGACCTGTTCCCACACAGTTCCGGGCCCCCGGTACCTCCCCGGACAATTTTTAGGAAAATTGGTTCTAGGCTAAAACGGGTCATACGAAGCGGATTTTGATGCCATAAATTGCCATACGAAGCTCTAACTAAGGCGTACTGGCCCGAGTACCTGCCATATATAGCAGCCCCCCGGGTCCGAAAATGCATTTTTTTCAAATTTGGGGTACGGGTGCAGTTTTTCGAGACGATCAAAACTGGACGGGTCGGGTGACCAAAAACTTACTATTTTTGGTAATTTTTCACAAAAAAATATTTTAATTCACATTTTGAAGCTTTATAACATTCTAAACATCATGGCACTGACAGAATCTGGAAAACTGCTAAAAATAGTAACGTTTTTCGATTATGATCATTTCATGGTACAAGGGTGCTCTTTTTGGTTGGGGTCAGAGACCTTACAACCTCCCCAACGTGAAAAGTTTGAGATGTCCTCATCTCAGAATACATCTGGATAAACTCTATGCTAACTACTTGGGTACATATATCCTTTGTCTAAAGTAAAGATATCCTTTGTCTTATTCTGCTGAACTTTGATGAGATTCTGGTGCTTGATTTATTGCTCACTAGGATTAGCAGTTGCATCATACATTGCTGCTCTCTCGTCAGCTTCATCACCCACAGTTGGTTGTCTCACTGCGGCATTAGCGAAAGCTCTACTTCCTTGTCCTATGTTTCCTCTTCCTCGGCCTCCTCTTCCGTTTGGTTGACCTCGCCCGTTGGCGTTCGGAGGTACATTATTAGCACCGGATGTTTGGGAAATCCTTTTTGGACATCGACTTTTGTAATGTCCATACTCCTGGCACTCAAAGCATCTTATATTGGGAAACTCGGTAGCTGCCGTAGTAGCTACTACCGGACGATGGTCGTATGCAGGGTTGATTGGTCTGTTACTCCAGTTGTCTGTCCTGGCCCTCTTTGACAAATAGTATTCACTATCTTGGGTAGTCCTCTGAATCTCTTTAGCTAGCGGTTTGGCCCTTAGCAAGGCATCTTGCAAAGTTGCTGGCCTGAGAGCTTCTAGTCGGTTGTTCAGGGGGTCGATGAGTCCTTGGCAGAACCGTGCTACCTGTTGTTCCAATGTCATCTTAGGAGCATATCTCCGAAGAGTGACAAACTTTGAATAATATTCTTCGACAGATGAAGTCAACTGCCGAAGGGAAAAGAACTCGTTCATCTTCAAGGTTTTATAGGCGGGTGGTAAGTAACGCTCCATCACAGCAGCCTTGATGTCTTCCCGGGAAGATCCCTTGATATCCAAGTCCCTGCAATGTTGTTTCCACCAGATCTTGGCATCGCCAGACAAGCGGAACATCGCAAGCATGGTTTGGTTCATGGGTTGGGTTCCCGCAGCTTCGAAATAGTCGTCCATTGCTTCCATCCATACTTCCGCATCTCTCTCCACATTAACCCCTTTGCCTTTAAAGGTTGGATCCAGGCTGAGCTTGTTTAAGGAGGAGATTCTTCTCTTGCACTGCCAAGTAGAGAGCAGCAGGCGGTGCCTATCCAATGGTATAAAACTCATTACTATAGCACTCCTCTCAAATGAACCTAAGCTTTTCCATACTCAAGAAGAAATTTAACTTTTGGGCTTAACCAGCCTATTTAATCTGTACATCTATCACAAAGGATTTTAACCATTCCACCATTTAAATTCCATTGAATACATCCAAAATTGTCCGATAAATAATGGTAAAAACTTTACTCGAGAGCTTTGATCCATACTTATAACTTTATGTGCATCAACAGGCTACCTGTCCGCAACACTAGTCGCACCAACGACTTCTCAAAAAAAAACATCATGTGGAACCCACTGAATCCCGACAAGCTCAACGAGTAAAACTCTTTGACATCACTCAGGAGACAGTCCACTAGACAAATCCAATGTCAATATTTTGGGAAACATCATACTCAAGCTTTGAGTACGAGCTATCCTACAATCCCTTAGTTTTTAAAATTTCAAACAACATCATTTTCCAGTTCGTAAACCTATCGCTCTGATACAAGGTGTGAGGTCCCCACCCTGTCGTACCAAACAACGGATCTGATGGTAAACCTGGTGGCCACTAGATCTATAGCGGAAGCAAACAAAATGGTTCAGGGTTCACTAGCGGACGATCTCTCATCACAAAGTGAGTCGAGTTCGAGCCTACTAGCAACGAGATCTAGCTCCACCTCGCAGGGGAAGCGTACTTAACTATCTAGCGATCCTAAGACCCACCTTCCAAGAGGAGAGAAGCCTCCAGTGCCTTTTTCCCCATGTTTCAGAGGCACGTACTCTCGAGAATTCCCCGCTCTAGGGGCAATGAGCATTACTAATATCGAGTAAGCACTATGGGGACAGAGAGTTCCCGACCAATCGGGACCACCCATCTCGTAGGCATTGGCAACCTGAGCCAAGCCCCCACTTTCCACCCCCACACTCACACTTCATCCTGTGACCTAATTACTACCACAAAGGTTGTTCAACATAAATATTCCTTGTTTAATTCCGAATCACATTGTTCGTTAAAAGAGCCCTTCAACCAGTATTGCAAACAACACCAAGACAGAATTCTATTAAAAATTCTACTCAAACTTATTCATAAAAATTCCAATGTTCTGGAGGTACAACATCCCCCCTCCAGCGAGAGTTCACTCCTCCCGTTGTCGCCTAGCTGCCCATACAACTAGGTATGTCCACCGCATAGAAAGCACGACATGGACATTCCCACCGCTTAACCAGCAGACGTGGGTTCCCACCGCATAGAAAGCAAGTCGTGGGTATCCACCGCTTAACCAGCAGACGTGGATTCAAGAGCCCTTAACCAGGAACTCTGCCCCTGTGATCAGGAGGGGGTTCATGACTAATTCAACATTGGAAATAGAATGAACATGCCGAGCTAAATTTTCCCTAGCAAACATTCTTTCCTCTTGCAAACAGCATACCCATCAATCATTTCCTTCCTACTTTAGAACTTAATGTACAATGCTTTCAATGCCGAGGTTTCCGTCGGATTTCTCCAACATGTTTGGGGATATGAGCATTCCTAACTAGCGTATGCAATGTTAGTTTAAACAACTTGAATAAAAATATGATCTACCTCTTCCATTTCTTCATCGAAAGCTCGTGAGATGGCCGGTATTTGTTCCTCCATGGGAGCCTTTCCTTTTTCGTTGACATTGCTTGTTCCCGCTTCGCGGTCGTGGGCTCCACCGAAGCGAGTTCTCTTAACCGGGGCCATTTTTCTCACTACTTAAATGATAGACTTAAAAAAAAAGAGCTAAGGTCCGAGAGTAACATGACAAACCAATCGGCAGATTAGATTTATTAAAGACTCCTCCTTATGCACGAGGTTAGATTTTTCTCTTTTTGCCCTAGCAATTTTTAAGGGTAATTCTGTATCCACCCTATGGGAAACGACTCTAAGGTTAATTGCTTGGCTTAGATGATTAAGAAATTCAGAGTTTTTCTAATTGATTCACGAAAGATATGAAGTAAGCAAGCTCATTCATTTTCCTAGAGCAATATGAAGGTGCAGAGTGACCGCAGGCATGTGTGATGAAAAACCCTTCTTCTTATTGGACTAATGACGGATTAATTTTCAGCCTTAATCGCATCTAAATGTGGGAGAAGATTAAGTATAATTTAATTACAACTCTATTGAGTAGTGAAAGATTGAATTCTGACAAATCTACGCTATTACTAGCTGACAATTTATTGACTATACCGCCTAGAGAGAGAATCTTTCCTAATCATGCATCAATCCTTGATTAAGGATGATGAATGGCTGAATAAACTAACTAAGTGAATGATAATTATGTAATGAAGTGTAGCTATGAAAACTTAGAGAGCAGCTATAGAGAATTATAGCCAGAAGTAGGCATAGTAGACAAGAATTATGAGTGGGTAATGATGAGATTAAGAAGAGCAGTAATTAAACCATAATTACCGTGATTAGGGGTTGAGAATCCTCTTAAATTTTTGATGCAATGAATCCTCGAGATGGGAATTTCGGCAGCACCTCCCTCCTTGCTTCTCCTTCAAAAGTTGTGTGTGTACCGGCAGCACCTTCCCAGTGTGTAGGTGTGTGAGTATGCAATGTGTGTGTGTGAGCATACATGCCTGTGTGTGTGTGTGTGTGTGTGGACCTTTAAATAGGCTCCTACAGGATGAAAATCGACTAGCCCTGCTATTAGCATCTAGAGGAGCACTCAGTTCACTGCATTGGCAAGTCTAGTTGCCTACTCACCAAGTGTCAGGTTGGCTAGTTTAACTGACTCTAAGACTTAGTTACTGGCTTGGAAACTCTCCCAGGACTCCCACAAAGCAATAGGGCGCCCCCTAGCTGCTAAAGCAAGTCTGGAGTGGCCTGGGACCTGTTCCCACACAGTTCCAGGCCCCTGGTACCTCCCCGGACAATTTTTAGGAAAATTGGTTCTAGGCTAAAATGGGTCATACGAAGCGGATTTTGATGCCGTAAATTGCCATATGAAGCTCTAACTAAGGCGTACTGGCCCGAGTACCTGCCATATATAGCAGCCCTCGGGGTCCGAAAATGCATTTTTTTCAAATTTGGGGTACGGGTGCAGTTTTTCGAGACGATCAAAACTGGACGGGTCGGGTGACCAAAAACTTACTATTTTTGGAATTTTTTCACAAAAAGTATTTTAATTCACATTTTGAAGCTTTATAACATTCTAAACATCATGGCACTGACAGAATCTAGAAAACTGCTAAAAATAGTAACGTTTTTCCATTATGATCATTTCATGGTACAAGGGTGCTCTTTTTGGTTGGGGTCAGAGACCTTACAAAGAACCTCCTAAGGCGCCCAAGGTAGCCACAAGATTGAAGCGTCGTTTAGAGACAGTGCTAAAAGAGCCGCCAGAGCCAAAGAAGGGAAAGAACGAAACTCTACAGGTGCCAATCAAAGAAACAAAGTCACAGAAAGCGGCAAGGCTAGAAAGACTAATGGAAAGTTTCAAAGCCGAGAGAGCGCTAAAAGGGGATCTGAGCGAGTTACGGAAGCCATCACTTGATGCTATGTCTCGATCATCTCGAAGGATTCAAAGGGATCGGTTTGAAGATTATATCAAGAACTTCGAGATCTTAGATGCTACAGCAGAGAATATCCCAAATATACCTTTTACAGAAGAAGAGGTTGACAAAGTGAGACGGCAGCTGCTAGAACAGCAGGAAGGCCAAGAAAGAGAGAGGAAAACAAAGGCGGATCAGGATTTCAAGAAGAAGCAACCAACTCCACCATCAAGCCGAGAATCCACCCCACCACCATCACCACCTTCTCTTAGTCCTCCACAAACCCAAACAAAAAAAGGAGTTGAACAAACCTGATGGGCAACAAGACTCCAAGCAAGAGAAGGACAAAGAGGAAGAGCAAAGGGCAGAAGTAGAGCCAAAAGATGAGAAGCCAAATCCAAAAGAAAGAAACTATAGAATATTTCTTGATCTCCTAGCTGCTGGGTACTCTCGAGAAGAGGCAGCTAATGCATCTTTTGAGTTGTCGAGCACAAGACCCAAGGAATATATGCAGAGCCTTCGGTTAGTGGAGTTGAAGGAGATGGCCACAGATACAGTGGATCTACAGCCACAAACCAATGATTGGGATGTAGTGATGCAAAAACTCACCGGGCAAGGTCGGCCACCGAGGTTGAAATTGATAATCTCAAAACAAATGAAGTTCATATCAAAGCTGAAGTGGACCCACTACAAAAACAGGACCAAGAGAACATAGAGAAACAAACCAAGCTACAAGCCGATCTGGACGCGGCACTACAAAGATGCCAAGAGATGGAACGAAAGAGTCAGGCAGCAGAACAAAAGCTTCAAAGAGCAGAGGAGGAATACAAGAAAATCAGCAAATCACTGACAGATGCGGAGAAAGAGAGGGACAATTTGACACTGCAGCTTGCTGATGAGTCCAAAGAGGTTGAAACTTTGAGAAATGTTAAGGAAAAGGTTGAGCTAGAACATGAGGCAAGCCAAGATGAAGTGATAGAACTAAAAGATCAAATGAAAGTGAAATATCAAACCATCCAAAGGCTAAGGGCATGGCTAAGGGCATCTCCGGCCAGAGTCAGAGGTGCTATCTCGACTGGCACTGCTTCAGAGAATGATCTATATGAAGGAGCTCCAAAAGGAGTTGACACTAGAGAAGAGACAAAGACTGATGCTGGCCGAGGACTCCCTAGTAATGCAAAACCGTCTGGAAGATGAGAACAAGGCCATGAAAGGTGAGCTAGAAGCCTTGAAAAAGAAGATGGATGAGAAACTAAAGAGATTGCAAACAGGAAATGAAGGCACCAAGAGGAAGCTAGAAGAGGCTGAAAAAACCAATGCAGATTTGAAGGACCTCTTAGTAAACATGGGAGATCAAGCTGAATAGGAAAAGAAGGCATATCAGAAGCAGATAGATGAGCTGAAAGGCCAACAACAGACTGAAGAGAAACACTTGAGCACAGAGCCAGCAGCAATGGAAGGCATTGACATAGAAAATGTGTCAGATCCAGTGGACACCACTATGCAAGAGGACATCCTTGTGGGACCATCACAAGAACCCCAGGATCTGACACAAGAAGAAGAAGAAAATCTACAGAAGGCAATAGAAGCGGCAATAAAAGACACGGCCAAAGAAGCAATGGAGTGGGAGCAGAGAGTATTTAAGTCTATGATCATTCAGAAGTTATATCCCAATATCATTCAGCATGAATGGCTACAACCTTCTCTCCCATATCCTCTTCTCAAGTATGAAGCTGCTACAATAAACAAACGGATTAAAGAGGAGCCAATAGTGCCACTATAAAAAGCAGATATCTCCAAACCAGAAGGAGTTAAGCTGATTGTGGACTCTCAGCCAAAGTGCAGAAAGGCATGGCTAACCAAATACCCGTAGTATTTAGTTCATCTAGTAGAGGTGCCTAAAAGAGTTAGAGACAACCTTAGCTTTTGCCCTCTACCAAGGATGCGGACTTGGAAAGCACAAGAGCTGCGCAAAAAAGCCAATCCACATGACTCAACTACCCAAAGTTGCTAGGCTTGAAGGCAGGTGAGAGAATGAGTGAGCAATACATGGTGAAAACCCTAACGGGCACCATTAAATTGTTCACTGCTCAGAAAAATCTGTAAAACCCTTCTGGCGGTTTTTGAAACCTTTAAACCTGGACAGGCAACAGACAGCATCTTCTTTTTCCAACACACGTATAGTTGTGCATATGATCTGTCTGCTCAGCCTTCTCATGAGGTAATACATGCCCTTTATCAGAGAATCATGTTTTTGCCCTCGTATCACCTCCAAGACTTTGAAGAAGCCTTCTACACCGGTTTCTTCACCACCATCAATACAGAACTATTCGGCCCGACATTACTCGCCCAGCATGCGCGGTATGAGTCTCTTCTGAAGATGCGCGAAAGCCTCCACTAAAGAAGCAGCTCTACTGCCATGTCGGGGACGACATGAACTAGGAGCAGGGGAGTGTTAGCAGCTGTACACACCCAACGGAGGATGATTGCCCGGCAGGATATTATTTTTTGTAATTATTTCTTAATCAAGAAAAACCGTCATTTCACCTTTGTAAATAGTGGGGCTTGCAGAAGCTTCCAGATTGTATCCCATTTTTGACATTTAGACTGAGTGAAAGGTTAAATTGGAACATTAGGGTTTGAGATTGTAAGGTATTTATACCACTTTTCACCTTAATGCAAAAAACCTTCGTCATTTTATAAGTTTTGTCTGTGTAAGTGAGCGTACTCTGTATATGAGAGAGAGTGAATGTTTTATCTTGACGCTACGCGCGCACCAGTGGTCGGAATTGAGTGCGAAGAAGTGCAACGCGTTGCCCCCGAAGAGAGCTACACGCCAACACCTACATTGCGTGTGTACGATCTGGCTTTGTGAGCTTGACCCACGAGCTATATCTGGTGATTCGGTGAGCATACGTTGTTTGTTTTTGCATTTCAGCATATCCACGCGTTAGCATTGAGTAGAGCTACACATTAGGCACTTTAGTTTTCGAAAACAACGACCTGAAAATTTTGACCAGACATCCTACGTGATTTTGCACCTGGTGTTTAGGGTTGGGGTTTTGGTTCATGGACCTTAGGGAGAACGACCTATTGGTGTTAATAGGTTTTCCTTCAAGTTCCGTAGCATTTTGAGAACGTTTGATGGGTAATTGGCTCTTGAAAGCATTGTAGGAAATCTCCTCTTATTTACTCCTGAAGGCTGTAGCTTAGACATTGGGTAGAGACCTCTGTAGGAAGTAGTCAAGAGTCGGTCAAGTGTAGGTTGACACCCTATGCTTGCTTCCACGCGCCTGCAGTTTGAGCTTCGTCCTTAGCTCACAAATCTTGTTAGGTGAGTTCTCGCTGTGCTGACGTCCGTCGCGGCGTATCCGCCAACATGGAGTCCTACGGGGCTTGCCTACTGCTTAACCACTATTGAGCTATTAGAAGCTTGCCAGGAGCCGGTGTTGTTTTGGTGTTGAACGACCCTCTCTTCTATTCCTTGCAATTAATGGTATTTGAGCCACGGGTACAGTAGCTTGAGTGATTTTTCTAAAGGGGGTAAAAAGGAGTAGTAACTAGGGCTTGAAGTGCCAAAGTACACCTAAAAAGTTTACACCTAAAAATTGTTAGAATGGATGACAATAGTAAAGAGAGTGAAATTAATGTTCATAACTTTATATTTTGCTAATGACCAAGCTACTAATGATTCCCCGATGCTTGTTAACTATCTTGTTTCTAGGCTTCAACAAGCCATGGGCAACATCCCTCCAAAGTGAAGTGCAACAACAACTTCGTGCTCATGGGATTCTCCAAGCTCCCCACCATGACGAGAGAGCACCTAGGAAACCTCCTTGCGAGACTTCCAAAATAGGCCTCTCTCCGATTCGTCTCTCTGATTCGGGAAGAAGAAGAGGATCCATATGAAGGGCTCATAAATTTTCTCCTTGATGACGCATCTCCTTCTCAAAGGAGAATTCAAGAGCCTCCACCGAAGGAACGAGAAAAAAGTGAGTCTCTTGCCACCTCGCTGGAGATGGCTCCACAAAGACGGCAGGCTAAACGCTCCCCATCACCTCCAAACCGGAGAAGACCATCACATACTTCTCCACACCATACTTCAAAGAGGGACGACAAAAAGCAAGAGAAGAAAAAGGCGAGAAAGAGGACACCCTCTTCTCCATCTTCTTCATCCTCTTCCTCTTATGAAAGTGATGGTGAAACTAATGCAGATCAAGGCAAGAAAAAGGCGAGAAAGAGGTCACCCTCTTCTCCATTTTCCTCAAATTCTTCATCTCCTTAAGAAAGTGATGGTGCAACTTTTGAACCATCAAAAAGAAGAGGCCATAGGAAATCGTATGCCGCATGGAAGAGGTCATCCAAGCTCAAGAAGTCCAAAGAGGGAGGGAAGAGCATCTCTTTCCTTACCTACGATGGCACCTTTGGCGCTATGGACAAATTCTTGGCCTTTATCCAACAATTCGATGCGGCATTTGGAGATGAGGGCTTCATGGATTCCTCTAAGCTACACCATGTAGCTATGCACTTTCAAAAGTCTGCCAGGCAATAATGGTATAGCCTACGGGCCAACGGTGAAGCTCCACGAACATGGAAAGCTTTAAGAGCTTCCATTATGAAGCAATTTTTGGCCACTGGTGCCAAAGACAAAGTACTCACCGAATGGCAAAGCTTGAAGCTCTCTCCCTATGAATCCATTCACAAATATGTAGACAAGTTTTGGGACCTACAACTCAAAGCCATTGTCTTTAAAAAGTTGGATTTTTGAGAGAAAAAGCAGCAATTTTATGCGGGCTTAACTGAAGAAATGGCGGAGTATGTTAACTCCCAAAGGCCACACACCATATTGGCGGTTATACACCATACTATGGTGGCTTCTTGAATCAATTTCCAAACGGGGGCTAAAAGAAATTCCAAGCCCACGGAAAACAAGGGTTCCAATGAGCCTAAGGGGAAGGACAATGTCCAAAAATCTCCTAAGGGAACTCCAACAAAGCTAAAGAGAAGGGAGTTTACAAAGGCAAAAATAAACTCTCTCCTGAAGAGCTTGAGCGTTATCGCAAGGATAACTGCTATTTCAAGTGCTGTGAGCAAGGGCATGCGTACCGCGCTTGTCCCCAAAAGAAAACCTACCATGAACCTCCTAGAGCTACCTTGGTAGAAATCCAAGAGGAGGAAACTCACCACAAAGGATCTCCTCTATGCCATGCTTGGGGAAAGGTAAGAGAACATGATGCTTTTATTCTCTTTGACCCTGGTTCTACTCACAATTTCATATCCACAGAGTTGGCCACCAAGCTAGACATACAAGCTTACAAGATGGGAGATGTCCTACCTGCAGATGGTGCTTTCAATGGTCAAGAAGCTTCAGTCACTGTTACCATATACATGTGGTAGTGATGTGTGTGAACACGCTAGGATCGCCGGGGCATTTTTTCCCTCTTTAGGAGGTTTTTTCCCCCGTGCATTGTATATACGCCCATCACTCTAGGGCTATCTATCTTTCCATTGCACACTAAGTAATACACTCTCTATTGTGTGCCTTGAGCTTCCTTCGTCTTCTCCAAGCTGTGTGTGTTTCTATGCAACCCTAATTCCAACAATTGGTATCAGAGTAGGTCACGTCCTCCCGGGCTTAGTCGCCAACTGCTCCAGCACACGCCTGCTCACTTTCTCCGATTTCAGTGAGCTTTGGCGAGTGTTCACAGGTCGACAAATATTTTGGGGGATCTGGTAGAGCTTGGTTTGCTCATAATTTTGATCTGGGCTCATTTCGGCCTCCGTTTCCACTACAGGCAGTACTGCACAGGCTATTTCGTCATTTTGTGCAAAATTTCTATCAGTGCTGTTTTTTGCATAACAGGCATCTTATAGTCTTCTACGGTTTGTGCTATATAGCATAGGTTGTTCCCGCTCCGTTTCTCCTATTTTCGGGTAGTTTTCACATTAGGTGCAGCATTTACCATGGCTGACAACAACAACACAGATGTGTTCAAGATGTTTGCTGCTGCTGAGGACAGGTTGGATGGGGACAACTACCCTATGTGGGCTTATATGATGCAACATGTTCTTGTGTCAAAGGGTGTCTGGAACATTGTGCAGGGCATTGATGTACGTCCTGGTTCTGAGGATGTAGGCGATGTTGAGGATGTTGCAGGTCTTGCTGCAAGGATTGCTGTTGTTAGAGTTGTTTTGCCTATGGTGGAACAAGCTCGTTGGGATGTAAAGGATGCACAAGCTCATGCATTGATTGCGTTGTCTGTGAAGCGCACCATTGTTCCTCACATCCGTTCAGCAAAATCTGCAAAACAGACTTGGGATATTCTAGCTAGTCTTTATGCAAGTCGCAATGAGGCTAAAATTGCTTTGCTGCGTAAAGAGATGGAATCGAAGATTATGCATGAGGAAGATGATATGGACACTTTCCTTGCTAGTGTCAAGGACACTTGTGCAGACTGTTCTTGATGTCTTACCAGATTCTTACCAGACTTTTGCTAGTACTTGGAGACTTATGACCCAAGGAAATCCTGAAGTTGTCAAGTTTGATGCATTATGCACATTGCTATTGCAAGAGTCACTTTCTAGAAAAAACAGGACTAGGCAGCGTGTGCAGTTGAACAGGCTTTTCTTGCTTCTCAAAGAAAGGGTGGTAACAGCAATGCAACCACTTCTTATGGTTCTGTTGCGAGCGGCAAAAATACTATTTCTAATGCTCCTGCTGGCAGCACTTCGTCTGGCAATTTTGGTGATAAGGGCAAAAAGAAGATGCGTTGCCATTATTGTAAAGCTAATGATCACTTGATCAAGCAGTGTCCTAAGTTGAAGGCCAAAGAGGCTAAGAAGAAAGAGGGTGGTCCCACTGCAAATGCTGGTTCCACTACAAATGCAGCCATTGTTGAGTCTTCTGTGCAAGGAGACTGTAATGCTGATGTTGTTGCAGAATGGGCTTTTAGTGCACAGTGCACTTACAATCTTGTTGTCCATGATGCATGATTGTCAGTTGTTGCAGATTCACATGTGTGGTATTTCGACAGTGGTGCTACAAAGCACATTACCTCACATCGTGAATTTTTTACCTCTCTCGAGCCTGTCCCTCATGGGAATTCAGTCACTTGTGCCAACAATGCCTCTTATCCAATTCAGGGAGTTGGAAAAATTGTGCTTACTGTGCTGCTAATGGCAGTTCTTTCACACTTGTTGATGCACTTTATGTACCTGGGATCAAGAAGAATCTCTTGTCTGTATCCGCACTTGCTAGACTTGGACTTGTAGTCAAATTTGTGGATGACAGATGTACAGTTCATGATCTCAGTTTTGGTGATGAAATTGTTGCATCTGGCCTTTTGTGTTGTGGGCTGTATAAGCTCACTTTGTATGACAAGTGTGGACAAAATTTTGCAAATGCTATTGCAGATTCAAGGGCTATTTCAGATGAAAAACTTTGGCATGCCCGGTTTGGTCATCTGAATTTTGCCAGTTTGCTGCGTTTGCAGAAATCTGATATGGTTGCTTCTTTGCCACCTCTTGAAGCACCTGTCAAACATGTTTGTGAAGGCTGTATTTTGGGTAAGATGCAGCGTTCTAAGTTTCCAAAGGATGGTTCAGTTCGGGCCACATGCAGGTTGCAGCTTGTGCATAGTGACGTTTGTGGGCCCATGAAAACTCCGTCCTTGGGAAATTACCTGCACTTCGTGAGTTTCATTGATGATTACTCCAGGCATGCATGGGTATTTCCACTTAAAGAGAAGTTCGAAGTTTTTATGTGCTTCAAAAAATTTCTGGCTATGGCTGAAAATGTCTCAAAATGTACTATGGGCACCCTCCATTCCGATCGAGGGGGGGAGTATATGTCTCATGAATTTAATGCATTTTTGGCTAGTCGTGGGAAAAAACACCAATGTACAGTGCCTTATACACCTCAGCAAAATGGTGTTGCTGAGAGGAAAAACAGGTCACTGACGAAAATGGCACAATGTATGGTCAAAAGTCAAGCTTTGCCACATTCTTTTTGGCTTTAGGCCATCATGTGTGCCACTTATGTACTTAACAGGTGTCCTACGAAAGCTTTGCAGTCTATTACTCCATATGAAGCATGGCATGATAGAAAGCCTTCTATTGAGCACATGCGTGTTTTTGGCTGTTTGGCATATGCTTTGGTGCCACAAGTGCAGCGCAGAAAATTGGAGATAAGGCTATCAAATGTATTTTTGTTGGTTATAGTGCTGAAAGAAAAGGTTACAGGTTGTATCATCCGCAAACAAAACGTATTCTGGTTTCTCGGGATGTAGCGTTTGTGGAAGATTCTGTTTATCCCTTGCTGTCATGTACTAGAGACAGTAATGTAAGCTCACAGGATATTTATGACACTTTGTTGCCTCTTTCCAATGAGGCAAATGTACAGCCTATGGGGGTTTCTGAAAATGTTTTAGATCAGCCTATTACTGATGCAGATGTATATGATGTACTTGATGAGGAAAGGGCTGAAAATGAGCAGGCTAGAGGTATGCCAAAATGGCTGGTGCACACTTTGCGTGACAGTAAATTGGATGCACCTTTGTCTAGTCGTACTCGTTCAGGCTCTCGCCATGCATCTTATGCATCAAATTGTTATGCTTTGGATGTGTCTATCTTACATGATGTTGAGGAGCCTCTGTCTTTTGATGAAGCACAGAATTCAGAAAATTGGATGGCTGCCATGCAATCAGAATATGATGCACTTATAGAAAATGACACATGGACTTTATGTGATTTTCCTCCTGGCAAAAAGGCCATTGGTACGAAGTGGGTTTACAAGTTGAAACGCAAGCCGGATGGTGAGATCGATCACCATAAGGCTCAACTTGTTGCAAAAGGTTATTCACAGCAAAAAGGCATAGATTATGAAGAGACTTTTGCTCCCACTTGTCGTATGACTACTGTACGTTTTCTATGTGCATTGGCAGCTCATTTTGGTTGGGATGTGCATCAATCAGACATTGTTACTGCTTTCTTGAATGGTGACATATTTGAGGAAGTTTATGTAACGCAACCTCGCGGTTTTGTCATAAAAGGAAAAGAGGACAAAGTGTGCAGAATGTAAGAAGGCTTTGTATGGGTTGAAGCAATCTCCTCGTGCTTGGTATAAGAAAGTTGACACTCATTTGGTCAAACGAGGCTTTCGTAACAGTCCAACAGAAAGCACATTCTATGTAAAGCGTGAGGATGATGTACGTCTCATTGTGGTTCTTTATGTTGATGACTTGCTGATCACTGGACCAAATGAGAGACATATTGCTGAATTTAAGGCTGATTTGAATGCTACTTTCAAGATGAAAGATTTGGGGTTGTTGCATCGTTACTTGGGTATACAGTTTAAGCAGTGTGATGGTGGTATTGCCTTGTGTCAGAAAAGTTACATAGAGACATTGCTATGTAAGTTTGGACTTGAGGATTGCAAACCTATTGCCACTCCCATGGAAACCGGTTTGAAGTTGAGTCTACATGATGCTGGTGATCCTGTTGATGTCACTCTTTACCAAACTACTGCTGGCTGCCTCATTTTGTATGTAACACGAGGCCAGATATTCAGTTTGCAGTCTCACAGGTCAGCAGATTTATGCATAGCCCAGGGTCTAAGCATTGGCAGGCTGTCAAGAGGATTTTCCGCTACCTTAGTGGCACTTTATATCTTGGCTTGTTTTATCCCAAGGGGGGATCATTGCCGCCAGACTTACATGCTTTTTCGGACTCAGATTGGGCTGGATGTTTTGAGACGCGAGTGTCCGCAAGTGGTTTTTGTTTCATGCTTGGCAATTCATGTATATCATGGTTGAGCAAGAAGCAACCTACTCTGGCCACTTGGAGTTGTGAGGTTGAGTACAAGGCAGTCTTCACAGCTACGGTTGAGTGTGTATGGCTCAGACGCCTTATGGATGATTTGGGTGTTGGATAGGACACTGCCAACACTATCTACACTGACAGTCAGAGCGCATTGGCAGTTGCGAGGAACCTAGTTTTTCATGCTTGCACAAAGCACATTGAGGTGCATTACCACTATGTCAGGAAGAGGCTCTTAGCAGGAGAGATCAGCTTGGCTTATGTGCCAACACAGGACAACCTTGCATATCTTTTCACAAAGGCATTGTCTCGTGAGAAGCTTGAAGCTTTCGGCAAAGCTCTGGGCTTACTCCCCCTTTGTGGACTGATCATGTCCTTAGGTCATGGCACTTCCCTTTACTCATGTGCCAGCTCTTGTTCACCGCATCACTTCACGGGGGATTTGTTACCATATACATGTGGTAGTGATGTGTGTGAACACACTAGGACCGCCGGGGCATTTTTTCCCTCTTTAGGAGGTTTTTCCCCCCGTGCATTGTATATACGCCCATCACTCTAGGGCTATCTATCTTTCCATTGCACACTAAGTAATACACTCTCTATTGTGTTCCTTGAGCTTCCTTCGTCTTCTCCAAGCTATGTGTGTTTCTCTGCAACCCTAATTCCAACAGTCACTCCCTTAATCGGGAAATTTAGGCTCCATGTCCAAAGCTATGTGGACAAAGAGGACTTCTTTATCTCTCCTCTCAAGTATGAGGATGTAATCCTAGGGGCACCATGGTTTGATGGCATGGCTGCCAATGTTAAATTCCCTGAAAGGAGAATCTCCTTTAGGTTCAGGGAAAAAGATATGTACATAGATGCCAAGCAAATGGGTACCACCATACCCATTGTACATACACAAGCTTTCAATAAGTCAATAAAGAGCTCTATTTCCGTGTACATGATTTTTGTTAAAGAATCTCAAAATGAACCTAATGTTTTAGCAAAGAAAATATACACAACCAAAAGGAATTAGAGTTATCCAATTTTCTCAAGGGGTTTCAAGATGTCCGGGTCTGGCACCCAGTATTCTTCAA
This sequence comes from Adiantum capillus-veneris, assembly GCF_014529385.1. Taxonomy (NCBI): domain Eukaryota; kingdom Viridiplantae; phylum Streptophyta; class Polypodiopsida; order Polypodiales; family Pteridaceae; genus Adiantum; species Adiantum capillus-veneris. The sequence goes on along the minus strand of NC_140959.1, from coordinate 116,185,478 downwards.
AATCTCCTTTTAATGCTCTTTCTGCTCTAAATTGTTCTATCAGCCTCTCAATCCAAGAAGATTTTTGGTTGTGCGTTTCCTTGGGTTTGGATTCCCTGGCCAATGCTGCTTTTCCTTTCTTCCTTGGTGGCTCCACAAGTTCATCTTCAGGCACAGTTTCCAACTTTCTTCTTAGCCTTGTGGTGATTGGTGGAGCCGTTTCTTTCACTAGATCATCTTCAATATATCAGGTTTCATTTTGAACCACTCGTTCTGTGTTGGTGGCTCTAGCCAATGTCCTCTAGCTCCGATTGCCTCATATGGAATCTTTGTCAAGGTTCCCCCTCCTCCAATGTACTTGGGCTTCTCCATGCCCATGCCAACCACTTGCTCATGCATGTATTGGGCATAGTTCACTTCTTTGGGTATGCTGATTTTCAATGCCTAGGTTATAGTTGTTGCTAATGCATGGGGAGGAGTTTTGTATTTATGTGGTCTCTTGCTGCACGTGGAAGTATTGGTTGTAGAGTTTATATATCTTTGCAGCTCTTGGGTCCACCGGGTCTTTGAATGTTTGATTAAACTTCTTTCGTGCGTAGACCTTTACCTCGTCTCTTCTTTCTTGAACTGAGCTTCCCCTATTGTGGGGCCCAAGTTCATCTGCTATGGTTTGAGGTGTGATCAGAGTTTCTATCTTCTGGCCATCCAAAGTTGTTATCACTGCCTTGCCATCTTTATGAATAGAGTTGACTAGCTCATATACTCTCTGAACATCCACACCTACTAGTGGTGCCGTTGGTGCAGCTAAAGTTGGTCCTAGCTAGGAGATGGTCTATGCCAGGCAGAGGCAGCATGTGACTGCAGTGCAGAAGGCTAGGGCAGGTGCCAAGGCCCTAGGCAGCCAAAGGGTAGCGGGAATGTATGCCTGATGCGGTTTTTTAGGCCAAAGGTGCTGCAAGATGATCCAGATGGGATGGCAGTTCAAGGTGTCCGAAATGCCAAGTCAGTTTCCTAAAATGTAGTGTTCAGTGTGCTCTAGAAGCCGGTCCAGATGGCTCATCAAACGAAGGCCGGGTGGGCAAGCTATGGCAAGTTGAAGTGGGATGCATTTGCAGATCCTCGCCGGATTGGGCGGGCACAAGTGGTTGGTCAAGGCAGGTGTGAAATGATACACGGGAAGTGCTCGAGTTGTGGAGCATGCTCGTCTTTATGGATTCTCAATCGAAGCTCGAACGGGCAAGTTATGGCCTGTGGAATATTTGCCGGGGGTCGGGTATGTGGTCACTAGTCCGTGTTAATAGGCATGCTAGCAATGATTATTTTGAGCTCGCTAGAGTTTTGGAAAGTTGTATGCGATGTGGGGAGTCCACTAAAATTGGCGGCTCACTGATCGGAGTTATGGGCATCGAGATGGGCCCAGTTCGAGTGGGCAAGCGGTTATGACAAGAAGGGATCGGATGTTTTTCCCGTCTCTGGAACAGGTTATCCGAGGCCAAGGTGTGGAATGGTGGGGAAGCGTGAGGGTTCGGAGCCAACAGGGGGATCTCCCATGTGGCATGATCAAAGAATTTAGGGGGCAAACCCGAGCACCGACGATATTCGAATCAAATGCTTAAGTCTTTTTAATTGTAAGTAAAAGAAGAAAAGGTGGCTGGACTCAAGAGGGTAAGGAGAAAAAGAAAAGGAAGTTCAAAGCTTTTTTTAAGGGGTGGCCTCTCCAAAAAACCAGTAGCCGGGCGCCATTGAGGAAGAAAAAGGGTTCTTTTTCTTGGGTTTGGAAAAGAGAGTGGGGAGAAAGAGAAGCGGTCCATACGCTTGAGAGGTCGGAGTCATCATGATTGTGCATCATCGTGAAGCGGCTTGGAAGGTGGAGCGACTCACTGAGAAGGAAAAGCAGGAGGGGTTTTTTTTCCGTGTGCTCAGCAATCGAAGCGGGATTGAAGGGCGAATCGCCGTGAAAGAGCTCAGAAGATCAAACGCCTTGCAGTAAAGGGAGCCAACGAGGGCTACCAAGAGAAGGAGCCGCTATGCGAGCGAAGCCAATGAGGGATTTTTTGGCAAGGTGTGTATCGACGGAGTCGAGCTTTGAGGGATGTGTGTGCCCCTCTGTATGAAGCGGCGGTGGCTGTCATAATAATCAATATCTAAATCTCCTAAATGATTTTCTCATATTAAACTGATCATTTAATGTGGGGAAGTGCCAAGGGAGAAAAAGCTAGAATATTGGTTAAGCTAGCAGACCGGCCACAGTAGGGATCCAAAGGAGGGAAAATAGGGATCCAAAGGGGGGGCCATCTGCAAAAGAGCCATGTGAAACAATGGGCCAAAAAGACACTAAGGTTCAGCCCATTAAGACTTCCAAAATGCTAAGGTTCCAAAATTCAAAGGTTGAGTCCAAAGGTCAACCCTACGGAAAATTGGATGCTTTGTGTGTGCCCTAAAAGTCTTTGCACATCCCTACATGGGAGGGGGCGAGCCCCAAAGGTAGGGGATGAGAGAGAAAGTCACACACACACACACAGGCTCCCTTTACACAAAGGGAATGAGGGACACATGTCAGCTCCCTAGGCCAGATGCCCACAAGGTGTGCCCAATTCCTATTGGAAGACCCTTGAAGTGGACCAATGAGAATTAAGCTAGAGTAAATGTAGTTTAATTAATTTAAAAACATTTAATAAAAGAAACCAATGAGAAATAAGTCTCCTAGAAGACTATTGGGCAGTCTCCCAAAAGGTCCAATGAGCATTCAGAAGCCTCATGGCTTGCCTGATTCCTATTGGCCAGGAGACAAAGGGGTCCAATGAGAGTTTTGTTTAATTATTTAATTATCTAAAGCTCTCACAAAAGGGGAAAGGGGGACACATGTCTAAAGGCTATCACTTATGCTGTTTAATTCCTATTGGCTTGACTTGGGGAGGTCCAATGAGGCAAAAGCCAGACCTAATTAGCAGCTAGGGCTCGCCCAAGAGAGAGAGAGGGCTGATTTTTGCTTGGCATTGACACACACACACACACACACACACACTTGACCATGTGTGAAGGGAGAATACTCTATCTCCTCCCAAGCTTTAATGGAGAGCTCATCACCTACTCCAAGCTTGTGAGATAGAAGCCTACATCAACACTCTCTTGGCATGTGGATGCAAATCCAACCAAGAGCCAAGCTTCAATGCATGCTCATCTTCTCTACCAAGCTAATTACTAAGCTAAGCTATGCTAATATGAGTGATTATGTGAGGAGATGTACATCTTTCTCGTAAGATACTTCTTTTTCCTCTCAATCTACTCTCATACCCTGCTAGCTCTCACCATCTTCGAAGGTGTGTGAGGTCTTGGGTCTGAGAACGGGGATAATTCAAGTTGTGTTTGATTAAGTGTTTTGCTTGGTGTATGAAGCTTCCATCTTCATTGCACTAGCTAGTCTTGAAAGAACACAAAGAATTGTATTGTACAATGTCTCTCTTGATGGGAGAAACCATAATACAAAGCCTTTTGGAGGAGGGACCGGCTCCATGCAAATCCAGTACTCAACTGTTGTCAATAGCTTAATTGCTCTCTCTTTTGAAAGTATTGTCGATGCTATCTAACTAGGTGTTATGCTTTTTGTTGCTCTCTCTCCACCCAAGCACTCTTGTAATTCTCATTAGGAATCTATTCTAATGAAATGCCCACTATGTTCATGCTAATTTCCGCTACACATAAGATTTTAGGCCATTAAATGTTACAGTGGCCATGGTGCAGCATAGAGCATGGTTCATGGATCTTATACATGGTGTTTTTTTTTCATTGAAGGAAAGCTATCATTGCCGTTTTTTGGCATCGTCTCTTCCCCCTTCCCCCTTTTCTTCTTTGCTCGTCTCCAGGGTTGTGTGGTGCCGGTGTGTGTGAGCGTGTGCGCCCCCCCGGGCCCCTTGTGTGTGTGAGAGAGAAAGAGAGAGAGGTGCTGAGTTGTGGAAGAGTTGGAAGCGGCAAGATCGGTGTGGTAGCTGTCCGAGGATTGTGCAGGTTGTGTGTGCGTTGGGCGAAGTGCAAGCGAGGCCCTGCTAGTGTGAATCATCTTTTTTGAAGGTGTTTTCGAGAGAACAGGGGTGTTGTGAATACCCTGAGCTATATAGGGGCAGTTGCGTGTGTGTCGGGTGTGTTCCCCATTCCCCCTCTCCACCGTGTAGAAGCTATGGAGATCCACTCTTTCTAGCTAGTGGCGGGTTTCTTTTCTGTTTGCCATTTCTAACATCTCTTGTGGATTCATTGGGATATCCACTGTGTTGCCTTGTGGGTCTCTCAAAGTGCCTTGATATACCACAAATCCTTCCTTTTTGAATGTGGCCTCGTCTACCCATGCCTTAACTGGCTTGAGTGTCTCCTTTGGCAGTGTATAGGGTTCACTAGCTGCAGTAATTTCTTTTACGGACATCCTCTTCTTCTTTGCTGGTGATTTACTAGACTCCATAGATCTTGCAAACGCTTCAAATGAGTAAGTTAGCTAGTCCTACATTTTCTCAGTTCTATCTATCCAAATGACTTTTAAATTGAAAAGCAGGCCAACTAGGGCCTAAGGGTGCAGTGCACATGGTGATGATGGATTTTGGGTGCATAATGATGCTGTGAGACATATACATGTATAATGTCTAAGTGCTCAAAACAGAGTGATATTTCACATAAGCACAACACTCATCATGTACTTCATGAATATATGTCTGAATTTCAATTTGGATGTTGTTTGGACAAGCTATGACCACTAGAAATCCTTGCAGGCTTGAACGTGGATTTTGGCTTAGTTCTGAGTATGAGGCATAAATGGAATGAAATTAGGTAGATACTCTCATAATCTTGTTGTGGAGGCTTAGAGTGGTCAAAGTTCATCTTGAAAGCAGTGAGACATTATATGCGTATAAAGTTTATTATGTTAAAAACCACTCAGACTTTCCGATATTGGGGTTAAGATGGGTAAAAGGCCACAGAATTTGATGGGACTTGAGCTTTGGGTTAATATTGTTGGGATAAAAGCCTTGGAACTGAGAGTTTTGCCCTAGACTATCATTTGACCAGTGGGAGACTTCATACGCGTATGAACTCTTCATTGCCAAGTTTTCTGGCTTAGGCTTCTTTTGTAGCTTCCTTTGGTGACTGGAACTCATTGAAGTCTTCATTGAGTTTTCTGTCTTAGGCTTCTTCTGTAGCTTCCTTTGGTGAATGGGACTCCCTTTATCAACTTGATTCTCATTTGGATGTGGGCTAATTGGATGGGGTCTAGAATACTCTTGAGGTGGGACTTTCTGATTTTGTGCTTCAAGTGGTCATCATCTAGCCCAAAATTGTCCAAATTGAAGGTATGCATTGTATACAACATGGTGCACAAGCCAGTGCTGAGAATTTCTTGGTTTGGCTTCTACATAATAGTTTAGACATTATACGCTTATAAAGTCTCCTGATGCAAAACAAATAGAAATTCCACAGGCTGGTGTTGTATGGCTTGTGTAAAGTGTCCATGATCTCTGATATGATTTTGAACTTGTGAATTGTGTTAAAAGGCTTCAAAAGATGTCAATGCACATAATTCATCTCTTTTGAGTGAATGAAGTTCAAAACACCTCTATTTGTGATTGATGTGTGTTAGGGGGATCATGATGATGTGTTCCAAGAGCTAAAGGGTTTAAATCCCAGCTAGCTTGCCATATCAAGAATGGTAGACTTTATACACGTATAAAGTCTCCTTTAGAATTCTTGACCCAGACTTGTTGCAGACATAGTCCATGATGTTTATAAGGCCTTGATAGGTGCACACATATTGGGTAAGTGTTCATGAGCTTAATGCCATAAAATTAGGTTATGACAATTTGTTTTTGAAAAGTGGTGAGTAATGACCAATACATTCCCAATTTGGTCCAAGTTTGGTGTAGAGGCTTGCTGTGATATGCTTTACAAGTTTGGATGATCAAATTGTTGGTAACACCCCTCTATTTTTACAAAATGCATTATTGAGCATAGTCATATGATATTTGGGCTAGGTTTATGCTATGTACAAAATTTCACATGATTTGGAGCCATTTTGATAAGTCTAAAGCCAAATATTAAAATTAGGCTGAGACTTTATGTTTTTTGGTTCTTGGGTTCCGGTAATAGCTCCAACTTTAATGAAATGTTGTGTGTTCCATCTAGGAGGTATGGAAAATGATGCTGTGAATTCATGTGAGTGTTTCTTGTGCCAAATCTGTCTGGGAGACTTCATACGCATATGAAGTCTTCAGTGATAAAAACTGATCTTGATGCTTTGAGGTGTTTGGTGATTGTGTCTTAAGCCCTGCTAGCTGTTTTTCACTTTAAAAAGTCAGTTGATCAGTTTTGAAACTCCCTGCTTGGTATTTCAGTCTCTGAAAGGGATTTCTTCATTGTGGCCGTGTTTTCTTAAATAGTCTTGTTGATCTTTAATCCCCCCAAATGTGGATGTCTTTGAGCATCCTCTTGTGGCTATGATGAATCCTTTGGACTCACAGATGCCCCTTTTGGCAATTTGTCGCTCAAATAGCGTCTTTTGTTGAGGAGACTGTCAATGATAGTTGTTTTTTACGTTTGACCTTACATGTTGGTTGTTGATGATATGTCGATGATGCTATGAAGTTTGGTGGCAAATGGACACCTATCTCAACCATGAGGCCCAAATGACGCTTTGTGGCCCCAAAGCCTTTCCCAATGTTTTGGCCCACTTTTTGATGGCCAATTCGAACAGAGGCTTACTTGGCTTATAGACATGCTTGAGATGTATCTTCTCTTGAAGTTTCGCGTCGTTTCAGTGATTCTTTCCCGATCAATCTTTGTCGTGGCCGAAGAGGTTAGGGTTTTTTTGGTTGACCTAAACCTGCATTGGAGGTCATACAGGTGTTCTTTTAGTTAAGAGTTAACCCCCCATCAAGTCTTTTAGCAAGCAGTTGGGTGGTTGATGCGTTTCGGGCCCTTTTCAGTTTCTTTCCCGCGAAGCCACATTGCCGATTTTTGAAGTTTTTTGCGACAAAGAGAGTGTAGAACAAGAAAATCTCATGGTAACGAGTCTACCTCTCATCTCGTGCCGATCAATGTGTTGTTGTGGTACAAAGTCGTAGAAGATCCGATCGCTCTAGGTCTCTCCAACTCTCTCTCACTTGTGAATAGTGAAAATGAGCTATGAAGTGGGCCCAAAAGAATTTATATCGGGGTTCTTGGACCACTTTTTACCAAATTTTACATGTGCTCCTATCTTGTTGTGAAATGTACTTTAGGCTCAGAAATTTCTTCATTTGGACTCCGATTGCTCTGTTTTGAAAGATTTGTCAATTGGGCCAAAAATCGGCCAATTTGGCTTTCCGCAACTTTTCACATATTTGCACCCCGTCTTCACCATAAGCTGTCAATCACTTATTGATCACTCCTATATTTTCCTTTTGTTGCAAAGTTGTCATTTTGCCTGCTTTTTCTATTTTCCTTTGTTTTTGGCTGAAAACTAATCAAAAATAAAGAAAAATATCTAACTTGACCCAAAAATTATAAAAAATTTGAGATAATTAGGTAATATAAAAAAATCGCTCTATACATCTATCCGTAGTATTTTTGGTTGAATTGATCCGTTTTCTTGCTATTTTCTGCATGAAAACTGCGATTTTTGGATATACACACACACCTAGAGGCTCATCTTGGTGTTTGTCCTCTGGCATCTGGTTATTACACAATATTTAAGGGCATATCTATTCGGGTTTATCAAAATATTCACAATCAAACACAAAACTCCGTAAAATCAAGGAAAATAGTGCCCTTTTTTACACTTGTAGCGTGTCGGTTCCTCCCCCCTTCCTAGTCGAAGTCCTCCTAGACGACAGTGTCGATGTTGAAGCTTTGCATGGAAGTATGCTTCTGGGGAAGTCGTTTGAACAATAAGCTCTCGAGTATTCTGGCTCTTTCTTTGATGGTCAATAGTGTTTGTGAAGTCAGGCTGCTCAATCTTTTGGTCTCTGTGATTGTTCTTTGCTTAGGTCTCCACCATTGAACCTTCGATACAAGTTGATTGGAACTTGCCATTTGTTGTGTGTAGAAATTGTGTACTGACAGTTCTTGAGGTTGTTGCTTTCGAATCTAGATTTTGGTATGGCGGTTGTGAGTTCTGAGTAGCTTCTTTGGTACCCATATATATTTTTGGCAAGTGTTTGGTTTTGACTTCCTGTTTGTATTAGATGTCGTTGGAGGGTAAATTGCAATTTTTTATTGCTCCTCCTTTCTCAATTGATCCTTTATGGCCCAAATCTGCTTGATAGATTGGTTGTTGTACTAACCATGTTGTTTTTGTTAGGGTGCGCTTTGGTGACTTTTGTGCTTTGGATTATGATATATCATGCTCCCATTGTATACTAGAGTCTTTGCCTTATAGACTTGATCCTGCTGCCTTGAATTGCTCTTTGGAATCTCTTGTGGGTCAATGGGTGCTTGTAAGGGCTGCTTTTCTTTGTCTGCCAGTTGCAGTACTGATTGTTTGGTTTTCGCTATTGCAGCAAAAGGAACTTGTTGTTTTTCTGATTCAGATTATATACTCTTAGTGTTTTGACTCCAGTCAAGTTGTACTTATATTTTCTCTACCAAGGTCGCCCTAGCAATATGGCATGTTGTGTGCTTGTATCTTCTACCATATAAAATTTATGCGGATAGACATGTTGGTTTACCTGTACATTGAGCACTATCCATCCCAAAACCTTAATCAAATGTTCTGAATAACTTTGGAGCTCGTTCTACGTCTCCTGTAATTGGTTGTCAAGTTGAAGTTGCTTGTAAAGGTTGTGGGAGATCAAGTTCCCTTGAGCTCCCGAATCAAATATCGTTGTTGCCTTCACTTGATTGTGTCCAATTTTGACATCAATTTCAAGCTCTTGTGTGGTCTCGTTGTCAAATTCTGTGACTAGAATTGAATTTATCTTCAGAGCTGGTCCATGTTGTTGTTGCTATCGAAGAAGATTCTTTTTTGCTATCCTTTTTTTAGCCTGTGCTTGATCTTCTGCAACAATGTTCTGTTTTGCTTGCATTCGTTTCTTTGCTTGATCGATTTGTTGGAGCATATTTGGGGTTAGTGGTAGATGAAATCTTTTTAGTCGGAAACCACTTATCTAGTTAGGCATTTCCTCCTCCTCCAATGTGGCAAGCTTGACATCCCCACTTCGTGATAAGTCTTTAATCACAAAGGGTCCCGTCCCTTGCTTTTTAAGTTTCTTTGCATGTTGTTTTAACGTGTAAACCAAGACATAATGTCCTGTTTTGATTTTTTTGGAGCATGCATGCTTATCCAAAAAATCCTTTTACCGATGTTTTTGTGCATAGATAGAATCTACTGCTTTCAAGCGAAGCTCGTTTAGCTTTTCAAGGTCACCTATATGTGAGGACATTTCATGACCCGTCCACTCTAGACATTTTTATGCTCTTAGGGTTGGGATTAAGAATTCTATAGGCAGTAAAGCATTAATTCCAAACACCATGTTGTACAATGTTGTGTCTATTGAGGTTTTTTAAGCAATTCTATATGCCCATAAAGTTGATTGTAGTTTCTAATCCCAATCCATTCTAGACTCTGATACTATCTTATTTAACGCTAATCTGGTGACCTAACATGACATAAAAGTGTCCTTCCAAGGTTTTTGGAGATCCACTCATTTTGAAAAATCCTTTCATGATCTTATAGTTCAAGGACTACTACGTATGGCAATAATGAGAAACTTATAAAATTCCTCATCTCTTGGTCACAACAAGACTCCAAAGTTGATGGACCAATGCATTTTGCCTAAAACAGCCATTTCTTATGGTTGATTGCATATAAATAAGGGTGGGGATTTTTGTAGGACATGAGATAAAATGCCTCGTTAGCTTCAATGGGTTGGTGATCAAATTATATGGTTGCTTTTGCCTCACTATTTTTTTTGGGGAAAAAACTTAGGTACAAAAAAGTTGCATTTTTGCCATTTTGCGGACCTATCATCAAAGTTTCTATAGTCACACTCAATACTAATACTATATACATGTTTTCTTAGTTCCCTTTGGGACTTTGGAGTCAAAACAATCCATGGAGCATGTAAAATAATAATGGATCTCTTACTGAGTGGAACCTTTTGGACAATGATGAAGTTCTAAATACAGCAAACATGACAAAACTGGGTTTAGCATTATGACATCTATAATCCCATAAAAACTACTCAATATCTAGCCAAATTTGTAGTTTATGATTAGATAGTTATTACCTACAAAATACACACAGTTGACCTAAGAAACTAGCAATATTGACAAAGCTATACTTGCTACACTAAAATGTCTCGTATTCTTCAGCAATCAAAAAACTCAATCATCATCATATACTATGCTATGTAGCATATTAGGTCCCCCAAAACTCAAGGAAGAGTAGATTTATGTTATACATGCTACTTACACAATCAAAATTGCATTTGGATATCAAGAAAGCCATTAAAAAAAGCATACAAGTGCTAATTTTGGCGAAAAATAGGATTATGTTGTTAGAAGCTGGACACACCCCACGGCATCTAACTACTCGGAGGACTATTATTTTTGTAATTATTCATTCAATGAGGAAAACCCGATTTTTCACCTTGTAAATATTGGAACTTACAGAAGTTTCCAGATTGTATCCCAATTTTGATAGTTAGATTGAGTAGATGGTTGATTTTGGAACTTTAGGGTTTGAGAAGTTGTAAGTTATATATACCACTTTTTGACCTTAATGAAAAACCTTTTGTCATTTTAAACAAGTTTGAAGTCTGTGAGTGAGCATAGTGTGTACGAGAGAGAGAGTGTGAGCTTCATCTTGACGCTACGTGTGCTCCGGTGGTCGGAATCGAGTGCGGAGAAGTGCAACGTGTTGCCCCCGACTAGAGCTACGTGCCAATACCAACATTGCGCGCGTACAGTCCGGCTTCGTGAGCTCCTTCTACGAGATTCATCTGTTGTTTGGGTGAGCATACGTTGTCCGATTTTGCATTGCAGCATATCCATGCATTCACATTGAGTAGAACTACACATTAGGCACTTTAGATTTCGGAAACAAAGACCTGCAGATTTCGGCCAGACATCCTACGTGTTTCTGGACCAGGTGTTTTGGGTCGGGATTTTGGTTCATAGACCTTAGGGAGAGTGGCCTATTGGTATTAGTAGGGTCTTCTTCAAGTTCTATGGTGTTTCGAGATTTTTTGATGGGTGTTCGGCTCTAGAAAGCGTTGTAGGAAGTTTCCTCTTATGCACTCTTGAAGGCTGTGACTTAGACAATTGGTAGAGACCTCTGTAGGAATTAGTTAGGAGTCGGTCGAGTGTAGGTTGACACCTTATGCTTGCTTCTACGCGCTTGCGGGTCGAGCTTCGTCCTTAGCCGGCATTACATGTTAGGTGAGTTCTCGTTGTGCTGACGCCCGTCGCGGCGTATCTGTCCAACATTGGCGCCACTGCCGGGGATGAAAACCTTAGGTAGGTGACCAAGACTAATCCTTGAGGATTGGGATTTTTGGCTTACCAAGAGTCTCGTTTTACATTTAGATAGGTTCAGAGGGTGAAGGACTCTCTAGGTCTTAGAGGGAGTTTAAGAAGCGTGTGTCTGGCCTAGATCCTTCGACTTAGGTAGAGGAGGTAGACTTAGGTAGTATTAGATGGTAGTTGAGTTCTAGAGTAGGAGTTGGAGTGGTAGAAGCGGTGAGAGGAGAGCTTGAGAGTCCGGAAAGGCCAAAAAGAAACCAAAAACACCATTATCACCATTTCTTCATGATAGGTAGGAGTAGAGTAAGTAGGACATCATGATTCAGGATCTAGAGCATCTCATGCATGTACACTTGCTTGGTAGAATCATTACAAGTTTGTAAAAGAAGCAAAAAGACGCAAAAGTGTGTTTGAAAGCGTAATTGAAGTCCAAAAGTTACTGTGAGTTTTTCTGATAGATCTACAGAGCATCAGGAGCATTCCTGTCAGAAAAAACTTTAATTTTAAGCCAGGAGACATTCTACGCGTAGGATGTCTACAGGCCAATCTGGGAGGAATTTTGGGATTTTGAGTTGACCAGTGTGTTTAGAAGGTAGGGTTTACCCTAATTTCAACTGGAAAGTGGAAATTTGGCCATATCTTGACAGGATAAGGCCAGATAGACTGAAATTGCTAGACATCCTACCCAAATAGTGCCAAAACATTAATTTGAGACCAAAACCATAAGATGGCTGCATGAGCATGTCTTGCATGATATATTGAGTGTTTGAAAGGGGTTTCACCTCATTTGGGTAAGAAAATTGGGTTCAAAGCAGACTTTTGACATCCAAATCAAAATATAAGCATACCACTGGGTTACTGACATCAAGGGGAAGCTGTGGGACAAATATGGGGTCAAACAGGCCAAAAAGACATCCTACGCATAGGATGTCTTCTGAGTGATTTGGGACTCCAAACTGAATTCTGAGTAGAACAAAGTGATCAGCAACTCAAGGGGAGCTTGGGCTTTGAGTTTGAAGCCATTCTTATGAAAAAGACATCCTACACGTAGGATGTCTAAATGCAAGAAAATGAAGCCAGACTTTGACTTTGAGCATAGTAAGGTGTTATATAGCCTAAGGCAAGCCTCTTAGTCAATTTTGGTCCAATTTGGAGTTGATTAGACTGATCAATACCATCAACAGGCCGTCAAAATAGATTTCTGACTCATTGACCAGCTAATAGGTGTCCAAATCAAAAAGTAAAAGGAGCTGTAAGCTCATCACAACAAGAGGGAACAACAGTGCAAAAATCCAGGCAAAACACAGCAGGAGACATCCTACGCGTAGGATGTCTATTGGGACATACTGCAAAGAAATTGAGGTTACAGTGAGGTTACATTTGGCTTAAGGGTTCCATAACTTCTTTCAGAAGTGAATTTGGACCTTGTTTGCCCATTTGACGAAGCAAAGACTGAATTCAGACTTTTTCGCGTAAATTGACCAACATCAGAGGGAAGTACTGTTTCAGATTCGCAAACCTAATCCAGAACATCAGTAGTGTATAAAATACAGTAGTGGTTGAGATTAACTCTCCAAGTTATACCAATCATTACTAAGATAACCTCTAGCAGATAAATGCTTTGATTCAATTGCCGAAATTAAAACGCTTGTGTACAGGTATATTCAGCAACAAAGCAAGAAGTTGTGCAAAAGCTGACCCATTGCTAGGTGAGTGGTTGAATTTGTGATAAATTGCATTGATAAGTTTGATGAATTTAAGATCAGGAAGATACATTGTTAGAGACCAGAAGGTGGCAGGTGACCAAGGTAGCTTAGTGTCCACCGAAAAGAGTGTAACTCAGGCAAGGCTAGATCCGCTAGCATCGATTATTGAGGAAGGTAGTGATACTGACACTTCGTCATACAGATATTTCTTCATGATGGGTAGTCAACAACCAGGAGGTTTCACCTATGATGGACCTATGCGAGGAGGAAGCACCTCCCAAAATCCTTCGAATGATTCCAGGATCACGGTGATCTTCTTAGAGGGAACAAACTCGAGAGGAGCCCTAGTCTATTCTGACTATCGAAGCCGCAAGTGCATTTGTATCGAAGAGAGGCCGGCTCAAAGATTGGAGATAATCCGAGTGTATGATGATGGAGATAGATTCCGAGATGAAAAGGGGAACCACTATTTAATAGTTAGTAACCCTGAAGATTACAACAGATATGGAGATAACGTGGCGAAAGGGAAAATGGTTTCAGAAACTCAAGAGCCGCCACCAAACATTGATCGGCCCGAAGCTATTTTTATGTATGATAAGAAAAAAACCAGGGTTCCAACTTATAACGAGAATGTGGGAATCTACAAACATGAGAGCGAGGGTATAGTCTCTTACTTTCGCAGCAAAGAACCATACGTAAACGAATTAAGCAAAGACAAGGTTCTTTACTTATTCTCTTATGAAACTGCTACGGGGAAGGGCATAGTTTTTGTTGATAGATACGGGCGAGAATACCAACGTATTCTCCCAGAGGAAGTAGAGAGAGCAATAGGCCCAGGAGCATCAGCATATGCCCCTGAGGAAGTGCCAAGAGCCGCCCACACCCCAAGCAAGTCAACGAATCCTTTTTCAGATGAGTATGACACCACCTCACATTCCACACAACCGCAAGCATTCAACAACCAAGACCAACCAGCAAACCAGCCATCATTGCAGACATGGCTTCGACAGAGTGCAACAATGGAACCAGAACGAAACCAAAATGGTTATCAAGCCGCACGAGGGCTCATGGATTTGCAAGAACCACCACTCTATTCAAGGTATCAGGCAGAGGGTAATCCAAAGACTCAAGGGTCAACAGATCCTGGAGGACCACCCATGGAACGAGTTCGAAGAGAAGAACCACCTCCAGCGAGAACCGTTAGAAATTATGGCTTAGGAGCACCATTGGGAGAGGAACCAGCCTATTACAGAAGGCCTGAGGAGGTGTATCGACTGGGACGAGGTGATCCAATGATGAGATTTGTAGACCATCGAAGAATTAGACCTTCTCAAGTGCAAAAATGGGTAAACAAGAAATACACAGGAAATAGAGACCCAAGAGATCATGTAGCAGCCTTTGTGCGTGTAATTAGAGCCGAAGAGGTGTTAGATTTTCCTACCCAATTTGCAGGGTTTGGACTAACCCTAGAGGAAGATGCTGCCACCTGGTTTGACTTTGTAGAGCGTAGAGACTTTGAGTCGATGGAGGAAGTGTTTGACGAGTTTATTGAGGAATTCTCTCAAAGAGGAATAGCTCATAATACCGTCTCACAAATCCATAAATTCAAACAAAAAGATGGAGAATCTGTACGGAAGGCATCCCTAAGACTAAAAAGATATGTTAAGTTATGTCCTATTGAAGAACTGCCAACACAGTCCAGACTTATGCTGATATTCATCCAAGGACTAAGGAATGCAGATCTCCAAAAAGACTTACATATGAAGAGGAGTACGACGTTGAATGAGTTGACAAAGGAGGCTCTGTACCTTGTGGACAATTGTGCGGTCTACAAAGAAGGGGAGTTCAAGGACATTGATGACGATTCATCTTCACAGGGAAGCAAGTCTTCCAAGACAGCACCAAAAGGAGAAATAGTGTTACGTAAACCAGGAGCAGCTCGTAGATGAAGTGCTAAAAAAGATCAACTTGTACACCAAACCCCAGGCTAAACAGCCCAAGTGGTGTGCTATTGAACAAAAATGGACAAACCATGGGACCGAGGAATGCTATTATAACAAGGGATATGTGAGAGAGAGACCTTACGCTCGCCAAGCCCCAGTAGCTCCCCCTCAAGTTCCACCGATGCCTAGATATCAAACAGGCAACTTACCAGGACCTGTAGGTGTAGAAAGACCACAACCGGTGTTGGGACAACAACCACCTCTACCAGGATTACGACCAGTTGGTATAAGATACACACCAACAGTAACTGAATCGGAAGAAAATGCTTTGGTGCCTATGCATGCATATTATGAAGATCCCAATGGATATGCGGCAAACCCTGTCTATTATCCATCGGAAGAACCCTCGACACCAGAACCATGGAGCATGATAGGGAATCAAGGACCACCAACTGCCGCACAGGCCGTAGGAGAAGGAAGATATAGCTTAGATGAACGAACATTGTTGTTCATAGCCAATGGAGGCATGGGCGGACAGAGACAGGGTTACCAGCAAAGAGGAGCTCAAGGAGCACCTCAACAACCCAAGGAACCCTGTTACAAGTGTGGTGGAGACCATTGGCTGAGAGACTGTCCTCATGATGAAATCATTAGAGTCAATGCGTATTGCCCAGAATGTGGAATTACTCATTTGATTCCCGATTGCCCTAAAAACCTGAGCAAAGGAGCAAAAACCACCTTGAACATGTTAGACACAGTACCTTCCAGTGGAGGATCGGAAAATGAAACAATCATACCTATTCAGGCGGTAACATGAGCCCAAGCCCAAAGAAAGACGAAGGAACCCATAATTGAAGAACCAAAAACCGATGCCCAAAGTTCAGAAACGAAAAATCAGAGAAGCACTTGGAAAGCTAGAAAGGCGCGTAGGAAAGCCAGGAAAGAACGAGAGCAAATAGCCCTATCCGAGGAGTTGAAACATACCAAGGACAGATTGGAGCGGTTAGAAGATTTAGCTAGCTTAAGCTCACACACCACAGCAGCCGTAGCACCCAAGGAAATAGCAGAGCCCAAAAGTGCAGGATCAGGAGGATCTGTACTGGCAGACAAGGTAAACGAGCAGTTGGATGCGCTTCTAAAAGCTTATGAAGCTCGACTTAAAAAGAACCAAACCCAGGAGCAAAGGTGGATGACTTATCCATATGCAGAAATAGAAAACCAGAGGTTGGATATGTGTAAAAAGATGATCGAGACGGCTCAATCATTGATGGAAGACCCGTTGGGTAAACCGGCAAATTGTCATGAAGCACCAGCTCCAACCCCTATCAAACCAACTTTAGAGAAACATGTGGAAACAAAGGAAAGACTCACTAATGCCTATGAGTCCAGAGGAGAGCCTATCATAGTGCCAAATACCACCGATGGGGCAAGTGACGGGTTCCAGCCTAAAATATTGGCAGAAATGGGTAAGGACTGTAACGGTCTAGATGATCTGTGGAAGCAAATTCGGGACGCCAACGAGGCTAACAGGATGAGAAACCACATG
Organism: Adiantum capillus-veneris; assembly: GCF_014529385.1. Taxonomy (NCBI): domain Eukaryota; kingdom Viridiplantae; phylum Streptophyta; class Polypodiopsida; order Polypodiales; family Pteridaceae; genus Adiantum; species Adiantum capillus-veneris. The sequence continues at coordinate 116,168,826 of NC_140959.1, read as the reverse complement.
AATAGCACGAAAAAAGAAAAGAATGTGATCTTACCTCCTATTGAAGAATTTGAGGCAAGATCTCAGATGAACTTTGAGATACATTCACAAGGGGGAGACCAAGGATCCATTAGTTCGGGGCACAGCCAACCAGACTCTTTGAGAACTTTACCCTCTTACCTGGGAGAGTACGAAGCTAAGTCGTAAGTGAGAGCAATCCCATCTCAAAGACTTTCTTCTAACAAGGTGATGGATTCGCAAGGATTGATTGAGTTGTTATCCACCCAGGTGGCATGCACAATCACGTTAGCAGAACTCCTAAGGTTAAGGTCAAACATGTGGACCACAGTAGGAAAATGCCTAGAAAAATTTGGAGAGAAAGACCCCACCTTGAAGCTACAAGAAGGGATCATAGAGTTGGACAGGCCTCAACTAAACACTAGGCCAGTCCCATTGAATAAGGTTGGAGAATATTGTGAGGGAGAAGATGGAAACACTACGCTACCAGTAGAATTCCAAGGAGTAGTTTCCAAGGCTATTATTGACAGTGGAGCGGGGGCTGCAATCGCCACCAAGGAAATCTGGAAAAAATGGGGAAAACCAGCTTTGAGGGCTACCAGAATGAAACTGCAATTGGCAGATGGGTTCATGGAGAAGCCATTAGGACTCTTAGAAAAAGTGATTGTCACTTCGTGCGGAATTGAGTATGAGCATACATTTGCAATAGTCGATTTCGACAAAAAGAACAATTATGAGATCATCTTGGGACAACCATTCATGCGACAACTGAAGATGGTCCAAGATTGGGGTTATGACCACATATACCCTAGACATGGCGAGACAACAACTAAAATACACCTAAAAGACCATAGTTACAAAGATGTGAACCAAACACCTGTGGAAGAGTTTGATTCAGCTACAGTAGCAGGATCAGAACTACCAGCATGGTTAGGGCAACCAAAAGAGCTATGGATGTGCGGAGCTTCACATTGTGGAAGCTTAAGAAAAGAGGAATGCATCTTAGAAAGAGCAATTGAGGACAAGGAGTATATTCCGGAACCTTTCCCTGAACATGCCTTGGAACCTCTAGAATGGGAAGACATACTAGCAACATTGGATGTCTGTACCATTACCGACAGTCCAACAACAAAATTTTGTGATAAGGATGGCTATGATGTGTTACCCTATTACATGGTAAGCGTTGTGCAAGAAAAGGAGACGGTAGAACCACCAGAACAAGAAGAGTTTTACAAATCCTCTCAACATTTGGAAGTAAATGATGATGCAGATAATGAGTGTTCAGACACCTCAAGTGAGCGTGGAAATGAAGCCGAGAATATCAAGTTTTATGATTTTGCTAACCAACACCCTAGACGCCAAGAACGCTATAGGAGGAAACGAGCAGGAAACAAAGTGAGAGAGAACCTGATGCCCAGGATAAAAGGTAAAACTCACTATTTGATGCTTGTAAAAACAGAGGATTGTGTAAAAGATCAAATATCAGGAAAATTCTCAAAAAATCGAATAGAACGAATGCGAGAGGAAATAAAACAGGTACGAAAAGCTAAAACCGAAACAAAATGACAAAAATCTGAAAAATAAAAAAAAGGAATAACAAAGAACCAAGAGTGGACCAAAATGGAGCGTAAACAGAAATACCAAGAACTGAAACGGTCTTTGAGAGAGATATGGACTACGGAAGCAGATAGTGATGGTAAAGGGAAAGGGGAACATGAATGTACCATCACACTATCGGAAGTTTACTATCCAGGACAGAAAAATCATCATGACACCACCAATCAGGGAAAGAACCAACCAAGAATCTTACGATGGGCCTGAAAATGCAAAAAAGATAGACCTCGCAGACCCAGGTGAAAAGCCTCAGCCAGTTTATATAGCTAACGATTTAGAGCCTGAGGAGGAAGAACAACTAACACAATTTCTCAAGAAGTATAAAGATGTGTTCGCTTGGTCCTATAAAGACCTCAAAGGAGTTGATCCATTGATATGTCAACATACAATTCCTTTGAAATCGGATGCAAAACCTAGCAAACAACGTCCTTATACATATAATAACACATTTGCTAAACGAATCAAAGAAGAGATTGATAAACTGATGGAAGCTGAATTCATCTATGAGATCGAACATACAGATTGGGTGTCACCAATTGTGGTAGTTCCCAAAAAGAATGGAAAACTGCACGTGTGTGTAAACCTCAAGAAGGTGAATGCTGCAACCATAAGGGATAATTATCCCTTGCCAATTACAGAACATGTACTTGAGCGAGTGGCCGGGAAACGGGCTTATTCCTTTCTGGATGGGTTTTTAGGATACAACCAACTAGCAATAGCAAGGGAGGATCAACACAAAACAGCGTTTGCCACAGAATGGGGAATTTATGCGTATCAAGTTATGCCATTTGGCTTAACTAATGCACCAGCAACTTTCCAGAGGTTAATGACTCACGCATTCAAGGAATACCTAAGAATATTCTTAGAAATTTACATGGATGACCTGTGTGTACACTCTTTTCTGTGAGAGGAACATATGGACCATTTGCAAAAGATCTTTGAAAAGTGCAGGACATATCGAATCTGTCTTAACCCGAAAAAGTGTGTATTTATGGTTAAGCAAGGACGAATCTTAGGACACATTGTCTCAAGAAATGGCATAACCACAGACCTAGACAAAGTCAAAGTCATGGTAGACCTTCCCAGGCCTACTAATGAGAAACAAGTGCAATCCTTCATGGGACATTGTGGATGTTATCGAAGATTCATATACATGTATGCTATTATCGCACAACCTCTGTATTGTTTGCTAGTCAATTTTGAGTGGACTGAGGAGTGTGAAACTTCATTCCAAAAGCTGAAGGAAAACCTCATATCAGCACCTGTACTAAAGGCACCAGATTGTGAAAAGATATTCCATGTGCTCATTGATGCTTTAGCATATGCCATTGGAAGTATTCTAACTCAACCTGGAGACGAAACAATGGATTTTCCAGTTTGCTATGCGAGTCGATAGTTAAATAGTGCAGAAAAGAACTACACAACCACGGAGAGGGAAGGGTTAGGAATGATTTATGCTGTAAAGAAATTTCGGCATTATTTGCTTGCAAACAAATTTGTGTTCTTCACAGATCATCAAGCTCTTTTGTACCTAGTAAATAAACCTTGCAATACAGGGAGAATCGTACGCTGGTTTATTATATTGCTATAATTTGACTTCACAGTGGTGGTCAAAAAGGGTAAAACCCATCTGCGAGCAGATCATCTTTCAAGGATACACAACGAGGAAGCTCCTGAAGGAGTAGATGATGACATACCAGATGCTTACCTTTTCAACATTGAAATGGTACCCAAATGGTCTCAGGAAATTGTTAGCATTCTTTCCTTCGGAGGTGAGTTTCATAATACGGAATGCAGATCCAAACAGCAAACAATTTGACAAACGAAAAACTTCCAGTTGATAGCAGGATGGCTGTATCATCTTGAATCTGACCTAATCCTACGATTATGTATAAATCCGGAAGAATTCGAGTGCTACCTTGAAGAGGCACATGTCCAAGGTTGTGCATTTCATTGTTCAACAGTGAAAACACACCAGAGACTGAAACAGTTAGGGGTTTATTGGCCAACTATGTATGCAGATACACATTCTTATGTTACCAATTGTACTATATGTAGTGCCAAAGGACCATTGGATCACGCAACTTTGTTTCAGGTAAACATAGCACCTTCATGGAGTCAATATATCATTGACTTCTTAACCACGAGGACGTTCCCTGAGAACATCACAAGAGAACGGGAAAAAGCTATAGAGCTAGAAGAACGTGACTTTCAGTTAATTGGGAACCAACTCTATAAGCGAGGAAAGGACAATCAACTTAGAATCTGTGCAAGTGAAAGCAAATACCTATGCTGATTCTAGAACATGCACATAGAGAAATAAGTGGAGGCCATTTTTCGGGCGATAAGACGGCAAAAATTGTCTTAACCGCAGGAATTTGGTGGCCTACATTGCACATGGATACCGAAGAGTTTGTAAAGCGTTGTGATGCATGTCAACGCACCAAGATACCAATAAAAAGAGATGAGATGTCATTACGGCCAATGATGGGGGCAAGAGCATTTGCAAAATGGGGCATTGATTTTGTGGGACCTATATCACCCCCTGCATATCGCACCCATACCCAATATATCATTGTGGCTATGGACTATCTCACAAAATGGGTCGAAGCCAAAGAAACACAAAAAACTGATGCACGCACCACTACACAATTTTTGTATGAGAATTTTTTTGTACGTTACGGGTTACCAATAGAAATTGTCAGTGACCGTGGAACACACCTTCTCAATGAAGTCATTGAATATTTGCTAGAGGAATTCATGGTCATACATAGGAAATCAGCACCATACCATCCACAGGCCAATGGGCAAGCTGAGGCCATAAATAAAACACTATGCACGGTTCTCACTAAAATAGTGTCAAAATCAAGAATAGATTGGGATCAGCAGCTATACTCAACACTATGGGCATACAGGGTAGCTTACAAAACATCAATAGGAACAACACCATACAACATGGTGTTTGGCCTAAATGCTATACTACCCATAGAGTTTTTAATCCCAACTCTACGAGTAGCAACAAGCTTGGAATGGACAGGGCATGAACTCTCTTCAAGGATTGAAGATCTTGAAAAGCTAGATGAACTCCGCTTACGAGCTGTTGCTTCAATCTATGCTAAAAAGAGAAGACAAAAGGAATTTTTTGACAAACATGTGCGTACCAAAGAGTTCAAAACAGGTGATTACATACTTGTTTATACCTTGAAGCAACATGCCAAGAAACTTAAAAAGCGAGGGATGGGACCATTTGTGATTAGTGATCTATCACAAAGTGGAGTTGTCAAGCTTGCTACATTAGTAGGTGAAGAAATGCCAAACTGGATTAGTGGATTTCGACTGAGGAGATATCATCTACCACTCACAAAGGAGATGCTCCAACAAATTCATCAAGGAAAACAAAGGATGAGAGAAAAAGAGAGAGTACGGGAGGAAGCTCAAGCCGAAGCACAAGAACGCATTGCAAAAAGATGGCTTCTGCGACAACAACAACAAAGTGGACCACCCGTGAGAATCAACGCCATTCGACTGACGAAGTTGGAGGAGGAAACAGTGGAGCCAATAATTGCGGTCAAAGTGGGTAGCAATCAAGTTGAATCAACAGCTTGCTTGATTCGGGTGCTCAAGCAAATTTGATCTCTTACGGATTATACCAACATCTCAAAGTCACAGATCAACTTCATCCTACTCCTCAAGTGCTAGAAAGTAGCACGTCACACCCATTGAAAACATTGGGATGGACTATATTTCATGTACAGATACATCAATATATTTACCCACACAAATTCTATGTGGTGACAGATGAAAGCACACAACACCCAATGATGCTAGGGCAACCTTGGCAAAAAGCATACAATGTGCAGATAGATTGGAAAGCAAAGGCTGTCAAAATTCAACATGAACATGAACAACAGGTGATAGCTTTTGCCCAGCAATACAAGCATGATCAACTGCAAGCCATGCAATCACTGGAAACAAAGCCCAAAGCACAAATGCCATTAAAGAACATGAAACCCGAGACCAAAAATCAGGTAAAAGCCAACCATACTACTTACAGACAGATGAAGTCAACGGCCACAATGCAAAAATCTAGGCTACCAAAACAAGGTAAACAAGTATGGATGCGGAAGGATAGAAATGCAATGGCGGAAAAACAACAATGTAACAAACGCATTCCAACAAAGCAGACGGTTCAACCCCAAACCAAGGGAATAAAACAGATGTGGATACCAAAGAAAATGCTTAGCAATAATCCAAATTTCACTCACATTTGGATACCAAAGCAAAAGCAAAAGGAACAACATGCCGTACAAGCAACAATGGAAGGCAGACAGCGGCATTTCAAAAAGGGAAACCGACATATGTGGATGCCGATGAAAGACAAACCAGTGGCCAACAAGAAAGAGCCAAACCATCTACAAAAATCGGCAGCAACAAAATACCAATGGAAACCCAAGGCCATAAGGCCCATAGCCATTACATCTCAGCCAATTCTATCCTTAAACACAACTACGACTCCATTAACAGTGTTAGCAAAGCAATTTCCTCTTGCCAAAAAGACAATTAAACAGAGAGCAGTAGAGTTACAACTGTTACTTGCAAAGAAAGCAAGAAACCTCGATGGCGAATGCCAATAAGCATCTTGCTTATTCCCTTCTCTTGCACATCATTAATTTTTCCATGCATTGACCGAGTATGCATAAACTAGGGCCACATTAATCGGCCAGGCATTAGCACAACTTTTTCAACCTATGCACGACACCTACTCCGAGGCGATACCTTGTCGTCCGGGAGGACTCTGGCTAGGAGGGGGGGAGGCATTCTAGAGGCACTCTCAAATGCGGAACCAATGACAGAAACAGCAAAAAAGGGCATGATTTTCGATTCTTTTAAGGGTTGTTGTTTGATTGCGAAATTTTTTGGATTAACCCAAGTACATATGCCCTTATACAGCATGAATCTACAGGTATATGGGGCCAAACGCCAAATCAAGCCCCTATGTGTGTGTATATAAGTAGAAAGAGCCATTTTTTTCAGGCAAAATATTGGTAAAACGGAGAAATCCGGCCATAAAAATTGCATGTGAGTGTATATAATGTGTTGCGGTGATGTTTGTGATTTATTATGATTTTTGGGGATTTTCTGGGTTTGATTTGCTATTTTCCTTTTAATTTTGCTAATTTTCCACAGAAAAACTTCAAAAATACAAAAAGCAGGTGAAAAACAGTTGTAATGTAAAACAAAAAATATGGTGATGATCAGTGACTATAGGACAACCTATGGTACAGTGGGGATACAATTATGAGACTGGAGCGGAAAGCGTGTTTTGGCCAGGTTTTGACCGAAATGCCAAATTTATGGTAAACAGAGCAAATGGAGTCCAAATCAAGAAATTTTTGAGCCTAAACCACATCTCGCAAGAAGATAGGAGCACATGTCAAATTTCATGAAAAGTGGTTCGGGGACCCTCATTATAAGAAATTTTCACCCCATTTTTAGCTCATTCTCACTATTGACTTTGTGGAGAGAGCTTCTGCCACCTAGAGTGGATCGACCTTCCAGCAGCTTCTACGATGCGCACGTCTACCCGACTAGCTCCAGACATGAGAGGTAGGCTCATCACCTTGAGCTTTTCGCGTATGTTTGTCATTATGTCGCGAAAACTAGCGTAGGGGTCACACACAAAGCGAGCGGTAGAGACCTGTAAGAAGAGACGGCGGCCTAACGGCTAACCCGAAAGCAACAAGACTTCATCGGTAGCTTACCCTAGTCTAGGAGACCAGTCCTGGATAACCAAAGGCAGTGGGAAACCATCGGAAAAAACCCTAATTCCTAGAAACCCGCAAGAGGCCACCAAATGGGAAATGGTGACCAAATGCTACCAAAATTCATGGGTAGGAGCATCTCGACATGCTCGACAAGTCTATATGACCCGCATGACCAAAAAGTGACCCGAAGCAGCACTAAACCTCAGAAACGGCATCAGACACACAAAGCGTCAAAATGCACTTGCGGCCAAACCGCAAGTCCGTTTGCCACCAAACTTCACGAGCAGCTTTCCTAGACCATCAACAACCAAGTCCTATGGTGGTAGACCACCACAGATCATCAAAGGTATGTAAACGCAACCATGCGTGCTTCTAGAGCGACAAATTGCCAAATGGAGCTCCGGTAGAGCCAAAGTCGACAAAAACCATACGGCAAGGATCCCTAAGGAATTGGGAAGCTATGGAAACCAACATCGAGAAATTTCATCGCCAAAAAGCACTCTAAAAGTCAAAAAACCGCTCGGAGGCTCTGAAGTCCACACAGGGAGTTATACTCTATCCATTTGACTTTTTTGTTGAAATTAGGCTCAAAAGGGACTTAGGAGAGCAAAGGGCAAGCACTGGGAGCACTAGCACTGGAAAAATCACCAGGAGACATCCTACGCATAGGATGTCTCAAGGGCACTTTTTGGCACACTCCAACATTTTTTGTCATGCACATGTTCTAAATGACATTTACAAGCCATACACGAAGTTTCATCACATTTGGACCAAGTTTGACCTCATATGCATGGAAAAACGCAAAGTTACGGCATAGAGGCAATAATGGGCCAAAGACCTACCAAATCTTGTCCAAATCCCATGAAACTTGCACAACACATTCACCAACACATCAGCAAACAATCTGTGTGGTCAAGGAGAAAAAATGATGAAATAGACATCCTACGCGTAGGATGTCTAATTGACATTTTTGACATGCAAGGGACATTTTATCATTCCAGATCCAATTACCTCATCATCAAGAGCCCATATGTCAAGTTTGAAGCCATACTAATCACTTTTGACCCTCAACACCTTCAAGATACACTTTTTGAGCCCAAAAATACCTCACAGAGCCTTACAAGCATCAAATCTTGTCCAAATTCAAATCCAAGAACATGGCCATGTTCCATAGGCCAAGGACAACCCATAGAACAAGTTTCATGTCATTTTGATGAAAAAGACATCCTACGCGTAGGATGTCTCCAGCATAAATTTAGCCTTCTGTGCAAAGAATGACATCATGGGAGCCAATACCATGGTGCAATGAGCCCATATACCAATTTTCAACCCATTTGGACATCAATTGCTACCTATGATGGACATTCTATCCAAATTGTGACCTAAAGCCTGAATCAACCCAAAAATCCACTTTTTGATATCCAAATTCAAATTCAAGCCTATAGCCATGTTCCATGAGCCTTACACTACCTACATGTCAAGTATGAACCAATTCTGATGAAAAAGACATCCTACGCGTAGGATGTCTAGATGGAAATTTTTGACCAGATTTGCACTGTGATCACATGCACAGTTTCACAAGTTCCTTTTAAGCTTTAATTTCAATTTTCAAGTCATGTGGATAAGTAAAACTCAGTTTCGCAACTAATATGGAAAAAACGCTAACTTCGGACTACTGAGTGCAACAGGATCTATGGCAGCCTCGAAGTCACCGACAAAGAGGAAAAGAATGACCACCAAAGATTATCTGGATGAAGTGGAACCCTTTGTCATTCCAGAGGGAACACTAAAGCCCACCAGCCCCTGGATACAAGAAGATCTATTAGAGTCAAACGACCTAAAGATCTACCAGGGAGTGTTCAAAGACAATGAAGGAAATGTAATAGAGCTACCAATGCTGCCAAGAGAGCTCAATGAATTTGTACGAAGCAAAATGACCGGCTACTTGGAGAAAATTGACCTCCATAACTACTTCGAAGCAATACCGGTAGGGGTGGACATCAAAAGAGTATGGGAGTTTGTAACAAGCATCAAAGAGGATGGAGTGGCCAAGGTGACAGATTTACAAGGCAGACGAGATACAAAGATCATGATCACGGAGCGGGTTGTAGCCCATGCACTAGACCTCTCCAATGAGGGGGACAGCATAACAAAAAGAAGGGATGAAGTCAAAGTGTACAAAGAGAAAAAGGCAAATTACACCTTTGAAGACATTGACAATCCAAAGGTGGCAATTATGAGCTAGTTGTACAACCAATACTTCCACATGTGCACTAAGAGGCCACAAAAGTATAGGATGCCGCCAGGTGCAATTGCCACAACGTTTACTTGGGCAATGACAAAAGGCACCCCAAAGATAATCAACTATGCGGCATACATACATGACAGCTTAGTAAAGATGGGCAACAAAAAGAAAACCTACATAGTGCCAGGAGAACTGATCACCAAGGTGGTTTATGGGGCACTACATGCTAAACGAAGGTGGCCTGACCCCCCCATCTCAGAATGATTGGCTGAGAGTAAAAGAAGACAAGGAAGATGAGCCGCAAAGGGCACCAAGGGTGGCTACGAGATTGAAGAGACGGCTTGAGCCAGTTGAAGAGGAGCAACCCGAGCAGAAGAAAGGAAAGAAGGAGTTTGCTCAAGTGCCGGCCAAAGAAACCAGGTCTCAGAAAGCGACAAGTCTCGAGAGGATGATGGAGAGTTTCCGAGCAGAAAGAGCCCTCAAGGGTGATTTAAACGAACTCTGGAAGCCATCTCTCGAGTCAATGTCCGGATCTTCCAGAAGAGTGCAAAGGGACCGCTTTGAAGATTATATCAAGAATTTCGAGATTCTTGATGCTGCAGCGGAAAACATTCCCCATGTCCCTTTCACAAAGGAGGAAGTAGAGCAGATAAGGCAAAAACTGCTAGATGAACAGGAAAGCCAAGAAAGAGAAAGAAAAACAAAAGCAGACAGGGACTTAAAGGGCGAACCGGAAGCTTTACCAGAGAGCCCTAAACCCAGCCCATAGCCATCTCCACTGCCCTCACCACCTCCCAGCAACCCTCCACAAGAAGATAATGCAGCTGAGGACAAACAAGACGAAAGGCAAGAAGAGAAGCAAGAGCAAAGGAAGGAACATGAGCCAAAGGAAGAGGCCAAGCCTGAGTCTGAGCAAAAAAGATTAGATGAGGCCTACTACGCATTTTTGGACCTGCTAGCTGCAAGCTATACAAAGGAAGAAGCCGGCACAGTCGCATTCGACTTGGCGAGAACAGGGCATAAAGAACAGATGCAAGGCATCCGGCTAGTGGAACTAAAAGAAATGGCTACAGACACTGTAGACCTGCACCCGCCCTCCAATGACTGGGATGTGGTGATGAAAAAGCTAGCTGGATTGCGAGCACAATCCATGTCTTCAGAGAAAGAGATGATAACTCTTAAAGCCACCGAAGAAAAGACTAAAATGGAAAGGGATTCTCTGCAGGCACAAAGCCAAGGGCAAAAAGAGAGAGAAGCTGACCTCTAGGCCATCTTGGCAATGGCTCTACAAAACTGCCAAGCAATGGAAGAATCAAATGAGGCAGCAGCAAAAATAATACAAGCAGCTGAAGAAGAGTGTCTGTAGCTCAGCAAGTCATTGCGAGATGCCGAAAGAGAAAGGGATAATCTGACACTACAGCTGGCCGAAGAATCAAAAGAAGTAGAGGCCATGAGAAATGCCAAAGGAAAATCAGAGATAGAACAAGAAGCAAGCCTGGATGAGGTCCATGTGCTCAAGGACCAACTAAAAGTCAAAGATCAAACCATCCAGAGGCTGTGAGCATCACCTGATAGAGTCAGAGCTACGAGCTCGACTCAAATCATTTCCGAAAGTCAACTATATGAAGAGCAAATGCAGGAACTTCAGAAGGAGCTGACTCTCGAGAAAAAGCAGAGGTTAATGATGGCTGAAGGTTCTATCGTAATGCAAACAAGAATGGAGGAGGACCAAAAAGCCCTGCAAGAAGAAGTGGAAAGCATAAAGAAAAAGCTCGAGGAGGCGGAAAGAGTAAACACTGAACTTAATGACCTCCTCGTGAATATGGGCGGAGAAGCTGAAGCGGAAAATCAAACACTCCTCAGGCAAATTGAGGAGTTGAAAGGCCAGCAACAAACAGAGGCAAAAAGCTCAGGGCCAGCCGCCAATGAGGGCATCGACCTCAAAAATGTGGCAGATCCTTTGGACACACCCATGCAAGAGGAAAGCATAGCAGGATCCTCTCAAGAGCCACAGGATCTAACACAAGAAGAGGAGGAAAAATTGTGTAAGGCAATAGAGGAAGAGCTAAAAGAAATCATGAAGGAAGCCTTGGAATGGGAGCAGAGGGTCTTCAAATCTATGACAATTCAGAAGATCGACGCCAGCAATCTCAGGCGCGAGTGGCTTCAACCCTCTCTCCCATATCCATTGCTGAAATATGAGGCAGCAACAATAAACAAGAGGATCAGAGAAGAGCCAACAGAACCTCTCTACATTGCAGAAACCTCGAAGCCAGAAGGAGTTAATCTTATAGTGGAATCTCAGCCAAAGTGCAGGAAGGCTTGGCTTACCAAGTACCCACAATACCTAATCCACCTGGTAGAGGCACCTAAAGATATCAGAGACAATCTCAGCTTCTGTCCCCTACCAAGGGTTAGGACGTGGAAGGCACAAGAAATTTTGCAAAGAAGCCAACCCACTTGGCTGAATTACCCAAAGTTGCCGGGCGTGAAGGCAGGTGAGAGAATAAGTGTCCAATACATGGTGAAAACCCTAACGGGCGCCATAAAGTTGTTCACTGGCTCACCTAACCTTACATGCAGTGTTCGAGACCTTCAAGCCACGCCAGGTGACCGACAGCATATTCTTCTTCCAAGATACATACAGATGTGCTTATGATCTGTCAGGTCAGCCTTCCAAGGAGGTGATACATGCGTTGTATCAAAGAATCATGTTTCTACCATCCTATCACCTCCAGGCTTTTGAAGAATCATTCTATATGGGGTTCTTCACCATGAATACAGAGATCTTTGGCCCAACAATGTTGAACCTACATGCCAGGTACGAATCACTGTTAAAGATGCGGGAAACGATAAGATGAAGCAGCTGATCAAGACCATGTCGGGGACGACATGAACAAGGAGGGGGGGGATGTTAGAAGCTGGACACACCCCATGGCATCTAACTACTCGGAGGACTATTATTTTTGTAATTATTCATTCAATGAGGAAAACCCGATTTTTCACCTTGTAAATATTGGGACTTACACAAGTTTCCAGATTGTATCCCAGTTTTGATAGTTAGATTGAGTAGATGGTTAATTTTGGCACTTTAGGGTTTGAGAAGTTCTAAGGTATATATACCACTTTTTGACCTTAATGAAAAACCTTTTGTCATTTTAAACAAGTTTGAAGTCTGTGAGTGAGCGTACTGTGTACGAGAGAGAGAGTGTGAGCTTCATCTTGACGCTACGTGTGCTCCGGTGGTCGTAATCGAGTGCGGAGAAGTGCAGCATGTTGCCCCCGACTGGAGCTACGCGCCAATACCAACATTGCGCGCGTACGGTCCAGCTTCATGAGCTCCTTCTACGAGCTTCATCGATTGTTTGGGTGAGCATACATTGTCCAATTTTGTATTGCAGCATATCCACGCGTTCACATTGAGTAGAACTACACATTAGGCACTTTAGATTTCGGAAACAAAGACCTGCAGATTTCGGCCAGACATCCTACGTGTTTCTACACCAGGTGTTTTGGGTCGGGATTTTGGTTCATAGACCTAAGGGAGAGTGGCCTATTGGTATTAGTAGGGTCTCCTTCAAGTTCTTTGGTGTTTCGAGATTGTTTGATGGGTGTTCGGCTCTAGAAAGCGTTGTAGGAAGTTTCCTCTTATGCACTCTTGAAGGATGTGACTTAGACAATTGGTAGAGACCTCTGTAGGAATTAGTTCGGAGTCGGCCAAGTGTAGGTTGACACCTTATGCTTGCTTCCACGCGCCTGCGGGTCGAGCTTCGTCCTTAGCTGACATTACATGTTAGGTGAGTTCTCGCTGTGCTGACGTCCGTTGCGGCGTATCCGTCCAACATATGCAATTCTTGTAAGTTGGTCATAACTTTCAATTTTAACACTTAGTTCTCCCTAGAAGCATCGAAACATGTTGAGAACTATGACGGCTTATCCTTTAGCAATCTAAACCTCACAAACATGAAGTTTAGAGTGGTATAGTTGTAAAATGTCAGAAAAAGTCAAAAACAGGACTTGTTTTTTCACACAGTTTAGGCTCAAAAATGTTGTGCAAGAGTAAGGTTAATGGTGAGATTGATAATCCAAAAAAAAAAGTCAAGTTTTTTTCAGCTCCTCATAAGGTGACTTTGTGGATATATAGCATCTAGAAATTCATTTTCATACTCTTCAAATAATTCAAGCAAAATGGTCACTTAACAGGACACAAAAGTGTCCAAGGACATAAAAACGTCCCGTTACCATTCTAGTGTTAAGATTGTGCATAGAGTCTTATTTGTAGCTTCTGCTTGGCCATTAGCCTATGGGTGGTAGGGAGCTGACTTCTTATTAACTATCATGAAGTCTTCAAGAAGATTTTCAATTATCTCATTTATGAAATGTGTGCCTTGATCACTGACAATTTCTATAGGTAGACCATATCTAACAAAGACATTTTCGTATAGAAATTGTGCAGTAGTCCTGGCATCAGCCTTTTTTTTGTAGCTTTTGCTTCTACCCATTTTGCAAGATAATATGTGGCTACAATGATGTACTAGGCATGTGTTTTGTAAGCAGGGGGTGATATTGGTCCTACAAAGTCTATTCCCCACTTTGCAAAGGCTCTGGCTCCCATCGTTGGTCGTAAGGGCATCTCATCCTATTTTATTGGTACGATGGTTCATTGACAAGACTCGCATCGTTTTGTATACTTGTTTGCTTCCATATGTAATGTTGACCACCATATTCCCAATGTTAATACAATTTTTGGTGTCTTTTCCCTTGAGAAATTGCCCCCACTAATCGCTCCATGTGCTTGTTCCAGGATTGGAACATACATGTTCTCCATTACACACAGCCTAAGCTGGTTATCATTCTCCCTTTTAAAAATATGAATTTCAATAAGAGTGAAATCACGAGCTTCTATTTCTATCGTTCTTTGTCATGCTTTGGTGATATTTTCAGGAAACATCTGTATTTCTAAGTAGTCAACAATGTATTGACTCCATTCTAGCGTACGTGTTATCTGAAACAATGTGGCATGTTCAATAGGTGGGCTTGATCTGCATTTGTGCAACTAGTGACATATTCGTGAACATCAATGCGCATAGTCAGCCAATACACTCCTAATTGTCGCAGTCATTAGAAAGTTTTTGTGGCTGAACAATGAAACATTAACACCCGAATATGCGCTTCCAACAAATATGTTTCATATTCCTCAGGGTTTATGCACACTATTAGAATACCGTCGGAGCCTATATTATATAAATGTCCTCCAACCAATTGAAAGTTCTTAGCTTGGCGAATTGTTCTTAGTTTAAGGTCTAGGTCCGTTTTATCGGATTTCCCACCCTGTAATAGTAGCTTGACGATCTTTTGGGACCACTTAGGTACCATTTCTATATTAAAGAGATATGCATCTGGTAGATCATCATCCACTCCCTCTAGATTGTCTCCATTAGGTAATCAAGAGAGGTAATCTACTCAAAGATGTGTCTTCCTTCTTAATCACTACCGTAAAGTCAAACTCCAACAATATGATGAACCATCTTACAATTCCTCAGTGTTGCATACTTTGTTGACAAGGTATAAAAGGGCTTGATAGTCTGTGAAAAACACAAACTTATTTGCGAGGAGGTAATGCTCAAATTTCTTAACGGCATATATCATTCCGAGCCCCTCTCTCTTAGTAGCTGTGTAATTCTTTCGGCATTTTTTAGTTGTCGACTAGAATAGCTGACTGAGAAATCCATGGTTCCCTCTCCTGGTTGATCCAGAATACATCCGATAGCAAATGCAAATATGGACGTGAAAGATTTTTACCCAATTAGGTGCTTGTTGCACTCGAGCGGATACAAAAGGGCATCTTTTAACTTCTTGAATGATTCCTCACACTTATCTCTCCATTCAAAGAGTCACGATAAGTCTATACAGAGGTTGTGCAATAATTGCATACATGTGTGTGGACCTCCTATAATAACCACAATGTCCCATGAATCATTGTACTTTCTTTGCATTGATCGGCTTAGGCATTTTGATAATCACCTTAATCTTATCCAAATCTATGGAAATGCCATGCTCCGAGACAATATGCCCCAAGATTCGTCCTTGTCTTACCATGAAAACGCATTTTCCTGGATTAAGGGAAATCCTATATGTCCTGCATTTTCCGAATACATTTTTGAGGTGTTCCTCTCTTTGCAGAGAGTGTACACACACGTCATCCATATAGATTTCCATGAAATTCCTCAAATACTCCTTGAAGGCATGTGCCATCATTCTTTAAAATGTGGAAGGTGCATTTGTTAACCTAAAGGACATGATTTGATATGCAAATATGACCTATTCTGTGGCAAATGCCGTTTTATATTGGTCCTCAGGTGCAATTGCAAGTTGATTGTAACCAGAGAACCCATCCAAGAAGGAATATGCGCGCTTTTCTACCACTCATTCAAGGACGTGGTCCGTAATTGGCAAGGGATAATTATCCCTTATTGTGGCTGCATTGACTTTTTTGAGGTTGACACACACTCGGAGTTTGCCATTCTTTTTGGGTACAACAATGATTGGGGATAACCAATTAGTGTATTCTATCTCATAGATAAACTCCACGTCTTTCAGTTTATCAATCTCTTTCTTGATATGCTTAGCAAAGGTATCATTATACGTGTAAGGCCTTTGTCTGCTTGGTTTCGCATCAGGTTTTAATGGGATAGTATGCTGACATATTGTTGGATCCACTCCTTTAAGTCCTTGTAGGACCATGAAAACACATCCTTATATTCCTGAAGAAGGCTGATAAGTTCCTCTTCCTCGTCTCGGCTCAGGTCTATGGCTATATATATAGGTTGAGGTGTCTCTCTAGGTTGTGCTATGTCTACTTCTCTTTGCATCTTTCGGTCCATCATAAGACTCTTTCTCCCATCGCTCTCTTCTAGGCTGTGTCAGCACTATCTTACGGACTTGAATGGTGAACTTTCTGTAGTGGGAGGTACACTCCTATTGTTTTTGCTATTGTCTTTCTCATCCTCTTTGTTGTTCGTTTTGATTGTTTATACTTCCCTCAAAGTCTTCTTGAGCTCTTGGTTCCTTTTCTTACGTTCAAGTTTCATCAATTTTGTTTCTTCTAATTTCAATTCTGTTTCCATTCTTTTGGATTTAGTTTTTGTCTTCAGTCTCTGAGTTTGTTTTTCTACATCCCTAGGACTGTGTTTTGTCCTAGGGTCTCGATCTTGAAAGAATTGAGCTGATATTTTGTGTTTAATGCAGTCTTTTGCCTTTACTAGAGATAAGAATTCCATTCTGTTTTTAATGTTTGGCGGTTATCTCTGGCAGAATCGAACTCTTCTACCGGGGTTCTGTCAACATCTTTGTATCTATGGTCTTTAAGGTTTATTCTTGTAGTAGTCTCCATGTGTCTGAGGTACATGTGATTGTAGCCCAAACCTTGGACCATCTTTAATTGTCGCATGAAGGGCCATCAAAGTATTATATCATTGTTATTTTTCTTGACAAAATCCAATATTGCGAAGGTATGCTCGTACTCGATTCCACAAGACTTAACAAATTTTTGCTTCAAAAGCCCAATGGGTTTCTCCATATAACTGTCAGCTAGTTGCAGTTTCATTCTGGTGGTTTTCAAAGCTGGTTTTTCCCATTTCTTCCATACGTCCTTTGTTGCTATGGCCACACCCGCTCCACTGTCAAGAATTGCCATGGTGGTAACACCTTCTAATTCAATCGAGGACGTGGTATTGCCATCTTTCTTTTCACAGTATTCTCCTACCTTGTTTAAAGGCACTGGTTGCATGTTTACTTAGGGTTTTTCTAATTCTTGATTCCTTCCTGCATTCATGAATTCGGATCCCTTACTCCAAATTTTTTGAGACATTTTTCTATCGTATTCTTCATATTGGGTCTTAATTTGAGAAGCTCTACTAGAGTAATGGTACACGTTACTAGAGTCGATAAGAGTGTTATCAACCCCTGGGAGTCCATACCCTTCCTTGTAGGAAGTTGTTGCGATGATACAACTTTCACATTTGACTTTGTTTCATACTCTCCCATGTATGAGGGTAAAGTTTTTAGAGATACAGGTTGGCTATCCCAAGATTTCACAGATCCCTTGTCTCCCCTATAAGAGTGCATCTCTAGGTCTGCTTGAGGTCCTGCCTCAAATTCTTTAATAGGAGGAAGAAAGTCATATTTTCCCATACTAGTTTTGTTAACCCTTTAGCTTAGTTCATTAGCTTCATTGGCTTCCCTTATCTGTCTCCAAATATCATTTAAGCCCTCGTTGCTTTATACAATTCAGGCGTGATAGGTTGGAACCCTTCTGATGTTGAGCTTGTTGTGTTCAACACTATCCCACGTCTTTCTATTGAATGTTCAGGTTTTAATTCAATTTTTGGACTAATAGTTAGTTGTTTTGATCAGTGTGTTGGAGGTCGGCATTGGTACTGTGAGTTCTACCTCCTCCACCTATTTCCTTGAAGTTGGTTCTTGTAAGTTTTGTGCAATTTGAATCATCTTTTGACACATTTCTAGTCTCTATTTTTCCAACTCAGCATAGGGATATGTCATCCATTTTTGTTCCTGAGTTTGGTCAATTTTAAGCCTTGAGCCATATGCTTTCAAGGGTGCGTCTAGATGTTCATTTGCTTTTTCCACTAGCATAGATCCACCTGATCTTGCACTTTTAGATTTCATTTTCTTCTCAAGCTCAATATCTGTTGGTGTTCTTGGCTTTTGAAGTGCTCGTCTTTCAAGTTTTTCTAGTCTGTCTTTTGTTCGTCGCTGTAATTCTTCCGTTATGACATTTTGTTCTCTTTCTTTCCTCACTTCTACCCGTGCTTTTCTAGCTTTCCATGTGTTTCGTTGACTTTTTTGTTCCATGCTAGGTGTTCGACATCCTGGTTCTTCATTTTCAAGTCCCCCTTTTTCTTTTTGAACCTGAGTTCGTGTGATGACTTGTATGGGTATTATTGTTTCATTCTCGGAACCACTGTTTGAAGGGATAGCCTCCAAAATGTTTATGGTTGCTTTTACTGCTTTGTTTGGATTTGAGAAATCGACAATCAAATGACTGATGCCGCAATTTGGACAATACACATTGACTCGAACAATTTCCGATGAGGATAGTCTTTCATAAGATGGTCGAGCCCATATTTATAGCAAGGTCCCAACCCTCTGTTGGTAAGATAGTCTTTGTCTATTGAAACCTCCATTGGATATAAACAACAATGTTCTTCCGTCCAAACTATACCTACTTTCTCCTGCAGCCTATGCCACGGTTGGTGGTCCACATTGCCAATCATACTCCATGGTTCTGCCGTTCTCGGCTCTTCTAGTGGGTAGGATGTTGGACAGGCCATTGTTCCACTCTGCTCTTCATAATAAACAAGGACAGGCACTAAGGCTCATTCCTTTGGTTCTTCCACAATGCTCGTGTATCTCACACCTATTTGCCTTGTCTCTGGGAGTGGTGGTGGTTGCCCTAAAACTCGTTGTGGTCGTTCAACCCCAGCTGGTCCTCACAAATTCCCTGCAGTATATCTAGGTACATGTGGCACTTGAGGTGGTGCTACTTGCGGTTGGAAAACTAATGTCGTTCTCTTACATACCCTTTATTATCGTAGCATCCCTCAGTAACATGATTTGTCCATTTCTGTTCGATAGCACACCACTTTAATGGCTTAGCCTGTGGCTTGGAAAATGGGCTAATTCTCTTTAGCACCTCCTCTATCAGTTGCTCTTGATTTACTCCTAGATCATTTTGTTGTATTGTCTTCCCAAAATTCGACCCACTCTGTTGAGATGATAAATAATCATATCTGTCTCTTAGATCTCCAACTCTCTAGATCTCACAAGTATCTACAAGGAACAAAGCCTCTTTTGTTAACTCATTTAGGGTGGGGCTTTTCTTCATATGCAAATATTTTTGAAGACCTGCATTTCTCAATTCTTGGATAAATATCAACATCAGTCTGAATTGAGTAGGTAGTACTTTCATTGGGTAGAAATTTATGTATCTTTCAGCCGTAGGGCTACCTTCCTAACAAATTCTCCCTCTTTCTGTTGAAACTTGTGGATTTGAGAGATAGTATTGTGGGCTATCCCCCTCTGAGAGGATTCCTCCACAAACTCATCAAAAACTTCTTGGATGGTCCCAAAATCTCACCTTTCAACAGAGTCACAAAGCAGGTGGCGGCATCTTCCTCTAGGGTGAGTCCAAATTCTGCAAATTGTGTATCAAAGTCTCTGACCTATTCTGCTTGGATCACTCTCAAGAATGTTGCCACATGATCTCTAGGATTCCCTTCTCCTGAATACCTCTTGTGTACCAATTTTTGGACTTGAGAAGGTCTAACACGTCTTTGTTCCACCAGTCGAACTGTGGAATCTCCTTGTCCTTCTCCTTTCACAGGGTCTGGTCCAGGTCTCAATCTTCTGTTAACTGTGCCTCCTGTCCCATATCCTCTGTATGACCTTTCAACAGGTGTTTCCATTGTAAACCCTCTCTTTGTCTTGGTCTCTCAATGATTTTAGAAACCATCTTCCCCTTTACCACATTATCCCCGTACTTGTTGTAGTTCTCTGGATCCTTAACAATAAGGTAATGTGTTCCCTCCTCATCATGAAATCTATCCCCATCATCATACGCTAGAAGGGAATACACTCCTTCTACTGGTTTTTCCTCAATACATATGCTTTTTCGTCCCCTTTTATCAGCATAGACCAAAGACCCATGGGTATTTGGTCCTTCAAAGTAAAGGGTTGTAAACCTTAATCTCCGAGGAGGGTTTCTAGAGGTGCTCCCTCCTTCTCCCTGGATTGGTTGGCAGTGTTCCGGTCCGCCACCATGAGATAAAAGGATTGTTCAGAGGAGGTGTCTCTTCCACTATCGTCTTCTATGATCGGTGCTAGTGGATCTATTCTAGCTTGGGTCACACTCTCTTCCGTAGACACTATGCTGACCTGATCTCCTTGTGATTTTTGGTCTCTTTGGAGGTTTCTTCCTGATCTCAAATACATCAATCCCTTAACGCACCACTACAAATCCAAACCTTTTACCTTTAGAGTTCACTTTGTTGTGTCTTACTCTAGCTATTTTAGCTCTCCAATTGATTGATTGATTGCACTTTTGATTGGTCTCGACTTGCTGGACTTTGTTGTTGGCTATCTGTACAAAACTTTAGACTCTGCAAATCTTTGTCAATGGTGGTTCTCTTTTAGTAACATTCAGTATTGATTAAGAATAACATACAAGTATTTCCATCCAAAGCTTCCTTTAGAAGGGTTGGTTCCCCGTATATGTTATTATCATTGAATGGACTAACAAAAGGTGTTGTCAGAGTAGTAAGTGGATTACCTGGCAGGCTCAAGTTACTCAGTCGGCTCTAAATCTCGCGGTCAGACTTTATACGCGTATAAAGTCTATAAATAAAAAATGGCAATATTTCTTCACCAAATATTCTCTACCATTCATGTAACTCTCAGAAACTTTCAAAATGGCAATTGGACCACTTTAGTGTGAGCTACAACTTGATGCAGATTGATTTTGGATCTTTTTTTGTTTTTTGGCACTTACAGACTCAAATAGTTTCCAACTTGAGTGTAATCTTGGAAATTGGATTCTAAGGTCCCTTAGAATGCAAAAATATGCCCTAGTTTAGCTTTGGAAGTCAATAGGGTAAAAAAGACATCATACGCGTATAAAGTCTTTTTAACCAACTTGACTATATTTTTGCAGGTTTGTGCTTATAGTTGTGTGCTCATACTCCCTGTATGGTCTTAGGTTCAAATAATGGCCAATAGCATCAAATACACTTTATACGCGTATAAAGTCTTTTTGAGCCAATTGTCATGAAACTTGCTCCAGAGGTAGGCCAGCACTTAGGGACTTCATAGATATTCTCTAACTTGAGTTTGGAATAAAGTTTGTTCAAGTTGTGGCCAGAAAGTGTGTGTCGAGTGTTTGTATTGTTTCTTGGTCTTTTTAAGCTCAAATTTCGTCCAAATGCAATTAAATATAAGCTATGGACTTCCCCAATTCTTTTAGGAAACTTTGGGCATATACCTTTTTACCATTTGAGTCTATTCTGGGATGTTAGACTTTACATGCGTATGAAGTCTATTTGACAAAAATGAATTTAAATCTCAACCCAAGGTCCTCTTTTGTGTGTACTCAAGGCATATGTGCTCAAAATCAAGTTTTGATGTCAACGATTCACCAATTCACCACTTTTCTTTGTTTTTGGTTACAATTTGCAATATTCTCTCCAGATGTAAAGTTGGTTGACGAAATGGTATGGAATCTTGTAGTCAAGCTTGTAGAATTCTCCCAAATGGCTTAGTGCTGACAACATGCTGGATATTGCCCATATCTACCCTGGAGACTTTCTACCGTATGAAGTCTCCCGTCTCAGAATTTAGATCTATTTCTACCTTACTTATCAGCATCATGTACATGTGTTCACAACAAAATTTAAAGCTCAAAAGTGCTTACAATCACAAGTTTCTGATTTTTTTAGTTACAAGCACTCCGAGTTTTGGCTTTTGGTATCCAATTCTTTGACAAAGTTTCCCACTCAAGGTGTTCCTAGGGTATAAATACTTATTTGAACACTCTGGTAGTCCGTTTTCCACAAGTTTGGTCTCTTTTTATCCCTGAAGACTTTATACGTGTATAAAGTCTAACCTTGCAAAATTCATATTTTGATATGCAGGGCCCTTTCTGATGCCTTATTATGACCTCAGCAATTTTCAGTCATGCCAAACATTTTTATGAACCTTGTTTTGCATTGTTTCAATGAAGTATCACTCTCTTTTCAAAATTTCAATGCAACCAATCAACTCGAGAAAATTTTCATTGATGGACAGCTCTAGATCAAGATCAATTCACCTACCTAAAGCTTCTCCTATACATAAAAATTTGACTTTTGCAATTGTGAGTAGATAAGCACTTAACTGCACACACAGACTAGGCAATGCTTTTATCACCTCGTGAACCACTCAAGCTCCCAAACCAATACAATTCTAAACTAAAACCATCAACACAAGTGACCAAGGCAAGACACATATTTCCTAGCACCTCTCTATAGGTCCTAACTAAACTAAGATAGAAAGAATACTCTGGCACACCAGAGGAACTCTCACCTCATAGGAGTAGTCTAAGGTCACCTACCTAGGGCTTTGTTTCCCGACAGTGGCACCAATGTTGGCGGGTATGCAGCGAGTGGACGTTAGCATAGCGAGAACAGAACCAACAACTCTACGTCGGCCGAGGGTGAAGCGTAACCCTTAGGCGCATGGAAACAACAAGATGGTTGTGAAACTACTTCTCAACCTTCTAAGACAATCTCTAATCGAGGAAATTGAATCCAAGCGTTCTTATGTGTTAGTGAAAGCAATCCAACCTATGATGCTAATGCTATCCGAATCTAGGCCAAATGCATTTGAAATGTCACGAAACTCACCACACATGCTCTCCTTATCATAAGATCAATACCCTATAGACTTTGACTTGATAACCAACCTCCAACTACCTCTTGCGACAATCACGTATAAAGATAGGCAACAAAATAAAGGTTACCATTTTTCGTGGCGTTGATCCTAATGTGTATTCCTACTCACTATGAACCCATAGGTGCAAAGAACTCACCAAATGGACACCTGGTTTGCAAGAAAACTCACCCAAAAGCTCGTAGGAGCTCACTTCGCATTGTAGTCGGAATCACACACTCTTGGCGTTGAATGGAAGCCCTCATTGTTGCTAACACAATGGTGGTGTCGCTTTAGCAATGGACCTTTCGTAGCACACGTACGGAAGAGAAGAAATCTCTCTCTCTCTCTCTCTCTCTCTCTCTCTCTCTCTCTCTCTCTCTCTCTCTCTCTCTCTCTCTCTCTCTCTCTCTCTCTCTCTCTCTCTCTCTCTCTCTCTCTCTCAGACACCACGCACAGTGATAATCGGATTTGATTATTTCAAAAGTTAAGTTTAGGGTTACAAAAATTGATTTATATACATTCCTCCATAGAGGCTCGTTCCCACAAAGTCTAATGGATGCTCAAATATAACAAAAGGTATCATTCAACTTCCAAAAATAATGGTACAATCTATTGGGGAGCTTCTTCTGTATTTCGCCGTCAACATCTACTTAAGGTAACTTTGTAGGACTCGATTGTGTTCACACTAGTCTAGGGACTTGTTTCCCGGCAATGGCACCAATGTCTTGGGACCACAATGGTCAACACCTATCACATCTCAGAAAAAGAGACAGAACCAAGACTAAAATGTCAATCCTAGGAAGCAAGTGATTTGACTAGGGCATACAGGCATGCCAAGAGGTTTTCAATCTATTGCCTGAACACAATATACTCCACTTGATGTTCAAGGCACATTCTACATATTTCTCCAGCATGCTAGACGCAGGTCGTCATTTCAGATTTTATGGTACAAATGCTAGAGTTTGCCACAATAATATAGAAATTACATCTCAGGTCTTAGAACCACAATCTAATAACAGATATGAATTTTGGAAAAAATATTATAATTGATTGGGATTACAAAGATGATGAAATTGCTCTTGGTATAAATTTGGTCTTCATTGTCATTGGAATCTTCCAACAATGTGAACTTTCTATTATGGATGTTCTTTGAGCTGGTTTGGTCTCATAACATGGATTCATACATATATATTCAATGTCTTGTGCTTAAATTTATGTGGGGGCTTGACAAAGTTGCAAGAGATTCAGAGGAGCCCACAACAATCATCCCACCCAGTGTGGTGACACCCATCCTATAAACCACGCAAATGTTCAATAGCCATATGCATGAAACAGAAGATAAATAGGGGGAAGGTGACGAGAGTTCTGAGAGGGTGCATGCGGCTAGTGGTGGATGGGCATCATTTCTTGCTGGCAAGGGCATCACGGTTGGGCCACCCGCTTGTGGTGGCGTTGCTATAGAGCATGTCATAAGAGAACGGGCACTACTTTGATTACCTAGGCTTCAACCACCTCTGTCACCTCAATGTCCATATGTGAAGGTGATCCTTTATTTTCTAGACCATTCAAAGGACATCAAATCATTAATAGTCGTACCTGCTCTCTCTCTCTCTCTCTCTCTCTCTCTCTCTCTCTCTCTCTCTCTCTCTCTCTCTCTCTCTCTCTCTTTGTGTATGTGTGTGTGATTCACAGGATTCCACCAACAATTCCCACCCGGTGCGGCAATGCCCATCCTAATACCTATAAACCACACAAATGTTAAATAGCCATATGCGTGCAACAGAAGATAAAGAAGAGGAAGGTGATGGAAACTCCGAGGGTGGATGCTACTGGTGGTGAATGGGGATCATTGCTTGCTGGGGAGGGCATCACGGTTGGGCCACCCATTTGTGGTGGCATTGTTGTATTGCATGTCATAAGAGAACGGTCACTACTTTGACTACTCGATCTTCCAACACCTTTGCCGCCTCAATGTCCATGTGTGAAGCTGATCTTTTCTTTTCCAAATCGTTCAAAGGACATCAAATCAGTAATAGTCATACTTGCTGCCTCTCTCTCTCTCTCTCTCTCTCTCTCTCTCTCTCTCTCTCTCTCTCACACACACACACACACACACACACACACATCTACATGGACATCTCTCTCTCTCTCTCTCTCTCTCTCTCTCTCTCACACACACACACACACACACACACACACACACACACACACATCTACATGGACATCTATATTTTTTGACTTGACCCACCTAATCCATGAGGATGGGTTGGAGCCACGGCTCCTAATCTGGTCAAGCACATATAACATATAGTTATATTATCTTAGACTAGAAGTTACTCAAAGACTGTATATACCTATTACACATTCTATCCTGCTAAATAGATTGAGACCTTTAGGTCTATAATATAGTCAATAGTGTGTGTATCCTATTGGATGTAGAACCTTACCTTCTTGATTGCACTTAATATTCTTATACAAATTTGTAAACCATTATCTAAAGGCGGTTTTTTTCATTGATTACCTCTGAAGATATGAACCTAATATATAGTGTTTTTCAGGGTATTGGACAATTCCATATAGAACACTGGAAACTATTTTCTTGAACATAGATCAATTCAGCAGAGGTAAGGGATTCTCTCTTACTCAATACATGACAAAGTATACTTAATTAGAGAGCTTTTTGTGAGGCTTATATATATTAGCGTGGCACCACTTTACCAAAATGGTAACCTTTCTACATATGATAAATGCCTCTTTGAACACTTCATATTGGTTATTTGGATATTTTTGTCACTCACTTGTTCACACTTGGATATTTGGATATTTTTGTCACTCACTTGTTCACACTTGGTTGGGGGTAGGGTTCCACATGGTGGGCCCTACCTCCCACCTTGTGGATCTTCTCCTCAGGGATGGGGGAGGGCCACACACACAAAAACACACACACTTATTTTGAAAGGAATTCATCCTCAACTATCACTGTTATACCCCACCCTTACACACACACACACACACAAAAAAAAACACACACACAAAGTATATTGGACATATACCACATATAAATAACACCCCGTGATATCTCGCGTGCGTGCGCACACACACACACACACACACACAAAATATAGCACCATTTGTTTTTTATTAAAAAAAATAACAAAAAGGGACACAAGTGTTGATGACATGCCACCAAAAATTTACTAATCTTTTAACATGGCACATGCAACTACTTCATTAGCAGAAGTCCCATACAAATGGCCCATTGGACCATGTGTTAAGGATAATCTTCTCTTTTTCATAAGTAAGTGGAAGGAGATAAATCTACAAGGCTAAGAGGATATTGTTTAGCAACACCCGGTGGGTGGCTATACCTTCTCACTAATAGGTGCACATGCTCAGTTAATGCACCGCAGGCAAGACCTTCTATAAAAACATGATTCACATAAGCTTGAAAGAAAATATAGTACCTAAGCTTTGTGAAACTCACAGGCATATTGTATGCTACAGTACGCATGAAGGCTCCCCTTGCGCTCACCTTCAACGTGGTGCTCACCTTGCACCCTCTTGCTCTCACCTTGTGCACACATACTCTATCTACTAGCGCAAAGTAATAGGCACTACGTGGGTTGCTGATAACCAAACATGCACTCTCTATTAGGCAATACACTATAATTAATTATTCTTAATGCATGCAAACTAATAGTGCAAGGGCTGCAACTGAGTATCATTAACACACGCGAGGGTTCTTGGCTCGCTTATCATATGGGCAATATCATGAGACCTCCTGCTGTGCAACATTCCGCTCACCCCAACAATTTGCAACCGATGAATACACCAACCAAGACGAAAAAGGCATCACGGAGAACCTCTGACTGCATACTAAACAAGTAGAAACAGGATAACACAGAGGGTAATTGATGTCTTTTATCAATAACCACACACACAATGATTGAAGCACATGGAGCGTCTCTATGCCTAGTTATAGACACAATAGGTTTGAGTGATCTCCATTTGCATAATGCACATGATGATTAGTGGTTGTATCTCTCACAACCACACACACGGTTAGGGGTACACAAGAAGGTGGCTCCGAAAACATGTACGCATATATAAGAGGTTAAAAATGATATGTTAATAGCCACCATCACAAAGATAACACAGATATGGTGATGTCACATTGGAAAGAAGATGAAACAAACAGTGTTGTTCATAGTCATAAACACACATACACGTGCACGATTGAAAAAAATTGTTTTATTATTTGGATTCCACACACATATGCATATACACAATCACATATACAAACAACATGATACATGAAATGTTTCACATATGCATATACAACAGGGAATATACAAGTATACGAGTAATATAGCATTAAAGTAAAACATGCATGATATAATAATAAGCAGCATCATAAATCTAATACCCATTTAAAAAATGTATCATTTGAAGGGAATAGCAGTGACGGTGTGCAGTACTTTGGATAATAAGCATATACAAGGTAAATAACACAGTTGGTGACGGAAAACAATAACCAGGTAATGTGGTACATAAATCTCTACTTACAAATAAGTTTCCTTTGTTTTCATGTACTAAAACAAAGGTGTTAAGTTATAAGTTTTCCTTTTGGAAGTATTTGAATTCAAAGAAATCCCTTCTAGGAGTGCTAGGTGGTATAAATATGGATAAAGATATGAAACATTTGGTATGACAACCTCCTGTGAGGGTACAAGTCAATATTTATAGCTGGTTTTTTTTTAAAAAAAGTGATATTACAAACAAAATGCTGCCTAAATTTTTACAAATTAAAAACACTTATAAAGAAATGGGTTTACAAGGTAAACTGTATATACCATAGAATTTAACAATTGAGGGATTCATACACATGTATTTGGGGCAAGAGTTAAGTCTAGTACATAAGAATATTAACCATATGTGTGCAACTATTGCTGACAAACAGGGCTACAGGCATCTAGACAGCTAAGATGAGCATCACTCTTGGACATGATTAAGCTACAACAGATTCAAGACAAGCTTATGGCTGCACATAGTAGGCAAAAGAAAACCAAGCCAATAGAAATTAGGGACCCTATCTCCAAACCGTGTAAACCCAATAAATTTTTCAAAAATCGTAATAGACTTTACCTACATAGGCGAGCTAAAGAAAACATAATATATATTTAGGAGTATGGTTGGGGTCTGGGATGTGACAACAATAACAAGCAGTGGGGATTTCTTGGATACCTGTCACCCATTTGGTACAAATTAGTTCTAATTAATTGTACTTGTGGTTGGTTGGCAGGTAAAGATCCCTGATCTCATCTGATAGGAGTTTCGGCTTAAACTCCTACTTTGTCATGTATCTGTAATGAATCTTATGTATGAAGAAATTCTTGTTTGTTTTTCCCTTTACACAATATGTTTTTGCAAACAGTATTCAAATCTCTCAGTATACGATTCTGAATGATGGGACTTTAAATTCAAACACACACACACACACACACACACACACACACACACACACACACACTTGTCTGGACAAGACGGTACATATTTACCCCAAGGGTATGTGGATAAGCATAATTTAAGGCACTACACATGCTTAAAGATGGAGCCACCCACATAATTGATGATGGTACATCTTTCATTCTCTCGCTCTATCTCAAATGTTCTATAACCTTGGCTCTGCTTGCGACCATTTTTGCTACTTGCATCTATGTTCGGACATCATATGTGACATTGTCCACTCTCAGTAAATGACCACTTAAATTTTTTTTTGGTAGGTTGCTAGCCCACATGCTCTCTGTTAATGATGACCACTTGTAATTTTTGGTTGTACCAACTCTCCACTAGATATATACCACACCTACACACAAACTTGCTTATTTAATATACATGCTATTCTCCCTTTTGTCCTTCTTCACTCGCTACCTTTTTCTCATTCAGAGAGCTAACAATGTGATTGATTTCTATATCTATGCTATGCTTGCATATCGGCAGTCCTTATGGGAGCCCTTGTCTTGCCTATACATCCTGGTGTTGCCCGCCCTTCATAGTGGCTTGCAACACTTGCAACTTATCTATGGAGTATGTAGATCAGGATGCATTCCTTCCCCCATACACGTACACACGCTACACTTCACATGCACGTTTATCAACCACCCATAGATACACATACACATGCTTGAACACGCAAGGCATATATGCTGTAGCAGAATTCGCACATCAGCAGAGGCGATTTTTTGCTACGAACATTTAACGGACCTTGTGCAATCAAAACTTCACTAAGAATCCACTGTGTCTACTAATGCTTGTCGAGGAGGACTCCCCATACATGATCGATATCACTCTCCAATCTATAACTTCATAGCATGGACTTCAGGTACGTGCTCTTGCACCTACTCAGTACACTTAAGCTTTTCAGGATAGTTGAGCTACTACTTGTTTAACACATGCATATATGATTTCCATCTACAGTTAAGTACGGATCAATAGGTACGCATCAAATGATGTACCTACTTAGTATGTTTAACATTTGAAGTGGTTGTGGGCTCTATTATGTCTTTTGATGATAATCTACTAGTTTTTTTTTAAAAAAATGGTCAGAACCAATAACAAAATGCTGGCAATGTTCATGCCCAGCTGATAGTTAATTTAAAAAAATTTATACATAATAGTTTTGGAATGATAGATTTGGCATCAGATTCATGAACCTCTCATTATCCATTGTTAACCCTCACGGCACACGGACACCCTATGATCTATAAACGTTGTATTATTTAGAGTCAGATACCGGGCTTGTCGGACCAATAGGGAAAGGTAGAGTGATCGTCGATGAGAGGCGCACTTTAACTTGGACATTCAAGGGATTAGTTGGCTAAGCATGGGCGCCCAAGTGTGAATGGGGTGAGCTCCTATAAAAGCCAACTAAACCTAATTTTTACTCATTCTCTCATTTGTGCAATTGAAGAGTGCTCTTGCTCCATCTCCATCTTCTTCTTCTTCACCTCCTTGTGTGTGTGTGTGTGTGAGAGAGAGAGAGAGGGAGAGTGTGTGTGCGATCGAGCATTACGAAGGCACGACGGCGGCGAAGCGGTTGAGCGCGGCACGACTGCAGCTTCTTCTTCATCGCGGCGAGGAATCCACCACGAAGGCGAGCGTAGAGCGGTGAGTGACACACCCTTTGTTTTCTTGAGCTTGCTAGTTTAGGCTTGTTGTGTGCTTGGAGCCGTTTGCGGCTCGCATAGGGTGTATTGGCAAGTCCCTTGCTTCGACAGTGCAGCAAGGAGAGCACATTTTTGGCGCCGCTGCCGGGGATATGCCCTACACTAAGCTCGGTTAGCACTTTACGCTTCCTTGTGGTGCAATTTCTATCATAGGAAAGGCAGGGAAGGAGTGTGTGGAAGGTTTCTGTTTTTTGCGTTTTCTGCAATTGCTGTCAAGTTTCAATTTCTGCTGTTGTCTGCGTTTTTTCAATTTCTGCAATTTCTGCATTTTCAAGTTCGGCGTTTTCAATTTCTGCAATTTCTGCGTTTTTTCTGCATTTTCTGCAATTTCTGCGTTTTTTCTGCATTTTCTGCAATTTCTGCATTTCTTCTGCATTTTCTGCAATTTCTGCATTTTTTGCATTTCTGCGTTTTTCTGCATTTTTTTCAATTTCTGTATTTTCTGCATCAACGAAAAAAAAAAATTTTAAAAAAAATTTGGAAAAAAAAAGTTTTTTGAGGAAAAAAAAAAGAAAATAAAATAAAATTTGAAAAAAAAAAAAGAAAATAAAAAATTCGGAAATAAAAAAACGCGAGTGAGCGGGCGGCGAAATTTTTCGAAAATAAAAAACGTGACTCTTAAAACGGACGGGTTGGTTTGTATGAAAGATAGATCGGGATCATTTCCCCAAGCCCAAGCCCAAGCCCAAGCCCAAGCCTCAGTCCTCTGATATATAGTAGACTCACTCTTATATATATACCCTACTCCCTCAAGAGAGAATGAGAGCATGTGGGACAAGTCCTCCACTCTCCTCCTTTCTCTTCCCACTTGCACCCTTAGACTTTCTAGTTTGTGCCTAGTTCTCTACTGGAAATTGACAGTTTTAGGGATTCCGAGGGCATAGAGTGACCAAACGGAGGGCTGTAAAGCACGGCACGACCCTCTAACCGATACGCTCGTTTCGAGCTATAACACGGCCCATTCCACGACACGCTCTAAAAAATCTAGCAAAAAAACAAACAAAAAACACGCTAAAAACTAGTCACAAGGCCTCCTAGAGCAGCTTTTTTGACACCTTAGGGTATCAAAAGCACATGCACTTACGCTCTGGACGAGTGTTAGAGCACGATCACATTGGTAGTGCCTCTGTTCATACGGACACCCATTACCCATCCACGATAAGCTCTAGACCCTCAGCGGGGACACAAGGTAGCACCACCCAAGACCCTAAAATAGCCGCTAGTGATTCCTCCTCCGACTCAGAAATCATGGAAGCATACCCTACCCAAAACACTGAGAGAGAAGGCCATGCACCTCCCGAAGCTCCACAGCCTAGTACTAGTATGTTTAGCCGTTTCATGGAAACATTAGGTAGAGCTACTCGCTCGGAACCTGATGCAAATGAAGCACACGAAGGGGGTGGGGAAGTGGAATCTCCTTTCACATCGCACGTGGACCCCACACCCCCAAAGAGTGTCCATGTGGATATCCTGCCAACTTCTTACCAAGAAGGCCCTGTTGAGCTGCCTCCTTCAGAAGTTCCCTCTAGAGTACCGTTGGTGACAAGTAAAACCACGGGGAGCAACATTGCTTCTACCTCACAAGAAACCGTTAACACGTCGACTCTAGAAGGATTGTTCATTAATGATCATTGGACATACGACCTCCACACTGAGGTGTTGACGGATCTACACTCTGGCCACGCCTACCATGTAGGATGGATAGAGATTGTACAATCCACCTCTAGTGCCACGAGCATCGAAGATCAACAGAAAATGATCTGTAATGTTATCCATGGCATTATTCAATTAGAAAGGCAAAACCGAGGGGTAAATATACTCTCAACTGGCCCCATGAGATTTCTGGATACGAGCAAGGCTCAACAGCCTACTCTATCACAAATGGAGACTCCTCTAATGAGCCCCATGGACCCATCTTACGTCATTTCACCTGGGGTCTCTATGCAATCTGAGCCTCCGAGCGAAAACTTTAGCTTCCCTAACTTGGCTCAACCCTCTATCAAGGAAAACACAGTGCTCACTCCAGGGATAAGCCTGACAGAGAATGTACCGATGACATCTACGGTTAGCGCAGTGCCACTACCTAGTGTCGTAGTACCTAATATGGGGCCTCGACCGTATGTGCCTCTAGCCCCTTATGCACACATGGCCCCCACACCTCCAATTGTACCACTTGCTTATGCTCCTCGAGTGCCGCTCCCTAGCTCTTATCCGAGTGGACCTATGCCCGGTTATGTTCCATATCCTGCATCATCTACACATATGCCAAGACCGGTACCCGTTCCTCTCCCACATATGATTCCAAGAGTACCTCCACCGGCCCTACCTCCTCACATAGGTGACTTGGCAGCGTTTGCTCAAACCATAGGTCGATCTATCGCGGAAAATATGCGTCACGCATCTGATAGAGAGCCTAGAAGTAAGGCAGTACAAATTGCCAAACTCACGCAAAAATTCAATGGGGACGAAGATGCTAGAAAACACATTGAAGTGTTTGAACAAGTATGTGATTCCTTAGGGGAACGCAACGAACTACATAAGTGCAATGCCTTAAGCTTGACATTAAGTGGGAAGGCTGGAGATTGGTATAGGACCCTAAGGGTGGACGAGAAAAAAATATACCCTACCCTTCGAAGGTTGTTTCTAAAGGAGTACATACGAGAAGGTGTGCTTTGGGGTGTAGCATCTCAGCTACAGAAGGCCGAACGTAAGGAAGGAGAGTCAGTAAGAGACTTCATTAGTCGTCTAAAGCACTTAAACTCTCGCTGCCCTGTAAATGAGCGCTTCAACAATAACCAACTGCTTGATCGATTCATTCGAGGGTTGAGGAATGAAGGAATCTATAATGGACTAGTGATTAGAGGTATCACAACCTGGGAAGATGTCACTGCCAATGCAATCCAATTAGAGGACAACTTGATGATAGCAGGCATGAGGGTGTCTACTGACACGAGATCCACTAGCTCACAAGCCATTGAGTATGAACCCATGACTGCAAAGCCCATTGCCAATGAGCCAAAGGTATTTGAGACATTCTTGACAGACCTCACCAAGGCAATCCAAGAGTCTCTTAAGGATAATCGACCCCCTCAAAATAGTCACATGTATCCAAGAAGGGAGCAACAATGGTGTTCCATTTGCTTAGGTCCACATAGCACTAGTGAGTGCCCTACGTTTAGAGTAAAATTTAATGGAACTTGCAACGCATGTGGTAGGTATGGTCACCAAGCTAAGGATTGTTTAATGATCAAATGTATGATGGCAAATAGACCACCTGTAGCCTGGACGGATGCGCCTCGAGCTCCTGTATTGATGCCTACTCCACCTGTTGAGCAACTACCGCAACACATGGTCCCTAGATCTCAAAATGTTGTACAAGCTACACCACTACCACCTCCTGTGCTAGGACCGCAGCCCCCGCATCCAAGAGTCGCCCCTATGAACCAAGTGGGTTGCGAGCCATCAAATGCTTATCCAGATAGCTATGAGGAGGAAATAGACACTAGTATTGCCTACGGACTTGATACATTGGAAGAATGTCCTATATACTACATGGAAGATTGTTGGGGACAAGTCAAGCCGGTTTATCAAGCTGCTGCTCTCGCATCCAGAGGTCAAAATATCAACACCCAGGCTAGGAGGCCACCTCTTCAATGCTACGAGTGTGGGGGACCACATCGAGTAGCGGAGTGCCCTATTAGGCTGCAAAAGAATGCTGCACAGATGCAAATGAATCAAGGGAGCACGTCTGCAATGCCAATACTCACATGTAATCGTTGTGGCATAGATCACTTGATTGCCCAATGCCCCTATAACCCAAATGCGCCTAAAATCACACCCCTAAATTTGGTCGAAATTGCTAGTGTGACATCACCAATACCACCCGTCGCACCCGCTTATGCGATTACACGGTCCATGCTTCAAGGGCCAGGCCATATCCTCGAAGAGAGAAATACCGCGTCAGTTATCCAAGCAAAGAAAAAGAAGACACGAAGGAAGAAGTCGCAGAATACGGAAAATTCAAAGCCAAGTTCCAAAACAAACATAGGAACAGGAGATGACCCCGTGTATATGAATGACCTCGAGGATGATTCAGATTCAGTCGAGACAATGGAGACTAGAACCAATACCACAAAGAGAAAGACCGACAAAGAAAACCGTAACATGGAACCAAATGAAAACCGAATAAGAGAAAACCATAAAGAGCCTCTGAAAACACCACAAGTATTTCCAAATCCAATCCAAGACCCCCAAGATAAATCGCAGGGGCAAAAAGGGAAGAATCGTAAAAAGAAGATTGGGACGTACCCAAACCCAGTAGACGAGATTGAGCAGGTGAAACATCTAAGAGGTTTAGTGGAGGAGACTCAAAGGAAACTAGAACCAGAACCCATGCATGTCAAAATTCATGACACAGTGTTTCCCACGCATGTTCATCCATCCCACATGAACCATAGACCGTTAGCCATATCTAGTATCATCCAAGAAGGGAGTGAGGACAGGACATCAGAAAGTGAGCATACACCCTTCTTGTTGGAAAGGATGTTTAACGAAGGAATACCTGATCCCATTGAGGAATATGAGATTCCATCCTCACCAGTTCCTAGTCAAGGACCTACACCCTGCAAAACGCCAATGAATGTTGCCAAACTAGTGGACTTCATGTCTTCTGAGGTCCGAACCACGATCATAGCAAAGCTGTATGGAGATCCTGAGTTATTCCTTGCACTTCGAGCATTCCTTAACGGAGATCTACGAACGGGATTACCGCAGTTTGCGCAACCAAATAGTCCTGACTCGATTATGATTGATGAGGAAAATCATGTGCAATCACTTGACTTAGATGGACACGAGTCTGCGATCGAGGTACCCATTAACGAATTAGGGCAGTATTTTGAAGGCGACGAGTCTAATGCGACCCTACCCATCACTACCAAGGGATTAACTATAAAGGGAATTCTTGATGGTGGTGCGGGAGTTAGCATCGTTACAAAAGATTGTTGGGAATCCATGGGAAAACCCCGCCTCAGTGTTACTAACATTGTGGTAAAGATGGCAAATGGTACCATAGCCAAACCTATGGGGATGCTCAAGGATCTTAAGATCAAAGTTCTAGGACACAAGGTACGACATACGTTCATTGTAATGGATTTCTCTAAACACCTTATGTCATATGAAATGATTTTAGGACGACCATTCATGAGGGAAGCACAAATGGTTCACGATTGGTCTAAAAATCATGTCTATTTGCAATTCCAAGACTCTGTCCTTAGAGTGGATTTGGTGACTGGTAAGGTACACCCCTTAGGGAGTAAAACCATTATTGATCATCGCTCTGACACCACAGTTCACTCGGCCCCACTACAATATTGTTACACTTGTAAGAAGGATACAGACATTGGCCAAGATTCTCCTTATATGGATATCCTACCTGGGATGACTGAATCAGACAATGTGGATTGGGTCCACCTAGCATCAACCATAGACACTTGGGGAAATAGGGGGACGACCTGGGTAACACCTGAGGGGGATGAAATGCCTATACCCTTAAATATGCTACAAGCAATGCATATCGCTTCCGACAAGACTCATCCTAATGTCACGAAAAAAACATACAAGTGGGTCCCTAAAGCTTCTTTAGTGACCATAGCTAGTGCTAAAAAACAGAAGCCTTGTAAGAAACGTACCACTCGCTCCAAGAAAAGTAAGAAAATGTTGCGATGGATCCCTAAACGACTATTGGAAGCCCAAGGCTACTATCAAGGAAATGATCAAATCTGGGTGCCAAAACGTAGATTGTGCTCTTACCTATCACCTGACCCAAGTGAGCCCAATCCCGTAGCTCCAAAACGAATCAATGATCGTGGAAAGAAAAAAATCACAGAATGCTACACACCCGCTCCCGAGCTAGTTTGGGTACCAAAGAAAGAACGATTTGTTCCACCTAGCTCAGGAAGGGGGGAGTCCCATGAAGATTCTAGCTCCTCATGTAATACATCCATAGAGGTAAAAGCTTCTACATAGCCTCCATCTATAGTAGTGGACCTCCATGAAGCTACAAAAGAACCCACACCTCCCAGTGTTCAAGAATCACCTGATGAACCACTTCAAGTTCGATCCTGGGAGAGTACCTTACCACCCTTGCAGCTTGACGAGGCACCTAGGGTAATAGAAAACTACTGGCAAAAATCCTCACCTATTACCAACTGGAACAATTGGTTTCAAAGGGTGACAAGCTCATTTCAAACGGTATGATCTACCCAAGGAAGGGGGGAGTGTTTGCTGACAGTCATCATTCATTTGTTTCCCTCTCAACCTTTTTCCCTGACCTCTCAATCTCCGATCTTAGGGAATGTACATATAAAGCTTTATACTCACAAAAAAAAAAAAAAAAGAGCAAGAGCAATTAGCAAACGAGTATGCACATTAAAAGTCAAAACATTGACTCAGACCTACACATGTCACATTTGGTACAGTGAAACAGAAAGCTATGCCATGAAACACCTTTGATCCTCATCACTTGAGTGATGGAGGGTAGGTAAGATTAGTACGATAGGAGTGTTTCTGTTTTAGAGTTGAGTGATTAGCGAAGTTCTCTTTTCCCACTGATGTGCCTCCTGGAGGTATTCCTTTTGTTTCCTAGTGTGTACAGGAGCGGGTTGCTATTGATAGGATTTGGACCTTCATGGAACCTTCAAATCAAGCGCGACCATCAACACAAACAGGTGTTTCTTATCCATTAGCATTGCCCTTATCTTTTTGCATCCATGTTTGTCTGCTTTGATTGTGATTGGTAGCATAATATTCAGTGCATTGGCTTAGTATCAAACATTTAATTCAATGTAATGTTTTGTCATAATCACTTGTCTAGGTTTAAAAATCAAGCAGTCCGACTAAGCTAGTTTGACCAAGCTAGGTGTTAGAGATCTTCTCTTAATACCATGGGGAATGCCTTCCTAATAAGCAATGGTTACTTAGGTTCTTAATCCGATTTAGGCAGCATTGTATGAAATGTACTAGGGCTTTCTAGTGGGCTTAACCCTATTGACCTTTAGCTTAAGTATTATAAAGGGAGTTTACTAATGTGATGAGCCTGGGGAGTGTAACAATGTTATATGACCCCCCAAAGTTACAAAATTAAAATGCTGAAAATGAACAAACAAAAAATCAAAGTGCCACAATGTAAAATTTTAAGCTGGAAGAGAAATCTCAGCTTGATTTGGTACTTCACTCACATGTATCGCCTATGGTACTAGAGCCCTAGAGGTTCCCAGTGTGGGCGCTTTTCCTTGAAAAGCAAAAAACCCAAGGCATACAAAATAAGCACACACATCATAATTGAATCAATGTGAAAAGACCTTGGGGGGTCAAAGAAAAAGTAATCAGACAGGCGATGATTTCATGAGAAATTCCTTTTATGGTAGCTTAACTACAAAGTTTTCTAGGTATAGCCTCTAGTCAGCCCTTGAACATGAATACTTGGCTCTCGCGATTAAACAACTTAATTGACCACAGATAATTAAGAAGCTTTCCCATGGTATTAATATTCGATCCCTAGTGCCTTTCGACCGTCATATTAGCGACCCCGGACTTGTTTAATTTTTTGCCTTTACATTTGTTTATGCATTTGATTACATTGCAATTTAATGTTCATTGCTACAAATTGTTTGAAATTCTTTGACCAATCAATTTGTCTACCTAAAACTGCATATGCTTTTTAAGAGAATGCAATTACTGTGCCAATGTTGTTTGATTTTGCAGTGACTGAAGAAGGCTAAGGACATTCATCTCAAATGCTCTTCCACCTCGACGAACCAGCTTCAACTCAATAGCTTCCGAGGACGGAATCTACATCAGGAAGGGGGGCATGTTAACCCTCACGGCACACGGACACCCTATGATCTATAAACGTTGTATTATTTAGAGTCAGATACCGGGCTTGTCGGACCAATAGGGAAAGGTAGAGTGATCGTCGATGAGAGGCGCACTTTAACTTGGACATTCAAGGGATTAGTTGGCTAAGCATGGGCGCCCAAGTGTGAATGGGGTGAGCTCCTATAAAAGCCAACTAAACCTAATTTTTACTCATTCTCTCATTTGTGCAATTGAAGAGTGCTCTTGCTCCATCTCCATCTTCTTCTTCTTCACCTCCTTGTGTGTGTGTGTGTGAGAGAGAGAGAGAGGGAGAGTGTGTGTGCCATCGAGCATTACGAAGGCACGACGGCGGCGAAGCGGTTGAGCGCGGCACGACTGTAGCTTCTTCTTCATCGCGGCGAGGAATCCACCACGAAGGCGAGCGTAGAGCGGTGAGTGACACACCCTTTGTTTTCTTGAGCTTGCTAGTTTAGGCTTGTTGTGTGCTTGGAGCCGTTTGTGGCTCGCATACGGTGTATTGGCAAGTCCCTTGCTTCGACAGTGCGGCAAGGAGCGTACATCCATTAAGTTGAAACACCTTAAAGATGGAAAAAAGTGGCATATTGCTTGGTCTAGGTTGCTTTCACATATGAGTAGATGATTTCAAGACAAACATCCTTAGTGATTTTAAAGAGCCTTAATCCTCATGTGAGGGTCTCGGATGAGACATCATTGGACTGGAATTTTGAAAAGTGGTCCATATTACAAAGGAGATTCTCTCCAGTTTTTTGAAATTACAAAATACAAATAAATGACTCAATCTCTAAACATAACAATTAATCTATCCTCGGTTGTTAGTTTTTGTTGTAATTCTTGACAACGATAACAAGGGGAGGCGGTTGTTGATACTTGTCTTCCCAATTTTTGCCAAGTACTGATGGACTTGCATTTTTTGGATGGTGGCAGGTAAGAGGTTTCCTCCTCGGGATTACGACAACATGTGCAACAATAACAGATGATCACCCATTGTCTAGCTATTTGTATAATTGATTGATAGCCCTTGTATATGCTTCTTTGATAATTTCATACATTAACAAATAACACTGTATATGTCAATGTATATTCTATATGTCAATTGTAGTCTTATCTTTGTGAGTTTTAAAGACTACTTTTTATCTAATGTAGACATAGTTCTTGGCTATAATATACACTTTGTCTGGTTCTAGTCCCATTGTGTGGTTCAATAGTTTGTGAAATCAAACTATTGTTAGATAATTATTCTTAAACACACACTCACACACATAATGACACACGTCACCTGTTGAGCCCCTGACAACTGCTAACTATGGCTAGACATAGCAGTCTCTCTCACTCACTCACTCATCACCCAACCCGCCTCAAATTTTTGTGCCTAATAAGCCTGGACTTACTCCTTGCAAGCTTCTCTACCTTGCCAAGGGGTAATCCCACCCACAAATTTTAATGTTTATCTCTAAATTTGAAATTTGAAGGTTGGAGAATCTACAAAATTTAGAGAAATTTAGCATAAAAACCTTCAAATTTTTTCACATTTAAATTTTTCATATGAATTTTTCAAAAAAAGCACTGCTTTCAACCAAGGGCATGCATGTCCTTCTCTAAATTTTAAATTAAAGGTGAGAAAACCTACAAAATTTAGAGAAATTTAGTTTTAAAAACTTCAAAATTTTCTCATATATAAGTTTGCTACGTGTTTGGAAAAAGTTTCCAATTTGTGAATAGCTTTCAAGTTTTCTAAAAGCACTATTTTCAACCAAGGGCTTGATCATCCTTCTTCTTTAAATTTGAGATTTGAAGGCGTGAAAACGTACAAAACTTAGAGGAATTTAGTGCAAAAAATCGTCAAATTTAGTGAATTTACCCCAAAAAAAATTCATATGTAGGTTTGCCAAGTTTTTGAAAAAAGTTTTTAATTTTTGAGCTCTGCTTTCAACCAAGGGCACATTTCCTCTTTTCTTCTTACTTATAACCGTAAACAAACAAGGCGAAGACTTATGTGCACTTGCAACGGAGAATGGCATGTTAAGGGTTCTTGTGGTTGTAAACAAACAAGGTTGTAAGGTCTCTGACCCCGATCAAAAAGAACACCATTGTACCTTGAAATGAAAATAATGGAATAAGTTACTATTTTTAGTAGTTTTCCAGATTCTGCCAGTGCCATGATGTTTAGAATGTTTTAAAGCTCTGAAATGTGAATTAAAATAATTTTTCTAAAAAAATTCCAAAAATAATAAGTTTTTGGTCACCTGACCCGTCCAGTTTTGATCGTCTCGAAAAACTGCATCCGTACCCCGAATTTCAAAAAAATGCATTTTCGGACCCCGGGGGGCTGCTAAATATGGCAGGTACTCGGGCCAGTACGCCTTAGTTAGAGCTTGCTATAGCAATTTTCGGCATCAAAATACGACTTGATGACCCGTTTTAGCTTAGAACCAAATTTCCTAAAAATTCACCAGGGAGTTATCGGGGGCCCGGGACTGTGTGGGAACAGGTTCCAGCCCACTCTAGATCAGCTTTAGTAGCTAGGGGGTGCCCTCTTGCTTTGTGGGAGTCCTGGGAGAGTTTCCAAGCCAGTATCTAAGTCTCAGAGTCAGTTAACCAAGCCAACCTGACACTTGTTGGGTAGGGGAATTGGACTTGCCAATGCAGAGACTGAGTGCTCACTCAGATGCTTATAGCAGCACAAATCGATTTTCAGCTTGTAGGAGCCTATTTAAAGACCTGCACACACACACACACACACACATATGCTCACACACACACACACACACACACCTACACACACTCTGGGAAGGTGCTGCCGGAACACACACCTTTTGAAGGAGAAGCAAGGAGGGAGGTGCTGTCGAATTCTCGCCTCAAGAAGCTCGATTAGATCAGAGAATCGAAAGGATTATCGGCCCTTAATCACGGTAACCACGGTTTAAATTAATGCTTTCTGCAAATCCTTTTCATTACCATCTAAATTTCTCGTCTATTATGCTTATTCCTAGTCGTAATTCTCTATAATTACTCTCTAAATTCTCCTTAACCATATTCTATTATGTAATCATCATCCCATAGCTGAATTATCAGCCATTCATCACTCTTAATTAATGATTAGTGCACGATTATTAGAATTTTCTCTCTCTAGGTAGCATAGAAATTAATCGGTAAGCTGGTAATTGTGTAGATTGATGAGAATCACTCTTTCTATCACGCATTAATATTGTAGCTGATTTAGATCCATCTCTGTTATGCATTAGGATATAATTAAGGTAAGATTAATCTGTCATTCAGTCTCTAAGAGGTGGTTTTTCTCACACCTATGCATGCGGTGATTCTGCACCCTCTAATTGCTAGCAAAGAGATTAATCGTGCTTAATTCATCTATCTGGTAATTCCATTAGTGAAATCCTATTATTCTTAATTATGTAAGCCGAGTAATTATCTTTAGAGCCGGTTCCCATAGGATTATGTGTCATCCATAATGATTGCTATATGAAAAAATATAAACCTCTTATGTAGCAGGCATTGTTTGATGTTGCTAATCTATCATTTGGCTTGTTATGACGCTTACGAACATTAGCTCTTTTCCCCAAGTTAATTACTTAAAGTAGTGAGTTTAAAATGGCCAATGTTAAGAGGACTCGCTTTGGTGGAGCCCACGACCACGAGGTAGGAACAAGCAAGGTGAACGGAAAGAGAAAAGCTCCCATGGAGGAACAAATACCGGCCATCTCACGGGGCATCGACGAAGAAATAGAAGAGGTAGATCATAATTTCATTCAAGTTGTTTAATTTAACATTGCACACGTTTAGTTAGGAATGAAAATATCCCCAAACATGTTGGAGAAATCCGACGGAAACCTCGGCATTGAATTCATTGTACATTAAGTTCTAAAGTAGGAAGGAAATGATTGAAGGGTATGCTGGTTGCAATTAGGAAAGAATGTCTGCATAGGGAAAATTTAGCTCGACATGTTCATTTTATTTCCAATGTTGAATTAGTCGTGACCCCCCTACT
The DNA here is from genome assembly GCF_014529385.1 of Adiantum capillus-veneris. NCBI lineage: Eukaryota > Viridiplantae > Streptophyta > Polypodiopsida > Polypodiales > Pteridaceae > Adiantum > Adiantum capillus-veneris. The sequence goes on along the minus strand of NC_140959.1, from coordinate 116,126,595 downwards.
GATCACAGGGGGCAGAGTTCCTCGTTAAGGGCTCTTGAATCCACGACTTGCTTTTTATGCGGTGGATACCCACGACTTGCTTTCTATGCGGTGGGAACCCACGTCTTCCTTTCTATGCGGTGGGAGTGTCCATGACGTGCTTTCTATGCGGTGGACATACCTAGTTGTATGGGCCACGCTAGGCGACAACGGGAGGAGTGAACTCTCGCTGGAGGGGGGATGTTGTACCTCCAGAACATTGGAACTTTTATGAATAAGTTTGAGTAGAATTTTTACTAGAATTCTGTCTTGGTGCTGTTTGCAATACTGGTTGAAGGGCTGTCTTAACAAACAATGTACTTCGGAATTAAACAAGGAATTTTTATGTTGAACAACCTTTGTGGTAGTAATTAGGTCACACAAGGAAGTGTGAGTATGGGGGTGGAAAGTGGGGGCTTGGCTCGGGTTGCCAATGCATACGAGATGGGTGGTCCCGATTGGTCGGGAACTCTCTGTCCCCATAGTGCTTACTTCGATATTAGTAATACTCATTGCCCCTAGAGCGGTGAAATCTCGAGTGTACCTGCCTGTAAAACATGGGGAAAAAGGCGCTCGGGGTTTCTCTCCTCTTGGAAGGTGGGTCTTAGGATCGCTAGATAGTTCAAGTACGCTTCCCCTGCGAGGTGGAGCTAGATCTCCCTGCTAGTAGGCTCGAACACGACTCACTTTGTGATGAGAGATCGTCCGCTAGTCGAACCCTGAACCATTTTGTTTGCTTCCGCAATAGATCTAGTGGCCACTGGGTTCACCATCAGATCCGCCATTGGAAACGGTGGGGTGGGGACCTCACACCTGGTATCAGAGCCTAGGTTAGGCTGGGAAATAAAGTCGTATTGTTTGAACATTTAAAAGGAACTGAAAGTATATAGGTAGTTGATCCGAATTCCTTGCATTGGTGTTGCAGGAAGACCCCGTGCTCGAATATCGGAAGTTCCAAGTGTTTGAGCTTATTTATAAGCAAGCTCGAAGATCCCTAGTTTACCAGTTCAGGCGAGATGCCATGGAGATACGGTTGAAGTCTTATACGCCACACTCCACTCGCATTGATAGAGGATGGGAACTTGATTGGACATTTCGAGGAGGGGTTTGCTACATCAACGCTCGGAAGCTAGGATTCCTGGCTACCGACTTGAAGAAGATACGTTGGGGAGAAGAGTTGAGAGTAATAGGGATATTCTACTTGGTGCCTACACGATTGGACCAGACTGTTTCAGACAACTCCAATCAAACCATCAACGACTGGCTCTTGGAGAAGGTCACCAACGTGATCCCAGCGAACCGAGTCAAAACCTTTCGATTATTGAAAGCGGAACTCCGGCTTGATATCTTAGTTTATTATCCACTCAAGAATGAGTATAGGAACTATTACACGAATGAAGTAGTGCATCATGTCAATACCATCTCCTAGGCGTATGTTATATGCAAATCCATAAAGCCATGTAATAAGTTGATCATCAGTTATCCTAAACCTTGAAGGGTTCGATTGTAATAAATTTTTATCAATAAAGCACTTTTGTCTCTGAATCTCTGTCTCTTGATAAAGTGGAATTTTAAATTTTATTAAAGTCTCGTGTCCATTTTGAAATCCAAGTAATGGTATCAAGAATTCGTATAATCCATGTAGGTACCGCCTGTTGCTCTGTACTCGGCAGCGCAAGAGAAGAAACTCCTCCTTAAGCAAGTCCAACCTCCGATCTTTAAGGGCGATGGGGAAAATGTGGAGAGAGATGCGGAAGTATGGATGGAAGCCATGTACGATTACTTTGAAGCTGCGGGGACCCAACCCGTAAATCAGACCATGCTTGCGATGTTCCGCCTGACTGGCAATGCCAAGATATGGTGGAAGCAACATTGCAGGGACATGGATATTAAGGGATCCTCCCAGTCCTGGGAAGACATCAAAGCTGCAATAATGGGGCGATATTTATCGCCTGCCTATAGAACCTTGAGGATGAATGAATTCTTTTCACTTCGGCAGCTGAATTTATCTGTCGAAGAATACTATGCAAAGTTTGTCACTCTTCGGAGATATGCTCCTAAGATGACTTTGGAACAACAGGTGGCAAGGTTCTGCCAAGGACTAATCGATCCCCTGAATACTCGGTTGGAAGCCCTCAGGCCGACGACGCTACAGGATGCCTTGTTGAGGGCCAAACCTCTAGCTCTCGAAGTACAAAAGGCTAATCAGAACAGAAGTAATCATTGGCCAAAGAGGGCAAGGACCACTGCTTAGGATAATAGACCAGCCAACCAAGCGTATAACCAGCGCCCTATTGTGGCTACCACTACAACCATGGAATTCCCCGATGTTCGATGCTATGGTTGCGGCGAGCATGGACATTACAGATCCAATTGCCCCAGGAACATTCAGGCAGCCAACGCCAAAGCCATACCCTTGAATACCCGTGGGCGTGGCCAAGCTAATGGAAGAGGAGGACGAGGAAGGATGAACAGAGGGCGAGGGTGTGGAGCTACCGCCAGAGTGAATGCCGCAGTGTTACAACCAATTGTGGGCGACGAAGCGGTGGAGAGAGCAACCCTACATGCTGCAATTGACAATCCCAATGGTTGCGAGCAATACGCAGTCATTCATACGCCAGGATCTCTCAGAGGTGAATAAGTTAACTTCCTTATAGATTGTGGTAGTACTCTTTTGTTTCTTTCACCCAGATGCATGAGGAAGCTAAAGTTAGATAAGTATCCAACAAGCAAGCTAGTTGTAGAGTTAGCAAACGGCAAGGAAGTAGTATCTCAACATTCTGCAGGAAAAATCGATTTTGATTTAGGGGGACACCCAACTTCTGCCCAATTTCGAACCCTACCCTTAGGATTCTTTGATGGGATACTAGGGATGGACTGGCTAAAGAAAAATAGGGCCCACATACATTGTGCACAAGGGAACTTTACTTTTACAGATAACTTGGGTAATGAAGCCTTAATCCAGGGGGAAAATGGGAGACCTAGGGCTACTCTAGTTAAGGCCAGCAGACTTTTGAAGGGACTAAGGAAGGGTCAGCAAATTTATGTGGTTAAACTCAACAAAGTGGACCAATCAGATACCTCACTTCGACCAAACTGGTTGAGGGAATATGACGATGTGTTCCCAGAAGACCTTATGAATCTTCCGCCACACAGAGAGGTAGATCATGAGATTGAGACTATTCTTGGATGTGAACCTATCTCAAAAAGACCTTATAAAATGTCACTTCCAGAGGCCATCGAACTCAAAGAACAGCTTAGGAAACTCATTGAGCAAGGATTCATTCGACCCAGTACTTCTCGTTGGGGTGCTCGAGTTCTTTTTCAGAAGAAGAAGGATGGGACCTAAAGGCTATGCATAGACTACCGGGGACTGAACCAGGTAACTGTCAAGAACAAGTATCCAGTTCCAAGGATTGACGAAATTTTGGGCAGACTCCACGGTGCCAAAATATTTACAAAGATTGATCTAAGGTCAAGATATTACCAAATCAAGATCAAGGAATCAGATATTCCAAAGACAGCTTTCAATACTAGGTATGGGCACTATGAGTTCACAGTAATGTCTTTTGGTCTAACGAACGCTCCTGCAAGCTTCAATCGACTTATGCAGGATATTTTCAGACCTTACCTGGATGATTTTGTCTTGGTTTTCTTTGATGACATTCTGATATACTCTAAGAACGAGGCAGATCACGAAGAACATGTTCGCAAAGCACTTGATCTTCTTCGAAAACACCAACTTTACGCTAAAGAGAGCAAGTGCACTTTTTGCTCACCAAAAGTCAACTATCTTGGATTTGTCATATCGGCTGAGGGGATTTCAGTGGACCCAGACAAGGTCAAGGACATTGTTGATTGACCTCAACCATCCACCGTCAGCGAAGTAAGAGGATTTCTTGGAATAACGGGATGGTACAGGATTTTTGTCAAGGACTATGCACGTATTGCTGCACCTTTGACGGAACTCCTGAAGAAAGGAATGAGGATCGAATGGAAGACCGAGCACGAGTCTAGCTTTGCTAAGCTAAAAGAGTTCTTGGTCTCGGCTCCTATTTTAAAGCTTCCAGATTTCAGCAAGGAATTTGAAGTAGCGACCGACGCTAGCAAATTTGCTCTAGGCGGAGTTCTTACTCAAGAAGGAAGACCAGTGGCGTATACTTCGCGAAAGCTGAGGGATCATGAGAAGAATTATCCTACTCATGATTTGGAACTTTTAGCAGTTATTCATGCGCTGAAGTTATGGAGACATTATCTTCTTGGGTGCAAGTTTCAGCTGGTTACAGACCACAAGAGCTTAAAATGGATTTTTACTCAACCTATTCTCAATATGCGACAACGACGATGGATAGAGCTATTGCAGGAATATGACCTTGACATAAAGTATAGACCAGGAAAGGAAAATGCAGTTGCAGATGGTCTTAGCCAAAAATCCTTTCTCGGGGCTATCTCTATTCCAAATAACCCTATCTGGGATAGAATCAAAGAAGCATCGTTGGTAGATCCAGAGTACCAATGTATAGTATCTCTAGTCCAGCAGAATAAGATGTCTGAAGCTAAAGATTACTCTCTTATGGGAGGATGTCTTTACTACAGACATAGACTCTATGTACCTAGAGATCCAGCCTTAAAGAAGGCCATTTTATATGAAGCGCACGATAGCCCTACATCCGGACATCCAGGCTATGCTAAAACTCTTCATGCTGTCAGGAGGAGTTATTTTTGGTCTGGAATGAAAGGGGACATACTTCGCTATGTGAGGCAATGTCTTTCTTGTCAGCGGATAAAGACCGAAAGAATCAAGTTACCAGGGCAACTTCAACCTCTTGACATACCCCAGATGAAATGGGAATGCATTAGTATGGATTTTGTTACAAGATTACCTTCTACAGGAGGGTATGATTCTGTTTTCGTGGTTGTTGATATGCTCACAAAAGTGGCTCATCTAATACCCGTAAAGAAAACCTTTACTGCTTCAGATGTTAGTCGGGTATTCATTAAGGAGATTTTTAGGTTACATGGTCTACCCAAGCGTATCGTCAGTGATAGAGATGCCAAGTTTACATCAAAATTTTGGACTCCTCTTTTCCAATCTATTGGGTCACAATTAGCCTTCAGTACAGCGTATCATCCACAGACAGATAGGCAAACTGAGAGAGTTAATCAAGTCATCGAGGACATTCTCAAAGCCTATTGTTCGCAAGAGCCAAAGAAGTGGTTACAATATCTACCTTTGGTGGAGTATGCTTATAAATCTTCCGAACACAGAAGCATTGGAATGTCACCTTTCAAAGCTCTTTATGGACAGGACTGCTTAGCACCACTGAACTTCTCAGATCCAACCATCAGAGTAGAAGCCTCTAGAAAGATGTTAGAAGATATGGAAGCACAGACTAGAGCTATTCGCCAGGACATTCAGGCAGCTCAGGATAGACAGAAGCACTATGCAGATAAGAACCGTTCAGAAAGAACTTTCAAAGAAGGGGATAAGGTTTTTCTGCGAGTCCAACCAAAAGAAAGCAACTTATCACTAGGCAGATATAAGAAGCTAAGCCCAAGGTACTGTGGGCCATTCGAGATCATTAAGGTTGTGAGTGACCAAGCTTACAAGCTAAAGTTACCTGCAAACTTGAAGGTTCATGATGTATTCCACGTCAGCTTACTCAAACCCTATATTCCTAACCCTGATCAATTCTTGGACTCAGATCAGATAGTCATGCCAGCACAAGGAGTTCTCGAGCTCCAACCTGACTACGTACTGGAAACAAGGGAGAGGAAGTTACGCAACAGAACTATCACAGAACATTTGGTAAAGTGGAAGGATTACCCTGAAGAAGATGCAACTTGGGAGGACGAACCAACACTCATAAAAGATTACCCAAACACATTCTTGAGATGAGTACATCTCAAATTTTTCACGTTGGGGAGGTTGTAAGGTCTCTGACCCCGATCAAAAAGAACACCATTGTACCTTGAAATGAAAATAATGGAATAAGTTACTATTTTTAGTAGTTTTTCAGATTCTGTCAATGCCATGATGTTTAGAATGTTTTAAAGCTCCGAAATGTGAATTAAAATAATTTTTGTAAAAAATTTCCAAAAATAGTAAGCTTTTGGTCACCCGACCCGTCCAGTTTTGATCATCTCGAAAAATTGCACCCGTACCCCGAATTTCAAAAAAATGCATTTTCGGACCCCGGGGGCTGCTAAATATGGCAGGTACTCAGGCGATTACGCCTTAGTTAGAGCTTGCTATAGCAATATTCGACATCAAAATCCGACTCGTATGACCCGTTTTAGCTTAGAACCAAATTTCCTAAAAATTGTCCGGGGAGGTACCGGGGGCCCGGGACTGTGTGGGAACAGGTTCCAGCCCACTACAGATCAGCTTTAGCAGCTAGGGGGCACCCTCTTGCTTTGTGGGAGTCCTGGGAGAGTTTCCAAGCCAGTAACTATGTCTCAGAGTCAGTTAACCAAGCCAACCTGACACTTGTTGGGTAGGGGAACTGGACTTGCCAATGCAGAGACTGAGTGCTCACTCAGATGCTTATAGCAGCACAAATCGATTTTCAGCTTGTAGGAGCCTATTTAAAGACCTGAACACACACACACACACACAAACACACACACACACACACACACACACACACACACACACACACATATGCTCACACATACACAGTGCACACACACACACCTACACACACTCTGGGAAGGTGCTGCCGGAACACACACCTTTTGAAGGAGAAGCAAGGAGAGAGGTACTGTCGAATTCCCACCTCAAGAATCTCGATTAGATCAGAGAATCGAGAGGATTATCATCCCTTAATCACGGTAACCACGGTTTAAATTAATGCTTTCTGCAAATCCTTTTCATTACCATCTAAATTTCTCGTCTATTATGCTTATTCCTAGTCGTAATTCTCTATAATTACTCTCTAAATTCTCCTTAACCATATTCTATTATGTAATCATCATCCCATAGCTGAATTATCAGCCATTCATCACTCTTAATTAATGATTTGTGCACGATTATTAGAATTTTCTCTCTCTAGGTAGCATAGAAATTAATCGGTAAGCTGGTAATTGTGTAGATTGATGAGAATCACTCTTTCTATCACGCATTAATATTGTAGCTGATTTAGATCCATCTCTATTATGCATTAAGATATAATTAAGGTAAGATTAATCTGTCATTCAGTCTCTAAGAGGTGGTTTTTCTCACACCTATGCATGTGGTAATTCTGTACCCTCTAATTGCTAGGAAAGAGATTAATCGTTCTTAATTCATCTCTCTGGTAATTCCATTAGTGAAATCCTATTATTCTTAATCATGTAAGCCGAGTAATTAACTTTAGAGCCTGTTCCCATAGGATTATGTGTCATCCATAATGATTGCTATATGGAAAAATCTAAACCTCTCATGTAGCAGGCATTGTTTGATGTTGCTAATCTATCATTTGGCTTGTTATAACGCTTACGGACATTAGCTCTTTTCCCCAAGTTAATTACTTAAAGTAGTGAGTTTAAAATGGCCCCGGTTAAGAGGACTCGCTTTGGTGGAGCCCACGACCACGAGGCAGGAACGAGCAAGGTGAACGGAAAGGAAAAAGCTCCCATGGAGGAACAAATACCGGCAATCTCACGGGGCATCGACGAAGAAATAGAAGAGGTAGATCATAATTTCATTCAAGTTGTTTAATTTAACATTGCACACGTTTAGTTAGGAATGAAAATATCCCCAAACATGTTGGAGAAATCCGACGGAAACCTCGGCATTGAATTCATTGTACATTAAGTTCTAAAGTAGGAAGGAAATGATTGAAGGGTATGCTGGTTGCAATTAGGAAAGAATGTCTGCTAGGGAAAATTTAGCTCGACATGTTCATTTTATTTCCAATGTTGAATTAGTCGTGACCCCCCTACTGATCACAGGGGGCAGAGTTCCTCGTTAACACTAGAATGGTAACCTAACAAGACATAAAAGTGTCCTTTCAGGGTTTTGGGAAAAAATTCGAAAACCATAGTAGATCCACTCATTTTGAAAAATCCTTTCATGAGCTTATAGTTCAATAACTACTACATATGGAAAAAATGAGAAACTTGTAATTTTTCTCATCCCTTGGTCACTACAAGCCTCCAAAGTTGATGTACCAGTGCATTTTGCCTAAAACAGCAATTTCTTACGGTTGATTGCATATAAATAAGAGTGGATATTTTTGTAGGACATGAGATAAAATGCCCCGTTAACTTCAATGGGTTGGTGACCAAAACATATGGTTGCTTTTACCTCACTAATTTTTTTTTGGGCAAAAAAAAAAGGTACAAAAAAGTTGCATTTTTGCCATTCTGCGGAACTATCATCAAAGTTTCTATAGTCACGATCAATAAAGATACTATATACATGTTTTCTTAGTTCCATTTGGGCCTCTGGATTCAAAAGGAGCCATGGAGCATGTCAAAAGGATAATGGATCTCTTACAATTGGAACCTTGGGGGCAATGATAAAGTGCTAAATACAGCAAACATGAAAAAATTGGGTTTAGCATTATGACCTCTAGAAACCCATAGAAACTACTCAATATCTAGCCAAGTTTGTATTCTATGATTAGATATGGTTACTACCTACAAAATACACACAATTGGCCTAAGAAACTATCAATATTGAGAAAGTTATACTTGCTACTCTAAAATGTATCGTATTCTTCAGCAATCAAAAAACTCAACCATCATCATATACTATGCTATATAGCATATTAGGTCCCCCAAAACTCAAGGAAGATTAGCTTTATGTTATAAATTACACTTACACAATCAAAATTGAATTTGAATATCAAGAAAGCCACCAAAAAAATCATAAAAGTGCTAATTTTGGCCAAAAAACAGGATTATGTAATTCTTGTAAATTGGTCATAACTTTCAATTTTAACACTTAGCTCTCCCTACAAGTATCAAAACATGTTGAGAACTATGAAGGCCTAACCTCTAGCCATCTAAACCTCACAAACCTGAAGTTTAGAGTGGTATAGTTGCCAAAAAATTTTAAAAAAAGCCAAAAATAGGACCCGTTTTTTCACACAGTTTAGGTTCAAAAATGTTGTGCAAGAGTAAGGTTAATGGTGACATCGATACTCAAAAAAAAATGCTAAGTTTTTTTCAGCTCATAAGGCAACTTTGTGGATATATAGCACCTAGAAATTCATTTTGATACTCTTCAAATAATTCAAGCAAAATGGTCACTTAACAGGACACAAAAGTGTCCAAGGACATAAAAGTGTCCTGTTACCATTCTAGTGTTAAGGGCTCTTGAATCCACGACTTGCTTTTTATGCAGTGGATACCCACGACTTGCTTTCTATGCAGTGGGAACCCACGTCTTGCTTTCTATGCGGTGGGAGTGTCCATGACGTGCTTTCTATGCGGTGGACATACCTAGTTGTATGGGCAGCTAGGCGACAACGGGAGGAGTGAACTCTCGCTGGAGGGGGGATGTTGTACCTCGATAACATTGGAACTTTTATGAATAAGTTTGAGTAGAATTTTTACTAGAATTCTGTCTTGGTGTTGTTTGCAATACTGGTTGAAGGGCTGTCTTAACAAACAATGTGCTTCGGAATTAAACAAGGAATTTTTATGTTGAACAACCTTTGTGGTAGTAATTAGGTCACACAAGGAAGTGTGAGTATGGGGGTGGAAGGTGGGGGCTTGGCTCGGGTTGCCAATGCCTACGAGATGGGTGGTCCCGATTGGTCGGGAACTCTCTGTCCCCATAGTGCTTACTTCGATATTAGTAATACTCATTGCCCCTAGAGCGGTGAAATCTCGAGTGTACGTGCCTCTAAAACATGGGGAAAAATGTGCTCGGGGTTTCTCTCCTCTTGGAAGGTGGGTCTTAGGATCGCTATATAGTTCAAGTATGCTTCCCCTGCGAGGTGGAGCTAGATCTCCCTGCTAGTAGGCTCGAACTCAACTCACTTTGTGATGAGAGATCGTCCGCTTGTCGAACCCTGAACCATTTTGTTTGCTTCCGCAATAGATCTAGTGGCCACCGGGTTCACCATCAGATCCGCCATTGGAAACGGCGGGGTCGGGACCTCACAAAGGTAAATACTTACGGGTGCTTGCAATGAAGAATGGTGCATTAAGGGTTCTTGTGGTTGAGAATTAGAATCTGAAGAGGAAGTCAAGGAATGTAAACACTCTTTGTGAACTTGAATGCTTTGAAGGAGCACATGAGCAAAGTAGAGCATAACCATGTATTGAAAGAGGAGAAATTTGACACCATGGGCCAAGATGTATGCAACATAAAAAAATGTATGCACAAACAAGTCTTGGGCTGATGTCTGAGGTGGTAACAATGTGGTTTCTAATTCCTTCCTCATACAAGCTATGGCTGAAACAACAAATGTTGACGATGTGGATGTAGAAGAGTTGAAGGAACAGAAGTGATGTTCCAAGAACATTGTTACTCATGGAATTCTTAAAGAGAAAATAGAGACGCCTCCTTCTCTTGCCATTGTTATCAAATATTTCTTCAAAACCCACATTGGCATGTCAAGAGTTATGGTTTATGGAGCACATAGAGTGGGTAAACAAGGAGCTCCTCGCTTGGGAGAATGGCCAATTGTATGCACCATCTCGAATCAGACCAAACGTAGGATTATCCTTGATAATAGTTGGATCTAGTTACGGGATACAAATTTTTATATATGTGAAGATCGCACTATTAAGCAACAAAATATGTGTTGCAAGGCATATAAAGAGAGAAATAAGAAAAATAAGGAGATCTCTCATGAAGAAAATGTGCCCAAGGAGGAGGGATCCCTCAAGAAAATATAAATGCGCGATCTATGAGGTTGAGTGACAATTGAAAGTATGCTTTTGGAATTACAATGGATACCTATCAAATGTAGGGACTGGCATAGATGAATTAGCAAGCAAAGCCGACGTTTTACTTCTTGTTGAAACTTGGGAGCATGATACAGAAAGGACTAATGGGTTGGAGGATTAAAATGTACATTCATTGATGTGGTCAAAGAATCTCAAGCAACGAGGAGGGCAAAGAGGGGCAGCATGTATGGTTAAGAAAGGAATGGAAGACTTTGTATCAATTGTGAAAGATGACAAGCACAAACATTATGTATGGATAAAAATTATGACACCAAAAAGAGCACCCATTTTTGTAGCCGGTTGCTACATTCCTCATCATGATTCCCCTATTTATGCTTGCATGGATACAAATCAGACTATCCATGCAAAGGTGATATTATTGTCTTTGGGCATTATAAATGCTTGCACAAAAACATTGCAACATGATACTCAACAATTTGATATGTCATACACTGCAAGGGAGTTGGAGGAAGTTCACTTGTATGATCGTACTTCAATGGAAGAGAAAGAGTTGTATCACTATGGAAAGTTACTTTTACACATGTGCAATAGCACGGGTATACTCATTGCCAATGATGTATCTTTGTGGGATTTACATGTAGAAAAAATGATGGGGATAGTGTGATTGACTATATGCTACTCTCCAAATCCATCATGTGTTGCATAAAGAGTCTTATGCTTGGCCAATGGACCCCAGAATTAGACGATCAGACCTTATGTATTGAACTTGCATGTGGAGAAGCAATTAAGCATGATAATGTCAGCCAAAGGGAAGAGAAGTTATCAATTTGTATGGATTTCAAACGGATACCAATGTATTGAAATGGTTGTGCAAAAGTTATGGATGACAAAGAAAGTAATTGTTTTTGTGCAGAAGAATGCTTTGTCATAAAGCATGTCCATGGTATCAACAAAGATAGATCGCAGAAAAGGTAGTTTGATAAAGAATGTCAAGATGATCAAAAGTCCTTGATAAAGCGTGATGCAACTATGGAAAAAGACAAGTATCAAAGTCATTTGCATACATACAAGGCATTGATTCAAAATAAGAGACGAAGACGGGAAGTAAAACATCAATTTTTTCAAGTCGATGAAAAGGCACATGCATGTGGAAGATTTTGGAGAAAGTTCAGGGGCAAGCGGGTTGAGAGTTTTGGTAACTTGAGTTTTGTGGATATGTACAATCATTGTAGGTGCCTATATGAGCAACCAAATTAAGAAATCTTGATATGATTCCACGTAACAATATGTGGAGAAGGATAGAAGAACTCCAAGTTCAAAGTGATTTTATGCTTGCAGTTTCTCAAATCTTTGAGAAGGTGATGTGGCAATTGCACATGGGAAGAGAAATTTCAAAAAAAATTGCAAGCACTATTGGGGTTAAACAAGGATGGCCATTGTCACCAACTCTCTTTGGTTTATGCATTGATCAATTGGAACAAATGATACTTGACTTTATGCAAGAAGAAGGCATCGAAGATGTCATTATTTGCAATGTGGTAATCATGCTTTTGTTGTATGCGGATGATGTAGTGCTTCTAGCACACACTTTAGAGGATGCGCAAAAGTTTATGGTTGTCCTTGAGAACTTATGCTTGCCTAGTGGGCTCATTGTGAATGAATCCAAAACAAAGGCTATGTTTGTAAAACCAACCATAAGGAGAAGCCATGCATTGTGTACAACAATGAGACAGTTGAAGATGTGAGCTTTAAGTACCTCGGCCTTGAGATTTGGGCCAATTCCAAGTGGCATGAATGTCCTATGTATCATTTGGAAGTGAGAGCATACTATGCATTTTAGAACATGTGTAATGCGGGAAACATAAAGTGTTGGGTTCTCAACAAGTACCTCTTTTTGACACATTGGTGACACCGGTTCTTCTTTATGGAGTTGAAGTGTGGGGCGGGATCATCTCTCAGTCTACTTGGAAGAGTTTGAGAGTGGCCAAAAGCGTTTTCTTATAAACTTTGTCCAAGTTAAGACACAAACACCATATGCTTCTATTCTTGAGTAGAGATATCTTTCATTGAGTTTATGGACATGGAAAGGGTTGCGGAGTACATGATAATGATGCGTCAAAAACCCTAACAAAGACTTCCTACAATTGCATGGGAAGCATGAAAAAAAGTTCAAAAAATGCATAAAAGAAAGATCTTGATCACGGGATGGATTACACTTTCTACATGATGCCTCAATAGACTCCCAAGTGAATGAAGCTTTTCTACAATGCCAATGCATTATGGATTGGGAGAAATTTGGTGGGTCATGCATGGTTCATACATTACACCACCCATATTGCCCCCAAACTACAAAACCATGTTCTTTGTTGAAAGAGGAGATCGTACTCACCCTTATATGCTTGAGCATGTCTCCTTATCAGCGATATGCATTATCTCAACCATTTGGATTACCTTCCACTCCCTTCGATGTAAGATAGCGCATTGGGCCAATGGAGAAGAGTCAAATCAATTGTGAACATTATGCTCACTATAAGCTCGAGAGTCTGGGTACCACACATTACTAGAGTGCTCAGCTTTTGGTGACATCCGAACTTGATCCCCTCACATTTTCAGCGATGACTTAGACCTGCACACTTTCCTCTCCTAGCCACAGTGTGGGCTCTCCATTTGTTGCGACTCTCATCATCACAATTTTGGAGCATTGAGAATCACTCATCATCCACAGAGATACTACACCACATGTAACTTTGATCCCATAAGCCATATTGGACCTTCAAGGATGATAATCAAATCTCTCTTTCTCTCTCTCTTTCTCTCTCTCTCTCTCTCTCTCTCTCTCTCTCTCTCTCTCTCTCTCTCTCTCTCTCTCTCTCTCTCTCTCTCTCTCTCTCTCTCTCTCTCTCTCTCTCTCTCTCTCTCTCTACCACCGCCCCAAAGCCTTTCCCCTCTGTCTCAGTCAGTCAAACCACCCTCTGGCTCGTCGAACCAAATCCCCACTCTCTGCTCATCAATACCAGAGCTTGGCTTCATACCTCCAAAAAATTTAAATCACCATAAGCCCTTGATCCCACATAGCCCAACCAAAATTCTCAGCTCGATGTCGTCCTTTGGCCTCCCTATTGCACACAAGAGCTTTCTTGCGGTGGAAGCCGCACCCAGGAAGGACCTCGCCGCCCGCGAGGAAGAACGCAAATCACAACCCTTGAGGCTCATATTCAACAACTCATCGAGGAGAATGAAAGATTCAAAGAACGTCTACACAAGCTTGAAGATGCAAAGGAAGTAGAGAGCCAAGTTCTACTTGTGAAATCACACGAGGTCAAAAATGCTTTTGCTAAAATTGTCAAAGCAGCCCAGGAAGAAGTCCATGAAGAAACTCGTAAAAAGATTGTCAACGAAGTTCAAGCAGCCTTACAAGAAAATCGGCTACAAGAATCTGTTAGCCTCAAGGTCCGGATTGGAGGACTCCCCTCACCATGGTGCACAGATAAAGACACTCTTGAAGATGCTGAAGGGGATCGGGGAGCACCACAGACGGAGAGTGAGAGAGAGAGAGAGAGAAGGAGACACACACACGATGTGGGTGGGGAGACTCAAAAGAGTGAGCAGCCCCCTATACACTTATGCTATGTATAAGGTATACAAGTCAGTGGACGCCCAGACTCTGGGCGACCGGGCAAGGCACAGGCGCCTATACCCCAACAACCTCCCACTTAAAGGCGACTGTGCCTTTAAGCAAGAGAACCTAGTCTAAAGACTACAAAAGGCGAGAGAAAACCGCTCTCAACCGATGCCCACTGGCTGGCTGTGATCGTGTGTATCCGGCTGTCCTGCTCCCGTGTAAGTCCATACACCACCAGACGTACCACACACGTACTGCAAGTATGTACGCAATACCTGCATATCTCCCTCGTGCACTATGCCATCATCAGTCAACAAATGACTGACAACCCCAACTGCAAATGCTCCCACTGCAGCTGCGATATCCGGTCTCAAGATCAACATCTCATACATGAGACCACCGAATGCCGATGCAATGCTAGCGGGCCCTGCTAGCTCTACGGAGCATGCATCAACATATATATCCCTGGCAATAGGCATCTCTGACTGACAAGGCGTGTCAGCCACGTGCATCTCCTGGCTGTCCACAAAAGACGCATCAACCTGTCCTGCAACCTCATAGCACACCAACTGCTCTAGGTGTCTGCTGGAAGACATATCCTGCACAACTATATCCCCATGCTCACTGTCAAGCATAGAAAGGAATGATTGCATAATCGCTGACATCTCAGCCTCCTCTGCAATCATCCACTGCAAACATGACCACTCAATCTGCTGTGACTCACTAGAGCTCTCATGCTCTAACTCCGTATACATAGACTCTTGCACAACGTCCTCCTGTCGTGACTCACTAGAGCAAGACCGCTCTACCTGTCTATCCTGCATAGAAGTATCTAGCACAACTGAGTCTCTGCTTTGCTCAGTAACTAGCAAAGCATGCATGTCTGACTCTGTCACCTCTCTATGTGACTGCTCAAGTCGTGCCCCAACTGTGTGCACAACGAGCCCACTACTCTGTACTCCATGCAAAGTACCCTGCAACCCATGAGCAAAAGAGACTCGCCTGCTCTCTCGCTCTCTACCTGGCTGCGTGATCACAGAGACAACACCGTCTCTCGCGTGATCCACATGCAATGGGTAACCTGTACCACTCCTGGAACCTCTCGCAATCACTAGCGAACCCAAATGCATCACAAAATCTCTCTCTCGTAGCGAAATCTGACATCCACAATCTCTAAGCTGACCAATCGAGATCAAACTCACTGTCAAATCTGGTACATAGCGTACATGTCGTAACAAGTAAGATGCACCACTCGGTAATGGCAGTCTCACATCTCCTGCACCTGCTATCGCATGCACCGATCCATCGGTCAAATGTACACTGCCAAGCATCCCGCTAGAATAGCTACAAAACCATTCACGATGCGGTGTGACATGAAACATAGCATCTGCGTCTAGCAACCACTGCGAAGGGAGTGCACTATCCACATGTATAGCATCTCGTGCATAGCTCGAGGTAAAAGTGACATCCCCGTCACTAGTATACTCCGACACTACATGTGCCTCAACTGTCAAAGCAACTGAGTCCATGGCATCACATACATCTCTGAGACTGCCATGTCTCCTACGATGTCGCATACGACGAAAATAGCGCCGTCTAACGTGTCCAGAATGACCACAATACCAACATGTCACCTGTCGGCGTGCTCGTGAATGTACATGTCTCACACGAGTCCATGATGACTCAGATCTATCATACATATCATGTAATCTGCGCCAAAGTGCTCTCGAAGTAGTCTCATACAAAACAAGAGCATATACAGATTCCGCAAGGTGCAAAGAGAGCGTAGATAGTGCCATCTCCTCTAGCTCCTGCCACTGATCGTCAGACATGTTTGAAGGTCTACCTGCATCACCACTCAATGGTCGATGCAACCCTCGCTGTGTCAATGCATCAAGCATACACTCTCTCCATGCCGCAAAGTCTGACCCATCGAACACGCGCATCTGTGAGAGGTCACAATCTGATCGATCACCTGTCTCTGCCATGAGCACAATGCAGCAAACTAGAAAGCAAAACCACCTCACCAACAACACCTGGAAACTGTCTACCAATATGGCTAGAAACACAATGTAAAACTTGTGAGACACACTCCAAAATAGAGCTCCCGCAATGTCAATACAAGCCTCGCATGCTCTAGTATCACACTGCAATCTGTGAGCTAATCACCAAGCCCACACTGTGCGGTATCGATGCATACACACGCACAAATCTCCCACCTGCAGAGAACACCGCACGCAAATGCTGAGTGCAACCCGCAATCTCTACCTAGATCGCATAAATGATACGCATCAAACTCCTGGGAAAATTTCGCCAGAGTTTCGACGTACAATGGCTATCAACACAAAATAAACATTGTCCTGCAAGCTCAATACAATGAGCAATCAATGCGCATCAAACTACACTAAATATACATGCATAAGCTCTACAAAACTATGGCAAACAATGCTCGAGATCACAAGACTCTCCCACCTGAGAGCAAACCACTGTCTCAAGCAAAGAAAGATACACAATTCCTCACTCTTGCGAGAGTGGATACAAAAACACAAAACTGTGTCCAAACTGACAAAACCTGTCAAAGTGAGAGTAAACACTCGATCACAAACTATGGCGAGAATCTGGGAAAAATCCGACAGAATTTCCCTTGAAAACTGAGCAAAAAACTCAAGTACAATCTCTACCATAAACCATAACACTACTCAATGCCAATGAGTAGAAATGCTAAAATGGCTCCACATTTTCACATGCAATGGCAATCCGCACTCAACGTACATCAACGGAGTGACCGCACATAAGCAAGCGCCAAAAGATTTGCAATCCGGAAACTTGATCAATGCGAAAACAATGCTCTCAAGAGAGCTCACCGGCACTTGAAAGTGCTCGCCAAAATGCATGTATAATGGGCATCAACCATGCGCCATAACCATATGCAAACCATCCGCAAAGACCATGAATCCAAGCACAAAATCACTGCCAAAGTATCCTGTGAAAACCAGTGAAAGAAGCTCCACCTGTGTGCTCCAAAAAACTGCGTCTCTCAAGAGACCGCCTCGATGGTGTGTAAACGCCTCCGTACTTCGTTGCCCAAGTCTACCAAAAAACACTCAAACCACAAGCTTAACACAAGCTGCAATTGCATCTTCAGCTCAGAATTTATGCACTCAACTTCAAGCATCTCCCGTGCTTCCAAAAGTTCATCAAACTCGCACACAATGCGACAACAGAAAATTTGGAATTTCTGTATACAGTCAGTCTGAGCTGAATATCAGCAAAACGGTGAGGAATTTGCAAAAAGTTTCTTCTGCAAAGTTGTAGACCACGTCGAAACAGATGGGCATCGCGAACAGAATTCTTAGATCTGCATTCTACAAGGAGAAAAACGAATCTGAAAACTGTGCTGCTGCGCACACAGTTTTATGGCATCGCCTTCACTTACACACAATCTTCCACACTCCTTTCTGAGCTTCCACAAGAGCATACATCACTCTCAACTGAGCTCACAAGCTCCCATTGCATTCTCACAAAGCTTCCAAGCTTTCTTAATCTCTCTATCGTCGAGAGCGAGCGAGCTATCGCCTCGAAGTTCTCAAAGCCGTCGTGACTGTGCACACACGTGCTCCCTCCGCACCTACGCTCTGATACCAATTGAAGGGGATCGGGGAGCACCACAAACGGAGCGTGAGAGAGAGAGAAGGAGACACACACACAAAGTGGGTGGGGAGACTCAAAAGAGTGAGCAGCTCCCTATACACTTATGCTATGTATAAGGTATACAAGTCAGTGGGCGCCCAGACTCGGGGCGACCGGGCAAGGCACAGGTGCCTATACCCCAACAGATGCAATCTCCAAGCTCAATTACATTCTCGAGCCAGTAAATATCAAGCCAGAAACCATCTCATGGATCAATGACACACATAAAAAGGTGCCACCCCAGCATTGTATCCTTACTCTCAAGCACAAAGAAGAGCGATGGAAGCTACTATTTCAGTCTCATATTCTAAAGGGAACAAAGCTATGGATCGCCAAAGAATTGACCCCGAACCAACTGAAGACCAAAGCAAGTGAACTCAAGAACATGCACGAAGCTTGCAAACAAGGTAAATAGGCAGTCTATCGAGGTGGTAAAGCCGTCATCCAGGAGTTTTGAACTACCAAACCGGCTCCCCCTCACCTGAGCCTTCTTAGGTTTTATCCTCCTTTTTATTTTCCATTACCCTCTTGATGGACCCTCAGTCCTTAATTGATATGTATCCATGCTTCACTTGAAAACAAGCATTGTAATGTTCTGTATTTCGGTCCCATAGGTCATATCTGACCTCCGTGGACGATAATTCAATCAATCTATCTTTCTATCTCTCTCTCTCTCTCTCTCTCTCTCTCTCTCTCTCTCTCTCTCTCTCTCTCTCTCTCTCTCTCTCTCTCTCTCCCCCCAAATCCATCACCCTAGCTCTCCTCGTGTTGATTAAGCGGGCGCTAGGTGATGGATTTGGAGAGAGAGAGAGAGAGAGAGAGAGAGAGAGAGAGAGAGAGAGAGAGAGAGAGAGAGAGGTCTCTTGGATAAAAAGCTTTCAGTATTTGCAGGTCGTCAAATTAAAGCTTTCAGAAACAAGCAAGCAATATCAGGTAAAGAAAGTGTATATGCATGTTAGCATATTCACATGCTCAGCACGTCAACCTTGAGAAATTCAAAAAGCATGTAACAAAAGCTCTCTCTCTCTCTCTCTCTCTCTCTCTCTCTCTCTCTCTCTCTCTCTCTCTACTTCTTTGTCTCTTCTTGTGCTCAACAATTGGGCGCTAAGTTGCTAAGCGCAAGAATAGAGAGAGAGAAGTAGATTAAGAGAAAGATAGAGAATAATCTTTGAAAGTTAAGCTAGAAAATGAAATGCAACTATATATATATATAAATCCTCTCTTTCTTTCCTACTCCCCTTCATTAAGTTCATAGTGACACTACAAACTCAAGGAGATAGGGAGAAGAGCAGTAGGAAAGAAAGAGAGGGAGTCCAAAAAATTTGTGCAAGAAAATTTACAATTCTCTCTATATATATCTCTCCTTCTCTCTCTCATCTCCAAGGCAATATAAGTGAGCATAGTTCTCTTCTAATGCCAATTATCAATATACTTTCTCTCGTAAATAAGAATTTAAAAACTATTTTCAAAGAGCAATAAAAGGTTTCATCTTTGAGGGTACAATTAACTCTCTCTCTCTCTCTCTCTCTCTCTCTCTCTCTCTCTCTCTCTCTCTCTCTCTCTCTCTCTCTCTCTCTCTCTCTCTCTCTCTCTCTCTCTCTCGCACTATAATGGTTGGTTCTTTGATGGCAAAGTTATTTGGATGTATCATGGAGATGAAGATAAGTGAATGGGCTGAAAAGAATGGCAAACGTGCGCTAGGCCAAGCAGGTTTTCGAAAGCATCATAGCACTATTGATCACCTTGTCACTCTTCGAGTTCTTATGGAAGCGTCTTGATTGAAAGGAAAAAAGTTGTATTGTTGCTTTGTGGATTTCAAGAAAGCTTTTGACATGGTACCACGAGGAAATATTTGGAGACGTATGTAAAGCCTTCAAGTGCCGAGAGAATTTATGCATGTAGTATTTCGCATCTACCAAAAAGTGAGATGTCAACTACATATGGGAGATGGAATTTCAAAAAACATTTCAAGCACCATGGTGTCAAACAAGGATACCCACTTTCCCCAACCCTCTTTGGGCTACTCATTGATGAATTGGAATGCATGGTTCTTGATTTTATGCAACAAGAAGGCATAGAAGAGATTAAGATCGGAAATGTGGTGATCATGCTTTTGCTTTATGCCGATGATGTAGTGCTACTCTTGGCACATACCTTAGAAGATGCACAAAATCTTATGAGTGTCTTGGAACACTTTTGCCTACGTAGCGGGCTGATCGTGAATGGATTCAAAACCAAGGTTATGCTTGTAAAGACCCTCAATGATGAAAATCCATGCATTGTTTACAACAACGAGCAACTTGAAGTGGTAGATAGCTTCAAGTACCTTGGCCTTGAGGTTCCATCCAATCATAAATTGAAGGATTGCACAATACGTCACTTGGAAGCCGGAAAGAGGGCTTATTATGCATTTGAGAACATGTGCAATGCTGCAGAGATCAAGTGTTGGGCTCTCAAAAAGTACCTCTTTGACACATTGGTGACACCGGTGCTTCTTTATGGAGTGGAGGTGTGGGGTGGTAGCATCAGGAAGTCTACTTGAAAAGAGTTTGAGAATGTCCAAAAGCGTTTTCTCACCAACTTTCTCCAAGTCAAGACACAAACACCCTACATGCTCTTACTTCTTGAGTCCGGATCGTTTCCCATTGAGGTCTTGGGCATGCAAAGGGTTGTGGTGTACATGCTTAAGACACAACGTAGCCCTTTGTATCGACTTCCTAGAATCGCATATGAAGCAAGTCAAAAGGTCCAAACGACATGCAAGAGCAAAATACTAAGTTTGGGGTGGATTCTTAACATCAAGAAATGGTTTGGAAGATCGAATGCATGTCACTTGGTCAAGGATGCATCGATCGACTCCCAAGTTTATGAGGCCTTCTTACAACGCCAATGCATCACGGCTTGGGAGAAATCCGGAGGTTCTCGCTTCAGCCATTACACCACACACATTGCCCCAGACTACAAATCTCTCTTCTTCTCTGAACGCGGTAACCAAACCCATCCCTACATCCTTGAGCCCATCCCATTGAGTGCAATCCGCACCATTGCCTCCATTTGTCTTAGCTCCCATTCTCTACGCTCCGAGACAAGACGTTGGGGCACTTGCGAGGAGTCTCATCGACTTTGCACCTTATGCCCTCGTCAAGTGCGAGAGAGTGAGTACCACACACTACTTGAGTGCTCAGCTTTTGACCACATTAGGTCCTCTTTTCCCCATATATTCAGCCATGCATACCTTCCTCTCCCAACCACGATGTGGACTCTCTATTGCGACGCTTATTTCAACCATTTTTGAGCATCAAGAGTCACTTATGACCTCCATCTACACCACGTGACATGTTCATTTGGTCCCATAGGTCATATTTGACCTCCGAGGACAATAATAGAACTCTCTCTCTCTCTCTCTCTCTCTCTCTCTCTCTCTCTCTCACACACACACACACACACACACACACACACACACACACACACACACACACACACACACACACACACACACACACACACAAAGGCCAAGACTAGTGAGCGCTAAGCACCCATTGATGGGGGGAAAGGCTCATCTCTGAAAGGCCTTAGTGAGCGCTAATAAGCGCCTATTGAGGGGGGGGAAGAGAGTCTCAAAGGCCAAGATTAGTGAGTGCTAAGCACCCATTGATGGGGGGAAAGGCTCATCTCTCAAAGGCCAAGATTAGTGAGCGCTAAGCACCTATTGATGGGGGGAAAGCTCACTAATCTTGGCCTTTGAGAGATGAGCCTTTCCCCCCATCAATGGGTGCTTAGCGCTCACTAATCTTGGCCTTTGAGACTCTCTTCCCCCCCCCCCTAAATAGGCGCTTATTAGCGCTCACTAATCTTGGCCTTTCATAGATGAGCCTTTCCCTCCATCAATGGGTGCTTAGCGCTCACTAGTCTTGGCCTTTGTGTGTGTGTGTGTGTGTGTGTGTGTGTGTGTGTGTGTGTGTGTGTGTGTGTGTGTGTGTGTGTGTGTGTGTGTGTGTGTGTGTGTGTGTGTGTGTGTGTGTGTGTGTGTGTGTGTGAGAGAGAGAGAGAGAGAGAGAGAGAGAGAAGGGGCTTGGATAAAAAGCTTTCATGTATCTGCTGCAGCTCGTCAGATTAAAGCTTTTGAAAACAAGCAAGAGATATGATGAAGTAACAAGCTTTTGTTACTTCATCATATCTCTTGCTTGTTTTCAAAAGCTTTAATCTGACGAGCTGCAGCAGATACATGAAAGCTTTTTATCCAAGCCCCTTCTCTCTCTCTCTCTCTCTCTCTCTCTCTCTCTCTCTCTCTCTCTCTCTCTCTCTCTCTCTCTCTCTCTCTCTCTCTCTCTCTCTCTCTCTCTCTCTCTCTCTCTCTCTACTTCTTTGTCTCTTCTTGTGCTCAACAATTGGGCGCCAAGTTTCTAAGCGCAAGAATAGAGAGAGAAGCAGAGTAAGAGAAAGAAAGAGAATAATCTTTGAAAGTTAAGCTAGAAAATGCAATGCAGCTATATATATATATAAATCCTCTCTTCCTTTCCTACTCCCCTTCTCCCTATCTCCTTAAGTTCATAGTGACACTACGAACTCAAGGAGATAGGGAGAAGGGCAGTAGGAAAGAAAGAGAGGGAGTCCAAAAAATTTGTGCAAGAAAGTTAATTGTTCTATCTCTATATATCTCTTCTTCTCTCTCTCAATCTCAAAGGCAAATATAAATGAGCATAGTTATTTTTTAATGCCAGTTATTAATATACTTTCTCTCATAAATAAGAATTTGAAAACTATTTTCAAAGAGCAATAAAAAGTTCCATCTTTGAGGATACAATTTACTCGTTTAGATGGTTGGGAGGGTGGGTCAGGTATGTCCTTGACTGATGAGAGTGTTTGTATGTTTGGAGATGCTTGGTTGCAAGTGGGTAGTTTTCCAATGGGTGCATGGAGTAATAGAGGTATGTTGCTAGCAGTTTGGGTGTGTGGTTGGCTATGAGCTTTGGTGTGGCACTATGCAAAGGTGTTATAGGTGAGTGGAGAAGACGAGTGCAAGGTGTTTGACCCAAGTGGTGACTATGCGGTAAAGCAAGGGGTTGGGAAACCCGCTTGAGCAATGATGCGCGGAGAAAGAATCAGTTTTTGTACATATGGTAGTGGTTTAGGGATGTACAGAGTGTCTGTTTTGAGTGTAAAGCTTTTTAGTTCAATAAGCCTATGTTTGGTTGAACATAAATGTTCAACTAGGGGTGTGGGCAAGGATGGTGCAGGGAAGTACTATATGCCAAGTTGTGGATGCTAGAAGGTGCATGAAAAACTGCTAAGGCAAATGTAGAATACCTAGGCAAGCAGGTGCTAGTGGAGGTGTACGCCTGATGCGGATTTTTAGGCCAAAATGGTCCAGGTGGGATGATAGTTAAAGGTGTCCAAAGTGCTAAGTCAGTACTCTAGATTGTGGCATTCAAGATGCTCTAAAAGCTAGTCTAGACCGCTCGTCAAATGGAGCCTTGATGTGCAAGATATTCAAGTTTGAAGATGGAAGGCTTTGCATACCCCCAATGGGTAGGGCAACAAGACATGTGGTTAGAGCAGATATGAGTGGATAGGATTGAACTGCTTGCATTGTAGACCATGCCAATCTTTTAAGATTGCGGAACAAAGTTTTGAACTACAAGATATGGTCATTTGAAAGTTTTTCCTGTGCCCACATGCCAACACGTGTATGCATGCCATCTAGCATTCTTTGGGCCTTAACGGGGTTCAAGAGGGTAGTTTGAATCAAGTGAAGTCAGCAAAAACTAACGGATCTTCAATTGGAGCCCAAACCGAAGAGATATTACAGATTGAATCCGGCGTTCATTCCCAACATCATGGTGCTAGTTTGATTTTGGCAATCTGGACAGCCTCGAGAAAGGAAAAGCAAAATGCAGCAAGCATGGGGATAATCAAAGCCGACATACAAGGTAGAGTTTACTGCACACACATTGGATTACCGAGCAAAAAATGGCAAGGGTCAAAAAGTGTGGGAGAAGGGTGGTTTTTAGAAGTTTTTTCATGGTGATCTTATCACCCCAAGGGAAGGGCCCCTGTGAGCTTGCCACATGGAAGTGCAATGAGTCCATAGGCGCAGTTAACAGGTCCAATAGAAGGCTATAAGAGTCGTAAAGTGTGACCACTTAGTTATGAGGAGGGAGATAAACCTCTCGTTGTTTGGCTATGGCGGCATTTCACAAAGGCGCACTGAGCAAAGCTGGAGGTTTTTTGGTGGCACACGTAGTGGCTAATGGTCGACAACGGTCAATGGCAGACCCCGCAACGGTGTTGGTGTCTGTGGAGTCCTGGCAAAGGATGATGTGGAACTCTCACACAAGGGCAATTTCGCACGGCCCAGTGGGTCTCGGATCTTTTGGAGCTAAGGTAGGGTGCGCTATCGACCTCGCTAGTGCCCCTCGGGTGTTCATGTGTAAAGTAGAGAGAGAGAGAGAGAGAGAGAGAGAGAGAGAGAGAGAGAGAGAGAGAGAGAGAGAGAGAGAGAGAGAGAGAGAGAGAGAGAGAGAGAGGTTTCAAAGACAAGGCCAATCAAAGTGCCATTCAAAGGCCGTTCAAAGATTTCAAGCAGAGGGAAATCCAAGGGGAAGTTCAGATGGAGAGCAGGTCCGAGACATCAAAGGAGGCCAACCCATAGGAGAGGGGCAAAGGGGATTAAGTGTGAGAGGGGGTGGGAAATCCCAACAGGGTGCAAAGGAGAGTGGGAAATTGAGGGCCAGAAAAAATGGTCAAGGGAGGAGATCAAAAGAGCAGTGCAAGGCCAATCTTACCAAAGGTGGAAAGGAAGTAAAGTTAAGAGAGAAAGGAATAAAAAATAAAGAAAAAGAAGTGTTAGGGGCACTAGAGACATGCTAGTGCACCCCCCTTCAAGAGAGCAGCTAGAGAGCAGATACAAGGCAGCTACCCCTTTCAAAGTTGCTAGGAAAGAGTGCCAGATGGCTCAATGGAGCTACAGATGCCAAAATTAAAAGAGCACCCCCTATAAAAGTCATTTGTTAGTCATTTTTAGGGGTTTTTCTCCTTCTGTTTGCAAGGGAGCCAAGGTGAGTGGGTGTCTTTTCCGAAGGGCCTTTTTTGTAGAGGTATGTGCCTGCAAAGCCCCAAGTGTGTGTTTTCTTGCCCGGTGACCATGTGGGTGTGCTGGTTGATGTGAAAGAGTTGTACATGGTGTTTTGAGCAGTGGTGAAGCTTCCATGGTGTTATCCTGCATTGTTTCCCTTGCCCCCCTTCTCAACTTCTTTTGCTTGTGTGTGAGGTGACGATGCAGATGTGTGTGCCCGTGTGCTCCTTCTTTGTGTGCAAAATAGAACAAAGTGTACGGTTTTGTGTGCGACAGCGGTGTGTGGCTCAAAACGAACAGTGAAATGTGTAGTGTGGGTGTGCTAATGCATTGATGTGAGTGCGAGTGGTGGCTTGCTAGCATGTGTTGTGAGTTTCAAAGGTGAACTCTAGTGGATTCGGGTGATGTGTATGCTCTGGGCTATAGAGAGGCAGTCTTTTTGTGTGCCGGATGTGTTCCCCCAACGTTTGCAAGGTTGTAGGATGGACAACAATGGTCACACATGTTTGCGATCCTGCGTAAGTAGCCAATATGTAATAGACTTATCCTTTTTTTTTGCCTACATCATTTACGAGATTTTTATACGAATTTCAGAGGATTCAAGAAATGCAAACTATTGCTATATGTAGATGAATGAAGAAGATACCAAGGACATACCAGTAGTGCTCTTGGAAAATGGATATCAGCCAGTTGATTTCAAAGGATTCATGGCTAATAAGGCAAGAACAAATTGGAAAGTAGTATGCACAATGTTTAATGGATGGCCAGACAACAAAATGGAAAGTAGAGAGTGTTCTTGTCTATTTCATAGGGGAGAACAGAGCCTCCAAATCCACACAAGCCAAAATATGCTCAAGAATTTTCAAGATGAGCATAAGAGTCTTTGTGAACTATGGTGTTGTGCACAAAATGAAGATGAATCCACAAATCTATGTAGAAACATACGACCTTGGTGGGCCTAGGGTAAAGTGGATGACTCAAATCTATCATAGATGGACTATTGGTTCAGTTGGTGGCATATGTGGTATACCCTTGTTAGAGACTTTGTGTGGGTAAAAGTGCTAGTAACTTATATGTGTAGATAGAAATCAACACCATGTATCACCATTGACAAAAGACTTTTATGAAGGCAGTTGATGATTTGTCTTGTGTTCTTGCAACAAACCTAGAGAAGAACAATCATGCAAGCTGGTTGTTTGGCACACAAGGGCAATAAAGAGATGCTTAGCTTGTATGATGCATGTGTGTGTTCAATTATTTGCTTTAAAGTGTCAAAATTCTAGCATTTTTTCAGGGCAGATATCTTCTAGATATCATGGAGCTAGACCCTTTGTAAAAAAGTTGGCTCATCGGGAAAATCAAGGTAGAGCCTCCATGCCAGTAGCTATTGCAAGAGAGGTGGCCAAAAGTTCAAGGGAACTCCTCTATATCAACATCCAGTAGTTGAAGGAGATAATGTCCCAGTTTCTAGGAAGAGAAAACAAACAGACCATGTAAGCTACAAGGAAGAAAATGCTTTGCTTCATCCAAAATATCTTAACCAGAATGTTTCAAGAAATTGAAGAGGTGCAAAAGAGACAGGTAGAATGTATATCCATCAATGCAATGAAAATGAAGAGGAGGTGGTGGTAGAGGAGTCTGAAATACATAAGAAAATTTGTCATATCTCAAAAGGAAGCATGGTGAAATGCCAAGGATGGTTGGGCACACAAGGGGGAAAGTGCAAATAGAACATCAAAAACAAAGGTAAAGGTACATTAGTTCCCTCGTTCTTGGGATTAGAACCTGGGAAAATGGAGTAGATAGTGTCTATGGTAGAGGTTCTAAGGCTCAATTTATGTGGTTTTGCAATGACAATGTTGATCACACTTGGCACATTTGCAACACTAGCTCAATGTCAGACCAAAGTGCCCTCCATATGGCCGATCAAAAAGTGACAAACTTGACAACCAGTGAATTGATGAATTTGGAGGCTGCAGGATACACAATCAAGAAGCGTGCAACAACTAAATCGGTACAAGTGCGTTGTCGAGTAAGAGTGTCAATTGTTGTGTCAAAGCAAGTAGACTTGGCAGTTTCATTGGAGGCTAAGATAGTGGGTCACACTATTATTAAGCCTAATTTTCACGAGAAATTTGTGTTGGAAACCTCTACCTTGCAAGTTTGAGGCGAATCTTATGAGGTATACATTGAAAGCATTCCCATTTATACATGTGGAGACTTCAGAGATCGCATAGCACATAACAAACCATACATGTCTTGCAAACACATTTACTTTCTCTTCCTTCATTACTTTGTCCTTGATGTGAACCGTAACATGTTTATCCATCATAGCAAGCTCACTAATGAGGATTTTCTTTAAGTGTTCATGTGTCATCGGATAGGGTGGTCGAGTATTTTGTGCTACCTAGAGCTCTTGTATCCCAGATACAAACAGTCCATGTTCTATGATGCCAACGCCAAATGTCTGGATATCCTCTTTTCTTTGGAGAGCCTGGAGAGGATGCAGAATTATTTTTAGTAAATTTCAAGATGTCTTGCCGTATCAAGAGGATAGTAACCGATCAAGAACGTGTAGAAATGTTTGAGGTGGTCCTTAGGAAAGATGCTAGTACTTGGTTTGACTCTTTGCCTGAGGAAATTAAGGGGAATTACACAGAAGTTTTGAATCGTTTTAAGAGATACTTCTTTGATCCCCAAAACACTCAAAAACTATGGCAAGACATTGTTTCTCATAAGCAAAAAGACTTAGATGACTACTACTTGTACAAGCAAGAGTTTCTACGTCTTTGGGCTCTATGGTACGAAATGTTGCTAACCCTGGTGATGGTGCAGAATTTTTAAAGAAGGAGAGGTTCATAGCAGGACTCTTTCCTGACCTTAAGGTAAAAGTTGAGGCGGGTGCACCTGCTACTTTTGATGCAGCGGAAACTAGGGCTGTTGAGAAGTATAGGAAACTCAAGTGCTTAAGGGGAGAGGTTCCAATAGAAGGTCTTAGATCCAAAGGTAAGTCACAAGAATCAACATCTAGGGAGCTTCCTGAGGTAACGGCTGAAGTGATTGAGAAGTTAAATGAATCTTTAAGCAGCCTGTCAATTCACCTTGCACAAGTTGTAGGTCCAAAGGGACAAGCAAAGAAGTCAGAAGAGAGAGAGCCACGAACTAGGAGAGTCTTGCAATGTTGGAATTGCGGAGAGTCTGGACATGGGATGTATAATTGTCCTTGGCCACGTGGAGAGCCAGGGAGACCTAACTTGAATTACCCAACGATGAATGCAGGAGAAGGAGCTGGTCAACAACCAAGGCTTCTACAAAGGCCAAATGGACCAAGACCACCTCCACAAGGGGTAGAAGGAGTTCCACCTTTGCTAGATCCAAATGTGCATGTGGTAGAGGTGACAAATTCAAATGAGGTTAACATGGAATCCAATGGCATTAAGCGTGGCCGAGGAAAAGGTAAAGATAAAGAAGGAGTCACATCACAGAGTGACCATGGACAAGGCAAGAAGGCAAAGGAAACCAAGGAAACCAAGAGGACTCGACGTCGTATCAACCTCCAAGACTTCCCTCTTGGACATGGTATGGCTCCGTACAACTTGTTGGAAGACATGAGAGGTAAGGGTCGTGATATTTCATGGCCTCAATTTCTTGCATTATGTCCACAAGTTAGGAGGGATTTAACAAGGGCAGTTAGCACTAGGAGAAAGGTAAAAGAGAGTGTGCCTGTTGTAAAAATTGCACAAGCTGAAATGAATGAGGACATTACACCGGTGCTAGACTGTTACATCAAAGGAAGATTGGTTAGGAAAGGTCTAGTGGATGGGGGTGCACAAATTTGCATCATGACAGAGGGACTCATGCAAAGACTAGGCATGCACATCCATGAGACACCTGAAATCAAAGTCAAGATGGCAAACAATAGCAAGGCTAGGTGTGTAGGCATTTGTAAAAATGTCTTTGTAGAGGCCTTTGGCATTAAGAAAGCGGTGGATTTTTATGTTATGTCAACCAAGGGAAGTGGTTATCCATTTATCCTAGGAAGACCATGGCTAA
Source organism: Adiantum capillus-veneris (assembly GCF_014529385.1). Classification (NCBI taxonomy): domain Eukaryota; kingdom Viridiplantae; phylum Streptophyta; class Polypodiopsida; order Polypodiales; family Pteridaceae; genus Adiantum; species Adiantum capillus-veneris. The sequence goes on along the minus strand of NC_140959.1, from coordinate 116,097,286 downwards.
TGAAAATGCGAGCTTTGCAGGATTGGGAGAGTGGGAAATTAATTTGCAGGAATGACAATCATAAGAAGGTTGTCTTTGACATGAAGGAGCAACTCCAAGAGGAGCTCCATGAAGAATCATCTCAAAGTGAGACGGAAGAAGGTTGGACCAATAGCACTCCAGGAAGGTAAACGACTATCGCTTGAAGCCTTACTTGAGTTGCCTTCTACCAAAGGATCTACCAGAGCAAAAGGCAACTATCCCATGTAAGTATTGTTCCATGAAGCATGAGTGTAACACAAACCAAAATTCCAAGGGGCCAAACAATGAAGATCTTGTCAAGGACTCTGAAGCACTCTCTTGGGAAAAGATTCTTTATGATGGTACATGAATATACCATCATCCTGGGGGAGGGCTAATGATAGCCGTTTTCCGGCTCTCTGTAATTGCCATAGTGAGTTATCTCACCCTATCAAATCACTCAAACACTGTGGTTACCCTCACCCTTTCACTGTATATAGGTGCGTGTGAGTTAAGGGACTTTTCCCATATCTCCTTACTGAAATAAAAAACCCTCCATTAGCTAGTCATTGGGCTAGTTGAGCCAAAAAAATAAAAAATATAAAAAATATAAGTATATTATGGCCCATGCGTATGTAAATATTTCTTTGTATATAGGGCCTAAATAAAAGATTTTTTCATAATTATTTTGGTATTTATTTAAATATTTCTACCTAGGTGTGTGTTATTTATGCTCTGTACATTGCCTCACCATTACCACAATTTTTCATACTCTTTATTCCATATAGAAATATTTTCATGTAAGCTTCTCTTATATTTGGTGTAACTCCACCCCAACAAATATCCAAAAAAACTAGTTTTATTTATGTGTATATTTTTTCACTATTGTGATTTTTCCGTTCCTACATCTATTTTGTTTTTTTTCTAAAAAATTAGAACACTAAAAATATTTATCTTTTTATGGTAGCCTCATAATGAGAGAGATTTCTTTTGACCCCTTTATATTTTTCCACTTATATTATTTATATTTGACATGTACATATTTTTTAGACCCCTCAATATTTGATTTTCTTAGTTGTACTATTCACTTATATCATGATCTCAACAATATCTTCAATTATAGACCTACCAAATAAGGTCAAGGGTAGGTGGCATGCATACATGCACTATGGAGGGCTCACTCTTGGAGGTATTCAAAAGAATTATCCAAAGAAGGACCCCACAAGGACCTTGTGCAGTGGAAAAAAACGGTCAGTTTTGCTGAATTTTTAAAGTTCACTTGCTCTCCGAATTTGAAAAGGTGATACAAACAAAAGTTGTAGCTCATGGGCTGAACTTTTGCCTCAAATTTTTTCATTTTTTTTGAGCTACGAGCTGTGAGCTATGATTTTATTAGTGGACCCCAATTTTCCCATGCTATGCAGCCACACTCGCTCTTCCACTTTATCATTTTCCTCTTTCACACACACTTCTCCACTCATCATCCCCACCTCTCTCACCACTCCTCTCTGCACCCTACTCACCTTCTCCTCAACCTTGAAGAATAAGCGAAACCATGGTGAACTCATACCTCCCACACACAATTCCATTCCAAAATTGACCACCTAGTCTCATTTTTCCTCCTCCAAATTACCCATATCTATCAAAAAAACCACAAAATTCAGCCTCTTCTCTTAAAAGATAGCATCATGGTGGTTGATTACTCAGCTTCAATTACCTTGTCTCTCAAGGAAGGTCAGGAGTGAAGAAAAAATGTACCGTCAAAGCTAGTGGACCGTCAACAAGCGTCAAAATTGGCCCTACTCAAGACACTTGGAGCATCAACCTTGTAAGAAATCCACCTTTTCTTACCTCTTAAGAGTTTTTCTTCCTTATTTGTATCCTACATGGATACTCCCATTGTAAATATCCAATTCCATTTGTAAATTAATACTAACTCTACTAACACTAACCCACTATGAAAAGTCCTATCACCTCCATTTCTCTCCTCTCTCTTTCCCCACCAACTTCTTGATAATTCCAAGCAAAAGAAATTAGATAAATTGCTGAAAATCTAACCCAACCATGGTTAGAGGAGTAACCCTAGCCTTCAAAATTGCTATAAAAGGAGTGTGTAGCTAGCACAAAAAAGGGGGAGAAGAAAGAGCACTATGCTATAGCTTGAGAAGCCAAGCTCAACCTCTTGAGAAGAAGCTCTTGAGTGGAATCTCATTGGCATTAGGCATATGTATATGTTGTATTAGGGGTGATTAGCAAGGGAACTCTATGCCATTGTAAGAGAGAGTGATCATTAAATTGAGAGTAGGAAATCTATCATTTCTCCTACTAGTGTAAGCCCAACATTTGCTGAATTAAGGAGGGTGAATTTGGACTAAGCATGGATACCTTGTCTCCCTTCCAACGTGAAGTCATGGACAATAATGATGTGTAAGTGTCTTGGTGTTTTATTTAAGTTCTTGATAGCTTGTCTCCGGGTATTGTTATCAATTTAGCCATAAATCCCACATGCTGTAAGAGGGCGACAGGGTGGAGAGGACTCCCCTGGCCTTAAGACAGTGATTGGGGTGGATTTTTTCTTGTGATGTGTTGTGGTGTAATTTACTCAGGCTATGTTGAACAAATACTAATTTCACTTTGATTGGTCATGACAGATTTGTAAGAAGGCATTAGTGCAACAAGCACCCCCTTCCCCCTTCTCTCTCTTTCTTACATATATATATTTATGTTTGCTTGATCATTAACGATACACTTCAAAGCAGCCCGAGCACCATCTCTCTCTCTCTCTCTCTCTCTCTCTCTCTCTCTCTCTCTCTCTCTCTCTCTCTCTCTCTCTCTCGTGTTTTAGTGTGTGAGAGTGTTCCATTGGTGTTAGGGTTAGTGTAAATTCCTTGCTTGTTTGTGGGCTGCTCTAACAATTCTCCTCTTTTGCGTCCTAGTTTGCTCTTAAACTAGGTGGTGCCCCTTGTGTAGTTGGGATTTGGCTGTGGGTTTGTTGTTTTGTTTTGTGTTGTGTTGTGCCCTAGCCCCATTGAGCAGCACGGGAGCCTTGAAGGGTGTCTAGAGGTTGCTCTTCTTGTTGCCCGCCCCGGACCGCCTCAATGCCTATGTCAAATCTTCAAACATTTTGTCATTATTTTTGTTGTCGATGTTGACTGTAAGATCCTCATTTTTGGGTCTCTTCTAAAAATAAGAAAATAGCTTTCAATATCTATTTTGCCAAATTTTGACTTAAGATGCTTGATTGATAGTATTGGAAGGTTCTTAAGTAAAAAGGAAGGTCGTTTCCATGTTCCAGTAGGTTAGATAGACGTTTGGTTCAGTTTGGAAAAATCCGCTATTTTAAGTTTTTTCATACGTTTTATGCTTTTAGGTGCTTTTTTGCAAAAAGCAAGGTCGGATCCTTAATCTATGTGTTCCAGGGAAGCTATGGTTCATTTTTTTTAAAGTGCTTTTTGAGTGCTTTTCACTCTATTTTTAGCTTTTCATACTTTTTAGTGCTTTTTAGTGAAAAGTAAGTCTGCTTTTTTATTCCAGTGGACGAGGGGAACCCGTGGTTCAAGTTTAGAAATTTTATTTATTTTTTTTCTTTTTACACTATTTTTAGCTTTTCGTGCTTTTTGGCGTTTTTGATAAGCAATGTGCTTTTATGATGACATAGACATAAAAATATTAATTTTAGTCTCCGTCGGATTTAAAATTCATCACCCGGAGCAAAAACGGGATCAAATAGGATATTTACGAGAATTATTTTTATAAAAAGCGGTATCATAAATACATTCGGTCAGTACGGGAAATTCAAAATTATGTCGAGACATTATGGTGCGGCATAGTTTAGATATGGTTTCCATTAGTTGGCCAGATACTGTTCAGCTAGCCAGTTTTGCTGTAAAAATTGAATGGTAAGTGGGAGAGTTGACCACCAAAAGCTGTGCCATTTTTTTAGAAAAGACTAGAGTCTTTTCCCAAAAGCAAGAGGCTATTCTAGGCTGAGAACCAGCGCTACTTGTAGCTTGGGCATCACTCTCACCAGCTACAAAACCTCTAAAGTGGCATAGAGTGCTCAATTTTCAGTGACGTCTGTTGCATCTACTACCGCAAGGCTATACGTATCTATATATACAGAGTGGTGCAAGCTCTTCATCACCATCTCCATCAGCTCTTCTCTCGAAGAAGAAGAAAAAGAAGAAGAAGAAGAAGAAGAAGAAGGATACTCCCTCTCTCTCTACTTGCTTATTACCTTCTTTCTCGTTTCACGGTGTATGTGCTCTCCGAAAGCTTTCGTGGTGAATATCTTTACGGAGCTCTCATCCCCGCCCTCTTGCGGCAAAGCAAGAAGCCTTTCGACAGCCTCTAATTGACTCTAAAGCACGGTGAGAAGCTCTACACTCCATAGCCATCATCTCTCTCTCTCTCTCTCTCTCTCTCTCTCTCTCTCTCTCTCTCTCTCTCTCTCTCTCTCTCTCTGTGTCGTTTTTTTGAGTAGTCACCCTCTCAGTGATTGTTTTTTTGCATACTAGTACATGTATGGATCAACCGAGTACGTATGAAGTTTTCCCATGATTATTTCATCATGTTTAACACGTTGATTTATGCACTTGATGTGTTTATAGTCACGTGTGTCGATAAAAAGCGCTTTTCGTTTCACGTCATAGAGGCGGCATTAGAAAATTTCGGAGGTCATTTGGAGGGCCTTGTAAGAAATTATATTTCTCTCTCTAGAAAATTTTTTTAAAATGCACTTGCACCTTGTGAGTACGTCCAAAAGGACAACCAGACACTCTAAAAAGTAGATTTATATTCCCAATCGTCCTTGAAAACGATCACTTTTTTATTTAATGCGAGTGTCTTTTTCAGGAGGTAGGTGCGGCGCATTCAATGCAGCTTACGTCATCACTGAAAGTTGAAAAGTCACAAACTGTAAAATAGTGATATATTTTGAGGATTTTGACACCACCAATGCATCCGGAACGCCAAAATACCTTAAAAACGAGTGTCTACTTGTCTCATTCCGACATCCGGAGAGGCAAAAAATATCAAAAAACCCCCAAAAATGGGCTTTTTACTTAAGGCGCGCGAGGAGGCATTCTAAAATTTTAGAATGCCCCTCTGCGCGCCGTTAGTACAAAGCTCTTTTTAGTGATTTTTGGACACTTATCTTTCCAAAAAGCCCCTTTTTAGAGGTTTTTGGACATTTTTCTCTCAAAAAGCTTCCTAAAAGGAGGTAAAAAGGACCTCTTTACTAACGGCGCGCGAGGAGGCATTCCAAAATTTTGGAATGCCCCCTCGCGCGCCATTAGTACAAAGCTCCTTTTAGTGATTTTTGGACACTTATCTTTCCAAAAAGCCCCTTTTTAGAGGTTTTTGGACATTTTCCTCTCAAAAAGCTCTCTAAAAAGAGGAAAAAAGGGCGTTTTTACTAACGGCGCGCGAGGAGGCATTCCAAAATTTTGGAATGCCCCCTCGCGCGCCGTTAGTAAAATGTTCTTTTAGGGGTTTTTGACATTTTTCGCCTCTTTGGATGTCTGAGCGAGGCAATTGGACATTCATTTCTTGGAGATATGTGCGTTCCGGACGCACTGACAGTATCAAAAGTTTCAAAATCTTCCACCACTTGATAGTTTTGTGACTTTTTGAGTTCTAGTGATGACGTAGCCCGTATCAAATGCACCGCATCTACCTTTTGAAAAAGGTGCTCGCATTAAATAAAAGAGAGTGCTCGTCTTCAAGGACGACTAGATTATTAAATGAGGAGAGGGACACCTTTTATATTTTTGTTAATATCAATCTATTTTTCTACGTAACGTAGGCTCTTCTCTCATTGGAGGAGCTTATTTTCCTCTCTCTACCAAAAGGCCCTCCAAAAGACCTCCGAAATCTCCTAATGTAGGAACACTGTTTTTGTCATAAATCACAAACCGCTATGAATCAACCCGAACTCTTTATACCAAAGATAAAACACATCATTTAGAATATTTTCTCTCTAGGTGTCATATCAAAAACACACACGAGCTAAGAGATATGGTCAAAAAACAATTTGTTGCCCATTGCACAACCAATTTTTTTGACTCCAGGCTCCTTGGAGACCCACTATATAGATTCACCGGATGGGTAAACCCACTTAAACAATTGAAAAACTTGATGAAACTTGATGATAAATGAATGTAGGTCTCCGTTGTCACCTCTGAAATGCGAGTTATTAATCATTTTATAACCGATTTTACCTACACGTGTAGGGGCACTACCAAGGGGAGGTACCATATGACGTCGTGAGTTAACGGAGATGTTTTTATATGTTTTATGGTTTGTTTTGGTGAGTTGATTTCAACTATTAGATGACCATAAACTTATGTGAGAGTATATGGTTAAACATCCGAAACCGCATAGGCAGACATAATTAAAGTGGCTTTCTTTTGGGGTTATCGTTTGTTGTGTCAGTACCATATGGGTGAAGTGATGTGATAGAGTGATAGTCTATATTATGGATCTAATCTTGATGCATTGGTTTGAGGTCAAATACTTTCATTTGCACGTTTTGCATACTCCCGAAAATGCCAAAAAAATGTTTTTTGGCATATGTGTGAAGTTATGGTTTATGGTTGACCTAAAGGTCAGAGCTGTTTTGCATCATGTTTATGGTGATGGAATTTTATCATATGATGTATGGGAACTTATGGATTGATGCGGATACCTCATATGCATGGTTATGATTGTTTTCCACCTTCCTAGGTCAAAACTAGCTTATGTGCTAGGGAAGCCAAATGCAAATGTGATACATCAACTTTGCATGGTTGGATGTTGTCAGAATTGAATTTTTATATCATGATTAGTTTCTGATTGGACTTTTTTATGCATGAAATAGTCACGTCTTAAGAGTCACATGTATGTGGACTCCGATTGATTGAAGGGGATATGTCAAACTCCAAGTGTGGGAGTTGGTTCAGTGTGATTATGATTCATGGTTAAGGGCTGAGATTCCCTTATTGATTATGCTTGATATTCTTTGGTGTAAGCCAGTGTGGCTCATGGTTTTTTTTTCGGGACATGGTTATGCTACCGAAATGCTACTAAAATTTTTGCAGCCATGTTATGTTCTAAACTGGTATGCAGGATTGGTCGTGTCTCACCCAAGTTGGTGGAGTGCTCACCCATATGAAGTGATTGGATTATGGTTTATGGTTTTGGGATTGGATCATGAAGTGATTTGGATGGTTTATGGCATACGTGTAAGGGTAGAGACCCTGTACAGTCTAACTTCTTGGAAAAGATTGTTTGCGCATATGGGAAGTGCTATTGTGATTGGACTCATGTGTTATGTTTCTCATGGCAACGTCGCTACAAGACTAGGATCACCTACATCGCTTAGCCTTAGACTAAAGGGTCGTCGGCCTGGGGCTTTGTTGCATCGGGGGTGTTGCCTAGGTCTTCTTCTTTTTGTTAGGCTCATCTATACGATTAGTGCGTCGGGGGTTGAATGACCTACACGACTAACACGTCGGGGATTTTTCCTTGGCTTTGCCTAAACACCTGGTGCTGGGCATCAAAGAGGCTTGGTGCCTAAATTGATATGGTTGGTGTTGATACCCTACCACCTACTAGTACTTGGGATCCTTTCAGAGCTCGGGTTCTTGGAGGGAGGCGAAGCGGCCTCAGCCTATGTCTTGCTCAGGTAGGTTAGAGGTGTTTTGTCTCGCTCTCAGTGAAGTGAAATTCTCTCTGTTCGTAGTAGAGAGGACAAGGATGGGTGGACCGATCGATCCTTACACAGGGTCCGGTGCTCTGCTAGTTATTGTGTCTTAAACTTTTTGATGTTATGTTATACCCAAGTTTTGTCATTGCATTAATACATGGTTTCCTGTTTCATTTAGACAAGGCATTTAAAGGTTCTCTATTGTCATTTTCTCATGTCTCTGTGCACTCTACTTCACACTTCATTATATTCTCTCTCTCTCTCTCTCTCTCTCTCTCTCTCTCTCTCTCTCTCTCTCTCTCTCTCCGGTGTACACATATATTCACCCTCCACAATGTTATATTTTTCTTAAGTATGCTTTCATTCATAACACCCATTTAGGGGTAGCACTAGTTGCTAGGTACCTCTAGATGCAGCCCAACTCATGGCCTAAACTCCATGCTTGGTCGAGCGTTGAGAACTCCTCCCCTATGCAAATGCTTCTACAACTCGAATGTATATGGAAAATTGTATAAAAGTGTGAATTGTATATTTTGTGCACAGACCTCCGGGGAGGGGTATCCCTCACCTTGTATCAGAGCCAATGCTTAAGGCTATGGGGATAGCCTAAAGTCTCATACTAGTTGGGTTAGTTATGCATCATGCACGCATTCATGCATACTATTTGAGAAAAGATATTGTATTCATGATGCATCTATAAGTGACATTGGTTGGTGGTACTTGTTTGACTTGCCTTCTTGAGTGGAAGTGTTTGGTTTGAGTTATAGTTGAAGTGTTTAAACAATGATGTTATAATTTCTTTGAATGTTTGTTTTTTAGTAACAAATGGCTCCCAGAGTGAAGTCTTAGTGCTTTACCCAAGGGAATGAGGTTTTGTCCATAGTGTTCAACAATATGGCGACACAGTTGTCTAGGGATGTACGGGAACCCTTTTACTTAGAAATCGGGACCAAAGTCGTTGGCATGCCGGGAAGCACAACTTGCTGGAAGAGTGTTGATCGTAGTTACCTTACCCGTCACCAAGAACCCTTCCTTCAATTCTTCATCTATATTGATGACAGTCCAAGAGATTGGTTTGCCAACCTCAGGCTACTTCAACTCAGAATATGGTTAGGCCTAGAAGACATATTCTACTACTTGGCAATGTGCTCCCAAATGTTAAGGATTGCCGAAGTTGCTAAGAAGTTTGAAGCTCTTGCAACTGTCATAGGAAAAGAGAAGTTGGAAGATAACTACAAACCACGTTGTTGCGTGGGAGGTCTGAGAGAATACCCTGTTATCAGAGTTAAAAGAATATCTAGAGAGTTAGCTCCAAGACACCCATAATATTGTAAGGAAATCATAAAAATCAAATTTTAATGAATAAAAGAAGCGAAGACTCAGTTTTGGTTCACATATGTACTAAGTTTTCTCTCTCTCATTGTCTTGTTTTAAATGGATCTTCTTAATCGTCTAGATGAACTCCTGAGTGACTTTGCACAAAGAGTTTTTTTTCAATTATGCAGTTGGATTCAGTCTCCGTTGGGGAATTGAAGTGGTTCAAGTTTCAAAGGGGACTAGAGATTACCTTGTACTGAACACTTACGTAGCATGGGAGTTATATGTTGAAGCTCGCCTAAACATTGAACACAAGTGCCTGATAGGTTTATGCCTAACCCACAGCTTTGGGTAAAGAGAAAGATCCAAGAAGGCGATGTTAAAGTGCAAGCATATGTTCTTTACCTTAAACTATGTTCTCTTTTGGACATATCGAGTCGTGAACTCATACTTAGTAAGACGGCCCTTATGCTAAACCAAAAATACAGCTTTTGTGAGAAGGTCATAATCAGAGTATGGAAGAAGTCAAATAGCGGCAACCAGTTCTATTATGTACCCCAGGATTGGTTCAATAGAGTCTATGGATCTATTCTCAAATACAATCCTCACAATGTCCATTACCTTTGATGACTATGAGAAACCCAGGTGCATTGGTAACTTTTTCCAACCAAAACCAATGGCAGTGAACTCCAGTAGATATTTCTACAAAAATGATGTAAATGGACGACATGCTCATGTAAACTCCCAGGGGATTACCTCTAAATACAAAACGGGACGTCACTTGCGAGCAGACAACTTTGATAAAACCTCTATATACTACTCAAATTAGGGAATATGACCCCCCTTTCTACGCTTTTACGATAATCAATGAAGAAAACTATCATACCCCTATCTTACATATAAAATTTAGGGCTAACAAGATCTAAGTGAGTAAAACTAATCAAAGAGTGTGTAGCATAATAACTGAAAACGTACTAAGGAACCACTTCTATTGATAACTAGATGTACCCTCAATGTATCTTAGTTTGACTTTCAAACTATGTGCCCAATCAGCCTCCACTTTGGCTACTCCTCCAATTTTCACCCATCCAAATTACTCAAAAAACATGGTTATAAAGTTGTGTTAGGTTCTCCATGTAAATTTCCATCTATACAAACTCTTTATAGCTTTCATCCCCCAACAAATAAACTATAATCATAAAACAAGCAATTGATACAAATCACTGTTAGTTCTTGCATGTATCTTTGTAGCTATTGACTCACAAGCTCAAGGGCAGACTCTTTCGGGAAGCCATGATTTTGAAACACAAAAAGTTCCTCTCATTTTCCTCTTTTCTCCCCCCCCCCCCCCCCCCCCCCCCCCCTATTTTTAAGCTTGGGAGATAAATTATTGGGGGCTTGCCCCTAACTTATACGCTTATGTAACTTGTACAAAAACCCCGCTCCCTTGCACTTACATGGTGCAGTAAGTTTTCCATGGTGAATCCCCCGGGTGTAAACTGCTTTAATGGATTATCACCCAAGGATGTATCACGGGGGGAAGAATGGTACAAAAAGAAAGATGTGACTTTTAGTGCACAAGTTGAAGTTCTAAACTTTGACACCCAAGATGTGAACAAATATAGGGGTAGAACCTCAGTTGTAGGGACCAAGAATTGGTTCATAGGACCCTTTCGTATTTATGTATCCCCCTACAAACAATATGTATCTTTTTGGTCTTCTGCGGTTATAAAAATTTGATTTTGATATAATAGATATTGTTTTGAGGATATAATATTTGAGTTTGAATATTGGTTTTATCATTCTAACTAACTTGAGTGATGGGATGTATGTAGATGACTGACATCTTACTTGGAGGGATATGGGTGGATATACTATCTCGCCTTATGGTGGAGGAGCATTTCCAAACTAGAGTGGAAGTGCAAAGACTTGTCACTACCACGCATAATGGGGAAGAGAAGACAAGGTTGATGTCTACGGATTTTATTGTACCAAATACCTTCCGAGATTGGTATCATTATGATGCAAGGAACCCCGAGTTTAGCCTACCTGAGCATAAACCCTCACCTGTTGGGAGTATCGACTGGATACAATCCAAGTTGGAAACGGAGATTGTAGTCACTAATCAAATATTGTATATAAAGGCTTATGAACTTACCCTAAGATCGACAAAGGAAACGTGATGGCTAGAAACATACTTCCTTTAGTAATGGCTACGGGATACTTTGACATTGTTACGTTTAATGTATGGGGACGGCAATGCAAAAACAACACCAACATTCCTTTAGCCCAGTACCTTGGAAGTTATTCTTTGACTTATTTGGGAAGTCACTAATCTACAATCCTCGCAATGTAAAAAAATTTTACAATGCCTACAACAGACCTCACTGCCTTGCAGATTGTGCAAACATTCACAGCTTAATGGGATGGGACACATCGGATATGTTTCCAAAAGAATCTGCTTTCTTCGATGACTACTTCGGGTACATGAAGGCGACTATTCACACCAAAATGGGGGTACCTGCAACAAACAAATCTTTTACTCAAGAATGGTATGAATCACACGCCACAACGAAGAGATGTTCCAACAAAAGATCCTAAAAGATTATTGGAATCAACCATCAGACATACTCAAGGGATGGAACAACTATACCCCATTGGTGGAAGGATGTCACAATGGATATTACCAAGTGCATTATGTCAGAGCCATTAGGATTTATTAGAAACTTTCAAGACACTTTGTAGATTTTTTAAAAACCCAAAATTTTGTGATATAGAAATTGGATTAATTTATTCATTATCCTTTCTCCTATTTTCTTCTCATCTTATTTTTAAATTTCTATTCTATTTGATTTAAGGACTTTGAGCAGAATAGAATATTTTACTAAGTATGACATTGGTTGATATGGTGCAGTAAGTTACCATGCCTCCTAGAGGAAATGTGGCTGCTGCTAATGTAGATGCACCTATTGTTCCTCAACACACCATCATGAATAGAGACATCAATGCTATGCTTAGCAAGTCTCAACCTTGAAATTTTAGCGGGGAAAGCAAATATGTAGGCAAAGTCCTTGAAGATGGCATTGAGTGCATGGATGATCAGGATCATCTGTGCTACACTTGTCTTGATATAGACCTTACAATAGAATTAGCTACGAGTAGGAAGGTTAGATATTCTACTTAAGTGAATAACTTGAAATTTATTTTTTTGGATGGTTATAATACTTTTGCAAACTTCAGAGTCTTACCTATAGGAATCTACGATGGAATTCTAGGAATGGATTGGTTTAAATCCAATGATGCTCACATACATTGTAAAGACACTTCATTGACTTCTGAAAATGATCACAACTCTAGGGTTACGGCTACTGGGAAACGGGGGAAGCCTAAGCTCAGACTAGTGAACTGTACCAAACTTATGAAGAGTCATAAGAAGAATGACAGGATTTACGCAGTAAAGCTTAACCCTAGGGGGAAGAAGATAGATTCACCTGAACCCGAATGGATAATAGAAATTGATGATGTATTTCTTAAAGAACTTTCACAGTTATCAAATGAGGGGGGCAAGCCCTATAGATAGAGGATGCGAGAGATTACCACTTGCACCCTCTCAAGGGTCATCCCTTCCACAAGAGGCAACAAGGACACATGTCAAGATCCTCCTCATGTTGCACTCATGGTGTGCAATCCTATTGGCTAGGATTTAAAGGTTCCAAACGAGCATTTAGTTTAATTAAATAATTATCTAGGCATTATCAAGCCCTCTCTCACAAAAGAGTAAGGAGGACACTTGTCCAAATGCTACCCTTGTTGCTTGATATGCACTAAGCATGTGATTGGCTAGGCTTGTAGAGGTCCAATCAAATTCAATCATGAGCTACAAGGAGGGGTCGACCAAGCAAAGTTGGGGGTGTGCTTGGGGGTATAGTTCATATCCTTCTCCAAGCTTGAGAAGTTGAAAGCCTACCAACACTCTTGGCTATGGAATGCAAATCCAACCAAGAGACACGCTTCAATGCTATGCTTGCCATATTCTTCATCTCCATTAGTATGCTACTATGCTATGCTAATCTCTATGAGTAATGGTATGGGAGGACACTACTTCTTTCTTGTAAGAATAATTCTTCTTTCTCTTCCCTACCCTCATTCCTTGCTAGCTCTCTTGTCATAAAATCTAATATCTAGCTTTACCCAAATGATTTTCTCATGTTAAACTAATCATTTAATATGGAGAAATAAAAGGGATAGAAGAGATAGAACATAGACATGAGTTCTTAGGCCAAGCCCAACATCGGGCCAAAAGGAGATGGTTCCATCTCAACAAGGTTTCACAAGGAGTTGGTCTACTGAAGAACAAAGTTGCATAATGGAGCTTGGAAGACCTTAGGCTTATCTTCATTAAAGACCTCCAATGGTTAGTGTAAAAGTCCTTAGACCTTAGGTTAAAAGCTAGGCATATGCTTTGAGGTACTTGATGATTAATATGCAAGAAGTGCTTGATAACTAAGGTGCAACTTAAGCTAGGCATGTGCTTGAAGGTCAAAGTCAACCCCTATAAGGAGGGGCAAACCCTTGAGGCTAGGGGGATGAGAGAGAGAGAGAGAGAGAGAGAGAGAAAGGGTCCGTGCTCTTGCTATTTCCATGCATGATGACTAAGGTACTTGAGGTGCTTAAGCCAATAGGGGCTCAATGTGCTTAAGGGTAGAAAGTCGAAAGTTATGCCTACAAAGAAGGGGAAATAGCCCTACAAGTAGGGGATATGCATGGATGTCCTTCCCCACACCCAAGGGTCACCCCTCGCTCAAAGGGGCATATAAGACACATGTCAAGGCCTAAGTTGCATTTTACGTTATACGGTGTATGTATAATACACTTTAAATGGACTTATTATACGACACCTATCTTTATTCAACTGTATTATACAGTGCCACATCAACAAAACCACTGTATCGTATAATTTTCTAGAATTTTGATAGAAATAGTATTTCGATCGAAATAAATCTCTTTTCATACCATGAAAATGGACTGCTTTTCATTCTATTGATCTCTCTTCCCTTATCTCATCTATAGGTAAGCTTTACAACATCAAGAAAAATATAAAAAAGGCAGTTTAAGTTTATTCATATATGTTTTTTAAGTAAAAATTTAGAGCTTTGGATATTAAAAAATTTACAGGCTTTGGAGTTTTGAGTTATCAGCTATGTGTGAATTATATCTTACACTAGGAGGTAAATTAAGTAAGATAGTTAATGATTACTTGCCTTGTGTATAGGAAACTCACACTTGGAGGTGATTTAAGATATTTAAAGTTAGCAGTCATTTTCTTTGTGGTGAACTATGTTCACACTTAGAAGTAACTTTAGTTAGATAGTTAAAGTTAAGAGTTTTTGCCATGTTGAACTATGTTCAGACCTAGAAGTAACTTAGGTTAGATTTATCTAATGATTGTCTGTCATGTGTAGAGTAATACTCACACTACAGACAATTTAGGTAGATTAAATAATAATCTCTCTCTTTGTGTAGAGATATTCTCACACCTAGAAGAGATTTAGATAAGAGGTGAATTTTGATTGCTTGCCATATGTAGAGTTACTCACACTTGGAGGTAATTTAGATAGGTTTTTTAAAATTATCTTGCTTTGTATAGAGTTTACTCACACTTGCAAGTTATTGAGATATATTAAGCAATTTATTTATCATGATTCAGGTGTAAAGTGAAAGCTCACACCTAAAGAAAAATATTTTTGGTATTTATAATTTAAAGAAAATGTAAGCGTTGACAAATAAAGTTATGTAAATGGTATTAGAGTTTGATTTAGATGTGTATTTAGTAATTAGTTATGTTTGAGTTTGTAGATCTTAAGAAGATGGTGAAAGGATACGCGTGGAACTACGTAGATGAATTGGTCACTTGAAAGACTACATCAAAGTTGAGGTGTAAGACATGCGGCCATAATTTTAGTGAAAATGCTCACAAGATAAAAGAACATGTGTTCAAAATTCTTGGAAATGTTTTAGCTTGAAAATAGCCCCCAAGAGGTATCGAAGAAAAATTTCCCGAGTGGGCACTCAGAGCAAAGAGAGCACATCTTGAGGGCCAAAAAAAGGGAGGTCCCAAAATGATGGCTTCATCTATGGCTAGGGACATCGAGATAACACTTACCCTCACTCGACCCTTGCTTCAGGTCAAGGAGGGTGTCATTCATCCTTTGTTGGGGATTGTAGCTCTAATCCTACCGAAAGCTCTGCTAACATAAGCCGAAGTGAAGCATGGACTGGAGGAGAACCTGCACCAAGTGATCCTACTTTGCAATAGGCATTTGGGAAACAATGGCTACTTGAAATCCATCTTAAGTGGATGCAAGCATTTGTTGCATGTGAAATTCCTTTTAATGTCATTCAAAATCCTATCTTCAAATATTCTTTAACTTAGCACAGCAAAGAAGGGTTTTGTGGTTCTTGATTATAATAAGATACATATAGAATATTTAAATAAAGTAAAAACTACATCAAAGAATATTTTAAAGTGCACAACTCTTGATTATGTGCCACAATATGAATGCACAATCGCTCTAGATGGTTGGACAAATTGTCAGAAGAAACCAATGATTAATGTGATGTTGATTTGTCCAAGAGGTTCCATCTTTGATGAAGCGATCGGTACATCCCTGAAAGAGATATCTTGCTGGTGTATATGAGCGTTCAATCAGAAGAGTAGGGGGACCTAAAAATGTGACTGCCATTGTCATAGATAATGCATCTAGCTACAAAGAAGTTGGAAAAGCAATTAAAGCAAAGTATCCAGAGATCACATGGGTTCCATGTGTTGCTCACACTTTGAATTTTCTCTTAAAGGACTTTGGGAAAGTTCCTTCTATTAAACAAATTTTTTTAGATGCAAACCACTTGGTGAAGTTTATAAGAGAGGATTCATTTTGTTACACTTTGTTTAGAACAAATTCCCCAACCAAAAATTTACAAATTTAGTGATGTGACCCGTTTTGCGATAGCATATTACGTTATCTCTACACTGCAGCAGGTAAAAGTAGCCGTTGTTGAAACAATGGCAGATAGAATATAGGACATTTGGCTTGATAAATATCCCAAGTATGAACCTGCTACTTCCAAATTCTATCAGCTTGTAAACTCTCCTATTTTTTGGAGAAACGTAGACAAAATTATTACTGGCACAGAACCCTTCGTTCATTTGATACGATTAGTGGACAAAGAAGCCGCTATCTTTGGACGGGTTTACTGGTACATGCATGAAGACACTTACAAGTTAAAAGATTGTACATCTTATGCAGGAAAAGAGAAAGCCATGATGATATCATTTGTCAAAAGACGATTGGAGAAGCTGCATACTCCTCTACATGGAGCAGGTTTTGTCTTGGATCCCAAGTTCCAGATGCACGAGCAATCTTCAAACAATGAAGTGATCAGTGATTTCAAGAAAGTGCTCAACTATTAGGCAATGTGGATGGACAAGTGGGATACACATAGAAGACGGAATATACTAGCAGAGAAGAATGTTTGAGGATCCTTGGCATATAGATGCTATCAAGACGATGAGCGCACCAGTTTGGTGGAAAGAGTACGGTGGAGAAAAAGTGAAACTTCAACATGTGGCTGTGAGAGTATTGTCTATTGCCACCTCAAGTGGTAGCTGTGAAAGAAATTGGTCTTTGTTTGCTTTTGTGCATACTAAAAAATGAAATTGATTAAGTCCTAAACGAGTTCTGGACTTGGTGTATGTCTTTTGTACCATGCAACTTATGCATAAGCTAGCAAAGTTAGCACACGTGTCACAAAAGAAAGCTTTGGGCGCTTTCAAACACACGAAGCAATTGCAAATAAGCTCAACTCTGATGATGAAATGGAATGGAGCCCGGAAGATATTGATCCGAAATGTTCAGATCTCAAAGAAATTGATGACATGGTGTCTGTGATTTGAGGGGACGGATGAGCTATAAAGTTTGTACTATATTCTCAATTAATTTTGCAATGCGAAAGTTATGTGGAGTTTAGATTTACAATCCATACCTTGTCTCTCTCTCGCTCACACTCTCCGCCTCTCTCGTTGTCTCTCTTTCTCTCCATCTGCTCTCTACCATTGTCAGGGAAGAAGAGAGAGCATAACTTACACAATTGCAACAACATCTGTCACGTCCATTTGTCCAACAAATAGAGATTTACATACCAAAAAGAGGTTTTAGTTACAAATCTTGAGATTTAAGATACAAAAAGAGCTTAGTATTGTTTAGGAGATTGAATTTAAATCATGGGCTTGTTCTCCAAAGAGACCAGATACACAAAATTTTGAATTTCCAACTGAATCACTTGGACCCGCATTGCCTATCTCTTCTTTGTTAATAGACCCATACCTTGCCTTGTACCATGCCAACTTTCTTTCTAGCTCTGCTATACGAGCGTGCAGCATAGGTGGGGTCTCTGCTTGACTTGCCAAATCCACACCTTGGGTTGCAAGCTTCTCAGTGATTGCAGTTTCTTTCGGCAAATATGTGTAACCTCTCTTGCAAGGAGGATCTTCTTGATTGGCTCCCCATGCATGAATCTTCTCCGCTGGGCATCCTTTGCCAACGCCTCTTATAGTGATATGATCATTCCAATCTACTTTGAGCCGCAATACATAATAACAATAGCATTGTTGCACAAAGTAAATTGCCACTTGATTATTATTTGGTGGCGATCTGTACACTTGGATAAATCTTGAAAATATATTTCTTTGTGAGGACAGTGTGTCGCAAACTGAAACCTTCAAGGGAGTGAAAGCCTTCGCATTTCCATTGATTCAAAATAATGTATGGTGCACAAAGTGATTCGGACATAGATGTCTGCATTGCCTATAATTCAGTGGCTCCCCTTGAAGTTCTGATTCGTCTTCTTGGGACACAGCCAAAGCACTGAGATCTCCTTGAGCCACCCGAATCTCTTCCTCTTTGTAAATTTGTTGAGCCAATGCATGATTTAGCAAAGGATCATTAGGTTGTTGTACATTCTAGTCAGGAGCAATATCCTCCATACCTGAAATGCAAAATAATAAACTTTAATGAGACAGGTCTTAGCACTTAGAAAAGAGAGATGATTTAGAGGATGTCAGTGATCCAACTTGAAATACTTTAAAACCTTAACACTAGGTTGGTAACCTAACAGGACATAAAAGTGTCCTTTCAGGGTTTTAAAAAAAACCTCAAGAACCATAGTAGATCCACTCATTTTGTAAAATCCTTTCGTGAGGTTATAGTTCAAGGCCTAGTCACATGGAAAAAATAAGAAACGTGTAAAATTTATCATCTTTTGGTCACACCAAGCCTCCAAAGTTGATGGACCAGTACATTTTCATCAAAACAGTCATTTCTTACGTTTTGTTGCATAAAAATAAGATTAGGGATTTTTGTAGGACTTGAGATAAATTCCCTAGTTAACTTCAATGGGTTGGTGATCAGAACATATGATTGCTTCTCACTCACTATTTTTTGTTTTGCCAAAAGAAATAGGTACAAAAAAGTTGAATTTTTACCATTCTGCAAACCTATCATCAAAGTTTCTATAGCCACGCTCAATACAAATAATATATGCATGTTTTCTTAGTTCCCTATTGTCCTTTAGGTTCATAAGGAGCCATGTAGCATGTCAAAAGAATAATACATCTCTTACCAAGGGGAATCTTGGGGACAAAGATGAAGTGCTAAATACAGCAAACATGAAAAAACTGGGTTCAACATTATGAGTTGTAGAATCCCATAGAAACTATTCAATATCTAGCCAAATTTGATCCTTATGACTAGATATGGTTACTACCTACAAAATGCATGTAGTTGTCACAAGAAACTAAAAATATTGAAAAAGCTATACTTGATATACTAGAATGTTTCATTTTCTTCTATAATTGAAAAAATCAACCATCGTTGTCTACTATGAAAAATAGGGTATTAGGTGCCCCAAAACTCAAGGAATATTAGCTTTATGTTACAATATGTGACATAGAAAATCAAAACTGCATTTGGATATCATGAAAGCCACCAAAAAAATCATAGAAGAGCTAAAATTGGCTAAAAAACAGGATTTGACAATTTTTGTAATTTGGTCATAACTTACAACTTTAACATTTATTTCTCCCTAGAAGCATCAGGACATGTTGAGGAATACTAAAGATAGTTCTCTAGCATTATAGACCTCACAAACATGAATTCTAGAGTGGTATAGTTGCAAAAAGTTAAAAAAAGCCAAAAACAAGACCCGTTTTTTCACACAGTTTAGGTTGTGAAATGTTGTGCAAGGACAAGGTTAAAGATGGAATTGATATTCCAAAAAAATGTCGAGTTTTTTTCAGCTCATGAGACAACTTTCTAGACAAATAGCACCTCAAAGTCCATTTTGAAACTCTTTACATAATTCAAGGAAAATGGTCACTTAACAGGACATAAAAGTGTCCCATTACCAACCTAGTGTTAACTTGAAGAACTTTAAAGACGTAACTAAAAATACGATTAAAGATGTAGTTTGAAATATCACCACACATTGCACACCATTAATGACAAAAAGGCTTGTTTACTGTCTAATCATCAACAGGCCTCAGGCCAGATTTGGTTACAATATGATAGCCAACATTATGAGCTCCATTCAAACAAAGGCTTAAATCCCATATTTTAGGTCTATCTAAGGGTTTGGAGAATCTTTCTGTGGCAAGATGTTTGTTTACATTTCGCAAAAATTTGCGCTTGAGAACCTCGGATGGCTCTGTAATACACACAACCAAACGTCGAAGAATATATGAGAGACTATATATATCAGATGATTTGATGAAAGGAGGAGGATTGGTGCTGATATTTTCAGGAGCAGTTCATGGATAATCTAGCTCAAATTGAGCTCTAGTTTGAGGGGTGAGATTTGGAAGCTTGGGAAATGTTGCCAAAGTGTTTGTTGGTGTACTTTTTCCCCAGTCCGTAATGCCGGCATACACTCCTCACTTGCCAAAATGTAGTAGAATATTTCTAGTGTGTAAATCATTGTGAATAAGTTGTGACTATGCATGAATTTCATTGTCTGCAAAAGAGCGTTGCAAATCGGCAAAATGTTGTCTGTGAACTGCTGTACAATTCCAGATGTGTGTTGAAACTCTCTGATTGCAGGCTTTCTTCCATCATGATGACATGCCTGAATCCACTACTCAAGGTGACCTCCATTCCAAAGCTTGAATATCAACATAGGCCTTTTGCTATAACGAACAAGAGCACGGGGCAATATCATGCCACAATGCTGAACAACTGTAGCAGTTTTCTCCTCTAGCATAATTTGTAATGTCGGCTTGCTTCCTACCTGGTCCTTGTAGATCTTTGTTGCATAGAATGCTCCCCAAGTAAGTGTAGGACAGAAGGACATGTAGCATCATCCAAGTGTACAACTAAGGGCTCAGCACTTGAAAGAGGAGGTACATTCTCTTCTGTCCTAGGACATTTTGAAGAGCCTTTGAGCTTATCCTCGCTCTTTTGTGGTTATAGCTCTTTGCACCCTACAATCTATAGATTTACATAAGTGGCTTAGATCCCTTTACAAAGCTTTGTGAGAGCATTGTTAGGCATGCATATAAAGCAACTAATAATTATACAAGACATTGGTGAAATTGGTAAGTTTTTTAGATTCAATTTCAAAGATATTTGCAATGGCCCCGAGAAAGAAAGCTGGTGTTTAGTGCATATGTCAAGCTTATTTATGATGGTGAGGCAATTAGGCCCATTAGGAAAGGACAAATTGACAAGACATGTAGCTTAGCCCACTTACATGGCCAGAAACTCTTGTCTAGATGTTATGTTTTGTCTGGATTGAGGTTTATTGGATCTACTATTGTTGAGGACTTCCCAATTAACAAGGATGTCACACTATGTTAGGACATGTTGTCCAAGCATTTGAATAACTTGACTCAAGTATTTACTGTTGTTCTTGACTAGTAAACCATTTTGGTTAGAGAATGTTTTATAAGACATGCTTTTCATGTAGGAGGAGCAAGAAACTCCACTACCTTGGGTCCCGATATGTCGATTGACAAAGCTAGAAAAGGCACGGCAGGTGAGTTGGGATCCCAAGAATCTAAAACCATTGGTTGACACGTTCTTGCATGAGGGGTATTACGAACCAAAAGGATCCTTCATTTGTTCTATTGATGCTCTTGGACACCCATCGATCTAAGTCAACAACACAATCACACAAACTTGGAAAAAATAAACAACGAGTTTGAAGTAGATATTAAGGACACTTGTTGGTCAGATCTGTCTAAACAAATACTATACAATTGGGATCGGAATCACATGTTGGATATCCTAAGGAGTGTCTTGGAAGAAAGTAATTTTTGTGTTTCTTTGCAAGTATAGCATACATTGTAGTAGTCCTATAAGAGAGTTTGCATTATCTTGTTTTTAGGTGAAGCAACTACATCCAGGTGTGGATCTTAATACTTTAGTGTGAGAATTTAATGATTTAGTTATTCAAAGAATGTAACTTTTATGATTTTTGACTAACAAGAAATTTGATGCTCTGCAGCTAGAGCTACCCAAGAGATTGTAGTCTCATAGCAACAGCAGGCCCGCACAAAGGCAAACAATATGTTTTTATGCATTTTTTCTCCTTGAAACAAAATATTATGATGATATTGAGGCTAAAGACAAGCATTTGTGGTATTTTTTTGCTATTAGGGAGAAAAGGGATCATCATGACGCATCAAGAGCATCATTAAGTTTGCTAATAATGTGTTACATATACTGATAGTGACGTACTCTTCATCTAGTACGTCTCCCTATGACATTAATTCTTATATATTCTTCAAAAGACTTGTATAACTGTAGATTATGTTCTTCTTGGGAGCTTAAAGATTGTGCCTGTTATATACAATGTATATAATGTTGTAGGAGCTACTAGTAGACATGTTGAAATTGCACATTATAGTCCATACAAAGCAGAAGAAGAGACAAAGAATTCCCACATGTGGTTGAGAAAGGCCTCATTGTAGTTCATGAAGAAATGTTTGTGGATTTTGCAGGGTTAATGTTTTGTTTTTTTTCTTGCCCACCAACAACCTTGTTCATGGGCTATGAGATACAACAATTCCGCCATGGAACTTATGGATGTATGCCAATTTGGTCGTATGGCATGTCTTGCGCATGCAATGGCCGATGATAGAGGTTTTTTTGTCATCCTGTGCCAAGCATATGATTGTGCAATGGTGAGAGATGTCAAAGGAGTTGTCAGATGGATAGAGGATCACATGAATGTGGTGTTCTAAAAGACACCTATTTGCAACAACAAAAAAAGACTTGTTTGTTCATAACTCGTATCTATGATGAAGAAGGAGCTACCATTGTCATCGACAGCTATTAACTGAGCCGACATCAATTAATAGAAGTTGGTAAATGCCCAAGTCTTACAAATACAAACCAAGGACAAATGTGAAGAAGTAATAAAGATTGGAGTTACACATTTTCACATTTTCCCAAAATGGCCATGTATCGTAATATCTTGATTTATTTAGCCATTGTGATAATTACAATGTGTTACAAGCTCAATGAGAGTTCCAAGCTTTAAGCTTGCAGTAAGAAGGCTAGCTTTTGGTGCTTGACACACACCCTGACACCAATCTAGGTGAGAGAAAACTAGACTTGGATTTTTGGAGAGATTAGCTATCTCTTGTAGCATCCATGCACTAGTCGGGCCAGCTACATCCCACGGATTGACATTTTATGTCTATGTTTCTCGCTTTGCTAGCATTAATATGGTGAGGCTTAGAAACTGACAGACGTTTTGGCACCGTTGTCAGGGACAAGGCCACTTATACTAGAGAAAAACCCAAATCATTCACTAAAATTTCCATTACTTCCTCTAATTTTAACTAGAGTAGCATATCTTTTGACTTTATCACTGTTGCTGATGAGAGGTGCTTGAGAGTAGGAATACTCCGTAAGGACCACGGTGGCATTCAATTAGCTGGTAGGATTGTGTTAAGGGTCCTTGAGACTAAGAATTAGTCACGAAGGATAGCACCTAGGTAGAATTAGAGATTTGATACTGAAATTTGATTTTTTTTCCACATACGGCATTCTTTTTTATGTTCAATAGGAGTAGAGTAAGTAGAAAATATTCAGGATTGCATCCAATCTGAAGTTCTCTAAAAAATCACCAAAAAATTTTCAATTTTATCTTCTGTGCTCCAAGGATAAAAACTTTATCTTTAGCACTCCTAAGATAGAAAACTATCAGGATTGCATCCGATTTGAAGTACTCCTAAAAAACACCAAAAACTTGTGAATTTTATCTTCGGTGCACTGAAGACAAAAAGACCTAGCCATTCCACAATTTAAAGTTTTTCAAGCATTGAGACAAACATATGAGAAAAGACATCCAAGACCCTAAAAGTGAAATTGGCTTGCAAAATAGGCAATTTCTATTTTCAATGCTCCAAAGATAAAAAGGGGCTTTTTTGGACTGAATTTGAGAAGCTGAACTTGCAAGGCAATAGACCAACTTTTTTTGACCCTCCCTATTGATTTTGGTATAGTTTGAACCACTGAAAAACCTGGTCGGGCTCAAAATTGGTAAAAACTACCATTTGTGAATAATTAAGGAAAGTAAAGTCATTTTTGGCCAAACATTGAAACCAGAGCATGGGTAAGCTTTAAGCAATGGGGAAAATCAGGCTATGAAGTAAAATTTGCAAAAAGTTCAACTTTTAGAGAAATTTATCTTGGGTGCTCAGAAGATAGATTTTCTACCAAAGGGTGATCTTTGCAAAATTTTCAATTTACATAGCTTCATTATAGAGCTTTTGAGCAAGTTTGAACAACTTTAAGTTCAAATTTTGGAGAATTTCATCTTCAGCACTCCAAAGATAGATTTTCTACTAGAGAGCTGATTTTGGGAAAAAAAATCATTGACATCGCCTCCTTTGAAAATTATAGAGCTTTTGAGAAAGTTGCAACAACTTTGAACTTGTGCAAAGAACGGAAACACCAATATAGATGGAAACCTTCCAAAAAGGGGTGATAAAACACTTACATACATTGTAAACGGGATGATAAAACACTTACATACATTGTAAACTTTATGAAACTCAATGGAGAGACTTGAAATTACATGTAAAAATCGAGGAAAATCACCTTGGGCAAAAATCTCTGAAATAGCGAAATTTTATTTTCGCTCTCCGAAGATAGAGTTTTATCTTCGAGACTCCAAAGATAAAACTTTTACGAGAAGGGTGATTCTCTTAATTTGACACTAGGATTACACATGAAAACCCAAGCAAATCATATTGGACAAAAATCTCTTGAAATAGTGAAATCTTATCTTTGGCGCTCCTAAGATAGAAACTTTTATCTTTGGCGCTTCGAAAATATCAATTTTATTTTTGTTTCTCCGAAGATAGCAAATTATCTTTGGCGCTTCAAAGATAGAGATTCAAACAAAAAGTTGATTTTTTTATCTTGACACCAGGCTTAGCCTTTTTTGATCATAGGAACCCCATTCAGGTGGTCAAAGTCAGATTCCATTCTTAGAAAGGATGTGTTGGGGTAAAGGCGCTCCGCCTTTTGCCTTCCCGCACGTCCAGTGTCCAACCGTCCGCCCACGTGTGTACATACCCTTATTCTTCGTTACATATGAAAATAAGGAGCTCCTCATCTTGAGTCTTGTGAGGTTGCTCCATCCACACCGGCTTGTGCACTTCCCCCTTACCCGCACGCACCACACCGCGCACACGTGTACTCATCAATTGGTATAAGAGCTACGGCTAGGCAGCGGCGGTGATCTCTCGGTGGCGACAGAGTTCGGTGCTTAGCGGTGTTGGATTGGAGGCGGTTCGACACGGATTCAGAAGTAGATCTCAGAGATCAAGGTAATAGGAGCTTTCACTCCACCAGGCAAAAGGGGAGAGACAGATCAAGTTTTCTGTGAGCTAGGGACACTGAGAAGTAGGTCGCTCAGGTTTGGCAGCTTGACAGCCATTCAGTATTTTGGCAATAACTTGAGCTAGGAAGCTTCGATTTCAAAACGTAGATCTCTTCAAGATCTACAACTAGAAAAAATGTTTTCTAATTTGGAGTGCAGATGGGTCGAAAATCCAAAACACAGAGACTGTGTTTCTCAAGATAGTTTGGTGTACAGCTGCTTGGAGAGTGAAAGGAGATTGAGAGAAAGCGAGCTGTGTGAGAACACACTGGCTACGTGTGATCGAGTAAGCTCGGCGTTATCCGGCATCAGCCCGAGTTCGGTCTTCTAGAATCTTCTACGGCCTCGAGCATTGACAGCTCTGCTTGAAGCATCGGTTTCGAAACCGATTTGCGGCTATTCAACTAGGGCGCTTTGCCCGGTGGTGGAAGCTGACATCGAGCATTTTCTCAACTTTGAGCGCACGCAGCCATAGCATTGACGGCCATCCTCGGCTTCACGACTTTGACGGCAGATACCGACAGATACGGCTCTGACGAACCATTCTAGAGTGGATTTCTCCCTTGAGCACACACAACTCTTGACAGGTTTTCCCGATCGACGTGTTTACCGATCAATGAGGTAGTAGTTTCCAGTTCTTCAGCGGTTTTTCTTACAGGTTGCGATTAGCTTGTGTAGAGCACGAGAGAGTGTTGTTCACATAGTATGGTGCGGTTTCAGGCTATGTATGCTTATGTGGATACATCTTGAGCTAGGTATAGCTTGTAGGTAGCAGATTTAGAGGTTTACATGTGTTTTTGGATAGGTACACATCCATAGAGCCACTCCGTCAGGAGTGAGCCAGTTTGTCAGGCTTTTGGTAGAGTATGTAGACCATTTGTGGATCTATTTACTGAGACATTATGTGTCTAGTTTTCATGCAAATTGGTGAGATTTTTTGAGTTTTTACTCAATTTCCAGGGGAAACTCTATCGGATTTTTATTAAATTCTCGCCATCGTTTGCACGTATTTACAGTTTGCTCTCTAATGGTGTAGTGGTCGAGTTGACTCCCACTCTGGCAGTTATCTGTAGTTTTTTTGCTTGCGGTTTGCGTTGAGTTTTGACTCATTTTGCAAAGGAGATTCTGTTCGTTTTTCCCTGTCTTCTCGCTATAAAAGTTTTCAATGTTATGCCATCTTCTACAGTGGTCGATATATTTCCAGTTTGACAGTGATCACTTTGACAGATTTTGACAGGTTTTGTTATTTTGGACACATTTTGATGTTCTTGTACCCACTCTCGCAGGAGTGAGGATTGTGATTTTGTATGCTTGTGTGGCTACAGATAGATAGTCACAGGTTTCTGCAAATATTTTGCAGACAGTTTCTCTCATGGGATGCGTTTTGGGCTAGTTTGCTCTCTACTTGTGTATACGGTTATGCGCTTTACGCTCAGTTGAGCAGTTTGTCCTAGTTTATGCTTGCAGAGTTTGCAAATTATGGAGTTTCTTTTAGGAATATGTTAGCGTCAGATTTGATGCGATTGATCATGCTTTTGAGCATTGTGTAGTGGTCAAGTTACCTCCCACTTGGTTGCCAGTTTGGCATGGTTTATGGTTGAGATTGTACTTGAGGTTTCGCCCAACTTACAGGGGAGATTCTGTCACATTTTTCCCACATTTCTCACCATACTTTGGTTCTTAGCCATACATTTATGGTATGCTCATAGTCGTTATAGGTTTCCTTTGATTTTACTTCATGTTCTCACATCGACGCATATTCCAAGCGTGAGACTACAGCACGTAGGTTACAGGTTTTCACTATTGAGCTACTAGTTGGTTTATGCTTGATTAGCGTAGTGTTCAAGTGATCTCCCACTTTGTTGCCATTTTGGTGTTCACTTATGGCAATAGACATGTGTGAAATTGAGAGACGGCAGTCTCGTTCTTGCTGATACATGCGTTGTTGGCATTGCGGTCACATAGGGCACATTAGATGCCATTGTTTCAGACATATGAGACAATAGCAGAGATGTATGCGAGATGCAAATACGGCTTAAACAGATGTTAGAGAGGCAGTTCCAATGGCAGTCTATGCCAGTGACGGTGATGTCACGCTTGCCTCCAAAGTACCTCTTGCAGATTTGTCTATGGTTAGCACACTTTTTCCACACTGGTTACTAGATAGCGATACAGTTTTCCACGTCACACCATGTCGTGAGTGGTTTAGCACATTTTCTAGTGGGAGACTTGGTTGTGTGCACTTGGCCAATGGTTCTGCATTTGACATAGAGGGTGCAGGAGATGTTTGTTTGTCATTGCCCAGTGGTGTGTCATACACGCTATGACATGTGCGCTATGTTCCTTAGCTGAGACAGAGCTTGATCTTAGTGAGACAGTTGGCAAGTTTTGGTTGTTAGGTACTGCTTAGAGAGCAGTCTTTCCAGATGCATTGCGGTACATTAGTGATTGTCAGAGGAGCCCACAATGGCCTGGTATATCCTATGCAAGTGTCTGAGGTTCGAGACGGCGTAGTCTCGATTTTGTTGCTAGCATGCTTTGAGCAACAGACGAGACGTGTCTTTTTTGCCACTGATCTCCATCATGCTCAGGAGATGGAGCATTCAGCTGTGCAGGACATGCTACTAGACTCTGTAAGTAGAGACAAAGATAGAGCGGCAATGCTCTAGTGAGACATAGCAGGTGTTGTTAGACTTTGTGCCGGCAGAGTTAGAGCAGGTATGCTCCCTAGAGACATAGACAAAGCTAACAGATATGGAGTTTTTTGACATGCTCATGTTAGAGGCTGATGAGTTGGTGCTAGGATGCACATTTTTGCCTATGGGTGAGAGGAATGTATCTTCCCAAGTGTCGGTGTTGACACATCCATACGCGATGGGTAGTCTTAAGGATGCAGTGATTACAGATAGCGCAGGGGAGGCGAGTACAGCCAGCCTTCCGCAGATTTCGTCAGCGTGCAATGGGTGCATTTGCAGCAGGGATTGTCAGTTGTACGGTGGCTGACACTAGCATGACGCTTCGTGGAGCTTTGCAAACCATACAGAGTTTTCTAAGAGATTTATGTGCAGGCTCTAGCATGGGTACGCACACTCGCCTACCACCAAAGCCGATACAACTGCGTGTAGATCGACAGAATGAGCCAGTGGGTAGGTTGAGAGAGTCTCTCACCTAGTTTCTTGTACATACTAGTAGTTTAGCTAGTAGGCCTCACTTATTGATGCATCGCCTTTAAGTGGGAGATTGTTGGGGTAAAGGTGCTTCGACTTTTGCCTGCCTAGCCGTCCAGTTTCTTGCCGTTTTCCCACGTGTGTACATACCCTTATTCTTCATTACATATGAGAATAAGGAGCTCTCATCTTGAGTCTTGTGAGGTTGCTCCACCCACACCGGCTTGTGCTCTTCCCCCTTCCCCGCACGCACTGCAATGTGCATGCACGCACGCATCCGCACACGCGCACTCAATCAGGCTGTAGCCATCTTTGGTGCATGAAAGATATCTTTCACACATTAATTGGATTTTGGTTCATTGAATGAATCCAATTATTAGTGATAGGAATTGTCGGATACTTTATGACTTCAAATTAACAATTGTAGATATCAAGGTGGGTTTTTGACCTATCTCACCCTTTGAAGTATTATCAGCAAGTTTGTTTGAAAATTCCAAAGATTTTAGGTTCCTTATTCATTAGGTAAGCTCAAGAGACATTTGATCAGCATTTTGGTTCACAATGGGTCTTGGGAGAGTTGTGGAAAAGCAATGATAAGCCAAAATTAGCTTTTGAAGAAGATTTCATTGGGTTTGTAGAAGTTGAAGATTGCAGATTGGTCCTTTAGCTACGTTTGCAAAAGTAATACTGAAAATTGACCTGAAATTGGGAAACCTTTAAGATTACAACCATTTCATATTGGAGCTTAAGGCAAAGTAATTTGGATCAATGATCAAAAGACCAAGGATACATGTGATTGCAAATCAAGCTATTTAGAACCCTACTAGGGGAGGCAATATGTTTGGGCTATACCCTATTGTAAAATTCTCTAGGGAAAGACACGTTGATCCTACACCCAATTGACAAATCTCTAAGGAGGACATTTTACTCTTGTGTATGGTGCTACATTTACACAGACAGGGAGGGGTTTTGGGGTGTGTGCCATGCTCCACACCACCAACTAGTCTACCTATGGAAACCCCCTCTACCCTAGATGAGCTTACTAGATATCACTTAGATCTTCCCACGATTTCATCACTTATGTCACTTAGATGCTATCTCTCTCTATTCCTATAAAAGAAGCCTCGTCTACACATTTTGTACCCCATCATTTTGAGCTTTGTTTGTAAGCATGTTTTTTCATTGGTCTATCATTAATCTAATCCATGATTTGCTACTTCTATTAGTGTTAATATCTTTCCCTATACTCTTATAATTACCTCACTAACTACGTGTTGAATGGAAACCTCAACTTCCACCATAGCTAGACACCTTTCATTGAGAGGAATTTAATAATAAAAGGAATTGTTGTGAGAGAAAAAACAAGAAAGTGACACTAATATTTATAGAAAAAAAATAATCATAATAAATATTATGTTTTTTTAAAACAAGAGTAAGAATAAACTATGGATATTACAATAAGGGTGACAATAAAAACAAATTGAGAAAGAAACAAGGTGAGGACTCACGATGGCATGTTGAAAGTACGGGGGGAGGAAAGATTTACAAATGTGATATGCTTAGATGTAATAAATTTTGTGTGTGTGTGTGTGTGTGTGTGTGTGTGTGTGTGTGTGTGCGCGCGCGCGCGCGTTGTTAACCCTCACAGCTCACGGACACCCCATCACCTACGACGGACGTGTATTATGTATTCGATAGAGTCAGGTACCGGGCTTGTCGGACCAATAGGGAAAGGTAGAGTGATCGCCGATGAGAGGCGCACTTTAACTTGGACATTCAAGGGATTAGTTGGTTAAGCATGGGCGCCCAAGTGTGAATGGGGTGAGCTCCTATAAAAGCCAACTAAACCTAATTTTTACTCATTCTCTCATTTGTGCAATTGAAGAGTGCTCTTGCTCCATCTCCATCTTCTTCTTCTTCACCTCCTTGTGTGTGTGTGTGTGAGAGAGAGAGAGAGGGAGAGTGTGTGTGCGATCGAGCATTACGAAGGCACGGCGGCGGCGAGGCGGTTGAGCGCGGCACGACTGCAGCTTCTTCTTCATCGCGGCGAGGAATCCACCACGAAGGCGAGCGTAGAGCGGTGAGTGACACACCCTTTGTTCTCTTGAGCTTGCTAGTTTAGGCTTGTTGTGTGCTTGGAGCCGTTTGTGGCTCGCACACGGTGTATTGGCAAGTCCCTTGCTTCGACAGTGCGGCAAGGAGCGCACATTTTTGGCGCCGCTGCAGGGGATATGCCCTACACTAAGCTCGGTTAGCACTTTACGCTTCCTTGTGGTGCAATTTCTATCATAGGAAAGGCAGGGAAGGAGTGTGTGGAGATTTCTTTTTTTTGCGTTTTCTGTCAAGTTTCAATTTCTGCTATTGTCTGTGCTTTTTCAATTTCGGCGTTTTCAATTTCTGCAATTTTCTGCATTTTCAATTCCTGCGTTTTCAATTTCTGCAATTTTCTGCGTTTCTGCGTTTTCAATTTCGGCGTTTTTAATTTCTGCAATTTTCTGCATTTCTGCGTTTTTTCAATTTTTTGCATTTTCAATTTCTGTATTTTCTGCATTTTTTTTTTTAAAAAAATCTGAAAAAAAAAAACGGAAATTAAAAACGTAAGTGAGCGGGCGGCGAAATTTTTCGAAAATAAAAAACGTGTCTCTTAAAACGGACGGGTTGGTTTGTATAAAAGATAGATCGGGATCATTTGCCCAAGCCCAAGCCCAGGCCCAGGCCTCAGTCCTCAGTCTTATGATATATACTAGACTCACTCTTATATATATACCCTACTCCCTCAAGAGAGAATGAGAGCATGTGGGACAAGTCCTCCACTCTCCTCCTTTCTCTTCCCACTTGCACCCTTAGACTTTCTAGTTTGGGCCTAGTTCCCTACTTGAAATTGACAGTTTTAGGGATTCCGAGGGCATAGAGTGACCAAACGGAGGGCTGTAAAGCACGGCACGATCCTCTGACCGATACGCTCGTTTCGAGCTATCACACGGCCCATTCCACGACACGCTCTAAAAAATCTAGCAAAAAAACAAACAAAAAACACGCTAAAAACTAGTCACAAGGCCTCCTAGAGCAGCTTTTTGACACCTTAGGGTATCAAAAGCACATGCACTTACGCTCTGGGCGAGTGTTAGAACACGAGCATATTGAGGGTGCCTCTGTTCATACGGACACCCATTACCCATCCACGATAAGCTCTAGACCCTCAGCGGGGACACAAGGTAGCACCACCCAAGACCCTAAAATAGCCGCTAGTGATTCCTCCTCCGACTCAGAAATCATGGAAGCATACCCTACCCAAAACACTGAGAGAGAAGGCCATGCACCTCCCGAAGCTCCACAGCCTAGTACTAGTATGTTTAGCCGTTTCATGGAAACATTAGGTAGAGCTACTCGCTCGGAACCTGATGCAAATGAAGCACTCGAAGGGGGTGGGGAAGTGGACTCTCCTTTCACATCGCACGTGGACCCCACACCCCCAAAGAGTGTCCATGTGGATATCCTACCAACTTCTTACCAAGAAGGCCCTGTTGAGCTGCCTCCTTCAGAAGTTCCCTCTAGAGTACCGTTGGTGACAAGTAAAACCACGGGGAGCAACATTGCTTCTACCTCACAAGAAACCATTAACACGTCGACTCTAGAAGGATTGTTCATTAATGATCATTGGACAAACGACATCCACACTGAGGTGTTGACGGATCTACACTCTGGCCACGCCTACCATGTAGGATGGATAGAGATTGTACAATCCACCTCTAGTGCCACGAGCATCGAAGATCAACAGAAAATGATCTGTAATGTTATCCATGGCATTATTCAATCAGAAAGGCAAAACCGAGGGGTAAATATACTCTCAACTGGCCCCATGAGATTTCTGGATACGGGCAAGGCTCAACAGCCTACTCTATCACAAATGGAGACTCATCTAATGAGCCCCATGGACCCATCTTACGTCATTTCACCTGGGGTCTCTATGCAATCTGAGCCTCCGAGGGAAAACTTTAGCTTCCCTAACTTGGCTCAACCCTCTATTAAGGAAAACACAGTGCTCACTCCAGGAATAAGCCTGACAGAGAATGTACCGATGACATCTACGGTTAGCGCAATGCCACTACCTAGTGTCGTAGTACCTAATATGGGGCCTTGACCATATGTGCCTCTAGCCCCTTATGCACACATGGCCCCCACACCTCCAATTGTACCACTTGCTTATGCTCCTCGAGTGCCGCTCCCTAGCTCTTATCCGAGTGGACCTATGCCCGGTTATGCCAAGACCGGTACCCGTTCCTCTCCCACATATGATTCCAAGAGTACCTCCACCGGCCCTGCCTCCTCACATAGGTGACTTGGCAGCGTTTGCTCAAACCATAGGTCGATCTATCGCGGAAAATATGCGTCATGCATCTGATAGAGAGCCTAGAAGTAAGGCAGTACAAATTGCCAAACTCACGCAAAAATTCAATGGGGACGAAGATGCTAGGAAACACATTGAAGTGTTTGAACAAGTATGTGATTCCTTAGGGGAACGCAACGAACTACATAAGTGCAATGCCTTAAGCTTGACATTAAGTGGGAAGGCTGGAGATTGGTATAGAACCCTAAGGGTGGACGAGAAAACAATCTACCCTACCCTTCGAAGGTTGTTTCTAAAGGAGTACATACGAGAAGGTGTGCTTTGGGGTGTAGCATCTCAGCTACAGAAGGCCGAACGTAAGGAAGGAGAGTCAGTAAGGGACTTCATTAGTCGTCTAAAGCACTTAAACTCTCGTTGCCCTGTAAATGAGCGCTTCAACAATAACCAACTGCTTGATCGATTCATTCGAGGGTTGAGGAATGAAGGAATCTATAATGGACTAGTGATTAGAGGTATCACAACCTGGGAAGATGTCACTGCCAATGCAATCCAATTAGAGGACAACTTGATGATAGCAGGCATGAGGGTGTCTACTGACACGAGATCCACTAGCTCACAAGCCATTGAGTATGAACCCATGACTGCAAAGCCCATTGCCAATGAGCCAAAGGTATTTGAGACATTCTTGACAGACCTCACCAAGGCAATCCAAGAGTCTCTTAAGGATAATCGACCCCCTCAAAATAGTCACATGTATCCAAGAAGGGAGCAACAATGGTGTTCCATTTGCTTAGGTCCACATAGCACTAGTGAGTGCTCTACGTTTAGAGTAAAATTTAATGGAACTTGCAACGCATGTGGTAGGTATGGTCACCAAGCTAAGGATTGTTTAATGATCAAACGTATGATGGCAAATAGACCACCTGTAGGCTGGACGGATGCGCCTCGAGCTCCTATATTGATGCCTACTCCACCTGTTGAGCAACTACCGCAACACATGGTCCCTAGATCTCAAAATGTTGTACAAGCTACACCGCTACCACCTCCTGTGCTAGGACCGCAGCCCCCGCATCCAAGAGTCGCCCCTATGAACCAAGTGGGTTGCGAGCCATCAAATGCTTATGCAGATGGCTGTGAGGAGGAAATAGACACTAGTATTGCCTACGGACTTGATACATTGGAAGAGTGTCCTATATACTACATGGAAGATTGTTGGGGGCAAGTCAACCCGGTTTATCAAGCTGCTGCTCTCGCATCCAGAGGTCAAAATATCAACACCCAGGCTAGGAGGCCACCTCTTCAATGCTACGAGTGTGGTGGACCACATCGAGTAGCGGAGTGCCCTATTAGGCTGCAAAAGAATGCTGCACAGATGCAAGCGAATCAAGGGAGCACGTCTGCAATGCCAATACTCACATGTAATCGTTGTGGCATAGATCACTTGATTGCCCAATGCCCCTATAACCCAAATGCGCCTAAAATCACACCCCTGAATTTGGTCGAAATTGCTAGTGTGACATCGCCAATACCACCCGTCGCACCTGCTTATGCGATTACACGGTCCATGCTTCAAGGGCCAGGCCATATCCTCGAAGAGAGAGATACCGCGTCAGTTATCCAAGCAAAGAAAAAGAAGACACGAAGGAAGAAGTCGCAGAATACGGAAAATTCAAAGCCAAGTTCCAAAACAAACATAGGAACAGGAGATGACCCCGTGTATATGAATGACCTCGAGGATGATTCAGATTCAGTCGAGACAATGGAGACTAGAACCAATACCACAAAGGGAAAGACCGACAAAGAAAACCGTAACATGGAACCAAATGAAAACCGAATAAGAGAAAATCATAAAGAGCGTCTGAAAACACCACAAGTGTTTCCAAATCCAATCCAAGACCCCCAGGATAAACCACGGGGGCAAAAAGGGAAGAATCGTAAAAAGAAGATTGGGACGTACCCAAACCCTGTAGACGAGATTAAGCAGGTGAAACATCTAAGAGGTTTAGTGGAGGAGACTCAAAGGAAACTAGAACCAGAACCCATGCATATCAAAATTCATGACACAGTGTTTCCCACGCAAGTTCATCCACCCCACATGAACCATAGACTGTTAGCCATATCTAGTATCATCCAAGAAGGGAGTGAGGACAGGACATCAGAAAGTGAGCATACACCCTTCTTGTTGGGAAGGATGTTTAACGAAGGAATACCTGATCCCATTGAGGAATATGAGATTCCATCCTCACCAGTTCCTAGTCAAGGACCTACACCCTGCAAAACGCCAATGAATGTTGCCAAACTAGTGGACTTCATGTCTTCTGAGGTCCGAACCGCGATCATAGCAAAGCTGTATGGAGATCCTGAGTTATTCCTTGCACTTCGAGCATTCCTTAACGGAGAGCTACGAACGGGATTACCGCAGTTTGCGCAACCAAATAGGCCTGACTCGATTATGATTGATGAGGAAAATCATGTGCAATCACTTGACTTAGATGGACACGAGTCTGTGATCGAGGTACCCATTAACGAATTAGGGCAATATTTTGAAGGCGACGAGTCTAATGCGACCCTACCCATCACTACCAAGGGATTAACTATAAAGGGAATTCTTGATGGTGGTGCGGGAGTTAGCATCGTTACAAAAGATTGTTGGGAATCCATGGGAAAACCCCGCCTCAGTGTTACTAACATTGTGGTAAAGATGGCAAATGGTACCATAGCCAAACCTATGGGGATGCAAGGATCTCAAGGATCTTAAGATCAAAGTTCTAGGACACAAGGTACGACATACGTTCATTGTAATGGATTTCTCTAAACACCTTATGTCATATGAAATGATTTTAGGACGACCATTCATGAGGGAAGCACAAATGGTTCACGATTGGTCTAAAAATCATGTCTATTTGCAATTCCAAGACTCTGTCCTTAGAGTGGATTTGGTGACTGGTAAGGTACACCCCTTAGGGAGTAAAACCATTATTGATCATCGCTCTGACACCACAGTTCACTCGGCCCCACTACAATATTGTTACACTTGTAAGAAGGATACAGACATTGGCCAAGATTCTCCTTACATGGATGTGTTACCGGGTATGACGGAATCAGACAATGTAGACTGGGTCCACCTAGCATCAACCATAGACACTTGGGGAAATAGGGGGACGACCTGGGTAACACCTGAGGGGGATGAAATTCCTGTACCCTTAAATATGCTACAAGCAATGCATATCGCTTCCGACAAGACTCATCCTAATGTAACAAAGAAAACATACAAGTGGGTCCCTAAAGCTTCTTTAGTGACCATAGCTAGTGCTAAAAAACAGAAGCCTTGTAAGAAACGTACCACTCGCTCCAAGAAAAGTAAGCAAATGTTGCGATGGATCCCTAAACGACTATTGGAAGCCCAAGGCTACTATCAAGGAAATGATCAAATCTGGGTGCCAAAACGTAGATTGTGCTCTTACCTATCACCTGACCCAAGTGAGCCCAATCCCGTAGCTCCAAAACGAATCAATGATCGTGGAACGAAAAAAATCACAGAATGCTACACACCCGCTCCCGAGCTAGTTTGGGTACCAAAGAAAGAACGATTTGTTCCACCTAGCTCAGGAAGGGGGGAGTCCCATGAAGATTCTAGCTCCTCATGTAATACATCCATAGAGGTAAAAGCTTCTACACAGCCTCCATCTATAGTAGCGGACCTCCATGAAGCTACAAAAGAATCCACACCTCCCAGTGTTCAAGAATCACCTGATGAACCACTTCAAGTTCGATCCTGGGAGAGTACCTTACCACCCTTGCAACTTGACGAGGCACCTAGGGTAATAGAAAACTACTGGCAAAAATCCTCACCTATTACCAACTGGAACAATTGGTTTCAAAGGGTGACAAGCTCATTTCAAACGGTATGATCTACCCAAGGAAGGGGGGAGTGTTTGTGGACATCCATCATTCACTTGTTTCCCTCTCAACCTTTTTCCCTGACCTCTATATCTCCCGATCTTAGGGAATGTATATATATAGCCTTATACTCACAAAAAAATAAATAAAAATAAAGAGCAAGAGCAATTAGCAAACGAGTATGCACATTAAAAGTCAAAACATTGACTCAGACCTACACATGTCACATCTGGTACAGTGAAACAGAAACCTATGCCATAAAACACCTTTGATCCTCATCACTTGAGTGATGGAGGGTAGGTAAGATTAGTACGATAGGAGTGTTTCTGTTTTAGAGTTGAGTGATTAGCGAAGTTCTCTTTTCCCACTAATGTGCCTCTTGGAGGTATTGTTTGTGTTTCATAGTGTGTACAGGAGCGTGTTGCTATTGATAGGATTTGGACCTTCATGGAACCTTCAAATCAAGCGCGACCATCGACACAAACAGGTGTTTCTTGTCCATTAGCATTGCCCTTATCTTTTTGCATCCATGTTTGTCTGCTTTGATTGTGATTGGTAGCATAGTATTCAGCGCATTGTCTTAGTATCAAACATTTAATTCAATGTAATGTTTTGTCATAATCACTTGTCTAGGTTTAAAAATCAAGCAGTCCGACTAAGCTAGTTTGACCAAGCTAGGTATTAGAAATCTTCTCTTAATACCATGGGGAATGCCTTCCTAATAAGCAATGGTTACTTAGGTTCTTAATCCGATTTAGGCAGCATTGTATGAAATGTACTAGGGCTTTCTAGTGGGCTTAACCCTATCGACCTTTAGCTTAAGTATTATAAAGGGAGTTTACTAATGTGATGAGCCTGGGGAGTGTAACAATGTTATATGACCCCCCAAAGTTACAAAATTTAAATGCTGAAAATGAACAAGCAAAAAATCAAAGTGCCACAATGTAAAATTTTAAGCTGGAAGAGAAATCTCAGCTTGATTTGGTACTTCACTCACATGTATCGCCTATGGTACTAGAGCCCTAGAGGTTCCCAGTGTGGGCGCTTTTCCTTAAGAAGCAAAAAACCCAAGGCATACAAAATAAGCACACACTTCATAATTGAATCAATGTGAAAAGACTTTGGGGGGTCAAAGAAAAAGTAATCAGCCAGGCGATGATTTCATGAGAAATTTCTTTTATGGTAGCTTAACTACAAAGTTTTCTAAATATAGCCTCTAGTCAGCCCTCGAACATGAAGACTTGGCTCTCGCGATTAAACAACTTAATTGACCACAGAAAATTAAGAAGCTTACCCATGGTATTAATATTCGATCTCTAGTGCTTTTCGACCGTCAAATTAGCGACCCCGGACTTGTTTAATTTTCTACCTTTACATCTGTTTATGCATTTGATTACATTGCAATTTAATGTTCATTGCTGACAAATTGTTTGAAATTCTTTGACCAATCAATTTTTCTACCTAAAACTGCATATGCTTTTTAAGAGAATGCAATTACTGTGCCAATGTTGTTTGATTTTGCAGTGACTGAAGAAGGCTAAGGACATTCATCTCAAATGCTCTTCCACCTCGACGACCCAGCTTCAACTCAATAGCTTTCGAGGACAGAATCTACATCAGGAAGGGGGGCATGTTAACCCTCACAGCTCACGGACACCCCATCACCTACGACGGACGTGTATTATGTATTCGATAGAGTCAGGTACCGGGCTTGTCAAACCAATAGGGAAAGGTAGAGTGATCGCCGATGAGAGGCGCACTTTAACTTGGACATTCAATGGATTAGTTGGTTAAGCATGGGCGCCCAAGTGTGAATGGGGTGAGCTCCTATAAAAGCCAACTAAACCTAATTTTTACTCATTCTCTCATTTGTGCAATTGAAGAGTGCTCTTGCTCCATCTCCATCTTCTTCTTCTTCACCTCCTTGTGTGTGTGTGTGTGAGAGAGAGAGAGAGAGGGAGAGTGTGTGTGCGATCGAGCATTACGAAGGCACGGCGGCGGCGAGGCGGTTGAGCGCGGCACGACTGCAGCTTCTTCTTCATCGCGGCGAGGAATCCACCATGAAGGCGAGCGTAGAGCGGTGAGTGACACACCCTTTGTTCTCTTGAGCTTGCTAGTTTAGGCTTGTTGTGTGCTTGGAGCCGTTTGTGGCTCGCACACGGTGTATTGGCAAGTCCCTTGCTTCGACAGTGCGGCAAGGAGCGCACACGCGTGTATGTGTGTGTGTGAGAGAGAGAAAGAGAGAGAGAGAGAGAGAGAGAGAGAGAGTTCAATTAAGATTTTGGAATAACTTGCGCTTAAGAGTGCACTTCATTTATAAGAAATTATTAATTGTACCTAAGAGTGCACTTCATTTATAAGACATTCTTAAGAGAGAGAGAGAGAGAGAGAGCATCATACAAAAATAAAAAACGATGTGAGTGTTACCCGAAAGGTTCATCTTTTCTTGCATCTTATGATTTTAATGCCTCACATTAGCACCAATATAGAGAAACCTTTTAAAAACACTAAAATGAAGAAAATGTCATATTGTATCTAATCCAATGGTGATAAAAACACTAAAGTGCAAACAAAAGTTATATCAAATTTAATGTGATGGTGAAATTTTTTATAGTGAGAGGTTGTCACGTTTTCTCCACCACTCCTCTATGGCCTTCTTGGTCAAAAACAAGAGAATTGTATACTTGTTTGTACGGGAGATCTGGGCTTTGGGCCTCATTTCTTGGTCATGGGAGCTCTGGGCTTTGGGCCTCGCCTGTCGCCTCATACACACACTTGGCATTGGCAGCCAATCAGAGCTCTTGTTTAATGACAAAATTGTGGGCTCTTTTGAGGTTAAAAGGTCTATTAAGCAAGGATGCCCCTGGCCCCCTTGCTTTTTGCCATCGGGTCGCATCCTCTCACTACGATGCTCGAAGCCAGTGCTGCAAGGGGAGAGATTCAAGGTCTGGCATTGCCGGGCAACGACCAGCTATTGGCCAAAATGTTTGCAGATGATTCGCTCCTCTTCTTGAAGGTGTGCCCTCAAGTTGTCTAGAGAGCTCCGAAGATTGTGCAAACATTTGTCGTGGCCTCGGGATCCAAGTGCAATACAGAGAAGTCAAGACTAATCTCCCTCTCGGAGAACGACTCTTTTGACCTTGCAGTCTGGACAGGAGAGATTATCTCGAAAGGGAGTGTATTTAGACACCTGGGAGCCCCCGTAGGGGTGGACATAACCCACAATCAAAGATTTCAATGGGTCTGCGAAAACATAAGCGCCAAAATGAGAAGGTGGGATTTCGTTCTCCTACCCTTTCAAAGATGGATTAGAGTGACCAATGCTTATATGATCCCGTATATTGCTTTCCTCATCCCCGTGCTCAAGATGGCTAAGTGTAACTGGAAAGAATTCTTAAAACCAATGAAAAGGTTTCTTTGGAAGAACAACACGAAAACCTCCCGGCCATGGGGCAGTGGGCTAGATGGGAGGCAGTTGCTTTCCCGGTAGACCAAGGAGGGCTCAGCATTCTTAACCCTATATCCTATGTTGAGGCCCTTTGTGCCAAATTGATGGTCTCATTGGCTAAACAGGACCAAGCTTGGGCTATCATGACCAAGGAAATTCTTGATGCATCAAAATTGGGATCGAAAGGGGGAAAGTGGAAGGGGGTTGTGATGCACGACAAGCTTCTCGCCCCGAAGTGGTCTTATCTTAGATATGGTGGACTCTCACGGGAGCTGATGAGGAAGTGCAAAAGTGCAGCTGAGGCTTTGGAATGGGGGGAATTAACCAAATACTTTGAGAACTCCATTTTTCACTGGTCCCCTTGGCTCTCTAAAATATTGGGGCCGCCGCAAATCCCCTATTGGATAGAAATGTCCAAGAATGTGAATAATAAGGGGCTCATTCAACTAGAGCAATTCTGGGATGGCAACAGGATGTGCTGGAAAATTGCTGACTCTTTAGTCATCCAATATCAACTGAATGGCTTTGAGACCTTACTAGTCTATAGGGTGATGAAAGAGCTTGATAAGGTGGCGATGCCAGGGGCAATGCCAATCTATGAATCCAACTTGGAATGGAACACTTGGAGATGGCCCGAGAGTAGCCTCTTTTGGAAACCACTCTCTAAAGGCATTTACCATACATTAATGCACGATGCTAATTGGTGTAGACCCCTCAAAAAATTATGGAAGAGGCACTGGTCGGAAAAACAGTGGGAGGGAGTCATGGAGAACATCTGGAAGCCAAGGTGGCCTCAGTATATGAAGATATTTCTGTGGAAAGTGATGTGGGGTGCTTTTCCGATGGGCGTGAAGATACAAGAAAGAGGCATCGGGTCCGATCGTTGCTCGGGATGCAGAATAGCTAGTGAATACCTAGCCCATCTTTTCATGGGATGCCAGGCAATCAGGGGCATGACTGGGAAAATATGCAAGTTGATTCAAAGGACATGGAA
Source organism: Adiantum capillus-veneris (assembly GCF_014529385.1). Classification (NCBI taxonomy): domain Eukaryota; kingdom Viridiplantae; phylum Streptophyta; class Polypodiopsida; order Polypodiales; family Pteridaceae; genus Adiantum; species Adiantum capillus-veneris. Next base: position 116,056,474 of record NC_140959.1, on the reverse strand, counting down.
AATTAAGTTCTTCAAGAATGATATAGTTCTTTGGTAGTAACAGGCTGGGAAGTCTTGCTCTTCTCGTCTGCACTCAAGTAATCAGGTACTACTTTCTGCACCATATTTGGCAATCAAGGAACCGCCGCGTGTTTGAGGGGGGTCTGGCTGTGGCAAGCTTTTGGGAAATCATACAAGAGAGCAGAGTGATGATCCACATGATCAGAGGCAAACAAGCCTCAGAGGACTGGTCTACAACAATGTATAACATCGTGTAGTAAGTAAAGCCGAGGAGTAGTAGTGGTTTCTCTGCCAAGCAGATAAGTTGTAATCCTTTGACCCTCAAGGCTTGGTCTAAGCTTGAGGATTGGTGTATATTTCTGTTGTTCTTAATACTATCCACTCACAATTGTGAATTTTGCACAAAAAAAAAAAAACTAAAACAATAGAATGCAAGAAAAATAAAGACATGTCATGATGTAAAATGAAAGGTAAGTCTCCATCATGCACTGAAAACTATGAAAGTCTCCCTAACCCAACACAACACTAAGGGTTTCTTTTAGAACGCCAAAAAGTTTATTTTCATCCTCATTTGTACTCCTACTCAGTCTACTTCTAATACACAGAATCACAGAGATGCTGAAAATTAAAGTTTAATTTCAAGGCATGTTCTGTCGCCCCCTTCCTACTACGCCACAGCACTCTGCACCGTCCCAAGCCCTGGACATTCGCTAGAGAGAAAGAGAGAGAGAGAGAGAGATGGCCTCACAATGCCACTCTGCAGCCCCTATCCATGCTTCACTTATTATCCCGCAGCATCCTTCTCCCCTGCTTTTGCTGCTGATCTGCCATCAACCTTCCTGATCATGACAGAGTGCCTCGCAATGAACAAAGAGAGAGAGAGAGAGAGAGAGAGAGAGCCTGTGTGATATCCATGCTCAGCACATACACTCCTCTATGATTTGCCAGAGCCCCTTCCCTTCACCAGTGCGCAAGGGCGTCCCATCCGCGTTCTGTCTCTCGTTGTCTGTAGCTTGCAAGTCCCTCAGGGACGACATATGATTGGCCTCCCCTCGCTCTCTCTGCCTCTACGCACTCCTGCTTGTTGTGTCTCTCTTGCAAGGCCATTAGGGATCGCACTCGACACACAAGCCCATGATTCGACACAGCATTGCCAGGCATGGATCAAAAGCAACTGTCATTTCAATTCTTGGAAACACTTCGCATACAGGGGCAAACTGTGAATGGCGATGCTGAAGGTAAGAACAACGCTAAGGAACAAGAACAACGCTAGGGAAAAAGAACAACGCTAAGGAAAAAGAACAACGCTGAGGAAAAAGAGGCTCTGCTGCCTGCAGTCATTCATAGCTCTACATATGCATCTGCTGATTGAATCCCCTTCCCACGCACATTTCCTTATGCCACCCTGCTTCCAACCTGAACTCATTCTGCTCTGCGATCCTGGTTGCCGTTTGCGAGATGGAGATGAACTCACAGCCTCAATGTATGCAACAGGCCCGAAGCATTTCTTCCCAAGCAACAAAAAACTGTGCTTTTTTTTCCCCATCGACATGACATATGTGCCCTCGTTCTCTCTCTCCCTCTCTCCTCCACATGTCATAATCCACCTTTTTCACCTCAAGGCCTAACGGAGCATCTCATGAGATTCGCCCAAACCCGACATACGTATAGACCTACTCGCAAAGCTTTATTCAATGGCAACCCTTTACTAAGGACTTATGAAGTCCAAACAAGACGAAAGTTTACTATGTCCTACATAATGCTATTGCTGAGAGGAGTTTAATAACAAGAGCGTTTTTTGTGAGAGGAAAATCGGAAAGTGGACACTAGCATAATTTTTTTAACAATAGAATATTTTACTTTTTGGAAACAAATGTATCAATGACTTATTTAAATTACATTATCTTTTAAAAGGTATAAAAAATAATGACTAAACCAATATTCAATGGCCCTCTCTAAATAGAGAGAGGCACACAAATGACATTACCTCTCACATACCTAAAAGAACATTAAAAATAAAGTTTTTTGCTAGGCACTAATCTGCAACCCTTGTCCAATGGTTCATACATTTGTTTTTCATTACATAGAATCTCCCCAAGATCCTTTAGCATCTCCAATTAGCATGTCCATGCACGTCACCATTTAAAACCAACCTTAATGAGTAGCATTTGAACTCATCACGTACATCCTATGAAACTCAACCTAAACCACTAGGCTATTCGCCTTGGCTGCCCTTAAGGGCTCCCTTAAGCACTAAAAAAAACAAATCCCCCACCCCCCTCTACTTACCCTACCCTACCCTACCCCTACCCCCCCTTTCTCCTTTCGCTTTTTTTCCCCCACCCTTCCCTTTTCCTTTCTTCCCCCCCCCCCCCCAAACTAATTAATTAATGGTTTGTGAAATAGTCGTTTTGGCTGCCTACTTGCACCAAAAATCCAACGCTTTACTAAGGACTTCTTGTGCAGTAAAAACATCCTTTTACCATTTTGCCTTTTGACAACCAAAAAAAGTGACCTCATAGTAAGCCCACCTGGTCTCCATTCGAAAGATGCCATAAAAACAAGATCAGAACTCACAATGGCCTGCACGAAGCAAGGGAAGGTTGGTTTTTGGTGATGAGGAGGTATGTAGTGGAGTGATCGGACCAGTAGTTGTAGTTAGTGCCAGACATGGTTTGGGGAAGGTCATTGCTAACCCATACGTGGTCTAGCATAGAGTTGTGCACTGTGGTTGGATGGTGTATCAATTGGTGGAGACCGTGCTGGAGAATGAGGTTGGAAAGGGTTCTATATGTGTTGGTTTCCTCAAGTGCGTTAATGTTGAAATCTCCCATTAGGATTAGTGGTCGCATGGTGCGGGTTGAATCAAGAAGATTGGAGATGCTATGCAGGAATCGTGGGAGTGATGATGTCGGTGCCCTGTAGAGTGAAATGATTGTCGCCGGGCACTTGGTGGCGCAGTGGAAAGTTGCATGGATCGTTTCAAGCGTTTGATTTATGCAAATGTGTATTTGTGTAGGTACTAGGTTGTTTTTATGGAGAATGGATATGCCGTGTAGTTGTGTTGAGGATATGCTGTGGAAGCCTGGAATGGTTGTCGCATGTTGTCGAGTCTCTTGCAGGAAGATAATGTTGGAGGCCATCAGGCTTTTGTCGTGGATGATATCGTTTGCATGCTTTCCAACGGAGACGACGTTCAGTGATTGCACAATGTAATGTGTATCTTGGTGGAGATGTAGCTGCTTCTGGATGGGGGAGTAAGCTGCTTCTGTTCTCAACCTGTGGAGCTCTTTGAGGACAGATGCGTCGGTGTGAATGTTGCAGGGTAGCAAGCTCTCTATCAAATATAGATTTGCAGTGTCACGAATCCGTGTGAGAGCAGTGTATGTGAGGCCGTGAGACCTAATTCCTTTGGGGTTGAAAGCCAGTGTGTTGAGTGTAATCCCTTGTGATCGGTGAATTGTGCGGGCCGCGGCGGGCTGAACTGGGAATTGCTTGCGTGTGAGGGTGTTGAAGTAGTTCTTGCCAATTTGGAATTCACGTGCGATGCGGAGAATTGGCATCCAACCAGGCAATGTGAGTGGGTTGCGAAGATGACGGTGGTCATATCTTTGTTTTTGACCTATGCTAGGGTTGGTGAAATGAATCCAAAGGCATGTCGTGTCGGAGAATGTAGTGCAAAGCTTGTAGACGACTTCTCCACCGTTCACGAGGCTGTCGAGAATGTCCAGATTTCCAGCGCACAGCTCGACTACTAGGCCTGGCTTCAGACACAATGTTGCTTGGAGACCTGCAGTTTGTCTGGCATCCAATGGAATTGGTATTGTTTTGTTGCAAGAACCGACACGCTTGTCAATCGCTTTCAATATGTGTGGCTCACCGGGAAATTGTGCGAATACCTTTTCATTGTGTTCATCCTTTGCTTTGTTAGAGTAGAATAGGTGTGATATGGTTATGTCAGCAGGCAACTCTCTGTGGAAGGAGTTGTTAATGTATGCAAGGTCGCTACTGGTGTGCGAGCCAATTCTCATTCGGTTGAGCACCTCTATAAACTGTCCATCGTTTTGTCTCATTGTCATCGTTAGTTCGTAGCACTTAGGGAATTCATGCCAGTATGAAGGTGCAATCGCCTCTAGAAGAGGCTGCTTGCTTGGCTGCTTGCTTGTGAATATCCAAGAGTCTTTGACTGGGCTAGCTTGGCAGAGGTCACCACAAAGTATGACATCAAGGCCACCAAAAGGTTGGTCATGTTTTCTCTTGATGGAACGAAGACGTGAGTCAGCCAATGAGAAGACACTTGATCCTATCAAGGAGACTTCATCAAATACTACAAGCTCCAAGTCTTGATAAAGTAAGGACAATGCATCTAGCTTTTTTGCTCCGAGGCTCGTGTGTGCCGTAGTTATCAAAGGCAAATGTAAAGCTGAGTGTATAGTTGTACCACCAATGTTGAATGCTGCCTTGCCTGTATATGCCATCAGGAGTGCCTTAGGAAAGTCAGGATTGTGGCCCGACTTATGTGTGTAGAAACGAATGAGGGCTTCGACTATCAAGAGCAACATGAATGTTTTTCCAGTGCCTGCTCCACCTGTGAGGAAGAGATGTATCTTTTTTGATAGCGCTATGCGTTTTCTGAGCATGACATCATCGAGGATGAGTTGTTGTTGTAGGTTTAGCTTCTTTATTGATCCGTGGAAATCCTCATTGGTCATGCCAATATGTTTGGAAAAATGCAAAGCAAATGGTTTCTTTATCGGTTGCTTTGATGGGGTGTTGATCATCACGTTGGCATTGTCGGAATCGTTCAAGGAGCTTACACTTCTCGTGCTGCGTGAGGTTGTGATGGCTGTTGCGAATCTGTCGAGCGAAGCTGGTTCGACAACGAACTGTGATTTATTGTTTTTCACTGTCTCAATGTTCGAAGTGTAGACATCGATCCAAGAAGAACCTTCGGGTAGGTGCTCATTCTCATTGCTTGACCACGGCAAGAAGAGAAGGCATTGTTCTCTGTAGTGGTTGTCAGGGTCTTTGGCTTTATTGTATCTAACGTAGCGTATGATGCGTGCCCTCCGCAGCAACGTGTCAGGCTTGGAGGGATTTTTGGTTGTGGAAGCGAACTGGGCCAAGCACATAGCAAAGAAAGAGTGTGGTTTGGAGGCATATTTTTCAATGATGGAGGCAGAGAAGATTTCTGTCGTGTTGGGGTGCATTTTTTGCAAGGCATTCTTTTTTTTGAGAACAAGAGCACGCTCTTCAGGTGGATTAGTATTTATGTATATGAATTCTCTAGAGGAGCTATGCAATGGAAGTGAGAGACATATGTAAGCAGCTTGCTGTGAACTAATCTGCTGTGTGTTAAGGATTGTGCTACCAACTTTTCGTAGTCTCTCCAATGTTGTTGCATTGTTTGCGACACAGTGATCAACCTGTGACTTGATTGCTTCTATTAATGTATTGTCCATTTTTGTCATGTATGAGGTGCAGTAGCTTGCAGCTCCATGTGCATTTAGCACGAACTGTATATCTGTGTTTGCATTCCAAAGCAAAGCTATTGACTTGTTGAAGTTGTTTGTGAATATATCTCTTGGTTTGCGCTTGAGGAAAATAGTGGGTCCCAAGATAATTGCTTGCAATGCAAGCAAGTACTGTTCCATGGAGAGTTGTACTTGTTCTAGCCATTCTTCAAATGTAGGGGCATTTTGTAAATCAATTTGGCTGAGTTTTCTTTCGACTCGTTGCAAGTAAAGCTTACCTTGTCTAGCTATGTTCGACTCAAGTATTCCTTGCCGGATAATAGTTGTGAATGGCATGGGGAAACGTGGAAATCCAAAACGGCAACTTTTGCTCTTCTTTAGGCAAGTCTTATGGTGCTTGTGCTTGTAAGCTTCAGAAAGGTCATTGGGCAAGATGGATCCATCTGTGCTAATGTGGGTATCTACAAACTTTACAATATCTTGATCTGAGTGTGTTGTGAGTGATGGAGCATTTTCTAGCCACAACAAACCATGATCATGTTGGCTACCGCGACTTTGGAACTCCGTGATGAAAAAGAAGTCTCGTATTTTGCCACATATAGAGAAATCAGTCTACAACAACCGTTTCATTGCGTTGAACCTGTTGACGTAGAAACGAGCAGTTGTAATGGGATCGGCACGAATGAGGCGACGTTGGTACGAGCTCAGGCTCTCCACGGGCTCTTGGCTCAGCGGGGCTAACTTCTCTAGTGCATCAAGAAGCTCTTTCCATCTTCGCTCTGCGGAGGAGAACGTGACAAAAAATGTGGGCGGTCCAAGTTGTCGGATCATTGCGAAGACATTTTTTTTCATCTTTTCCTTGTAGTTGGGGGATGTGCGCAATGCCTCGAAGTCTTTGAAGCCTAACCTTGAGTTGAGAAGCCTCTCTATGTTTGTGTCTTCTACAACTTGCCTTGCAGTCAGCACTGCACCTGCTAGCTTTCCCTTGCGCATTCGCACCCAAACAGAGGAAGCAACTTGTTGTGACATGATTTTGATAGACTTGAAAAATAAATTCTCAATGTCCAGGGTGAATCTTCTGTCGACGTTCAGGAGCTCCCACTTTGCAATTGTTTGGTAATCTTTGGTTGCGGCTTCTCTATATCTTCTAGGGGACCCGAAGAAAAGAGTTGGGAAGCTCAACTCCTCGCAATACTCGTCTGTGAAGATGCTCAACGGTGAATTGCCCTCGCAAGGCGCAACATGAAGAATCTTGCCACTGTAATCGACAACCTCTGCCGCACTTGTGACCGCATGAAGCATGACATCAGTCTGTTCATCCTCAAACTCAACATCGTGTGCATTCGCCTCAAGGGTATTCGTAGGAGCCATACTTAGACTAGAAAGGTGTGCAAGCCACTTGTCGTTGATGGTGACACCTTCTCTCGTGTAGAGTGGTGTGGACAACAGCGTAGTGGTTGCACGCATTGTGAGCAAGGGTTGCACAACACCGCTTAGGTAACATCTATCGTATTCGAGCTTCCGTTTGATTCCCAGAAGGACAGAAGCCTCATCCTCAATGAAGCGAGGCAGCACAGCCTGGCTCTTCTCCAAGTTGGCAAGCACATTGACAACGCTACCTCTAAGCCCGTACTGACCATCATACGTCAGTTCACGTATCTTGGAGAAGGGGATACGAATGGAGACCAAGCGTGCCTCTACGGGGTTAAGATCTGACACGAAGGGAAGCGCTGGATTGAACCCTGTCTCTTGCAAGCTCCACAGGCGATTGCTATCACTTGTCAAGTGTTTCTTGCACTGGCTGCAGACGTACACATCCCCATAGCGTCTTCGCTTCCTCGAAGTCGATCCCACAACTGAATGCAGAAGCTGACGTGTTAGCTGGCGTCGGAATAGCAAGCGTCCACATTTTTCGCAGGGTGTAATGGGCTTGTCCCTGTTTCTTTTGTTGTATCTCTTAATTGGCTTGCTCAAGCTAGCATGGGTGCGTCGTATCTGAGCACCAGTGACCAGGCCCTTCTCTTTCTTCAGGCGTGAAAGCTTGCATTTCACGGCCTGGGTTGTGTGCAACGTGTGTGGGTGCTTGGCCTGGAACATGCGGACCACCTCAACATCAGGCAAAGCCTCATGCAACAAGGATAGACTATGCAAAGTGGCCACCTCATCTTCTTTCCATCCAACACGTGCACGGCTTGAGCACATTGTGAAGGTGGGAAGGTATGCGATGCCATTGCTTGTTTCGGAGAGCAAAATGCCCTTTGCAAGAAATGATTTTGATGGCATCCCCAAGATGATTGTTCTCATGCTTCCATTTCTTTTCAAATACACTTTTAACCTACAGGTCGCAAAGCAAGCAAAGGCCGTTAACACGTCGAGGCTAAGAGCAAGTGAGTTGGCGCATGTTGAATACAAAGATGAGAATTTTGTGGCCGTCATTGCGCTAGTGGCCCTGTTAGCAAGGAAGAAGAGGCATACACCCGGGACAGCACGTCTTTCAAGCAAGAAGCTCTCAAACAAGTCGTTGAGCAAATTTGATCTAAGGTCATGCGGTGCACCTATCGAGTTTTGGAGATGGTGTAGCGCGAGGAAGATGTCTGAATTGTTCGGAAACTTTGCCAAAAAAACGGTATCGACATCGTGTTCGGGCAAGTTATTCATTGCAAAGACACAGAAAGATTGTAAATATTCAGCCGTCTTGTGTGTTTGTTTGTGTGTGTGTGTTAGAGAGAGAGAGAGAGAGAGAGTGCTTTGGAAGGTTGAAAAGATGGAGAGGAAGGAAGAGTAGAGAGCGAGTTATGGAGAGACACCACGGCAACAAGGCTCAAAAGCAGGATACAATTTTCTTATGAAACTCGATATACAATGGACAAGCCAAAATTTAGTTCATCGATTGTAGAGGGATCTAGGTAAGGAAGCATAGTTATTCATGGTGAAAGGCCAAAATCTATGGAAATCCATGCTCTCAAAGCATCTAGGTTTCCAACAGAGGAGTGAAAGATATCATAGACCCATTTGTGCCAATTTTGAACACACCCTCAACAACAGATGTTGATAAAATATCCCTCGCCTCTAGAATGCTCTCCATGTACACCTCCTTAAAGCTCCTTGGCAAGGCCAAAAGACGATCCACCATAGACCCTGACACTTGAACCGCCACAACACGTCTGTCAATGCTGCTTCGGATCTGTGCCTCCAGCTTGAGAGTCGTGTTGATGACGTGATCTTTATCGCAAAGAGAACAACACAGTCGGCCTTTAACTTTCTTCACCTTCGGCGAGTCACAAACTGAGCACTGGGAATGCAAGAGAGCTCTATTGAAGTTCACAAAGCGCAAAGTCCCCACGACCTATAAAAAAAACAAACGTGTAAAGACCACTAAAGATGTCTTTATCCGGTTGAGTACAAAGCATGGAAAGTCACCTCTCTATTGTAGCCGAGAATCTCACACTGTCTATGAAATGCTGTGGTCAATTCTTGCTTTAAGCGTGATCCTCGCACGGGGGCCAAAGTTGTGACGTCCAGAACAGACAATGTGCGCACCTTGCCAACAAAGAGGCCAATATTCCTAGCCACAAACATAACAATGTCTTCCCCAGCCATCTGGGCCATGACTTGATCATAGTCATGCTTTCGAGAGTTGACAAAGCTGACCCACATATGACAAAAGGTTTGTCAATATCGAAAGAAAGAAACACTGAAGCCAATGCTTCTGATACATACAACTGCTTTGTCGTCTGGGGTCGGGCCATCAGCAACAACCAAATCGCCAAATGTAGTGCCAATTCTCTGATGGAAATTACGACTTTGCAAGACAAAAAACGCTAGTGTCACTAAGGGCGGACGTGGGCTAGTAGTCTCGGAAATTGCAGCATCAGCAAGAAATGTGCTTATCTTGGTCTTAGGATAGAAAGCTAAAGAGACAGGGAATGGGTCACAAGGTCGAATGGTTGTCGACGCACCGACATGCAAGGAGAACAAAGCTGACCCAGCATCATTATGGTTTTTAGACCTCACAAGAGGACAATCAATCCTGACGAACAAGCCGATCTTGAGCTCCCTGGTGTAGGTCTCAATGAAGGGATCCACAACGACGACCGTGATTGTGTCGATACAATCGGCATCGACGATGTCAAACTTGAAGTAACGTGCATTTTTCTTTTGCCCAGGGGAGATGGAACGGTATGTGCCATACCAATTCAAGATTTTCCCCTCTATGGAGAAAGGTTTACTACCCTCATCTATATCGCTAATCGCGAATAGCGGCAAGGTTTCCTTGACTAACAGGCTTTTCCCTTTGTCCAGCAGCTTGCCGTTGTCGAAGACATTGTGAGCAGCTGAAGATTGGCCAACTTCAGAAAATGAGGCTGCAGCTTTGCTTAATTCGTGAGCTGGGCAAGGAAGTTCTTATTGAGACGAAGACGGTGCTTGTGCGCACTCCTCCCCTAGTGGAGAGTATCCTTTGCCTGCAAAAAAAAGCAGAGCACCATCTTAACACAACTCAACACTCAAGAGTGCATTGTAGCGAAGAACATCGTAGACACGTCAAGCCTGTTCCACAAAGAATGATTGTGCACGTTGGCCATACCTGCACTGCTAGCGGGATCGATAGCAGGGCTTCCTTGAAGCAAGGCACGCCTACACCTCTTCCCAGCTGCGGTTTCCTCGAAGCCCGGACTTGGGGGCGACCCGGCAGAGCTCGACACCACCAGGTGCGATGAACGTTTGCCTGCAGGACAAGGAGGGGACTCAACGAACCTGCGCAGCTCTGCAGGAGGAAAAGAAAAAGAAGCATCCAATTAACCATAGCATTGACTAGTTGAGCAAAGCAAAGAGGGAGTAAAAAACATCCTACAAGCAGCACACTCGTAAAAGGAAAGGAAGAACGAGGCGTAGAAACAAAGCTCTTGAAAGGATGCGAACAAACTTGCGCCAAATGTGATTTCTTTTTGGATGAGCAAGCAAGCAAGTTGTTTAATCTTGGAAAATGTCACGTTTCAAATCCTTCGGTAGGTTACATACACAAGAAGATTTAGAAATTTTCTCATGTAGGAAAACGAAGTCTCTCAATGTTTTTCATAAAATGCATAATATCATGAGCTTCTGCTCGAGAGGCAACGCATATGGAGGTCTGCGAACCAGGTGGCAAGACTGCGGGTTACTCAAGTGAGGATGATGACAAGGAGCGTCAGGTGGACCCTGCCGATTCACTCCCCTCATGCAATGGGGAAATGCGAGCTTGTGTAGACATGCATAAGTCAAAAGCTAATGAAGGACTGGTGCCCGAGGCTTGGCTTTACTGGGGTTTGTGAGTTGTTGCAAGTAGAGACGCGTCAGAAAAGGTATAACCAGAACATAAAAAGGTTGGGGCTGTTGGATACGGGAGAACCGTTGCGTGTGCATGATGCTAGTGCTATGATTAGCAAAGGCAGAGGCTCGTCGAGTGGGGTCTATGCAGGGTTAAAGGAACTGGAGGCAACACCTTTGGGGTTGACCTCAATGGGTATGCGCCTTGGCAGGGAGGGGCAGATTATGGCGAGCGTGCAATTGTACTTCGATGAAGATGTAATGAACCACCAATTTTCGGGTTTGTCGCTTGGGGCGAGGTGCCCGTTCGTGAAGTATTCACAAATCCTGGCCATTAAGAGCTGGGGTTTTCAGACCTGGTTTGACGGATCAGATGTGGTGAGGTTGGAGGGTTCAAACTCCCCTCGACTGAGGCGTCCCGCGAATCAGCGGACGGCCAAGCATGTTATCCAGATGGTTTGGGCAGGTGAGCGGTGGTCAGCAGGAACTGGTGCCCTAGTCGTAATCATTGTACTCACTCGATACACAGGAGAACTGTCCATTGAATGGCAAGCATGGAGCAAATTTGGACTGAATTTTTTTTTAGGACCTTGAGCCCCCTGGCCTGGCTTGACTGGCCAGATATGATGCAACCAAAGGGCTGGCTGTCCCTTTAGCTGAGACGTCCTGCAATACAGCAGGTGATCTCCTCGATGGTCAAGATGGCACGGACAAGCGGAACCTGAACTAGAGAGCCAGGCAAAATACAAGGAGGTAACATGGTATGGGCCGAGTTTGGTTTCAAACATGACAGTAATTGAGGGTCTTGGGAGATCGAGCCCAGATTTGTTGTGATGCTCGTGTTGTGGTATTGGGACCTTATGCTCACGGGGAGCAATGTTGAACGGGGCAGCCATCGAAGCCATGGATGGCGATCAGGGCTACCTGGGTTTGTTGATAAGGAGCCCCCTAGTGGGGTACTCGATGGGATTGAGCAAGGCCTACTGAAGCTGAAGACATGTGAGATGACTGGTTTCTTTTTGAGAACCCTGATCAAAGTTGTGGCAATGACCAATGGTGGCCCTCCAAGCGGGCGGCTTTGCGAGGTCTTCCAAGCAGGTGAAAGTAGGTGTTTGATGCTTATGGCTGGGGCTCCGTGGCGGGGTCGCTGGCTCCTTTGGGCCACTTAGGTGGAGAGACAAAATGTGGGAAGAATGTCGTATGGGACCCGCGAGAAGTTAGCCAATGTTGTGATGCATTCGGTTATGATATGACCCGCATGCGTGGAGGTACTGAGATAACAGCACAACGAAATGCGCTTGGCCGATGCAAGGCTAAGCCAGGAGGATTAGGGTCGTTTTCGGTCCTTGATAGACGGGATGCACAAGGACAAGCATTGCACTCAATGGATCAGCGGAGGCTTGTTCGAATGCGGGCCACAGATGGGCTATTCCTTTATGAAAGATATTGTCATGGGTGATTCATGATCAGATTGCTAGTCGATAGCTGTTGGAGATGTAGATCATACTCTATGCCGTTTTAGAGCCCCTAATCCCCAATGCAATCTTTTGCCTTCACACCACTCAAGTCTAGCATTATTTGCATGCTTGCAACTGTCTCATGCATTTGATCATCGTGTTATAGCTCAATGCCACCTTTTCCTTATATCAAGGCCACTCCACATTCTCTCAAATTTTTGGTTTCACTTCTTCCACTTTTGTGGCCCCAAACACGTGAGTGACCTGATGCTTGAAGGTTTTGTTGTTGTTGGTTAAAGATGCCAATGATTTGTAGAATGTCAAATGCAACATATATATGATGACAATGATGATGTTGAGGACTACAAGACAAAGAGAAATTGTTTTGATCTCACTGTAAACACTTAAACAGTTCATGTTTTTAAAAAACAAATGGGCCTTTGGAACAATGGCTCAACCATAACAATACCTTTACCTAGCCTACTAAGCCTCCGAATGAATTGAGGTTCAAGTAGAACCCAAAGTCTCTTCACAGCCTCCAAAGATTGTTGATCCTCAGGACTTAATGTTGCAACATAGCTAGATCCCAAAAAAATGGCCTAGAAGTGGGATAGGCCAAGAATTTGAAGCCTTTAAAACAGGTGCAAGAAATATTAAAGCTTGAGATGCAAAATATTGCCAAATTTCTGCCACTACATCATGTGAAAGAGCATCCACAACATGAACAAGCTACAAAAGAGCAGATCAATTAGTGAGAATGCTACAAATATACTAAAAAACAAAAGCAAATCAGCATGTGTTGATCAAAGGTAAAATGAGTTACATAAGCCATTTTAGATAATACATCAAAGGAGTCAAAAGGACATTGAAAATAGCAATGCATGTGTGCGAGAACCATCAACCATGAATACCTTTGTTAGCAGCAGTTCTTAAAGTTAGCTAGCATTGGGAGAAAACATCAAAGCCAAACTTGCTTGGTAGCCAGGTTAATAGACAGCTGGACCAATCTTCCTTTGTCTCTAGAATTATTCGTTTTTAAGGTCACCAAGGATTGAAAAGTTTGAAAGCCAGTTATGAGATTCTCGACCCTGGTTACATCAAGCCGTTCTTTCCTCACATAGACAAAGTACTTCAATGATGCTCTGGTCCTTGGACTATTAGGAACTACAAGCAATCAGCTCAAAAACACGGACTCACCCCATTACAAGCACTATGGCTTTGTTATCTAAGGCTCCAAGCCAACGAGAGGCTTTCGTTGTGGGAAGGCTCTGCTAGGGAAAGGCATAACGAGAACCCAACCAGGGATGCTACGTGAGCACGAGCCCTTGGTGTATTATCTCCAGCAGGAGGCTGCTCGCACAGAGAACTCAGAAGACACAGGTTTTGAGCAGGGCGTCGCGGATGCGCTCGGGCCGTTCAGTCAAGCACAGCAAGGTGCTGCGCTGGTCGCCAACTGACCCAACAGGGGGGACTTGATTTGCTTCAGAGACCTGCCCTGCGAGGCTGTATATCGAGCGCACAGCAGGTGGCTGTGCTGCCAGTGATTAGTCCACACAGGAGGTTGCATGCCTTACAGTTGCAGCAGGTCAGAGGGGCAGCAAGGGGCTGTCCCCTGTTTTCAATAGTGCCCGTATTGGGGCTGTGGCGCAGGATCTACTTTGCGAATACAGCAAGGCGCATTAGGTCGAGTTCTCACAGAAAGCTCCAAGAGCTCGGGCAGGTTGCGTATTGCTCGTCGCAAGCTGACCCAACAAGGCGGCCACGTGTTGTTGATCATTGCACAGCCAGCGAGGCTTTTTCTCACACAGGAGGTTGCATGCCAGTTGGAACTGTTGACAGGGCAAGTGACACAGAATATAGAAAGGGGCTGAGCCTCTGTGACTTGCTCCGTCACATGCCAAACGTAACCGCCAACGGAGAAAACAGTCAGCTCAAACAGTGGTGCTCCTAATGCAACAGAAGCAAATGGAGCAACACTAGCCCACAGTAGACAGGACCATCTCAAAAAAGCAGGGGATGAAATGATGTCACCGCAACCGTCTCGAGTACATCACTTCCAAGCAGAACAGAAACCAACCGCCAGGAGCGGGAAAAGAACGCTAGCCCAAGAAATGTTTTCGAGTGCGACGCTCGCAAGCAAGAAGAAACCAGAACCGACATTCAAAACCAAGACCAGCATAGCGCAATCAAATCAATTATTGTCATACATAAGCATACAAGAAACCGTCGACAAGGCAGAGAAACAAACCTCCATAGAAGTCCATGCTCTCACCATCACTGGGCGAGGCATTGCTTGCACTCCCTTCACCACCACCAGCAATGCCACCATCAGATGCCATGTTCATAAAAGATCCAGCTACTTTAAGGCACAACACACAAACCCTCAAAGTAATCCACGGCAGACACGCAGCAAATTTCAACTCCTCACGAGCGACAACAACTTCTTCGACAGCATTTGGCAGAAGAAAACATCCGTTTGCATATGGTGACTCGACTCAATTTAAATTTGGAATTGCAACATATCAAGACATAGAAATTGGATAGCAAAGAGAGAATCTTCCACCAAATAGTGATAGCTCAAAGCTTAAACATCAAAGCAAAGATTGTGACTTGCTGGCATATTTACAAAAGCAGGATAGAGAGAGAATCTTCCACTAGATACATAGCTCAAAAGCTCAACAGTAAAAAAAACTTGAGACTTGCTGCTACATCTACCAAAGCACGACACAACATAATAACAACCAGTTGAGACAAGGGCTTGATATTACACTGCATTTTTCTGGCTTTTTATACGCCCCGCCCGGAGCAGCACGAGAAAAGAAGTTGCAGGTTGGGTCAAATGAAACTTTAGGAAACCTAATGGCACGTGGCAGCAATCCAACAACAACATCAAACGGCCTGAAGTTTGCAACAAGTTTGCACCTAAAACCCTATGGCCTTCTGCGGGCCAAAAACTTCCATTCGAAAGATGCCATAAAAAAAACTTGCACCTTTTCTACCAAATAACAACTCATGGTGCAAGTACAAAGGACACTTTCAAACACAATAAATGTACACCTCTTTATCACAATATCAATTCAATGTCGTTAGGACAAGTGAACCTTGAGATCTCTGTATAATAATAAGTGGTCACTATCAAACACAATAAATGTACACCTCTTTACCACAATATCAATTCAATGTCGTTATCTCTGTATAATAACAAGTGGTCACTATTAAAACCAGGCGGTGAGATTTTTATTTTTATTTTGGGGGTTGGGGGGGGGGGGGGGGGGGGGGGGGGTTGGTTTTGCTCACAATTTTGAACCATTTGTTTTAAGAAGAATCTACTTGGATGTTGGTGGGGGGTTCAAGTGGAAAAGGAAAGTGAAAATTCAAACGGCAAGATGAAGATATTTTCTTCTTCATAGTGCAAGGCGGCAAGGGTCTTTGTGAGCACCAGGTAGGGCATGATTATGTCGGGAAGGAATTGTGTGTGTGTGTGTGTGTGTGTGTGTGTGTGTGTGTGTGTGTGTGTGTGTGTGGGGTTGTGAACAGATATGCAAAGTTGGTGTATGTAGTAGCCAGCTCATGGCATCAAATTGCCTCAAATCAACTATCTTCTCTGCTGAATTTGCATCCTAGCTCGACCACGAGGAGCTACGTGACGAACTCAAATGCGCAACGAGGCAAAGTTGAGGCGTGATCACAAATTTCCAATGAGGTTAAGCCGAGACAAGAGATTAAAAGGGGTTTGCAGGCGGCAGATCTCTCTCTGAAAGGGATTTAAAAAGCTTTTACGTCATCAAACTGTCAGTAATCTTTCTTAGGAAAACAAACAAATAGTGTCAATTGGAGGTTTGCAAGAGAAAAATCAATCTCTCTCTCTCTCTCTCTCTCTCTCTCTCTCTCTCTCTCTCTCTCTCTCATTCCCTATGTGGTGTGTGATCTCCTGCAGCCATTAGGAAATTTCAGAGGTCATTTGGAGGGCCATATGAAGAGAGAGAAAAATAGAGCGCGTCCAATGAGCACGAAGGCTACGTTACATAGGAAAGTACGTGGAAAGACTCAAAAAATAAGAAAATAGCATAAAACTTTCACAATCTAGGATTGTAGCATCGTAATTTCCTTCCTTTTACCGAGCTTTTAGGTGCTTGCATGTGGTCCCACTTCTGATATTCTCTTATGGTCATTAACGTACTGGAGGGTGACCATGAAGCCCGCACAAGATATTGGAATTCTAAAACACTTTCCCTCCACTAGAATGCTTTCAAAGTGAATCTCCCTCCACTAAAGCTTTTCTCTGAGAGCTATGGCTTCCACATCTTCTCGCCCAAGAAGCTCCAGGTGTTTACTGTCTCTCACACCAACAGCTGCACTTTGCCTAGAAGGCCAAGTAGTAGCATATCCTCAATTACAATATCAACTTCAATAAGTACAGAGAACCAATGGGTTGGACAAAGGATAAACAAAGGTTCATGGGTCCTCATGCAACCAAGAAGACCCAAGAGGTCTAGTGGTATCAACGTTTACCGCTCAGCATGGAAGGCCAGAGTGTTGGATTTCAAAGTTGAAATCGGCAAAAGATCTGTAAAGGAAGTTCTTGTTCAGCATGTGTTTACTCATCCAGAGGTGATAGCAAACGGTGGAAATGTATCAGATATACATCAACCACGTTGCCATTGTAAGTACTCTTGACATGTGAACTTACTGATACTCTCATTATAACTTTTCTTATATATTTTGCAATGTTTCTCCCGCTTCTTATGAGCAATGTCTCCATTCTTCACAGCTCAATTACATTAGATTTGTCATTTTTACTTATTGATACTCTTAGTTTAACTCTTCTTATATATATTACAGATGTTTATCCCTCTTCTTATGAGCAATGGGAGCCTGTGGAGTGCATAATAGGCCTCTTCCATGTTGTTCATGCCCACATTGGTTCTCTACAGTATTCAGGGAGGAGCAACAAAAGCCTGGCTGATGAGGGAATATTTTTTTATGACCACTTCTACCAACTCAGCTCAGGGAATAAGAATGGCATGTTGGTGAAAGTGCCTCTACCAACCGATTGGAACACTGTGGACTGGCCAGTTCCCGATGAAACAATGGTGGAGGCAATGCGAAGTAAGCTCTACAAGGATATACAGAGGTCTCTACGTAGCTCTATTCCCACCAAACTGGTTAGAATTGCAAACTTTTGTCCTGTTACACTCTTCATAGAGTTGTTTCATAGCTACAACATCCGTGTTACGAAAACTATGTTCATGTGCAAGTCATTTCAGCAGTCATCCTGTGACAAACTTCTTGACAGAGGATGGTATGTAAAGGAAGAGATTGGTTTACGGTGCGAGGTCGCGCTTGATACTTTAGTTGTCAAGTACATGATTGCAAGCCAATCACTGTTACTCTCGTTTTGGTATATGCGATCATAAATGCTCAATGGTAAGTACATTCCTATGGACCAGGTTTCTGCAAGTTTGGAAGATAATCTTGTTGTGGATGTGGAAGTGATTGATAAAGAGCATGGCCTACTGTTGGTGGTTACAATAAGGGAGCTATACAGTCTTCAGCATTTGCGGCATGACATAATTGAAGAGTCAATGGACAGGGACCTATCAGATTTTTCCTTTTTCCTAGCTGGCCGTAAGGTGATGCGGCGAAGGGAAAAAGATATTTTGTGCAAAGAGTTGGATGGTCGGGTTGAAGTAGTGTCAATGTAACATATATAATTGTAAACCCAAGTGTATACAAATGACTTTCAATACATGAAGTTTATTGAGCTCATTTGTCAATTGTGCCCTGTGAAAAAGTGTGCTTGAAATACATTTCTTTACCATGTCAAATCTCTCTCTCTCTCTCTCTCTCTCTCTCTCTCTCTCTCTCTCTCTCTCTCTCTCTCTCAATGTTAGACATGATAGAAGAGTCATCTTAATTCATTAGAAAGTACAAACTCGTCCGTGAACAATGGACTGAGATACAATATCTGTAAGTATGGAATCAGAATGTCTTCAAGGTAAAAATCGAAGGAATGCCCCTCGAAAGAAGGTGGTGAGATAGTTGTTCCCGGCGGATTTAGTTCTCCCTTTTCAGGAGTATCATCAATCAGTAGTGTATTAGCTGCATCAAAGGGTACACCGATTTGGCTAAACGGTTTGTACAAAAGAGGTAAGTGTGGTTTTTTAGGGTGGTAGTGGCCCTCAACGGTAACGCATTTTCTTTTATCATACAAAAAGGAAAAATCTGACGTGTGAGCGCCGCATACACTGCAAACTATTGTAACTAGTGGCGACAAGTTTTGCCTTTGCATTGAAGACCATATGGCAACTCTGAAGCGCGGAACAGCTCACAGGATCTCTCTCTCTCTCTCTCTCTCTCTCTCTCTCTCTCTCTCTCTCTCTCTCTCTCTCTCTCTCTCTCTCTCTCTCTCTCTCTCTCTCTCTCTCTCTCTCTCAGACGCACACACACACACACACTCGCGCGCGTGTGTTCAACCACACAATATGTTCACTTATTCACTATCACGTCGTGCAGGGCACACTGACGTGAAAGGCTACCGGGAGATGGGAGGAGCCGGATGAAGCAGCTATGGATACGTGTCCGGGGGGAGGGGCGGGAATCCCTTCCCCCATTATCTATTAGTATAGATACCACGATGAAAAGTCATATGTGTATGCACACATGAGCTCCATGCAAACTGCTATGCATCTAATACGTGTGTGTGTGTGTGTGTGTGTGTGTGTGTGTGTGTGTGTGTGTGTGTGTGTGTGTGTGTGTGTGAGAGAGAGAGAGAGAGAGAGAGGGTTTTGGGGGGAGGGGGGACACGAAGGGAGCATAAAAGTTTTGAATATGATGCCAAACTAAGGTATCTCAAGGGCTGGTACAAAGTCGTGGCAGACGCTCTAAGTCGAATGCCAGAGATCAATTCTCTCTTGTTCACGGAACTTCGTAGTGAATTTTTAGATTCTCTCAAAGGCAAATATGAGCATGATGAAGCATATTCCAAAGTGTGGAGCCATGTTCAAAAGAGGGATCCTTATCACTCCAAGGATGGTAGTGTACAGTGAACCTCCACACCTAATTCTCCTTTATCAAGTGATGAACTACAGCGATGGAAGCATTTCACCATCTACAATGGGTACCTACTCCATAAGGGGAGAGTTTGTGTACCTACTCCATAAGGGGAGAGTTTGTGTACCGATGGACACAGACATTCGGCGCCAAATGCTTTATGAATGTCATGATAGTCCAAGTGTAGAGCACCCGAGGATTAGAAAAACTTATGCTCTCGTACAACAACAATTTTACTGGCCAGGTATACATGGCTTTGTTCAAGCTTATGTCTTGCATTGCCAAAAATGTCAAGTTAACAAAGCAGAGCGCCTGAAAGCAGGAGGACTCTTACATCCTTTGGAGATTCCAATGGAAAATGGAAAAGCATCTCTATGGATTTTAATGTAGGTTTATCAACCACTGTACGAGGTCATGACTCAGTATGGGTGGTCGTAGACAGGTTGACTAAACTACGTAAGTTTATTCCAACCAAATCAAAGGTTAAGACACCAGAACTAGCCAAGTTATTTGTGGACAATCTATACAAATTGTATGGTTTTCCAAGTAACATTGTTAGTGACCGTGATCCCAAGTTTAAGAGCCACTTTTGAAGAGCTCTATTTAAACGATTGGATACACAACTAAACCTCAGTACAACTGATCATCCAAAAACGGATGGTCAGGCGGAACGGATTAACCAGGTGCTAGAGGATATGCTAAGAGCATACGTCAGCAAAAAACAGTCAGACTAGGAAGAATACTTACCTATTCTCGAGTTTGCCTACAACAGTGCTAAGCATGTCACAATAGGTTTTAGTCCTTTCATGTTCATGTACGGGTTTCAACCTAGGTCACCAGTTACTGTGGAGTTGGAAACCAAAAAACTCCAGTAGGTTAAGGATTTTCTCCAAGACCACATGGATATGCTGAAACTTGCTCGTCAGAACGTTTGGCAAGCACAGGATCGGTATAAGAAGTACGCTGATGAGAAACGTCGGCAAGTTACCTTCGAAGAAGGGGAGGAAGTATTTTTACTTGTACCAGAACATTCAGAAAGTCTGAAAACTGGGCCGACACCTAAATTATCTCCCTGATATTGTGGGCCTTTCAAAATACTCAAGCGAGTAGGTGATCGTGCCTACAAATTATTACTACCTTCACATTCTCGCATTCATCCGGTGTTTCATGTAAGCCGTTTGCATAAGCGGTTACATGGGCCGACAATGTCATTGACCAATAGGTTTTGGTTGATTTCCTTGAACCTCCTACCTTACCGCATGAACCTGAACGTGTTCTTGATTATCATGAGTTGCATACACGTCATCACGTACGTCAACAAGCCTTAATCAAGTGGAAAGACCGACCTGAAGAAGGTGCCACTTGGGAAAGCATTAGTGTTCTTAAGAAGAAGTTCCCCACTTTTGTTTTCGAGGACGAAAACTCTTCTTAAGGGGGGAGTAATGTCAGGACATCGGCAAGTCCGGACTAGACAAGGGCAGGACCGGGCTAGGCGGTGTGGAAAGGGGAGTCCAACTAGGGCAAAGGGCCAGGGGCTTTGCTATATAATGAATGGTTGGGTGGTGGACTCTCGGGCTCTAGCTTCCCTTGTCTTACACACACACACACACACACACACACACACACACACACAGAAGCCTTGAAAGCATCAACACTATCCGATGAAGGGTGACTATTTTGTCTCTTGAAGTCGATTTGAAGAGTGGCCCTACTTTTCCTTTTGAAGGCCATAAAGAAACCCCCCTTTGCTTTCTACACAAATGCACACTAAGCCCTCAAAATTTGAAGGGTGGCTCTATTTTGATAGTTTATCATTTTATTTAGAGCCGAGAGACACACAAGTGAGCAATGGATTGAAAGTACAACCAAGACCCAACCAACCAGAGGGGGCCATGGAAAGCACCAAGACTATCACTCTTAAAAGTGATCCTCCTCCAGAGAAGAGCATGACATCAGCTAGACATGAAGCCACCCTAAAAAACATACCAGGGAGATGAACAAAAGTTATAGAGCCGCATATGGGGTGACCCCTGGCACTCCATCATCATAAAGATAGAGTGAAGTCACCCCATTAGCCAATTGACCCGGAGCAAGGGAAAATCACCCGAAACACGCGGCCATCATTAATTGGGTTGTTGAGGTGGGCCAAATCTTTTTTTTTTCCAAAACTCACAATTGTGAGTGAATTATATTAATCAACCCAAAAATTACAATGTCTTGTCATGCTTGTGATGAGCCATGACATCATCCAGGGAACATAATTACATCGGCAGCGATCCCAACCAACTTTCCCCCTTATCCTTGATACAAAAGGTCCATTATCATGTTCTTCAGCGATCTTTTAATTACCAATAGCCAAGATTTTCCCCCGTCCTAGGCATACCCTCTGCTGACAACAAGGCACAAGTAGTCCTAGACCAATCCTCCGAGTGTTGCTTGCGCCCGAGCGTCCAAATTAGCACTTCGCTTTCTTGTATAATTTCTATGAAGCTTGCCACCTCAAGACCTCCTTCAAACACACGGTGGTTCCTTGTCTGCCATACATTATGCAAGAAGAAGTACCTGACAATTTGAGTACTGATGAGGATGGTAGGACCACCTGAATTCTTCCCTCCAAGGAATAGATCAGTCTTGTAAAAACCAACTTTCCATGTTCGTTGGACCCATTTACATATTTTCCCTGCGAGGCCTTTGATAGTTGGGCAATCCATGAAGAGGTGGGCCAGATCTTCACTAGCCAACCTGCACCCAAGTATCGATCTGACCCCATCCTTCTTTCTTCTTCACCCCCGTCGGTAGAGCACCCCTAATTACCTTCCATAAAAATACCCTCACGTGCTGCGGAACCTTTGGCTTCCAGATGTTCTCCATTACTTGCTCCCACCTTTCCTCCAGCCATTGTTTTTTCCATATCTTGTTGAGGGGGCTAGACCAATTCTTCTTTTGCATCATTGTATGGTAAATGTATTTCGGATGGGGTTTTCGCTTCCGGGCCATTTCCAGGCATCCAGTCAAACTCCGAATCATAGATAGGCATCACTATATTGTCAAGCTCTTTCCTCACTTTGTGGACCAGCAAGACCTTTAAGCTATTTAGTTGGAACTAGGTAACCAGGAGATCAATGGTCTTCCAACTCTTGTTGTCACTATCCCAGAAGTGCCCCAGTCGATTCAGACCCTTATTATTCAGCTTTCTGGCTCTCTCTATCCAATAGGGAATTTGTGGTGGATCTACAAGTTTGGAAAGCCAGGGGGACCAATGCAAAATGGAGTTCTTGAAGTATCTTTAAGACTCCTGCTGCTCTGTTGCATTTTCTTACCAATTCTCCTGAGCTGCCCCCCAATCTTAGGGTAGTCCACGTCGGGGCTAACAGCTTGTCATGAACCTCCACCCCTCTCCATTTTCCACCTTTCGAACCAAGTTGAGCTGCTTCTATCATATCTTTGATCATGATAGCCCAAACTTGATCCTGTTTAGCCAAGGAAACAACAAATTTGGTGCAATAAGCTTCTGCATGGGGCACATGGTTCAGAATTCCCAGGCCTCCTTGATTCACCGGCCGAGCAACTGATTCCCAACGGGCCCATTGCCATGGCCTGGAGGATTTTCTGTTGTTTTTTCATAAAAACCTTTTCACTGGTTTTAAGAACTCTTTCCAGTGACACTTAGCCATCTTGAGAAGCGGGCTAGTGAAGGCAATATAAGGAAGCATAAAGGCATTTATCACTTTTATCCGACTTGGGAATGGGAGAAGAGCATACTCCCACCTACTCATTTTTGTTTTGATTTTTTCTAGCACCCAGTGAAATCTTTGCTTGTGAATTACGTCCACCCCCAAGGGGGCTCCCAGATGTCTGAAGATATTCCCTTTTGTGACAATCTCTCCCGACAAGTCAAAAGGGTCAAATGAGTCATTTTCCGATAGGGAGATCAGCCTTGACTTCTCTATATTACATTGGGACCCCGAAGCTACTGAGAATATTTGTACAATCTCTAGAGCTTTCCTGATAACCTGGGGGCACGCCTTCAAGAAGAGGAGAGAATCGTCCTGCAAAAATTTTTGCTAGGAGTTGGTTGTTTCCTAGCAATTCCAGGCCGTGCAACTCCCCTCGTTCCGCACTAGTTTCGAGCTTCGTGATTAAAGGATGCGATCCTATGGCGAATAGCAAGGGGGCCAAAGGACATCCCTGCTTAATAGACCTTTTGACCTCAAAAGAGCCCACAATTCTATCGTTGAATAGGAGCTCTAACTTATTACTTGATTAAAAAAAATTCAATATAAATAAGCGGCACGCTAAAAACTCTTTTGATTTTTAGGTCAAAATTTGAAGAATTGATGGTATTTATACTAAAAGTAAAGCTCGGAATCTATCTAAGATTTTACAATTTAAGCTGGTTTAAAAATACAATAAACCCCAATTTTTGCGAGCATTGGTTTTGAATAGCTCCAAAATGAAAAGGCGCAATAGATGTAAAAAAGTTGGATGCTTAGTACATTCAGGATCACTCTCTTGCCACCCCGAGGACATGTTGTGCAAAGAGAAGAGGGGTGCACCTATTGAAAATATATTACATCCTCGTATGAGGCACCAACGAGAGAGAGAGAGAGAGAGAGAGAGAGAGAGAGAGAGAGATGAACCTTGAAAGCATCAACACTATTCGTCGATGAAGGGTGACTATTTTTTCTCTTGAAGGCGATTTAAAGAGTGGCTCCACTTTTCCTTTTGAAGGCCATAAAGAAACCCCCTTTTGCTTTCTACACAAATCCACACCGAGTCCTCAAAATTGGTGACTCTATTTTGATAGTTTATCAAGCTCAATACATCCATTGTCATTCTTTCACCACCCTGAGGACATTATGTAACACGAGGAGGGATGTACCTATCAAAAATTTGTTACATCCTTAAATGGGGCACTGACGAGAGAGAGAGAGAGAGAGAGAGAGAGAGAGTTTCCTTGACAACTTAGAAGCCAACCAAAAGCAATTACATATTGTTTCAAGAAAAAGGGAGTCTATTCTACAATAAGAAATGCTTCATCCACTTATACTATTTTTCATGATTGAAGCAATTTAATGAATAAGGACTTAATTAGAACTCTTTCGGATTTTAGGTTAAATTTGAAGAATTGTCGATATTTACACTAAAACTTGCAAAATTTACCGGTTTTCTTGAAGGCGAGCTTGAAACGTATCCTAGGTTTTACAATTTCAATTGGTTAAAAATACACTAAACTCCCAATTTTTGCGAACACGTGTCTCCAACAAACCCAAAATGGAAGGCATGAGAGGCACAAAAAACTTGGATGCTTAGTGCATCCACGATCACTCTCTCATCGCTACCTTGAGCACAATGTGTCCACAAAGAGGAGAGGTGCACCTCTCAAAACTCTATTACACACTTGTGTGCAACACTGGCATGAGAGAGAGAGAGAGAGAGTTTTCCCAACAACTTGGCAGTTCTCGAGCACAATGTATGCACAAAGAGGAGAGGTGCACTTGCCAAAAATTGATTACACACTTGTGTGCAACACTGGAATGAGAGAGAGAGAGAGAGAGAGAGAGAGAGAGAGAGAGATTCCCTAACAACCTGGCGGCCCTCCAAAAGCAATTACGTATTGTTTCAAAAAAGAAGGGAGTCAATTCTATGATAAGAAATTTTTCATCTACTTATAATATTTTTCCTAATTGAAGTGATTTAATAAATAAGGACACAAATAAAACTCTTCTATTTTTTTGATTAAAATATGAAGAGTTTTTGGTATTTAGGCTAAAACTTGCAAAATTTATCGATTTTCATAGAGACAAGCTTGGAATGTAGCCGAGTTTTTACAATTTTAGCCCGTTAAAAGTACACTAAACTTTGTTTCTTTTTTTTGCTAAGCCAGGGATTTAATAATCACATGATCACATGAACTTTTTTCTGAGTACCATGTGTTATTATCATATTCACATAATTACACTTTACGTGATCACATTTAAGCCGATGAATGGTGACCTGATAACCCCACCAAAAGCCGGTTGGGCTATTATTTTTTCGTGGTTGGCCCATTGGGATATGGCAAAATTCCACCAATGGGTCTGCAAAGATATAGAAAAAGCCCGGCGGAATTACCGGTTTGGGCATTTTTGCAAGTTGATAAGAAGTTTATATGAATATTTAACGTGTTCATGTGTTTTAAAAAGGGTGTCACTCAATGTTATTAACATGCTTGCGTGTTTGTGATCATGTTATTGAAATCCATGTTGCTAACATGGGTCTCCAATAGACCCAACATGGAAAGGCATGAGAGAGGCTCTGAAAAGCTAGATGCTAAGTACATCCACGGTCACTCTCTCACCACCTTGAGTGCAAGATATGCACAAAGAGGAGAGGTGCACATATAAAAAATTTGTTACACCCTCGCGTGGCACACAAATGAGAGAGAGAGAGAGAGAGAGAGAGAGAGAGAGAGAGAGAGAAGTTGCAACTCTTATGGGCCTCCATTTGACCATCAGAAGAGAAAGATTGATGGAGGGAGATAAAGAGGGTTACCAGGGGGTTGAACGCCAGTATGCGTGTTTGTGTGTGTGTGTGTGTGTGTGAGAGAGAGAGAGAGAGAAAGAGAGTAGTTTCTCCTTACGGGCTTGAATTTTTCCATGGGGAGAGAAAGATTGATGGAGGAAGATAGAGAGGGTAATCAAGGGGTTGTGCATCAACAGGCATGTGTGTGTGCGTGTGTGTGTGTGTGTGTGTGTGTGTGTGTGTGTGTGTGTGTGTGTGTGTGAGAGAGAGAGAGAGAGAGAGAGAGAGAGAGAGAGAATAGGTTTAGCTCCTTACGGTGTGTGTGTGTGTGTGTGTGTGTGTGTGAGAGAGAGAGAGAGAGAGAATAGGTTTAGCTCCTTACGGGGTCGAATTTTTTCATACCGAGAGAAAGATTGATGGAAGGAGATAGATAGGGTAATCGATGGGTTGTGCGCTAGCACACATGTGTGTGTGTGTGTGTGTGTGTGTGTGTGTGTGTGTGTGTGTGTGTGTGTGTGTGTGTGAGAGAGAGAGAGAGAGAGAGAGTAATCGAGGGGTTGTGCGCTAGCACAGACGTGTGTGTGTGTGTGTGTGTGTGTGTGTGTGTGTGTGTGTGTGTGTGTGTGTGTGTGTGTGTGAGAGAGAGAGAGAGAGAGAGAGAAGTTTTAATATCATACGAACATATCAAGGGACCTGAAGTCTTAAACTTGACAAGTCTTTAATTAATTTAAGAGCTTCTTTTTAAGAGGAAATTGTGATAACCAATCCATCAAACTCAATGGTTATTATAGTTTTCTCTTTCTATTCACCTAGAGAGATCTCAAAGATCTACTCAACAAGTCTCGACCTCAAAACTTCGTGCACATGTGTGTGTGTGTGTGTGTGTGTGTGTGTGTATGAGAGAGAGAGAGAGAGAGAGAGAGAGAGTGTGAGTGTGAGTGTGTGAGAGAGAGAGAGAAAGAGAGAGAGAGAGAGAGAGAGAGAGAGAGAATTTTTATTGATCCAAATAGATATTCAAAATTTAATTGACAAATCTTGATCTCAAGATCTGATATGTGTGTGTGTGTGTGTGTGTGTGTGTGTGTGTGTGTGTGTGTGTGTGTGTGTGTGTGAGAGAGAGAGAGAGAGAGAGAGAGAGAGAGAGAATTCTCATCTTCTTGGAGTGATTACAAGGACTATAGTCCACTCTCTCTACTTGTGTGCATATAGACACTCGCACACACCTGTGTGTGTGTGTGTGTGTGTGTGTGTATGACGCAATGGCCATCCTTTTCTTGGCTATAGCAATGTGTGGGTCACACATCAGTCGTGATTGAAAAGGCATAATCATGAGGAATTAGATTCTGAGGTCTATTATTGAGACATTGATTAACAAAAAAGGCTCAAGAGTACCTTTAAGATGGCGGTCACACGAATCATAGTTATCATAAACGTTTACAAATAACTATGCCTCAGTCATGGCCACGTGAGGCATCACATAGAGATTAGTAGAACTATGCAAAAAAAAGGTCTACAACTATGTTGATTTTGGCATAGTTTGCACAACCATGCGGGGAACAATCTTTAATGAGCCTTCAACATTGGCAAGATTGTTGCCTATAAACAAAGCAAAGGCAACATGTAAGATGCAGGCAATGTGGATGTGCTCTAAACTTGGGCCATAGCCAATGCATGCTCTCCCTCTCTCCAGATTGTTCGTCTAGCTTTGAAGTGAAGTTTGGACCTTTAGCTCCCATTTTTAAAATAGATCGCCCAAATTGTGTGTGTGTGGCCAGAACGAATGTTGTTGAAGCGCATAGTTGCACCTAAAGAAAAGGTGCTAGATGGGCAACCATAGTCTGTAGCTAAGAGCCACGCCACATGGCGAGCTGGTTGGCAGCTTGTGTGCAATAAGTTGCAAACCATGCAAGTTTTCAGTGAGCACATCAACAAAGTAGTTGCACACACGTTGTGAACAGGTTGTGAGGGTGCTCTTGCCCATAAGGGTGGAGTGAGGATACAACCACGAAACACAACAAGTGCCGACAAGGAAAAGGCGCTTCTTCATTCTTCATTTGGGAAAAATAGAACACGGCAAAGAGATCTCAGCGCCTTGGAATCTTCATCTATACTAATAGATAAAAGGGGAGGGGATTCCGGCCCTCCCCTTGGCCACGTGTCGTGAGCAGCTTCAACCGGCAAGCTCCGGAGGTGTGCGCACTGCAACCTGTCGCTGAGAGAGAGAGAGAACCGGGCCGCTGAGAGAGAGAGAGAGAGAGAGAGAGAGAGAGAGAGAGAGAGAGAGGCGGCGAAGCCGCCAGCCACACTAGTATGAATAGAACGCCTCGAGTTGCATGTTCAAAATCACGTCCACGTGAATTGGCTCGAAGTCAAATAAGGTAAGTGAAATGTCCCGGGCTTAGCTCATTTTAAGCGTTGAACTTTTTGGCAGGAGAGGGCCAAATAAATGGAGGGCGAACAACATCAGCGGCTCCTTATCTGCCCCGATGGAAGCTTCTGCTGCTGAAATTCCCGCTGAGCACCGAGAGTGGGTGGAGAGGCTGAGACAAGGTGGCCAAACCCCTCTGTCTCTCCACTCTGCCCCAAACAGCTGGGCCTGCCCGCCCTCTCCGTCCGCAGCGCAGATTACCTCACATCCAAGGCCAAGATCCCAGCTTCCGACTACCTCCTGCAACCGCTCGCCTTCGACTTCCTCCAGGGCCCCTCTCCGATCACCCACATCATGAATCACCCGCACTCGCGTGTCCGCACCGCACTCGAGGCCGCTGTCGCTCTCCGCTGCGACGGCAAATC
The DNA here is from genome assembly GCF_014529385.1 of Adiantum capillus-veneris. NCBI lineage: Eukaryota > Viridiplantae > Streptophyta > Polypodiopsida > Polypodiales > Pteridaceae > Adiantum > Adiantum capillus-veneris. The sequence goes on along the minus strand of NC_140959.1, from coordinate 116,027,889 downwards.
CCCCCAGCACCAGCCGTTTGTCTGGGCTTTCAACTTCCAGGTGGGCAACAAGACTCACCATAGCCTGGTTTTCTACTTTGTAAGCTTCACCAGCCCTCCCCAGGGCTCCCTTATGCAGAGATTCCTTGATGGGGATGACGCCTTCCACAATGCCCGCGTCAAGATCTTGACTCGCTCATCATGGGGGATATGGGCTTTGTGCTGGAGGGCATCCATCCAAGTGAGCTTCTGGAGAGGATTTTGGGGGCAATGAGGCTTGTCAAGCTCAAGCCCTCCTGTGCAACTCATGTGGACTATAGGAATTAATGCTCCTCCCATATGAACACCTAATGGGAGACACCATTGATCTTATGAAGTGATATCACTACTATCTTCCCCCATACTATCCAACCATTTATGAGTCGCTTGCACCACCTCCTCTCAATATTTGTCAAGTTTTTTATAAGATCTTTGCTCGTTTATATAGAATTCTCCCATTATAATCTCAATATCTGTCTAGTTTTTTAAAAAGATCTTTTCGCTCATTCAATAGAGAATTCTCCCATTATAATCTTTAGTGATTCACACCAAGGGTATGTTCACATAGCCACAATGTGGTATGCGTTCTGCAAGAACCTATTCTGGCTTGCATCGATTATATATCTCATATTTCTTTGGTGGATCTTTCCTATAGATCACAAGTAGTCACCATCCATTATCTCTATTTCTCCACTCTCATGTCCTACCACTAGCATACCACTCTCATGCCCTTGTTTTTGTCTTGTATTAAATGCCCAATTGTACTTCATTTGCATCCTCCAATCTCTCTTTCACGTAAGATACAAGATCGGGTCCGATCGTTGCTCGGGGTGCAGAATAGCTAGTGAAGACCTAGCCCACCTTTTCATGGGATGCCAGGCAATTAGTGGCATGGCTGGGAAAATATGCAAGTGGATTCAAAGGACATGGCAAATTAAGTTCTTCAAGACAGATCTGTTCTTTGGTAGTAAAACAAGTTGGGAAGTCTTGCTCTTCTTGTCTGCACTCAAATAATTAGGTAGTACTTCTTTCACCATATTTGGCAAGCAAGGAACCACCGCGTGTTTGAGGGGGATTTGGCTGTGGCAAGCTTTTGTGGAATCATACAAGAGAGCAGAGCGACGATCCACAAGATCGGAGGCAAACAAGCCTCAGAGGACTGGTCTAGAACACTATATGTCATAATGACATCTTGTAATAAGTAAAGCCTAGGAGTGGTTTTTCTGTCAAGCAGAAAACTTATAATCCTTTGACCCTCAAGGTTCGATCTGAGCTCGAGGGTGGTGTATATTTCTGATGTTCTTAATACTATTTGTGAGTTTTGCAAAAAAAAAAAACCAAAAAAAATCACATCTATCAATTGAACTTGCCTTCACAAAATCAATACTTTGTGGCCTAGTTTGTACAATAGCTTCAAGTTTGGCAGCATATCAACAAAGAAACGGCTTCAAAGGTTCTTGATGTAACTTCTTGATGTTCGAGCACTTCACACGCCCCTAAATCCCTTTGGACATTAAATAATATTGTATTTTCCACTTATGTAAGTCAATGATTTAATGATTTTACGAATATGCTATTCCATTGTTTTTAGGTTGTTATTTGTTATTGACCAAAGACACAAAATCCATTCACATTAGAAGATGGATTTTGTCGTTTTGGAAATAGACTATATGTCACTCAAGCTCTACAATTAAGCAATGCAAGAGTCACATGCATTATGGAATTGTAGCCACCACTCATGCTATGGAGACATGGTTTTATTGGCCAATGGACACCAACCCTCTTTAATTTCAAGAGTTGTTAAAACGTCCTACGTTGTTAAAACGTCCTACGTTGTTAAAACGTCTCTTTCCTTTCTTTACTTGTGGGTTTGTTGGTCTGCAGAAGACCATAGTGAGATGGATGGATTTTGGGTGCAAATTGTGGACCGTGGATGTAAGTCGATCAAATGGAGGACACATACAATTGCTTGTTTTTTAATTCTTTTTTTAGGTTTTTGTGAAAGGTGTTGACATTTGTGTATCTCTTTTTTTAAAGAGGACCATTGAAAATAGGGTCACGCTCCTCTTTCACTTTTTTTTGTTATTTTAGTTTGTAAAAAAATGATTTTATTTAAGAGCATGGGCTTCATTTCATTAAAAAATTTATTTTATCTTTGTTTAGAACAAAGCATCAGTAGTACATTCATAGAATGTTGATGCTATGATGTGAAACAATGTAATATTTTGATTTGTAAAAAAATCTTTTCATTTAAGACCTCTTAAAAAGACATGATGTGAAATAATGTAATATTTTGATTTGTAAAAGAATCGTTTCATTTAAGACCTCCTAAAATGATATTTCATGAAAATATTTTTTTATTTTTATTCTTATTGAATCTATTTTTTCTTAAGAATTTTTTTAATTATTATCTATGCTTATTAGATCTACTTTTTAGTTTGTAATGGGGTCTCTTTATTTTTATTGTTTTTTAACTTTTTTTACTTTATTTTATCTTAAAATGTCAAAGTGATCTTTTCACCTTGTTTAAGTAGATCCATCTTAAGAGACAAGGCATCTCTACTACTTTTTTATAGAGTTTGGAACAAATAAGTGTCATCTTAAGGATGATTCAATTTTTTTCAATTTGAAGGCCATAAAAAAAACTCCCCTTTTCTTTCAACATTTACACAAACTTTAACCTCACTATTTGTTGACCATTTCACCTCTATGTAGATGTGTGTGCATCTATGTGGGGGGACGTGGACAAAGGGAAAGTGCATTTCTCATATCCATAATCCGTTGTCGAAGGCAGTGGTGGGGGCCATACAGATCGATAGGGCCAGTTTGGAACCACTAGTTCCTAACATCTGTGTCACATTGGGACATGCAGACAACATTTATTCTCTTCCCAATCAATCAACGGATGTGCCGACAGAGTCACCGTCACACTGGGATGATTTCCATGTTTCCCCAACTTAGTTGGCCGCCTAGCTTAGCGACACACGTTTTCCAAAACTGTATCAGCCTCCCATGCCCACCCAACTTCAACCCCAACACTAATCCTGCCGTTTGATTGGACGCATAGCAACTTTTCTAATTTCTTGCACGCGCTCAGTGTGACAACATTTGTGCTAGCTATTGTAATCCAAACTCTTCTCATGCAAGGGCCTGTTGATCATGGTCATCCAACTCATGATGGACACGCGGCCCAGTGTGATAGGGGCCTAATTATGTGTGTATATAGACAATACAATTCTATATCAAAACAATACAATTGCACAACTGATTGAGACCTACTTTCAATAAATCTTCCCCCTCCCCCTTACCTTTAGCAGGCCATCGTGACTCCTCACCTTGTTTTTGTGGGTTTCTTTTTTTTTGGTTTGGGGGGGGGGGGGGGATGGGATGTTTATGTGGATACGAAGTGGGGACTCCACCTTTCCAAGTCACACAAGCATGTCGAGAGGGGATCAATGGTTGGGAGCATGAGAGCCATTTGAAGCAAACTTGTGTGTGACTTGGGTATTGCGGTGGCCAAGAAAAGCATGACCATTGAGTCACACACACATGCCCACCCATATTCATAGGTGTGTGTGAGTGTCTGTATGCACACAAGTGGAGAGGGACTAGGATAAATGTCCCATATTAAGGACATTGAGATCGGGCCGGCTCAATCAAAGGTTGTGCTCTGTCGTTCGAGGCATGGAGTAGCTCATTTGGGAGCTGAGGAGGTTGGCATCATGCAAAAGAAGCACGTCATCCTTCGATAGAGATCCTTTCAATTACGCAACACAATTTTGATAATTAGTTCAACAAAACAGAGAGCCTGAAGGCGGGCGTACTCCGGGGAAAAAGAAGTACAATTCGACAAGAGGGCTTGATCTTGCGATCCGATAGATTGTGAGTGATTGTATTATACAATCACCAATAGATATATCCCAATTCCCTCTTAAAATCAACTCTTAAATTAAAGACTTATGCATCTTGAGAGAACCATTTTGCTTAGACTTCTGTTCTCCCCTAGGGTAAAGGGGTCGATAATGGAATGACCCCCTGTAGAAAAACGGGAGGGACCGAAAATAAGTTAAATAAAAGGACCACTTTTACAACATCCAAAGCCGCTTGCAGGTGGGATGGTTTACGAGAATAAATGCGAAACTCGATTGGCTATGAGTGAGTTTAAGTCGGCGTGGCGTATGCGTCCATGAATAAGCCCGTGCCCGTCTTGCAACTGGACCCCATCATTTTTACGCGTTGTCGTGCTGTCGTACGTCTCAATGGAGAATTCCATGCAGAAGTCACATATTCAATGTTTTTATGAGTGCTCGGATTATGGTTGGGAGCATAGCATTTTCTCACAATGGCAAGCTTGCAATGGCCGTCATGTGGCATGGGAATGGTTTTTTATATCATAACTTGGAATCTGGAGTCATTAATGTCAGAAGTTTTTTGAGAAAATATTATGCTATGGGCTTTGACCTCAATTGACGGTATCACTCCTGCCGATGCAAGAGCGGTTGAAGCACTCATGAACGATTAGGTTGTGCTTGGCGAAGCTTTGGTCGATATTTGTGCTGAATAACGTGTGCTTAAAGAGATAAGCTAGATAAAGGCTATAGTGGTGTTTTGGAAACTAGACATCTACGGAGTCAAGGAGGCTACAAAGGTGATAGCAGTGCGCGTTGTACATTCAGCAATCTATGTCACTGATTCGTTAAAAGATACCAAGAACAAGCATTTTCTGGGGGAGGAGCTACGATTGAAGAACATAGGAAGAATGGTGCCAATCTTGAGGTGGATGTTCCAATAAAATATCTTACCTTTTTTCTTGAGGGTGATGAAGAACTTGCTCAGATTAAACAGGAGTATGGTGCTGGTAGAATGCTAAAGGGGGGGGGGGGGGGGGGGGGGGTGTTTAAACGACGTCTTATTGAAGTTCTTTCTGAGATGGTTGACCGGCATAAAAAAGCTCGTGCTGCTGTTACAGATGAGATGGTTGATGCCTTCATGGCAGTAAGGCCGTTGCCACAAATGTTCAGCTGAGAAAACTTGGACTGGTTTAAGAGCTCATCAATTTTTGCAACTCTGGCTCAATTTTTATGCCATTGACGGAAGTGTAATTACTTCCTCCACTTCTATTGTTCAATATTCAGTAGATGCGTCAGCCGGTTTATAAGCTTTTGTCCCGGCATAGGAGATCTTAGAGCCGGGTCGCACCCGGGGGAGCAGGGGGAAGACATTCGCCATTTGCAGAAACTCCGCAAAGTTGTGCAGAAAATCCAAACGCTCCTGCTAACCCCACTACCACTGTGGAAAAGGTAGGGATTAAGCGAAGATTAAGGGCCAGCTAGCTCCTCCGTCAACGTCGGAATTCGTGAGCCAATCACAGCGTAGCACTCGAGTTGGTCCCTCCCCTGCTGGTCTTTTCTGCATCGCAACGAAGTTGGGTGCGACCCTGCGCTTTCCACTCCCACCACTAACCTAGGAGCGACCCGGCTCTTAGAAGCAGGGTGGAGTAGGCGCTTAGTGTGAAATGGGCGCTTACACTATGAAGCTTTTAATAAAGCAAGGCTTTATTAATATCAAGGAGCATCTAAATAAAGGGATGCCGTCGTGAGCGTCAACGGCGACAGGGCACTGACGAGCCGCTTGAAGAGGAGGCCAAGCAAGCGGGATAAGCCTCTCTGAACTGGTGGACCAGGCTTTTGGGGGTGGCAGGAGCAGACAGGCCGAGTGAGTCTGGATTTCTTCGCCCCCTGGAGTTTACTTCACCTTGTTGAGGACATGATGAAACAAGTCAACCTGGCGGCGCTAAAGTGGAGGAGATTGGACCATGCCAATTGGCCATGACCGTCAACCGTGTCAACTTGCAATTGGTTCATAGCTATGCGGGAAGCTTCGAGGGAGTTGCAGGGCAGTTTACAAGCAATAAAGCAACAAGCAGCGCACTGTTTTAATTAGGGGGCGGAGCCACGATCAAAGAGAGCGCAGTTGGTTTGAGCATAAGGTGATGGGCATCTTCAGAGAGTTGCAAAGAGCAGTCAGCTGCTGAGGGCATAGACCGAGAACGAGTTGGAAGGAGTACATGCTTGGTCGCAAGGTGTATCCACTTAAGAGACCGAGGAGCCGGCATACGAGAGCGAGGAGTCCGTAGAGAATGAAGAGAGCAGTTGAGGGACAAGGCCGACAAGCATATCATATGCATCGTTATTTGTTTTTGTTTTTTTTAAGACTTTGAACAATTTCTAAACACGTTAAAAACAAATTTAAAAGAGAGCGAGTTGCTACAAGCCGATCATAAAGAAGGGAATACCTTGGCCAAGTTATGACGTTGGAGATGCAATTTTTTAGCAATTTCAGAGGTACGGTTGAGTTCAAAGAAGAAGTAAGTGCTATTGAAGGTGGTCAAGAAGAGCAAGGGAATTAGGGAACTAAAGCAAGTATGGCTTTGGTATCCGTGCTTCCGCTCAGGATCTTGGCAGATTTACGAGCAGATGATTGCCTATTGCAACGGTCAAGTTTTTTGTATTCAGATTTTGAGTTCAATAAGAAGCTCAGTTTCAGGTTTTTATAAGTGTCTTTTTTGCGCCATATTCTCTTGTGTTATGTATCTCTCTCTATCCGTTTCCCACAGCGAGCAGCCCGATGCTGTTCCGACTCAACTCGCGAACATAAAATCCCCCGACATCTTTGGTGAACCCGGCGCGAACAAGCCGGGGTGGAAAATTTTGGCAGAGAGGATGACGACGACGTCTCAAGTAGAAACGATGCAGTAGATGATGCAGCTATTTGATGCTTTCTAAATTCTTGCAGCAACAGTAACAGCAACAGCAGGTTACTTATGAGCAATTTGGTTTGGATCGAGAAGAGGATTTGCTCAGCCAAATGAAGCAGCGAAAGAAGCATTGGATAAAGTCTTTTCTAAAATAGGTATTTTGATGGCTGGTGCTGATATCACAGAGCAGGATGAAGATGCGACTAGTGATGCTTCCTTGTCAGAGTTGAGACAAGAGAATGCCATTATTGATGTCTTTTTATCTGATTGTGGTATGTATGAGCAACATATTATGGATGATTTCTCTACTACTAGTACCTATTCAGAGGAGGTGCAGGAAGAGTCTTAACAAAGTATTGATGGATCTTTGGCTACCGTCGAAATGTGTAAAGCGAAACAGGATGAAGAGATTCATGAAGATTGCTTGGATGATGTTCTTTATGTGCCTAACATTTTTGACATGATTGAAGTACAGGATACTGGACACAAAGTTTCTTCTTCTGTTATTTCTCATGAGCTACAAGAGGAAGCAACCCACAATTCTTTGACAGATGATGAGAGTATTCACTGCTTTACTGATCCAAAAGTCGATGCAAATTCACAAGTTACAGCTCTTTTTCATGGTTAGGCTAGAGTTCCAAGTAATGATGTCTCTGACACTGATGCAAGAGTTTTAGAGGTTCGTGATAAGTATGAAGCGAGGGGGTGAATCACTTTGGATAAGGAAAGGATGCACATGCTTCTTCAGTTTCTTCGACGAGGTACTAGCTATGGTTGGGTCCATATACTCTTTCTAATAATGCTTATGTCAGTGCTATTGTGGTTACCGGTAAAAGGTATGCAGTGTTCCTATATGCTTGCTGAGCAAAAGTTGTCAAATATTTACGAGAGCTGGGTATTGCATTATGATTCGAGGGAAGTTTTACTTTATTGTGAGGCTATGGATGTTATATGCTTGTTATGGTATTAGACCCAAGAGATTTTGAGGTCCTTAAGAAGCAGGTTGAATACAGTTGGATTCTTTTGGATGCACAATGTCGTTGGTTACTACTTGATCCAGGAGTAGCAAGCTTACACCAAGGTTATTTGATGTCAGTAGAGACCGATAGTGTATGTTCAGCATATGGTTTTTATGAAGCTCTAGCACTTGCATAATATCTTCTTAAGCCATTTGATCCAGGAGGACAAGGTTATGTACACCTTACTCTATGGCAGTGACCCATAAGCCAAGAGTATGTGTTGTTTATAGATTATGGAAGAAGATTTGCAAGTTTACAATAGTGCAACAAATTTATGGGTTTTTGGATGGTTACGCTTCATTGACAGGAAGTTTATGAGTTTTCCCTTCGATCCTGGAGGCTTATGATTGCCTGAAGTCAAAAATTTTAAGGTTATGGGTAGCATGCTTACAATGGACCACTATTTGCATGCCAACTGGTTTTGTACTTACAAATCTTGAAGATGGTTGGTACATACCGGAGGATGTGCAGGTTTAGAGGGGGTGGATCTTGTGCTGTCATATGTCTAAATGGAGAATTTCATGGAGGAGTCACATATTCAGTGTTTTTATGAGTGCTCGGATTATAGTTGGGAGTATAGCATTTTTGCACGATGGCAAGCTTGCAATGGCAGTCATGTGGCGTGGGAATGGTTTTTTATATCATAACTTGGAATCTGAAGTCCTCAATGTCAAAAGTTTCTGGAGTGAAGATTATGCAATGGGCTTTGACCTCACTGACGGTAGCACTCATGCCGATGCAAGAGCGGTTGAAGCACTCCTGAACGATTAGGTTGTGCTTGGTGAAGGTTTGGTCGATATTTGCGCTGAATAATGTGTGCTTAAAGAGCTAAGCTAGATCAAGGCTATGGTGGTGTTTTTCAAACTAGACATCCTACAAAGGTGATGGCAATGTGCATTGTACATTCTCCAATCTACGTCACTGATTCATTAAAAGATATCAAGAATAAGGTAAATAAGTATGCATTTTTTGGGGGAGGAGCTACAATTGAAGAACATAGGAAGAATGGTGTCAATCTTGAGGTGGATGTTTCAGTAAAAGATCTTACCTTTCTTCTTGAGGGTGATGAAGAACTTGCTCAGATTAAACAAGAGTATGGTGCTGGTAGAATGCTAACTCGGGAGGTTAAACGACATCTTATTGACGTTCTTTCTAGGATGGTTGACCGGCATAAAAAATCCCGTGCTGTTGTTAGAGATTAGGTGGTTGATGCCGTCATGGCAGTAAGGTCGTTGCCACAAATGTCCAGCTGAGAAAACTTGGATTGATTTAAGAGCTCATCAATTTTTGCAACTCTGGCTCAATTTTTATGCCATTGACGGAAAGTGTAATTACTTCCTCCACTTCTATTGTTCAATATTCAGTAGATGTGTCAGCCAGTTTAGCTTTTGTCCCGGCACAGGGAGTAGGGTGGAGTAGGGGCTTAGTGTGAAATGGCCGCTTACACTATGAAGCTTTTATCTTCTTAAGCCATTTGATCCCGAAGGACAAGGTTATGTACACCTTACTCTATGGCAGTGACCCATAAGCCAAGAGTATGTGTTGTTTATAGATTATGGAAGAAGATTTGCAAGTTTACAATAGTGCAACAAATTTATGGGTTTTTGGATGGTTACGCTTCATTGACAGGAAGTTTATGAGTTTTCCCTTCGATCCTGGAGGCTTATGATTGCCTGAAGTCAAAAATTTTAAGGTTATGGGTAGCATGCTTACAATGGACCACTATTTGCATGCCAACTGGTTTTGTACTTACAAATCTTGAAGATGGTTGGTACATACCGGAGGATGTGCAGGTTCAGAGGGGATGGATCTCGTGCTGTCATACGTCTAAATGGAGAATTTCATGCAGGAGTCACATATTCAGTGTTTTTATGAGTGCTCGGATTATGGTTGGGAGTATAGCATTTTTGCACGATGGCAAGCTTGCAATGGCAGTCATGTGGCGTGGGAATGGTTTTTTATATCATAACTTGGAATCTGAAGTCCTCAATGTCAAAAGTTTCTAGAGTGAAGATTATGCAATGGGCTTTGACCTCACTGACGGTAGCACTCATGCCGATGCAAGAGCGGTTGAAGCACTCCTGAACGATTAGGTTGTGCTTGGTGAAGGTTTGGTCGATATTTGCGCTGAATAATGTGTGCTTAAAGAGCTAAGCTAGATCAAGGCTATGGTGGTGTTTTTCAAACTAGACATCCTACAAAGGTGATGGCAATGTGCATTGTACATTCTCCAATCTACGTCACTGATTCATTAAAAGATATCAAGAATAAGGTAAATAAGTATGCATTTTTTGGGGGAGGAGCTACAATTGAAGAACATAGGAAGAATGGTGCCAATCTTGAGGTGGATGTTTCAGTAAAAGATCTTACCTTTCTTCTTGAGGGTGATGAAGAACTTGCTCAGATTAAACAAGAGTATGGTGCTGGTAGAATGCTAACTCGGGAGGTTAAACGACATCTTATTGACGTTCTTTCTAGGATGGTTGACCGGCATAAAAAATCCCGTGCTGTTGTTAGAGATTAGGTGGTTGATGCCGTCATGGCAGTAAGGTCGTTGCCACAAATGTCCAGCTGAGAAAACTTGGATTGATTTAAGAGCTCATCAATTTTTGCAACTCTGGCTCAATTTTTATGCCATTGACGGAAAGTGTAATTACTTCCTCCACTTCTATTGTTCAATATTCAGTAGATGTGTCAGCCAGTTTAGCTTTTGTCCCGGCACAGGGAGTAGGGTGGAGTAGGGGCTTAGTGTGAAATGGCCGCTTACACTATGAAGCTTTTAATAAAGCAAGGCTTTATTAATATCGAGGAGCAGCTAAACAAAGGGACACCATCGTGAGTAGGGGAGAAAAAGATAACAAAGTGGAGCGTCAACGGCAACACGGTGCTGTGACGAGCCACCTGAAGAGGAGGCCAAGCAAGCAGGATAAGCCTCGGTGAACTGCAATACAGCCGTGGACCAGGCTTTTGGGGGTGGCAGAAGCACCCGACGAGCAAGAGACAGGCCGGGTGAGTCTTGGCGGGAGTTGGTGGCCTACAATCAGAGGCCGAGGGGAGCGCAATCTCACTAGACAAGGGGTGTCCGAGAAGAGCTACAAGAGCTGCAGACAAGAGGCAGCACTTGTGCTGGTTTGGAAAAGCAAGGCCGATGTGGACTAGCTTGCAAATTAGCAGGCAAAGAGTTGACGACTGGAGAGTGGATTTCTTTGCCCCCTTGAGCTTTCTTCACCTTGTTGAGAAGACGATGATGAAAAAAGTCAACCCGGCGTTGAAGTGGAGGAGATCGGACCATGCCAATTGGTCATGACCGTCAACTGTGTCAGCTTGCAAGAACTTAGCTTCGGGGGGTGCACTATGTAATCATGTTAATGTATAACGTGAGTTCAAAAAGAGGGGTTTTTTAATGCAAAAATTTTAGGCAATTTAACAGAGATACATTAATATAAGGGGTTTTTATATTTAATTTTGAAAAAAAATCTTAAAATAAGGGGTTATTTTATTCATTCAGACATGTTAAAAGAGGGATTTTTTTAATATACACTTTCGTTATGACGACATCGATCGGGAAGCATTGCAGCGGCGGCAGTTTGCTTTCTCCCTCTCTCACTGCACTCTTTGGCCGCCATAGCCCGGCTCTTTTTCACACACCGTCGCCCTAAGGCCTTTGGTCTTGGGCAATTAAAGTTAATTAAGGGAGGCTGCCCACGGACCAATCCCCTCGTAGCATCGGCATCTCGATATGTCCTCATCTTCTCGGGCTGTCAGCAACTTAGCAACCTGTTGTACTGCAGAGATTAAGGACGCAGTAGTACTACGGAACTTCAAAGGTTTTAGGGGACTTACACCCCAGTTATTTGACAATTGTTTCACATATGAGGAGTCTTTCGCTCTCGTCAAGGCATGCCCAAGTGCGACGCAGAAAAATTGAAAGCCAGCCAGGGGCCTTGGTATGAATTACGGCTGGCCAAGGTAAGGCCAGCATCAACACATGATTGGCAAAGCACGGCTTCTAATACACCATATTCCAACTGAGCTTTAAAAAAAATAAAAATAAAAATTCTACAAGAACGGAAACAAGGTAACCTCTTTCAATTTTGTTTTTATCAAGTTGATTGTTTATGCAAGGTGGCACATTTGCTTAGCAATAATGGTCAGTCAGGCTATGACTGGTATTGCAATGATCAAGGCTCCGTACAAGGGTGCTAATGAGCACGGCTTGTGTAGTCCAATGTTGTGTTACTGCTTTCAGAATATTTGCAGTTTCTCCTCGATATCACATTCGATTTTTGGGTCGGCAAGGTTTGTCAACGGATGTACTTAATGAGGTACGCATTTGATTTTTGTTTATTGAACATCTGCTTGATAGCTATGATATGCAACAGCCATGCCTACACTTTAGGCATGCAAAGCACAAGCATGGCTTGTGAAAATTATTGCAAGCACCAAAAATTTGATTGGTTTAAAGATTAGAATCAAGCATGGCTTGCATAACAACCGCCTTGCTCTACAGCATGGCTTCTCAGCGGTTCAATTTTGATGCAAAAACATAGCAAATTTGCAATGTTTTGGAATCTCAAGGAGATTGGCACATTCTGTTGCTTGACTTGATGAAGAGGACAAGTTGCTCGGCATGGCCGACTCCTTCTTATTATTTCTAGAAGCTGACAGAGGATGCTTGCCTCACACTACTGGCTAATTTCAGTTGAAATTTCTCGAGAAGTTTGATTCTTTTTGTCATGATATCTGTATGTCAACAGCCGCTTCAGTTGGCTATCAGCAAGGCTCCAATTTATGGTGCAGCAAGGCTTCAATTTATGCATCTTGCATTGAGACTCCCCACGTTTGGCATCTGCTATGAGTATGCCAACTTGGCTGGGATTCGGCAATGTGCTTGCTAGTTATTTCATTAAGTACAAGACAGATGTATATGATACAAGCGGGCGTATGTGCATATGCGACAAATCGCCCGCAAAGCAGATATGGCTATGTGCCGGTTTGGAGTGAGTTTTTCCTTCCAAATTTCATGAAACCTGGTTGCAGACGGACGCCCAGGCTAGACAATTTTAAGTTTCTCTTGTTTTTTCATGTTTCCTCGTTGCTTGGCAACTATATAGTTGTGCAATGCAAAGTGCTTTGGCAATTTTACGCGAAGCAATACTTCTCCCTTGTGTCGAGGTACTGCCCATTGACTTGGAATCAAGGGCATTGGCACACAAGTATGGGGAATCACGGGCATTGGCACTTCACAGCATCCCTACTAATCTAGACTGTGCTAGGCTTTTATGGTTTTGGCTGTTACATTTGAGGCCATCACTGTAGCCAAGGACTTCACACACTAGTAATCTCGCTATCACACTAGTAACTCTCTCACAAATAAGATAAGTGATGGATTGTCTAACGTGCTTTTTGGTTGCTGTCAACACACACCAACATTAAAAGGAACCTAAATTTAGGACTTACTTCACCGGCAAAGTGCCATATTTACGTCATTTTCATAAATCACGACCCTTGCAAGGTAGGTGGGTCAGGATGTGTTTTGTGTTTTTTTGTTACCTCTCTCGATGAGAGAGTCATATCAGACAACTGTGGAATGCTTAAAAGATCAGCTGCAAGTCAGGCATAAGATGTGTAAGAGCACACAGATTGGGTACACACTCTAGTAACTTGAGGAAAGTTCCTCAGCCTAGCATGCTCTCCTTCTCTCTATCTCTTATTTCTCTCAAAGAATAATGAAAGCTTTTTAAGAATCTTTTGATACATGTTTTGCTCGTGAGTCAGTCTGAGCCAAGATGCTCTAACTCTCAGCTAGAAAGTGGCAAGACGCCATCCAAATTAGTCTTCATCAGTTCGTCGATTGAACACTAATTGCCATAAGGGCTATGAGCCACACACACTAGCTAAGAGTCATTGTCAGATATCGGGTAAGACCCACCAACTGTTGGCATTCCTTGGGTGATTGTTCTCCACCTTGAACAGATCATCTACCCAGGGGACTCCCCATCGATGTAAATGGTCAAGCAAGAGTCTTGCCATTACATATGGGTATTTTGTAAGCACTACATGTTTTGGTGCGACGATTGAGCTGAGTTTTTAATAAACTTACACTCGCATAAGCTGATCTATAGCACGGCATATAGATGTAGCAAGCATTTCAAACGGCATGGATGTCCATAAGATCTAGGGGTTCCGCCTGCGTGGATCTCCCGTTTTCTCTATAGCACTGGGCGTGCATATAGGAGCACAGTTTTGTGGTATGACCACATATGTGATTATTAAATCACACAATACGTGTTGATGGTCATTTTTGGACACCTTCACACTTGTTTTTCACGAAAACTATTTGCCAAGGGATAGTCAAAACGTTCTTTCCAAACTTTCACCAGGGGGTTGATTTGGCAAGATATACCCCGGGGTTTGGATTGCCAACACAACACCCAAGATCCAAGTTTACTTTCTTTATCTTCACTAATCTCTACTTTTAGTGATTAGCAGGTTGAAGAAATTTTGATATGGTACGCTTCCAGGTTGAGGGATATACTTGACTTCCGGGTAAGTATCAAGTACTTTCCACCTCATGGTACATACATGTTTTTTTTTTCCTTTTTCAATTAAGTTTCCTTAAATTTTGTAAACAGGATGTTTGAGCTAGAAGGATTTCATCCAGCTTGCTCTTTAGCCAAGTGACGAGGTCATGGAAGAGCATAGCATTTTGAGAAAATAGTATTATTTTTTCTTTTTCCTGTTCATCAAGATACCGTAATGGGTTTGAATCTTGTTGAAACAGTTACAGACCTACATGGTACGGTTCTCTTTGGCACATGTTGTCACATGGGACACAACATGGTCTAGGAACTCAAGGAGTTCCGTTTAGCCAGTGTGGAGCAATGATAATGAGGGTCCCTCTCACTCGCGTCGCAGAGTGTTCTTAGTTACCTCCACACACAAGTACAATTTGTGCTTGATGGATGTCGACGCTTTCTCTGCCATCCTTACTTGAGACATATTCCACATGTGGTGAATATGAGTCTCTGGGACATACACTGGCGCCTACTTCCTAGATGTGTCGCGATGAAGTCCCTACGTGCTGATTGCATCTGTTTATTAGACCATTTGGCACACACTGTATCAGGAAAAATTTCAGAGGCCAAAAATTATCGGGTACTTAGTACAGACTTGTTACAATTACAAGTGCTATGAAACCACCGTAATGGAGGGTCATTCTACATATAGTCATGTATGCTACGTTCATGAGAATGTATCATGGTTGGTACCTAGGTGTGACTGAGCTTTCACATTCTATTATGGTCCAACTCTTGTTGCAAAGCTTTCATGTACATGCCGTGGAAAGTCTCGTCATGGAATTGTTGTTCGGATTTGTTTGTGTTAAATGCATGCACACTATGTGTTATGGGCCCTAGTGTTTAACACAAGTTTATTCGGAGCGGCATGCCAATTCATGAACTTTCTTGTTTCTGCAATTTTTTGCACTTCAAGTGCAACTTTTCAAGCAGATTTATGAGTTTCCACCCCTACCGTATACAGTAACGGCTTAGGATGGGTGTTTGTGGTTGGATGGTCTATACTCTATGAGCTTACTCCACTCCAACCTGCTTTCACCCCAGTTGGTAGTCTCCATTCCATATCAAGTATATGGCTGGATACTCAATGGTTGAGTCGTAGTTTATCTTCATTCGTGGAAGACTGTCTGTAAGTGGTTGGGGGAAAGTACCTCATTCTTACTGTTGTTATTCCTCCCGCGTTCGATGGACAGCTTTTACGTTATTTTTGCTAAAGGATCTGCTAAGCGCATACGTTAGCACAACACATTCTGAATGGGAGATTCTCTCCCTATTCTAGAATTTTCTTGGGTTAGGTTTTCAACTTTGAACACCTGTTGTGGTGGGGTTGGATACCGATAAAATAGTTTCATAAGAAGGACTTAGTCGGTGTGCTGACAAAGCATGTTGGCATGTAACCTTCATTAAGGGTGAGTAGGTAGTTCTATGTGTTCCAAAATGTTCAGAAGTATGACATGAGGAAACTCCTTATTCTATCCCTTAGTAACTATGAGCTTTTCAAGATACTCGCGAGAGTTAGGAATCTGGCTCACAACTTCATGAATTCTACGCACTCTTTTATGTATCCGATATTTCATGTAAGCCGTTTGCGTAAACTCTTACATGGGGACAACAATTTCATTAACCAACAGATTCTGGTTGATTTCATTGAACCTCCTACCCAACCGCATAAGCTTGTGTGCATTTTAGACTATCATGATTTACGTATGCGTCGTCATGTAGGTCACCCACTTTTGTTTTCGAGGACGAAAACACTTCTCCAAGGGGGAGTAATGTCAGTCCAAGGGACACCCTGGAGGTCAAGGACCTGCTGGCCAAGGGCTGGCTGCCCAGTGGAGAAGGGATCATGCAAGCCAAGGGGCTATAAAAGGGTGGTTGGACTGAGGATCATAAACGGCAGTTCCGAGGATCCTACACCTACGTTGTTAAAAACATCTCTTTTCTTTCTTTATTTAGTTTTTTTTTTTTTTTTGAAGAGGGGGGGGGGGGGGGGGGGGGGTGTAATGTTTATGTGGATAGGAAGTGGCAACTCCTCCTATCCAAGTCACACAAGCATGTCAAGAGGGAATCAATGGTTGGGAGCATGAGAGCCATCTGAAGCAAATTTGTAAATGCATACCAAAGAGTAAGTCTAAGCAATACCCACTCGTCGACCCCTTGCAACTTGAAACTAGAACCTTAGCATTAGGAGATCGGTGCCCTAACCACTTCATACATGCACCCATACTAGAATATATGGAAATTGGCTTGATCTTGTTTATACACACCCTGAAACTACAGAAGCTTATATCAGAGACCCATGGGATAGACAATATCAGGGGAAACTATGTAGAAGGTTTACAGATGCCAAACATCAACAATGCTACCCAAAGTGTGCCTTCACAATCTCAAAAGGTACTAAACCAGAGCCAAACAGTTTGAACTCTCATAAAGAAGCACGCTATAGTGATCACCCTAAGATGGGGGAGCTGTAAATTCATCAAAATCAACTCTAGTACTAGGAACCGCAATGTCAGTTAGAAGCCCTAGATTCTCTAACCAATAGACCCCTTCAAAAAAAAACTAGTGAAATATCATATGGTTGTTGGAAGTTTCCAATTGACCCAGATTCCATCAGAGTCTACAAATAAATGCCCCTATGAAGATCATGAAGGACATAAGTTTCAGCTGATCTCCACAAGTCAGAGTCAAAAGCCGACAAATCCAATAGTGTTCAAACAATTACATGTGACCAAGCTCGCATATGCATATCGAGATGCACATGGTAATGTATACCAGCAAGTTCATGACCTTGTACAAACCCCTATGGATGGTAGGACTGAAGTCAAAGACTATCTGAAGATACAGAAAGCCTCAAGCTGCCAGAACAGGTGACAGAAAAGTCAAAATCAATGAAAGTTAAATTCTAGGAGGCTACACAAAGGTCACTAAAATCTCCTCTAAAGAGACAAATTTTGCCCGAAAGTACAGTGGATCTATTAAGATCAAGGGTTACCCAAATGCAGGAAGACAATTCTCAACAGTTGCAATTGGAAGGTGTAATATTACAACACGAGCCAAAATTGATTGAAGTAGGTGGTCAAAGCAAAGAAAATGCAAAAAAAGCTCAACCAAAGGACAGTGCCACAACAAAATCAAGCAATACAGAAAGAAATCTTGATCAAGTGCAACATTGTTGGTGAGAATGAAGAAAAACTTTCAAGTGAAGTAAAGCTAGATTTTCAGTTAGACAAGAACCTCATGTCCTTTCGCACTTGGAAAAGATGTGGCCAACCACAAATGGAAGATGCTCCTAAATTTGTGAGCATATCGGGAGACAAACAAGAAAAATGTTGGGGAATCATCTCCACCACCATTGAAGTAAGTTTACAGAATATTATAGCCCAATTCCATGTGATCACAGTAAAAGATGTACCAAATAACATCATATTAGGAATGCCAATGGCCGAGAAGATGTTAGAGATACGGAGCTCAAACATGACGGAGTCTTCAGAGACAACCAAGAATGAAGACCAACAATGGTCACCCGCGGACGACAGCACAAAGTCCTCAAGCATAGTTAAAATGGAGACTGATTTCAAAGCAGATCTTATTGAAGATGATTTATCTCCATTGAATAGAACTTCAAAAGGACTTAAAGCAAATCATGGAATAGCAAGTACATATCAAACAGAGAAAAGGGAAACAATGATAGCTATTGAGCAGAGAATGCCACCAAAGCCAAAAATAAAGAAGAATGAGGTTGCAAAAAATCAGGAAGCGATAGGAAGTCCAAAGATCAATCACTCGTTGCTAGCTGAATCAGCTGATAAAAGTTAGATTGGAAAACAGAGTCTCAAGCCACCCTCCATAGAGACACAGCTAGATCAAGATGAGACCATGGCAAAAGCAAAACAGAGATCTTCAATAGAACCAACAATGAGAATAGATATAGTCTTCAGTAATACAATTGGAGCGAGTGTCAAATGCAATGCTCTATTGGATAAAGAAGCAAAGTGCATTATGGTTGTAGAAAACATTTAGAGAATTTTAGAGATTACTCCAGGCAAGCCAGATAAGAGAGACGGTCCCCCCTCCAAAAGGCTTTGTATTATGGTTTCTCCCATCAAGAGAGACATTTTACAATACAATTTCTTGTGTTCCTTCAATACTAGATAGTGCAATGAAGATGGAAACTTCATGCACTACGTAAAACACTTATCAAACACAATGTCAATTCCCTCACGGTCTCAGACCCAAGACCTCACACACCTTCGAAGATGGTGAGAGCTAGCGGGGTATGAGAGTACATTAAGAGGAAGAAGGAGTATTCTTACAAGAATGATGTACATCTCCTAACATAATCACTCATATTAGCATAGCTTAGCTTAGTAATTAGCATCGTAGAGGAGATGAGCATGCATTGAAACTTGGCTCTTGGTTGGATTTGCATCACAAAGCCAAGAGTTGTTGGTGTAGGCCTCCCTTCTCACAAGCTTGGAGTAGGTGGTAAGCTTTCCATTAAAGCTTGAGAAGGAGAGAGAGTCTTCTTTACTTCACACATGAGATTGTGTGAGTGTGTGTGTGTGTGTGTGTGTGTGTGTGTGATAATGCCTTGCAAAAATCAGCCCCCTCTCTCTCTTGGTCAACCCCTCTTGCTTTTTGCTCTTGCTAGCATCCTATTGGACCTCCCCAGGCTTAGCCAATGGTAGTTAAGCAGTATAAGTGATAGCCTTCTGACATGTGTCCCCCTTTCGTGAGGGCTTTAGGTAATTATTTAATTCAACTAAACTCTCATTGGACCCCTTTGCCTCCTGGCCAATAGGAATCAGGCTAGCCATTGGGCTACTGAATGCTCATTGGTCCCCTTGGAGGACTGTCCAATAGTCTTCTAGAGAGCTTAATTCTTATTGGTTCTTTTATTAAGTGTTTTTAAATTAATTAAACTAGATTTACTCTAGCCTAATTCTCATTGGTCCACCTCCAAGTCCATCCAATAGGAATTGGGTACACCTTGTGGGCATCTGGGCTAGGGAGCTGACACGTGTCCCTCATTCCCTTTGTGTAAAGGGAGCTTGTGTGTGTGTGTGTGTGTGTGTGTGTGTGTGTATGTGTGTGTGTGTGTGTGTGTGTGTGTGTGTGTGTGTGTGTGTGTGTGTGTGTGTTTGTGTGTGTGTGTGTGTGTGTTTCTCTCTCATCCCCTAGTTGCAAGGCTTGCCCCCTCCTATGTAGGGATTGACAGACTTTTTGTGACACACACTAAGCATCCAATTTCCCTAGTGTTTGGCCTTTGGACACAACCTTTCAATTTTGGAACCTTAGCATTTTGGAAGTCTTAATGGGCTGAACCTTAGGTTCTTTTAAGCCCATTGTTGCACATTGCTCTTTTGCAGATGGCCCCCCCTTTGGATCCCTATTTTCCCTCCTTTGGATCCCTACTGTGGCCGGTCTGCTAGCTTAACCAATATTCTTGCTTTTTCTCCCCTGCACTTCCCCATATTAAATAATCAGTTTAATCATTTAGGAGAATTAGATATTGATTATTATGACATTACCTCTCTCTTGAAATCATAGTTGTCCTCGACTATGGGGTAGAGAAGATAAAGCATATTCATTAGTCCTTTTTCCTAGCGGGTAGAGGATCCCTATGTTACCCTACGACATCATTCCACAATGGATGACTAGTCCATTTGGCGCTTGAGAGCCTGAGGCTGCCGCAAGCATGTCTACACATTAGTCCTATCATCTTCCATAGTAGACTGACAAGCTCTACTTGGTGTTTGGGAGACGTCGTCTTCGCAAACTTGATCTAAGCATGCATACTACTTCATTTTTGTGCACAATAAAGAAAAAGTGAGTCTTATAAGACAAAAACTTTGTTTATTTTTAACATTTGTACATTTGCTTACTCTAGGGAAGCATTGGAAGCATTGACAAGGTTTAGGTTATCCTTTAATTGTATGCCTTGCATCCATCTAGCATCTTCAAAAGGATAATTCTTAAACTTAATAAGATATCATCGGATAGTCTTACCGCATCTTAGTACCTTGTCTTCATGTCGGAGAATGGACTCGGGCTGCAGCACCTCTTCTTGGTCCTCGATCTCCAGTGGGTCTTCAATAGTTGATTCTTGAGGTGGCTCTCCTTTGGAAGGCTTTAGTAGGCTCACATGGAAAGCTAGGATTTTTGCCCGTCGTGTGCCTTAATCGAGCCTTGGGAAATTTGAGTAAGACCCAATCATTTTCTTTAAAGGCTTGGGCTCTTCTGTGCTTGTCAGCAGCAGCCTTTTGCCTTTGTTGTGAGATAGAGATAGCATCCTTAATCTTTTGGAAATATTCTTGTAGGTCTCGGCTATACTCATCTTCAACGAAGATCTTCCTCTGTACCTTAAGTAGGAAGGGACTTTTTGATCTTCCCTCAATTACCTCAAAAGGTGCTTTTCCCGTGGAAGTATGTACAGTGTTATTGTAGGAATACTCCACTAAGGGTAAGTACTTCTCCCATTGGGATCTTTGATCTACTTCCGTTATATGGGTTTTTAGTAGATCGAGAATTATTAGGTTAGCAATTTCACTTTGGCCATCCGTTTGCGGGTGATAGGCCGAAGAGAAGTTTAGCCTTGTTCCTAAATTCTCAAAAAGACCCTTCCAGAAATTATTGGTCATTCTAGGATCTCTATCCGACACTATGGACATTGGCAAGTCATGATACTTGAAGATTTGTGAAATGATAAGGGTTTCCATTTGATGGTCTTTGATAGTCTTTTTGAGCTTGTTTACTGAAGCTGTCTACTATCGTCCATATTCCTGTATTCCCATGGATAGACTTAGGCAATCCATGGATATGCTCTCCCATGGTGAATTAGGGATTGGCAAAGGTTGAAGCAATCCAAGTTGCTTCCCCCTATCAAACTTTGTCTTTTGGCATACCACACATTTAGAAACATACTCTTGTATGTTTGCTTTCATGGTAGGCCAATAGAAATATGTTTCAATCCCTTTTAGGGTAAACTGAATCCCTCTATGCCCCGCATAAGGAGGAGCATGAGATTCATACATTACTTTCTCACGTAGTGAGCTAGTAACACATAGTCTATTGCCATAGAGAAGATAACCATCTTGTAAAGTAAATGGTTCCTCTTTCTTCCCTAGTGCAAGGGCTGAAATCACATCTCTAAAATCAGGATCAATAGCATACTCATCTATCATAGAAGATAGATCATTGTGAGTTGCTATGGAAACCGCATTCACTCTCGGCCGTCTTGAGAGTGCATTGGCTACTTGATTATGCTTGCCAGCAATGTGAGAAATATGAAAATGAAATTGCAAAGGGAATTTGCCCACCTCATTTGTTTGTCGGAGAGCTTTGTCTGCGTCATGAAGTACTTAAGACGTTGGTGATCCGTTCGCAGAATGAAAGGAGTCCCCAATAAATAGTGCTTCCATGAGTCTAAGGCATGTAGAACTGCGAGGAGTTCCTTTTCATACATGCCTAGAGCTTGCTCAACAGAGTCGAGCCTTCGACTTTCATAGCCTATGGCGTGCCCTTCTTGAACCAAAACAGCTCCAAGGAAATCACCACAAGGTCACATTGGACCTCAAATGGCTTTGAGAGATCCGGTAGTGTAAGCACAGATTGAGAGATAAGCTTTTTAAAAGCATTGTTCTCCTTGGCAGACCATGTGTACCTAACGTTTTTCTTTGTTAGGTCATGTAATGGTCCTACTATTAGTGAGAAACTTTCTATGAAGCATCTATAGTATGCGCACATACCTATAAAGCTTCTTAATTCATGAATATTCCTTGGTTTAGGCCATCCTTTTATTACCTCTAACTTTGATGGATCCATTTGGATGCCATCTTGAGAGATAATGTGACCTAAATACTGAATGTCTTGTAAGAAAAATTCACTTTTCTTTCGATTAACATAAAGTTTATTCTCTCTTAGAACTTAAAATATTACCTAGAGGTGTTGCTTGTGTTCGTCTAATGAATTAGAGCAGATGATGATATCATCAAAGACACTCCAGTAAAGGTTTGGTGAGGCCTGAATAGCTTCTCCATCAAGCGGATGAATGTGGTTGGTGCATTGGTCAAGCCAAAAGGCATGACAATGTATTTGTAAAGACCAAACGTAATGCAAAATACGGTCTTTACAATGTCTTGATCAACTATCCTTATTTGATGATAGCCACTTTTTAGGTCAATCCTACTGAAGTAGGTAGACCCTTTTAGTTTATCAAATAGGTCTTCTACCCGTGGAACGCGAAACGTATTCTTGATAGTGATCATATTTAGTGCTCTATAGTCGACACACATACGATATGTGCCATCTTTCTTTTGCACTAGTAGCATAGGAGAACAAAATGGAGATGAGCTAGGCTAACCATGCCCTTCTCAACTAACTCATGCACTTGCCGCATAATCTCCTCTTGTTGAGCTTGAGAAACTCTATAAGGAGGTTTGTTAGGCGGTGAACTTCCTGGAAGAAGTTCAATTGCATGGTCATCATTGCCTCGTTTAGGAGGTAACTCACAAGGGATGTCGTCAATAAAGACATTTTGAAACCCCTTGAGAAAATTGGATAACTCTAATTCCTTTTGATTGTGTATATTTTCTTTTCCTAAAACATTAGGTTTATTTTGAGAATCTTTAACAAAAATCATGTACACAGAAATAGAGCTCTTTATTGACTTGTTGAAAGCTTGTGTATGTACAATGGGTATAGTGTTACCCATTTCCTTAGCATCTATATACATAGCTTTTTCCCTGAACTTAAGGAGATTCTCCTTTCAGGGAATTTAACATTGGCAGCCATGCAATCAAACCATGGTGCCCCTTAGATTACATCCTCATGCTTGAGAGGGGAGATAAAGAAGTCCTCTTTGTCCACATAGCTTTGGACATGGAGCCTCAATTTCCCGATTAAGGGAGTGACTAAAGCTTCTTGCCCCTTGAAAGCACCATCTTCGGGTAGGACATCTCCGATCTCATAGCCTTGTATGCCTAGCTTGGTGGCCAACTCTATAGATATAAAATTGTGAGTAGAACTAGGGTCAAAGAGAATAAAAGCATCATGTTCTCTTACCTTTCCCCAGGCATGGCATAGAACAGATCTTTTGTGGTGAGTTTCCTCCTCTTGGATTTCGACCAAGGTATCTCTAGGAGGATCATGGCAGTTGTTCTTTTGGGGACAAGCGCGGTACGCATGCCCTTGTTCGCCGCACTTGAGACACCGGTTATCCTTGCGATAACGCTCAAGCTCTTTGGGAGAGAGTTTATTTTTGCCTTTGTAAACTCCCTTCTCCTTAGCTTTGTTGGAATTTCCCTTAGGAGACTTTTGGACATTGTCCTTCCCCTTAGGCTCATTGGAACCCTTGTTTTCAGGGGGCTTAGAATTCCTCTTATCCCCTGTTTGGAAATTGATTCGAGCGGCCACCATAGTATGATGTATTACCGTCAATATGGTGTGTGGCCTTTGGGTGTTGACATAGTCCGCCATTTCTTCGGTTAAGCCCGCAAAAAATTGCTGCTTTTGCTCTCCAAAATCCAACTTTTTGAAGACAGTGGCTTTGAGTTGTAGGTCCCAAAACTTGTCTACATATTTGTGGATGGATTCATATGGAGAGAGCTTCAAGCTTCACCATTCGGTGAGTACTTTGTCTTTGGTATCGGTGGCCAAAAATTGCTTCATAATGGAAGCTCTTAAAGATTTCCATGTTTGTACAGCTTCACCGTTGGCCCGTAGGCTAGACCACCATTGTCTGGCAGACTTTTCAAAGTGCATAGCTACATGGCGTAGCTTAGAGGACTCCATGAAGCCCTCATCTCCGAATGCCGCATCGAATTGTTGGATAAAGCCCAAGACTTTGTCTGTAGCACCAAAAGTGCCATCATAGGTAAGGAAAGAGATGCTCTTCCCTCCCTCTTTGAACTTCTTGAGCTTGGATGACCTCTTCCACACGGCATAGGATTTCCTATGGCCTCTTCTTTTTGATGGTTCAAAGGTTGCACCATCACTTTCTTAAGAAGATGAAGAATTTAAGGAAGATGGAGAAGAGAGTGACCTCTTTCTCACCTTTTTCTTGCCTTGATCTTTGTTGTCTTCACCATCACTTTCATAAGAGGAAGAGGATGAAGAATATGGAGAAGAGGGTGTCCTCTTTCTCTCCTTTTTCTTCTCTTGCTTTTTGTCATCCCTCTTTGAAGTATGGTGTGGAGAACTATGCGATGGTATTCTCCATTTTGGAGGTGATGGAGAGCATTTAGCCCGCCGTCTTCATGGATCCATCTCCGCTGAGGTGGCGAGAGACTCACTTCTTTCTCGTCCCTTCGGTGGAGGCTCTTGAGTTCTCCTTTGAGAAGGAGAGGTGTCATCAAGGAGAAAATTTCTGAGCCCCTCATAGGGATCCTCTTCTTCTTCCCGAATCGGAGAGAGACCTCTTTTGGAAGTCTTGCAAGGAGGCTTCCTAGGTGTTCTCTCGTCATGGTGGGGAGCTTGGAGAATCCCATTAGCACAAAGCTGCCGTTGCACTTCACTTTGGAGGGATGGATTGCCCATGGCTTGTTGAAGCCTAGAAACAAGATAGTTAACAAGCATCGGGGCATCATTAGTAGCTTGCTCATTAGCAAAATCAAAGTTATCAACATTAATTTCACTCTCTTTACTATTGTCAGCTATTCTAACAACTTTTAGGTGTAAACATTTTAGGTGTAATTTGGCACTTCAAGCCCTAGTTGCTATTCCTATTTACCCTTTAGAAAAAGCATTCAAGCTACTGTACACGTGGCTCAAATACCATTAATTACAAGGAATAGAAGAGAGGGTCGTTCAACACCAAAACAGCACCTGATCCTGTCAAGCTTCTAATAGCTCAATAGTAGTTAAGCCGTAGGCAAGCCTCATAGGACTCCACTATAAAGACCATAGCTCTCGACGGTGATGCCCTGTTAACTGCACAAAGGCAGGCGCACTGCAAGGCTGAAAAATCCCTATTCTACTTACTCACATGCAATTAATATTACCAACCATTTATAGCTAGCTTTAAGACCTCCCTT
Source organism: Adiantum capillus-veneris (assembly GCF_014529385.1). Lineage (NCBI taxonomy): Eukaryota > Viridiplantae > Streptophyta > Polypodiopsida > Polypodiales > Pteridaceae > Adiantum > Adiantum capillus-veneris. The sequence goes on along the minus strand of NC_140959.1, from coordinate 116,002,481 downwards.
CTTGAGCAAGAAAAGAGAAACCTTGTGCTCTGATACCAATGCGACATTTAATGGCCTAGTAACTTGTGTGTAGCAGAAAATAGCATGAACATAGTGAGCATTTCATTAGAATAGATTCCTAATGAGATTAACAAGAGTGCTTGGGTGGAGAAAGCAACTAAAAGCATAACACCGATTTAGATAGCATGAGCAATACTTCAAAACAGAGAGAAAATAAGCAATTGACAACAATTGAGGACCGGATTTCGGTCCCCCCTCCAAAAGGCTTTGTATTATGGTTTCTCCCATCAAGAGAGACATTTTACAATACAATTTCTTGTGTTCCTTGAATACTAGATAGTGCAATGAAGATGGAAACATCATGCACTATGCAAAACACTTATCAAGCACAGTGTCAATTCCCTCATGGTCTCAAACCCAAGATCTCACACACCTTCGAAGATGGTGAGAGCTAGCGGGGTATGAGAGTACATTGAGAGGAAGAAGGAGTATTCTTACAAGAATGATGTACATCTCCTCACATAATCACCCATATTAGCATAGCTTAGCTTAGTAATTAACATGGTAGAGGAGATGAGCATGCATTGAAACTTGGCTCTTAGTTGGATTTGCATCACAAAGCCAAGAGTTGTTGGTGTAGGCCTCCCTTCTCACAAGCTTGGAGTAGGTGGTAAGCTTTCCTTAAAGCTTGAGAAGGAGAGAGAGTCTTCTTTACTTCACACACAAGATTGTGTGAGAGAGAGTGTGTGTGTGTGTGTGTGTGTGATAATGCCTTGCAAAAATCAGCCCAATTGAGTGTTTCTTTGGTTCTCATTAGTTCTTTTATTAAGTGTTTTTAAATTAATTAAACTAGATTTACTATAGCCCAATTCTCATTGGTCCACCTCCAAGGCCATCCAATAGGAATTGGGTACACCTTGTGGGCATCTGGGCTAGGGAGCTGACACATGTCCCTCATTCCCTTTGTGTAAAGGGAGCTTAGGGATTGACAAAGACTATTTGTGACACACACTAAGCATCCAATTTCCCTAGTGTTTGGCCTTTGGACACAACCTTTGAATTTTGGAACCTTAGCATTTTGGAAGTCTTAATGGGCTGAACCTTAGGGTCTTTTAAGCCCATTGTTGCACATTTCTCTTTTGCACATGGCCCCCCCTTTGGATCCCTATTTTCCCTCCTTTGGATCCCTATTGTGGCCGGTCTGCTAGCTTAACCAATATTCTAGCTTTTTCTCCCCTGGCACTTCCCCATATTAAATAATCAGTTTAACATGAGAAAATCATTTAGGAGAATTAGATATTGATTATTATGACATAGGCTCAGGCTCGAACTCAAGACTCAACAATTTTGTGATTGTTTTCAAGGCTGAAACTTGAACTTAAGTTTGAGCCACAACCTTTTTGTGAATGTTTTCAAGGTTGAGGCTCGAACTTAAGTGTTGTGGCTTGAACTTAAGTTCGAGCCTCAGCCCTGAAACTGTCACAAACGGATTGAGGCTCAAACTTTCATCATAGTTTGTTAAGGTTGAGCCTCAACATTGAAAATATCACAAAAGGATTAAGTTCGAGCCTCAACCTGGAAATAGTCACAAAAGGGTTGTGGCTCGAACTTAAGTTCAAGCCTTAGTCTTGAAACAATCACAAGGGGGTTGAGTTTGAGCCTCATCATAGTTGTTAAGTTTGAACCTCAACCTTGAAAATAGACACAAGGGATTAAGCTTGGGCCTCATCCTAGTTCTGTTGTAACCTTTGTATCGGGAGTAAAATCTCAACCGAAATAGACTCAAAAGTGCCAACAATGGAAGTCACGACTCGCGGGAAGTAAATCCGGCAAAGTCTCCTTTGTATGAGGAGTCAAAACTCAACTCAAAATGCATATAAATGTGCCAACTGCACTAAATGGGCATCTGCTACACAAAACAACTGCTATGTGAGTGCCAACTCGGCATCAAAATCATAAATAACCGTCCAGATACATATCCTATGGCGAGGGTACCGTAAAGGGGAACTCCAGCTACCTGTATCACCGAAAGTGTCTCAACATTCGAGCACACCCCAGCTCAAAGAAAGTCTCACGCTATAGACCCTCCAAGAGGCTAATGCAGACACAAATGGACTAGCCATAGTCTCAGAAAGGGCTCTTCCGGTCCGAGTCTCAGAAACGGCCAAGAAAAAACTGCCAAAATAGCCAAAAGATGGCTCCACACGTAGTACAGTGGGCAGTGTCCGCAACTCAACGTACATGAGTAAAACCGTGCTCAAACAGGCACCACGAACTGCTGCATGCAGTGAAAGTGATCCCTGCGGGGATATCTGCTCTCAAAAGAGCTCAGTAGCACTAGGTGTGCTCACAAAAAAATGCATCTGTCAATGCATGTGTCCTCAGAGAATTTGATGTCGAAATGACTGCCAAATCGCTTGTGAAAGTGTTGTGTCTGGTAACCTAGAGAATCTGTGAGTGAATGGGCTGAAAAACCCCCCTGTAACCTGTAACCTGCGTGTCGGTGTCGCTATGTGCCGATTTCTGCCGCCGGGCATAAATATGCTAGTCGAATAGCCACCAAAGGTGTCGTATCCGTAAACTGTGTCGTACAGGGTGATCGGTGCGCTCGGTGCCGATGCCGGGTGTCACTCCTCTATGATAGAGGTACCTCACCCGCCCATGTCGCAAGCTCGATCGTCGATCGCGGGAACGCACTCGTCAGGAAAAAACGCCCGATGTCTGGGTCGGATGTCGGAGATCCGCCGCAATGAGCAGTGTCGAGCCGGTGCGCATGAGCGGTGTCGATGTCGATGTCGCCTTCCACCGCCGGGCGGAAGTGGCTAGCCGAGTAGCCATAAAACGCCAACGCTCGAGCGGTCAATACCGAGTCGGATCGGTATCGATCGCAGATTTTGCTCGATCTGTGAAGATTGCTCGCAAAATTTGTCGGACTCGGTTGCTTTAGCTCGCTCGCAAGCACGGTGTCAAGCTCTCTCTCTCACTCTCTCTATCTCACAAGCTGCAAATTTCTGAGAAGCTTCCTTTTCACGAGCTCGAGGAGAGGAGTCGGGGGTCGGAGCAAAATTGGGATTTGTCGGGGGCTCTGTGTGGGAATGAACCCTTGCACACAAAGAAGTTTTTATGTCTTTAAAAAAAATTGATTTTTTTTTTTAAATCTTTACTGCTGAGTCTGTGCCAGCGCTGACGAGCAAGCACACACAGTGAGTGTGTGTGTGTGTGTGTGTGTGTGTGTGTGTGTGTGTGTGTGTGTGTGTGTGTGTGTGTGTGTGTGTGTGTGTGTGTGTGTGTGTGTGTGTGTGTGTGTGTGTGTGTGTGTGTGTGTGTGTGTGTGTGTGTGTGTGTGTGTGTGTGTGTGTGTGTAACACACCACAAGCTTGCAAATGTCCTGCTCGTCAACACACTCCAGCGCTGCCATGTGCTCTGCAAAGCATTGTCCTACTCTGATTCGGCTGTTGCTCAATGGAGCCCTCCCTGCTCGAGTTTGTTGCCCCTACTAGCACACGATGGGTGTGTGTGTTATGCATGTTGCTCGAGCTCGGTCTGCTGCTCACGGCCCCGTTTCACCCACTCTGCCATCTTACTGGCCTTCAATTCCCGATTACTCCTGTTCGATTTTGATCGACTGCAGCTCTCTCAAGCCTTGCTTGTCTGAGACATTGTGTGTGATTTGCTCTCTGTTCGAAGTGTCACTGCTCAATGTTGGCTTGTTTCTCCAAGCCTTGCAACTCCAGGTCCAATGTGATTGCAAATTCCCCCTTTGCTCGACCTGCTAGCCTAATCTGAATTGCCCGATTCTGCCCCTTTGATTGCTCTCCTTATATTTCCTTCTCACCTGCTTCTACTGCAATGTGTGTTTGTGTCTCGATCTCTGCTCGGATCTGCAGCCTAATTCTATCCCCACTGGCTGCTCCTTTTGCTTGCCCGATTCCAATCGGTTGCAGGTCAATTAGCTTGTGAGTTGCATGCCTTGTTCTGCTTGAGTGCCCGTCGAGTGCTCTAAGCCTTCAAATGCTTGCATAAGCTTACTTCCTTGATGCCACCTGTTGCTCGATTGCCTCAGCACGATTCAAGCATGCCTCGGATGCTCGCTCTCAAGCCGTGGCATACAAGGCTTCATTCCTTCGATTCCTGCAAAACGCCAAACCGCCTCCAAATTTCCCTACTCGCTGTCTACCAAGCCTTGCTGCTTCAAGGCTTGCAATCCTGCTCTGCTGCTTGAAAAGGCTTGAACATCTCCTCGACAGTTGCAGTCCAAAACTCCTTACAAATCCGATTGTCGAGCTTCAAGCTCAATTGCTTCCTTGGGGTTGTTGTGTGCACGGTTAGCCGAGGCTCGGGAGTCGGGTGCCCGGAGCTCTGATACCAATTGTTGTGCGCCTGTACGGAGTGTGTGCAAGAGAGGGGAAGGAGAGAATGGGGAAGGGAGGAGATGCACAGGCAGCCACTGTGTGGGTTAGTGGAGAAGAAAGAGAAGAGTCAACTCTTTCTCTTTTTCTCCCTATATTGATTAAGTAAAATCAAGTGTACAAGGGTGATTTCCCACGGCCACCTGACCTACACCCCAACAAGTTCGAGCCACAAACTTGAACATACTCACAAAAGGTTTGTGACTCGAACTTGTTCAAGCCTTAAGTTCCAACCATAGCCCTTTTGTGATTGTGTTCAAGTTTGTGGCTCTAACTAGGATGAGGCTTGAACTTAAGTTCGAGCCACAAACCGGGTTAAGGCTAGAACTTAAGTAGCTAACTGGTAGCTACAAAGTTAAAACATCAAGCACTTATAAACACCTTTTCCTACTCCGTGAGATTAACAAGAGTATAGAGACTAATAAAATTTTACATGAAAACTAGGATGTATGTCTATAAGCTCAAATAAACCCAAGAGTGTTGATTTCAAGTGCCACTTTTAAGCGTAGCACTGCAATAAGTACAAAATTGAAGTTTGGTCTTGATATGATTGTATACGTGACTATTCAAAAGTAATTACATAACATAGAATTGAAGTGTCATCTTGAAAACATCTATAGGTGAAACGACCAAAAATCATGAGAATCCAAGTGAGCCTTAGAAAAATGGGACTTAATAAATCCCAAAATTCTTAAATATGTCTTCAATATTTAAAGACAACCTTGATCCATGATCTTCTTACACTTGTAAGTTAGCAACTTGATTACTAAGGATTCATTGTAAGAGAATTTCACCATAGAACTCCCAAGCTTTGGACGGCCGTCCAAATCTCATGCTTCCTCTGTATAATGCTTATGCAAGAGCTCCATTCTTTTGCATTACATTTTTGTAAATTTAAACATCTCATAAAGTTGTATTTTGAGGGAACAAACAATGGTGGCACATGCGATTTGGACATCCATCCAAATCTAAATCTCTTCCTATCTTATTCAAATTGTCAATCTCTACTAAAAAGTATTATCACAATACACTACAAGATTTTTACATGTAAGTGAAGCAAAAATATTTGATCTGCCTAACTTAATGATGTTACAACTTTAAAACTTCTTCATCTCCACGAAGTTGAGATAAGAAAGGGATTGCTAGACATTGCATGAGATACTCTTTTGTGTGTCAAAGACCACAAGTTAAGCAAGGGCAATTGTGCCACCATGCTACCCTATTGATTTGCCTAACTTAATGATGTCACAAATTTAAAACTCTTCCATCCCCACCGTGAAATTGAGGAAATAAATGGATTGCTAGACATTGCATGAGATACTCTTTTGTGTGTCAAAACACCACAAGCTAAGCAAGGAAAATTGTGACATCATGCTACCCTAGACATTGCACAAGGTATTATGCTACTTGTTAAATGCCAAAAGTCACACAAGGGAAAGGATAGCACCTTACTATCCCCATTGTTGTAAAGACTCTCTAAGACAATGTTTTTAATAGGTTGCACGATTCAACAGTAAGTCCGACATGATTTTCACAAATTTTCTAGTCCACAAAATATAATACAATAACTCCATTCTAGGGTGAGGGTGCCTTTAAACAAAATAGAGATTGAGTAGAGGCAAGCCTCTCTATCATAGGATGTCCATGGAAGTAACTTTTGTGCTGCTTTTGAATTGTTGCAAGATAGTATGAGCCCAAAATTCGTTTGTATAGCCCTTTCAAGGGAATTTCACCCAAAGGCTCTTAAGATCCAAATGCCTATTGCAAGCAATCCTTTTTTAAGTGCTCTCTTCATTTGATTTTCTCCTTTTGAGATGTAGACCACTATACAAATCTAATAAGGAGGGGTTAGTGTTGATATTTGGACGATCATCCAAATGCGATGACACAACACTTGTATAACTCACAAGCCACCACTAGTGGTTTTGATTGGAGGGCTTGAGATTTGGACGGTTGGCCAAAACTCAAGAAGTATAATTTTTATTTTCCGACAAGGACACACATTTCTAAGTAGTATCACAGATGCTTTGGAGCGGGAATTGGAGAGTGTACAGTTCTTAGTCAACAACTTAAGCGTAGAAAACAAAAAAAATAGAAAGAGTCTACTTATGCACTAGCTTTGCTATGAAATCAGGAATCGATGTCAATCCCTTTCGCGAGAGCAAGTCAGTGTGGGACGCATGTCTAACCTCACCATCCTATCTTATTGTAGTATTAGCGAGAACCACGATAAATTTGTCAAACCTTGAGACGAAGCTGACTTAACTAGTGCATAGAGGCTACAAGAGGTTGTTAATCTCTCGGAAAACAACTAACAACTCGCATCTAACTCAAGCTACACTCAAGTGGCTGAAATCACCAAAAGCCAATCGCTCATCGGCAAGCAAATCACATCCGTTACAACATCATATGACATCCAAATGTAATGAAACTTCTAGGACAAGTTTACAAGACCCAAGCACACATGCTTATGGTCTCAAACCCCACTTTAGGTCAAGTTCCAAAATCGCAATTAATAACAGCAGTGGATTTTTGACCTAGTCGTTTTCGACCCAGAATGCATCTAAATGCTTAGCAATGATGCCCCAATACCCCGCATATGCTTAGTTTTTTATTTGAACATGTAAATTCCTAGTTATGATGAAATTAAGCCACGGGTCGGCGACACCAAAAGCTACGAAATACTGTGAATGGCTTACGTCAATGCGTAGAGCTCTTACCTGCGGTTGCAATGCAACAAACGCAATCGCGATGTGACAACCAAAGAGGGAGTAGGAAGCGTGAGAAGGAGAAGAGTGTGTGTATTTCTTATCCAAAAGCTTATTAAAAACTTACAAAAATTGGCTATTATATCTTAGTCAAGGTTTTTGGGTGGTCAAAACTAATAATCTGGAGTTCTACCAAAGCTGGGTAATGACTGGCTGATACAATCTAGAAGCTTGTAGCCCCGGCTCATTAATTACAAAGTTTATCCGAGAAAATAGGAGTTACATTATTCCCGATTTATCGAAATAATAAATGTTTTACAAAGGGAACTCCGAAAAATGGTGTCCGTGTTAGCTTGCTACTAACATTCCCTTCCTTCTCACCTATGTCGTCCCTTGACACAGCTTTATAGGCTGAAATAGTCTTCGGGTTGACGGCTGGTGAGGCGGTCTTTAAGCACATCCAGTGCCTTCTGGTATCTGATTCTTCGTTCTTTGTCGGACACTTGTAGAAATTGCATTGTCACTTTATTCTTCAGCTCCACCGTTGAGTAGCCTACAAACCTGGAGGTTAGGTTGTTGATCACCAATGCAAATACCTTCGTTTGCCAGGTGAAGAATCCAGTGTAGAAAGGTTATTCAAAGGCCAGCATATTATTCGATGGAAAGAACATACACCTTGCATAGAATCCGTAAAGGACTTCTTCTGAAGGTTGCCCACTTAGATTGTAGCATAAGCCTTTGTTTCCTTCCAAAAATGATAGCCATGGGGCTCCTATTTGCTCAGGCTCATTAAGAACATGAATGCATGTGAGTAGCAACCTACAGATCTTATATAACATGGCGCAGTAGAGATCTGGTAGACTCTTGAAGAAAGACATGGTGCCTGTTAGGGTTTTCACCATGTATTCCTCTGTCACTTGGCCTCTCTCTAGAGTTGGCAGCCTGGGGAAGTTAAGCCACGTTGGCCTCTTCTTTTGCAGTGTTTCATGCGCTTGCCATGTCCTTACTCTGGGTACAGGGCAGAAGGTTGGATCTCTTTGAAGGTCTGGGGGTGCTCTTGTGAACAGAATCAGATATCTCGGAATTTTGTTCAGCCAGCTTAACCTCCACTTTGGGTGGACTTTATTTGTGCCATCTACTTGCATATCTTTGTACAGCCTCTCTTTCACCTGTAACAATTCCACTTTGATGAGAGGGTACGACAGGGATTGTTGATTCCATTGAGCGTTGATCTGATTGGGAGTGAGTTGAGTGACATTGACAGAGTGTAAAACTCTGAACTCCCAATCCATTGCGGCTTTCCACTGCTCATCCACCTCTAGGGTGATCTTCTCCTTCAGTGCATCTTCTTCAGCTTTTGACAGCTCGACCACTGGCACTATGTCTACATCTGTGATATTGATTTGAAAATCCTCATCACCACTCGGCTCTGCTGTGGACTGTGTCTCAAACTAAGCAAACAAGACCGAGGGTATGTCTATCTGTGGCGGCTCTAAAGTGTCTGCCTCTTTCGACGTGTTTGGTTTTCCATCTTTGAGTGATAAACTCGTTTGAGTTCTGCTATCTCCTTTAGGAGCTCCTCCTCTCTCTGAACCCGCATCAGTGCCAGGTCCTTGCATTGTGATTGTTCTAGCTTTAATTCCAATTCAAGGTCTTTATTTTTCTCGAGTGCCTTGTACACTTCATCAGTTCCTTTGATTGAGTCCACGGCTGGGGATTTTCTCTGATTTGCCGTAAGAAGATTGCCTGATCATTGATCCACTGTTCAGAGTATTGTAACGAGGCATTGGAAACATCTAATTACACCGGAATTTTTTGAGCTGATAGAGACGTCGTAAGAAGTTCACTCCTAACTTCAGTCAACTGCTCGTCTTTTGCTTTGCAGGCATCAGATAATTTGGTGAGTAATTCACCTAATTTTTCCTTTTTTTTTTTGTTGCCTATCTCTGGCTAACTGATGCTAATTTGCTTTTTCTTTCATCTCTTGCACCTGCCTTTGAAGATCGGTGATGATAGTCATCCTCTCTTCTAACTCTCCTTGGAGAGCGTCGATCACCATCTCAAGTTCCTTGGCCTTTGTGCTGCGATTTAATGCTACTAAACGGAGTCTCTCCGTCATTTCCTGCATCTGTTGTGCATATTCATTGACTTGGACTATCACCTCGTCATTTGATTGTCACTCCTCTTGTCTTGCCAGCTGAGATGTGCTTGCAGCCTCATGTATGGCTTCCTGCTACATTGTAACTACTGGTGGTTCTTGTGTGGAGGTAGATGGTCGGTCTTCTTCTTGGTCATCCTGGGGCTTTGATGCCTCAGCAATTTATGGGCTGAAGTGGAAGTAGAGGGTGTTGGCTCAAACCTTGCTGTCTCTTCAGGTCCCAACCTTTCTTCCTTCTCTGGCTCGGTTTCTTTCTCATGTACAGTGGTAGACTCTTTTTTTGCATCTGCTTCTTTAGATTCTTGTTCAGATTCACTTGCCTTTTTCTCTTTAGGCTTTTGAGTATCTTCGACAGCCTTCTCCTATTCCGGCTCGGCTTCTTTTACTTTTTGTCTATCGGGGTGGTCAGCCTCTTGTGCAGATTCTGTTTGTTTGGTGGAGTCAGAATCTTTCTCTTTCTCAGGCTCCGCTTCTTTATTGGTGTCTTTGCTTGCAGGTGATGGTGGTGGGCTAGGCATGGGATGGTCCTGTTGTTCTGTAGGCGGTGAGGTGGGTCGGGGAGATCCATAACTTTGTTCTTAGGCTTTTGCTCTAGCCGTCTCCTCGGCTTGTCTTTGGTCTTCCGCCTCTTTGGCTTTCTTAGCAGCTTCTTCTCCCTCCTTCAGCTTTAAACTTCAGCCTCTTGGTACATTCTTTCTAAACATTATGTTGGATCATCCGTCTCTTTTCTTGTATGATGCTTCGTTCGACGGCCTTTGAGTCCAACAGGCATCCATTTTTCTGGGTCCTTCCCTTGTGCTTGTCTACTGCGCTGGTAGGACTGTTTCTCTCTTTCAAAGCGCGCTTGTTTTTGAGCTATCTCTTCTTGGTGTGCCGCCACAGCTTTTCTTTTCATCTCTTCTCTCCGAGCTCTCTTTTCTTCATTGTCAGAGCTCTCGCTATTGTGCCTTTCCAGCGAGCTGTCAGCTAACTCTTCATCAGATTTATATGATCTTTTACCTGACCTTGTAGCTCTTGGAGAGGGTTTTGCTACCAATATCCATGTGTTTAGATCAGGAGCAGGCGGTAGGTTGTTGGCCATGCCAATGGCATGGTATGCTATTCTAGTCAAGACCTCTGGTGCACCCAAGTAAGTGATTTTGCCTTCCTTCTTGCAGCCCTTCAAGGTTGTCAAGACATACTGCGCGTGGTCCACTGGTTGCTTTGTTGTCAACTTGAGAACTTGAGTGAATGTGGTGGCCACGGCGTGATTTGGCATAGTGTACCTTGGTGGCCTTTTTGCCAAGACATGGAAGTGTTGGTGGTACAAACGGGCTGGCTCTTCCACTTATTTGTGAATAAGGTTGGCGAATGTACCACGACTGTCTCTTTGGTAAATGTTCTTGCGGTTTTCCTGTCCCTTGCTCGCATGGTCATTCCTTCTGTGGGCAGTCTGAGTGTCTTTGCCACTATCTCTTTAGTGATCACTACTTTGACCTTGTTCCCTTGGGTGTCAGATATCTGTGCGGTTCCATCTTCTTTGATTGTGGATAGAAGCTCGTAAGCTTTCTGAAAATCCACTCCGCAAGGCTCTTATTTGTAGAAATCCATGAGCCCCAACCTGCGATTAGTCTCTTTTGTCTCTGGCTTTGCGGCTACATCATAGACTTCCTTGGGTAGGAGTTGCAACTCCACCTGATGCCCTTCTTCACTCGTGAATCTGTCAGTGAAGACTGTAGTGTGGTGCTCTTTCAGTTGTTCTCGAGAGAGGTATGATACCTTGGCTGCTTTGACTGACTCGGGGTCTAGTTGATAAGCGGGTAGTTCCTGTAGTTCCTCTTTTTGGTTGAGCTTCTTATTGGCCCTCTCTACTGCTTGCATGGCTCCTTTTCAGTGAATAGAGTGCAAAGTTAGAAGATTTGTCAAAATTTTCTCTGAAATGTCATTTAGGCTGAAATGCTAACAATTTCGTTCAATTTGCTTCAAATCAATTTTTGAACAAGCGAAGATGCATAGAAACATGCAAGAAACAAAACTGTGTGGTCAAAACAAATATTTGAAACCAAAGTAAATAATCGCGATTATCTACAATTGAGGAAATTTTTCAACTTTTTGCAAACTTTGCTTCATAGGCTTGAAGTATATACCAATTACATGATCTGAGTGAAATATGGGCTCATTTGGATGCATAGGGTGAAAATGGTACCAAATGTTGGCTTTAGGTCTCTGAAACAGTAGATATAAAGGAAATTTGAGATTTTGAGCTCCAAATTGATTCAAAATTGGCTAGTGGGCTTAACACATCATGTACTTTGGATGTATGATGGCAAAATATCAAAATTTCCCAATTTTGACCAGAAAGTAGATAATCGCAATTAATAACTTTTCTTCCAAAATTGACATTTTTTGGTAAAAACTGGTTCTAGGCATTTATAGACCTTGGGTATGAGATACGAGGTGATTTGGATCAAGAAATGTTGTCCATAACCAAGAATTTGGCTTGCAAAGACTTCTTTGCGTTTTTTGACAATTTTCAAAGTAATGGATGGTCATTTTGGCTCATAATTGATTTAGCATGTAATATGTGTACACATGATAGGTGAGGTGAGGTGATAATTTCCAAGCAAAACTGATGAAAAGTAAATAATTACGATTATTTACAACAGTGACAAAATCTTTGCAAAACCTACAAATTTTGACCTAGACATGTTTCATGCGCCTAATACAAGTCCTAAATTGAATTTGGTCAAGTTTGGTCATGCCAACATCACTTTGTGCTTTGTCGACTCTGAAATCACCGCTTTTTGAGACTACTCTTCTTGTTGGGTTGGTCGGTCAACTTTGAGGCTTTGGACTTGTCCACAACATAGTCGTGAAGCAACCTGTCCAATTCTGGCTCATTTGGAGTCAGTTTGACCCCGTATGTCGAATTTGACGCTTTGTAACCTTCGAGCCGTTTCTGCTTTTCAAGGACTTTGCTTGATGGATTTCACCAAACCAATCATATACATTGTATATGGACCTCATAAGCAAGCCATCTGTGGAGTCAAGTCGCAATTCTAGCATTTGCCAAAAACCTAACCTTTCTATTGGGGACCCCCTTGACCCTAGTTGAATGGTCAACTGATGATATAGAAAGGTCTATTATGTTAGCGCATGCTATGGTTCAATCCCATCTGATTTGGTCAAGCTGGCAGGCCGCTATGGTCAGTTTTAGGTCGTAGGTCTTCGTGCACTGCTTGGTTTCTAGGGTTTTTTCTAGGGCTTTAGACTAGCTACCGGCCGTACAAAATGGATCATTGTCGAGTAAAGAACTTACCCCTCATGTCTCGTGTGAGACAGCACTGATAATGGTCAACTGTGGGCTCCATAAAAGTCACGCGAAAGAGACCAAAATCTCTCTCTACAAAGGCTCCAAGTGGAAATGAGGTGGTTTTAGCCTACCTTGGATATCTATACTCGGACTTCCCGAACCAAATTTCCTTAGATTCCCCCGTTAGTCCTACTAGGCCGTGTAATCTATGTTAGACTCAAAAATTTCCCTGATCGGATTCTTGTAGCTCATTCTGCAAGAATTTTGCAAAAGTAGGCCTGGCCGCCTAATTTATGCTTCCCGCTTCCATCTTCTGATTTCATTGAAAATTTTTGTGCTTGTCCGCCTCGTCTTTCTGATCACCATCGTGTCTTCCGTTTTTCTATCTGAGCTTTCCTGCTATTTATTATTAATTTTTGACATGTTTATTTGAAAAAAAAATGCTCTAAAAAAGTAAAGTAAAAATCCAATAATTAAGAAAATCCCTTGAAAAACACATACTTATTGTTTTTTGTTGAATTTCTCTATTTTTAAGCCTCATTATCAATAAAAATGATGAAAAATACCCAAAAAAGGAATATTTTTGATGATTTTTTGATAGTATATACATTATTTACACTCATCGGGAAGATATTATCTGTGAATTTTCCCTTGATGATGAATTATAAGGGCATTATTATGTAATTTTGCAAAAAATCACACGTTAACATCAAACTTTTTCCTCTCTCTTCAAACATTGCCCTTAATTACTTAGTACTTAGTGCCCTTCCACCCCTCCTAAATGGTGTACTCCGGGACGACTGTGTGCATTGGTTGAACAATTGTGTCTATGCATAGCCGTGATTGGCTCTACCATGATATGAAGATCGATGCAATTCAAACCAATATGATGTACAAGAGCTGGGTCTTGAGTAATTAACTCAAGGGTTTTCAATGTCGAGGTTTGCTGTTGATGTCTTACAAAGAGCAAATCTTGTAGCTTGTGTGCTCTCTGTTTGATTGTACCATCAGGATGCTTTAGCACACTGATTGCTTGAGCTGTTGGTAGCACTTTTGACTGGTGCCAAGCTTTTTCTCGCCATTGGTAGCTTGGTCGGCTTGGTGATGCATGGTGTGGTGGAGTCTGATGAGACTTAACTCCCCATTGCTTGATTGAGTTTACGGTTTGTGGAGAAGATAAGTGCTCCTTTTTCTTCCAAACCATTTCCATGTTAGGTTCCTTGCTCGGAGATGCTTGTCTCTGTGTTTTAACCCTTGGAACCTTCTTTTGTTTTGTGGGTGAAGTTTTAGGCACCCAGATTTGAATCCGCTTATCCTTAAGCTGTGCTTTTGGTACCCAAATTTTCCCAACTCCTTGCATGCTACATGTAGCATTTGATTGTTGAGGGGATGGAGAAGATTGACTACTTCATGGTTTGATTTGTTGATTGCTTCTTTTCCATTCCTCCTTGCTTGGTGCAATTGGAACAATGAGTTGCCCTCCTCTAGGTGATAGCTTTAGCTGATTTCTATCCCAATCTGGTACTGCTTTGTATGTTCGCATCCAAGGAATTCCAAGAATCATCGTCTCATTCATGTGTTCATCTGGCAAGCATACAAACTGATGAGGACATGAACATCCATGTACTATCACGTTCAAGTTGACTACTCCCAATGTTGGAGTTGGGTTCTTGTTGCATCCTTTGATTGTCTCTATTCCTGTTGTCAATGCTTGACCTGTGGCCTTTTTGTATGTGGAATAACTTATTACATTTACTCTAGCTCCTGTGTCGACCAAAGCATTGGTGCTATCATTGTTGAGTTGTACTTTGATGCGCAGGTCCATTCCATCTAACCAGTCATCATCTTTTGAAACTGTGTCTTTAGGTAATTCCCATTGTCGATCATCTATTTCCAGAGTGTTGATGGGAATCGATATCTGTTGATTCTTGAGAGTAGCTTTCCACTTGAGTACCCAAAGCTGAGCTTCCTCTTGGGCTTCATCAATAACCTGCTATTGTTTGATCTTTCTTTGCTTGGCTGCATGCATTCTTTCTAGCAAATCATTGGTTAGTGGCAAATTGTATTTGTTTAAATGACATCCACTAATCCAATTAGCCATTGGTTCACCATTTAGGGTGGACAATTTTACTGCTCCACGTGGAGATACATCTTCAATGATAAATGGTCCGTTTTCCTTTTTCTTAAACTTGGGAATGTGTTTCTTAAGGGAATAGACTAAAACTAAGTCCCCTTTTTTGAAGATCTTTGTGATTGAGTGGAAATCAAAAAACTATTTTTGTTTCCGCTTTTGTGCATATATTAGCTATAGCAGTTAGCCTTTGCTCGTCTAGATTTTCCAAATCTTTGAGTCTTTCTGACAATTCATGTCCAGTCCACTCAAGATTATGTGCTACCCTTAATGTTGGCAATAGAAATTATATTGGAAGTATGGCATCAAGACCATAAACAAGGTTAAAGGGTGTGGCATTTAAAGTTGTTTTGAATGAAACTCAATAAGCCCATAGAGAAGCATGGAGATTCATTTTCTAGTCTGTCCTTCTTGAACTAACCACTTTAGTCAGCACGGAGCTAAGAATTTTATTCGTATGCTCAGCTTGTCCATTTGCTTGTGGGTGATAGGGAGCTGATTTGTTATGGATGACCATAAACTCATTAAGCAAATACTCTATTACCTCATTGAGAAAATGAGTTCCCCGATCACTGACAATCTCTATTGGCAGTCCATATCTCGTGAATACATACTCATATAGAATGCAGCAGTGGTTCTCGCATCATTCTTTTGAGTTGCTTTAGCCTCGGTCTACTTGGTCAAATAGTCCGTAGCTACAATGATATATTGAGCTTGGGTTCTATAAGTAGGTGGTTGTATTGGTCCACCAAAATCTATACACCATTTTACGAAAGCTTTAGCCCCCATCATTGGTCTTAAGGGCATGCTATCTACTCGTGTTGGCATTTTTGCTCGTTGACAAGCATCACACCTTCGAACATATTCTTTGGCATCTGCAAAAAGTGTTGGCCACCATATGTCTGCCATCAAGATTTCCCTTGCGGTGGTCTCACTAGAAAAGTGACCTCCAGCTAATCCAGTTTCAATAGCTCTAGACGGCGTTTACTCATATCCTCAGGAAATGTTCGGCTCGATAAGTAAGTAACCAGATAATTACTCCACTTAGGAACAGGTAACATTTGAAACAATGTTACATGAGGTATGGGTGTTTGTTTTTGACATTGAGGGCAATCCTTTACAAAAGATCGAACATCTCTTCTCATAGTCGGCCAAAATACTCTAAGTCTCAAGATTTGTTGCATAGTTTGGTCTTCCGCAAAGTGAAGTCCTACTATGGTAACATGTGATTGACTTAGGTATTGTTCTTTTTCTTCAGGATTAATGCATAAAAGCAGTATCTCGTCCCGATTTCTTTTGTGTAGCCTTCCAGGTAGTAATTGATACATAGCCGATTGCTCGATTAATCCGATTGTGATAGGAAGTGGTATTTGTGAATCCACTTGAGCTATTGTCATTAATGACACAATGTTTTCCGACCATTTAGATATCATTTCTACGAAGAACAAATAGGCATCGTCTACCCCTTTAGGTGATTCCCCTGAAACACTCCTTGGCAAATGATCTGGTCGTTCATGTGTAGTGCCTTTTTTTACAACCACAGTGAAATCAAATTCGAGGAGAATGATGAACCATCTCACTATTCTCTCTGTGCTGCATGGCTTGTTGACCAAATACAACAAAGCTTGGTGGTCCACAAAGAACACAAACTTGTTGGCTAATAAATAATGTCTATACTTTTTAGCAGCATAGATTATTCCTAGTCCTTCTCTTTTGGTGGTGGTGTAATTCTTTTCTGCCATGTTCAATTGTCAGCTAGCATAAGAAATAGGAGACCCATATTCTGGTTGAGCTAGTATACAACCGATAGAAAAATTGGAAGCATCTACATGTACGTGGAATACCTTGTCCCAATCTGGTGTTTTCAGTATTGGAGCTGAGGTGAGAGCTTGCTTAAGCTTCATGAAGGATTCTTCACATACCTCGGTCCATTCAAAGTGCGTAATCAAGCTATACATGGGTTTTGCAATTATAGCGTACATGTAGATGAACCTTCGGTAATATCCACAATGTCACATGAAGGCTTGTACCCCCTTTACTGTTGTTGGTCTAGGTAAATCAGCAATGACATGAATCTTCTCAATATCAGTAGCTATGCCATTTTTAGACACTATAAGTCCAAGAATTTTTTCTTGTCTATCCATAAATGTGCACTTTTCATGATTTAAGCAAATCCTATAAAGTCTGTAACATTTTTCGAATACCTTTTTGAGGTGTTTAAAATGATCAGCCCGGATTGATGAATATACGCATAGATCATCCATATATACTTCTAAGAATTTCATAAGATATTCTTTGAAAGCATGGCTCATCAACCTTTGAAACGTGGCTGGAGAATTAGTTAACCCAAACGGCATAACCCGATAGGCAAATATACCCCATTCTGTTACAAAAGCAGTTTTATGCTAATCTTTTGGGTCAACCAAAAACCCAAAAGTTGATTGTATACCGAAAAGCTGTTTAAGAAGCTATAAGCTTATTTTCCTGCAACTCGTTCTAAAACATGCTCAGTTATCGAAAGAGGAAAGTTGTCTCTAATGGTAGGTGCATTCACCTTTTTGAGATTAACACACACTCGCAGTTTTCCATTCTTCTTGGGTACTACCACAATTGGAGACACCCAATTCGTGTGTTCAATTTCATAAATGAATTCGGCTTCCTTTAGTTTTTCAATCTCTTCTTTTATCTTCCTGGAAAATGTTTTGTTATATGTGTATGGTCTCTGTCTACATAGTTTCGCGTCATCTCTCATGGGTATGGTATGTTGACAACTTTCTAGATCAACACCCTTGAAATCCTTGTAAGACCAAGCGAAGATATCTCAGTATTCCTTTAACAAGCTTAGCAAAAGCTTTTCTTCTTCTTTTTTTAGGTCATTCGCAATGTCAGCAGGTCTAAGCTCTTCTCCTGGTTCAACCAGGTCTATCCTTTTAGTGTTTTCAGGCCCTTCGTAAGACTCGCCTTGTTTCCGTAGTTCCCTAACAGGTTGTTCAACTATGATTTTTTGATCTTGGAGAGTATACATTTTGTAATGGGATTGAACATGCATTACATCCTTACCATCCTCTTCCGTGGTTTCCATTTCAGTTGTGTATATCTCCTTTAGAGCCTTTTTCAACTCTTGATATTTCTTTTTCCGCTCGACTCTGGTCATGAGTGGTTTCTTATCTTGTGATTTTTCTTGAGTACCCTTCCTTGTTTTTCTCGATATTTGAGACATTTTTGAGTTTTTGTTTGAAGGATATCTGCCATTTATTTTGTCCTTGACGCAATCATTAGCATCTATCTGCATCAGGAATTATGTTTTACTGAAAACTGATGGTATAGGTCGTGCTTTCACAATTTCGGTGTCTCTCTTTCGTCTATAGTATTTTTGTATTCTTGATTTCTAGTTTGGAAAGTCAAAAAACTTTTCCTCCCCTCCTTTTAAGAGTAACTTAGCTCTCATATGCTCTTTTTCTGACCCCGAATCTTCTGAGGTAGCTGAGTGTTCATCTAACTCATCAATTGCATCGTAGTAGAGATCTAAAAAGACTTGTTGAGCTTTCATTAAGTCCTTGGGTTCCTCATCTTCGTTTCAATGTTGAGGAATAAAATCATTTGGATGGGAATTATGTCGTAGCCATCCTCATTGCAAAATTGAGTAGGCATAGACGTATTCACATATACATCCATTGTTGCTAAAATTTGAGTCCACTCGAATGGCTCAAGTAAATGCTCTGGAAAGGGTTCAGGTACGTAGGCTTCGTCTGTGCAGTCCCTTTCTAGGATACATTCTTCTCATCTTAAGCTTCCATTTTCTGAAGCTCCACACATCCAAATAGAAGTGTCTTTGTTTAACCAGGATGGGAGTTTAGTTTCAGTGGAAGAGACTGAATTAAACTCTTGGATGGGTGTTTTCAAGACATCTCTATAAGTGTGATCTTTTAGATTTACTCTTGTTATAGATCCCACTTTCTTCAAGTACAGATAGTTGTTTCCCCAATCTTGGATAAGATGTACCTGTCGCATGAAAGGTCTTCCCAATATGATTTCATATTTGAGTTTTTTCCCAAATTCTACTATGGCAAAAGTGTGTTGATAATCAATTCCACAGGAATTGACTTTCACTTTTTCAAGCAGCCCTAATGGTCTCTCAATGTGTCCGTCAACCAACTGCAATTTCATTCGAGTTTGTCTAATGGCTGGCTGTCCCCAGGATTCCCATACTGCTTTAGTGGCTATGGCTATGCCCGCTCCACTATCAAGTATTTCCATGGTTTCAATGTCATTATATTTCACTGGGAGGGTGGTGTTTCCTTCTTCCCCTTCATAATATTCTCGGACTTTGTTCATAGGAACAGATCGAATCTCCTTGTTTTCCATTTTCTTTTTCAATTTTTCCAAATTCTTGGAGATTAACCCTGTTATCCCCACCTTCTCTAGGGTTTTCTGTAAATCATTCCATAAGTATGGTCTGAGTTTTAACAGTTCTCCCAAGGTAAGAGTGCATTGGATGGGTGTAGACATGATTGAATGAATGTTGTCTACTTCTAGGGTTTGTTCAGCTCTTTTTACTTGAGTGGTCCTCCATACGATGGATTCATCTTCCTTATCTCCCAAGTAAGAAGGTAATGTTTTTAATGTCAATGGTTTTGACATTCCTAAAGATTCCGATCTGCAATCCACGTGCAAGGATTGTAAATCCAGGTTCATATCAAAAGGTAGGTTATCCAACCAGACTTCCTCTATAGGAGCTGACTTTAGATGTAAGGTCCCCAATCCCGCCGACACCAAAAACGGGATGGTACCATTGACAGGTCTCTAGGCCTACTAAGTCAGAGTCCTTAAACAAGAAAAATTCCAGGGAATTCACCCTTACCATTGACAATGGTTTAGGTTTATATCCCTAGAAGAGACCTAGTCCTGTCTCGTAGTGGAAACGGAACTACAAAAAAAACTTTTGGCCCTATAGCTTCATCATTCAGATTGTGGTCTCCTTAGCCAACGCTTTTTTCCCCCTAACATATGTGAGGGCACAGTCGTTGGTGGATTCTTCTTCCAAGTGAAGAAGTTTCTAAACGTTTTAGTGTGCGGGAATGGATAGTTACCTCACTAATCAGGTCCTTCCATCCATGATTGACAACCTTAGTCAATCCCCACTTACCACCCCGCACTCACACATGATTTCTGTGTTGTTTAATTACTATCACATTCTTTTCACAATTGAAACAATGATTCCTTTTTAGCTTTCACAACTGCATTTCATTAAGACACCCTTTGAAAACAGTATTGAAGACATTCTTTCAGCAAACAAACATCTTTAGACTTAAGACAAGGTACGGTCATTCTGAAGTATCTCTGACCAGTACTAGCTTGTCTCAAGACCACCTATACAGGGGTGAAAAACGGCACCCATTCCTTATTTATAAAAAGCGGGGTGGAAAGAGCAATCACCCAAAGTCCGGGCGCCCATACGCTAATCAGCTGCCCCCTCTATGATAAACTTGAAAGTACTATCCACAAACATAAACAAGCACGGGGTAAAGACTCCACGCGTGCTGAGGAAACCGACTCTTCCATGATGGTATCTCCATCATTACTCATTACTTGGAGTAAAATATTTCCAAGGAATCAGAGGTGTCTTATGTTGGGAATTTGGGAATTCCACCCACCAAAGCTAGAAAAATACATTTTTGTAACCAAAGAAAATAAGGGCAACTTGAAAAAAAAAATCGCTTTTAGGTCAAAGTTTGAAGCTTTTGCCCATATTCTATTAATACTTAGGTGAATTTCTTGGTTTTCTTCGAGGCAAGCTCAAAATGTAATTGAGATTTTACATTTCAGCTGGCTAAAATACATAGGACCCAATCTTTTCTTGCACTAACAATTTTTACCTAATGAAATGGAAATGCAAAATTGTACACAGTCATGGCCCTGAATCAACGAAGATCCTTTGGAACTTTTGTTAGTGAGAAGGGAATAAAGAGGAAAACAGGGAAGGGGGGATTACAAGGCGGCGCACATGGGGATGGCCACGTGGCAATGGCAGGTGCAACCAAGGAGATGATGCAAGGCAGCATAAGCAGAGAATTGAGAGACGTGGATTTATTTTTTTTAGGAGTGGGCTTGCATTCCCTACAAAGAAGTTCTCGCGTCGTTTTCACAGAAACCAATTTCTAGCGTTAAGAGCCCCATCCCACCATGTTGTTGCAGAGGTTAAAGTTGTTGGAAGAGAAAGAATCCATGTCTAGGCCTACTAGCAATAGTTTTTTGGTAAGAGTGGTTCAATAGCAAGGACTGAGCTTTCGAGAAGCCACTTCTAATATGATAGTTTTTTGGTAAGAGTGGTTCAATAGCAAGGACTGAGATTTCGAGAAGCCACTTCTAATATGATAGTTGTTGCATCATGATACGTAGCTCCGTACCCCCATTTGCCCTTGCCTTCACTCGCCACTACCCCTCTGGATCAAGATGAAAAGGGCATCAAGGACATGAACTTGAGATCATGGCTGCTTTGTGAAGCTTGTGGACCATGTGGTTCAAAGAAAGGTATTGTAGTTATTTGTTTGTAGTGCAAATTTGCCAACTGAAATGAAACATTCCACTTAAATATTTTTCTAACCCTTGAAAAGGGCTTTAACTAAAGTAACTTGAGCTCCTCAATGTTTACCAAGATAGGGTTTTTTGTGACATGGATCGTGGCTATTTTGTGCAATGTGCGATCAAAAGTAAGGGATTGTGAATGTATTCAAATTTTTGCATGTATGATTGCTAATACATGAGCAATAGGCATGACCAAGATATTATGAAAGATAAAGAGTCCATGCCAAAGAAGATGAATATAAAAGGGATTGTAGTCGTAGGGAAGTGATGTTGATAATGAATGTAGAGATCAAAGCAAAATCAATCAAGATGATAGAAACCCTAACTCTTCAAAAAGGCATCAACTATAGGAACTTGAGATATTCAGTGTTTACCAAGGTAAGGGTCCACATGACATGGATTGCATCTTATACTTTGTGCGTCATGCGATCGAAAGGAATGGATTATGTATGTATCGCAAATTTCCATAGGTATGATTGCATGCTAGAGAGGATGACATAGAAGATGACCAAAGACTAACTCTTCAAAAGGCAATCAAGCACATAAACTTGAACTATTCAAATTTACCAGGGTAGGGGTTCATGTGTCATGGAGCATGGCTTTCTAGGATTATCATGATAGAGGAGAATCAAAATGGCTCTTCTAGGTGACCACTAAAGAAATTGAGCAATCAACTCAACAGCTTCCTATCCCATGGTCGGTGTGGTATTTTCTTTTTGTTCCACAATCATACTATACATAGTTGATGTACATTGACAAAAAATTTGACTCGGTTACAAAGAGATTTTTGTTGTGACAAGGACAAAGAGAAATACAAATATTAACATATTCAAAGAATGCCATTTTGAGGTTGTTAGTGGAAACTTTAGTCTATTTTTTTGCCAAATCTGAAGCATGTAAATTTTAAACCCTAAAACGTAGACCCTAATCCCCAATCCGTAAGCCCTACACCCTAGACCCTAAGCCCCAAAGTTAGGATCCTCAACCTTGAACCCAAAACCCTACACCCTAAGACCTAAGCCCTAAACTTAGAATCTTAAACCATAAACCCTAAATAGTAAGCCCTAAGCGTTAAACCCCAAACTTAGGTCCCCAACCCCTAACTCTCAAATTACGGGCCCTAAACCCTAACCAATAAGCCTTACGCCTAAGCCCTAAGCCCCAAACATAGGACCTAAACCATAAGCCATAAGTCATAAACACTAAAATGTAAGCCCTATTTCTCAAACCATGATCCCTAAACCCTAGATTCTAAGCCCTAAACCCTAAACTTAGGATCCTAAACCTAAGCCCTAGATCAATCCTAAGCACTAAGCCCCAGACTTAGGATCCTTAACCCTAAACAAGAAATAATAAACCCTAAACTTAGGACCCTAAAACCTAAACAATAAGCCAAAAATCCCAATTGTAAACCCTAAGCCCCAACTTAGGGCCGTAAATCTATAAGCCCTAAAAGCTAAGCCCTAAGTCCCAAATCGTAAACCCTAAATCCCTAAATCCTAAGCCTTGAGTCCCGAATCCCAAACCATAAACCCTAGACCGTAAGCCTTATGCCACAAACTTATGTCCCTTACTCTAAACCTTCAACCATAAGCCCTCATGAGACTCAGGGCCCTAATCCCTAAATCTTAAACTCTAAGCCCTAAGACCCAAGTCCCAAACCTCAAACCCTAAACCCTAATCAATAAGCCTTAAGCCTAAGCCCTAAGCCTCAAACATAGGGCCCTAAACCATAAGCCCTAAGTCCTAATTCCTAAACTGTAAGCCCTAATCCCCAAACCATATACTCTAAACCCTAAACCCTAAACCCTAAGCCCAAAGCCCTATGCCCCAAACTTAGGATCATAAACCCTAAACCCTAAGCCCTAAGCCGCAAACTTAGAATCATAAACCCTAAACAATAAGCCTTAAACCCCAAACTTAGGATCCTAAACCCTAGACCCTAAGCCTTGAGCCACAAACTTAGGATCCTAAACCCTAAACAATAATCCCTAAACCCAAAACTTAGGAACCTTAACTCTAAACAATAAGCAATAGGCCCAAACTTAGGGCTGTTATATATAAATCATAAACCCTAAGCTAAGCCCAAATTGTAAACCCTAAATCCTAAACTCTAAGCCCTGAGTCCCAAATCTCAAGCCATAAACTTTAAATCCTATACCCTAAGCTCTATGCCCCAAACTAAGGTCCCTAACTCTAAACCTTGAACCATAAGCCTCAAACTCAAGGCCCTAATCCTTAAATCTGAAATTCTAAACCCTAAGGCCCAAGTCCCAACCCTAAAACCCTTAACTTTAATTTGTAAACCCTTATGTTCTCATAAAAAATATAGTAATTTCAACTTAAGTATACATAGTACTTTTCCAATATCTAAGTCTAGATGCATTAGTAGTCTAGCAAGTGGTGAGAGTTGATATGAAAGATTTGAAACTATGCAGAGGATTTTCATATTCACCTTCCATTGCATTTAGTGTTATGGATTCCTTGACAACTTATGAAAGGATGAGGCTTGATAGCACCTGGTAATCTCTACATGTGAGATTTGGTCGGTTGGCTAAATCTCACTGAGTTTAAGATACTGTTGTATAGCTTTGAGTCAGGTTACAAACATGTGTATTAGACCATTGTGACCTCATGTGTGGAAGCCCTTATTGTGCTCATGAAAAAATGTGGTGAATTAGCATAAGTATACATAGTCTAGATGCATTAAGAATCCTTCATGTATAAGGTCTCATAGCACAAATTCTAAACTATGCGGGACATTTTGACGACTGGCTAAATCTCATTTTCTTGATAGCTAGTCAAGTTTCCTTGTAAAGATTGAATATGCTAGCACCAAGCTTCTATTACACTTTAGCTGATGTGAACTCCAATGAAGTGTATCATAAAGCATGGTGTGTATTTTGAAAAATTGGCACCATGAGGATTGGATGGTCATCCAAATCTCATTTTCCTTGATGTTGAGAGAAACATTGTTATCTTTAGCATAAATTTTCTTATTGGTTTTTCATTGCATCCACTCGTATGGATACCTAGACATATCCAAAAGGATGAGAATTAATAAATAGTACATGGTAATGCTTATGCATGAGATTTGACAAGCTGGCCAAATCTCATTGAGACTCAATGGAAGCTAGGTTATCTTAAAAAGGTTCAAGATTATGTTGTTTTAGTTTGGGTTGTATAAAATATGTGCATTAAAATAGTTGTGAACTCATATGTTGAATCCCTTGATGTGCTCATGGAATATATGGTAAATTGAACATAAGTATACTTGGTGTCTTGCCAATGTCCAATGGTTTCACTGCATTTAACAATCTTGCCAAGGATAAGGGTTCATAGCATGGAGTTAGAATTATGCATGAGATTTGGACGGCTGGCCAAATCTCATGCAACTTGAAAGCTAGATGGGGTATTTTGCAAAGACTATATGTGCTAGCGCCAAGCTTTCCCTGCACTAGAACTTATGTGAATTAATTTTTCAAGTATGTATATTATAATTGATGTGAACTCTTGTGTTGAAGCCTTTAGTACTATGATCCTGGAACTATGGTAAAATCAATGTAGGAATATATTATGGCTTCCCGATGTCTAATGGTTTGATCAAATTAATCATGTTAGGGATGAAGGGTTCATACCATAGGATCAAAATTGTGCATGAGATTTGGGCAGTTGACCAAATATTATGAAAATTGATAGCTACTAGTGGAGTTTGCTTAAAAAGAGTGAATATTATAGTGCAAAGATTTTGTTGCACTTGAATTGATGTGAACTCCATTGTAGTGCCTCATAAAGTGGGGCAATTCTATTAAAAATGATACCATGAGAATTGGACGGCCATCCAAATCTCAATTGTCTTTATGTTTAGAGAAACTTTGTTATCTTCAAAATATGTTTGATTATTGGTTTATCATTGTGTTTCATGGTATGAATTTCTTAACACTCCTAAAAGTGTGAGGGTTGAGAGCACATGGTATTGTCTACGAGTGAGAATTGACTGGCTGGCCAAATCTCATGGGGATTCATTGATAGTTAGGCTAGCTTACAAAGGTTCAAGATCATGGTATATAGCTTTGAATCAGGTCACAAAAATGTGCACTAGAAGTGATGTGAAATTATGTGTTCAAGACATGGTAAATACATCATATGTAAGAATAGTGCCTTGCCAATGTCTAGTGGCCTAGATGTATTAACAATCTTGCCAAGAATAAGCGTCCATAGCGTGGAGTCTAAACTATGCATGAAAATTGATGGGTAGCCAAATCTCATTGAATTTGATAGCTAGTTGGGGTATTTGGGTCAAAGCATATATTGGTGGTACCAAAAAGTCGTGTCTTGGTTGGTAGCACATTACAACCTCGTTTTCATGTTTCAAGTTTAAAATCTATGACCTTGTTATATATCAATGGATAGCTTTTTGAAAGTAGAATCTAAAACTATTTCCTCCAACAAATTTTGAGTGTGTTTACAAAATTTTACCAGTTCCCACCTTTTATAAAAAGAACCACCAAGAAAGTGCAAAAGGTGGTACCACCAATACATGCTTTCACCCATCTTGCAACGATTGATTATGCTAGCTCTAAGCTTCCCTTTCACTAGTGATGATATGAGCTCATTACAAGTACAAAAATTAGAATTGATGTGAACTCCTATGTTGAAGCTCTTAATGTGCTCACGTAAAATATGTGAACTCCTATGTTGAATCTCTTAATGTCCCAATGTTTAATGGTCTGGGTGCATTATTAATCTTACTAAGGTGAGGGTTCATAGCATGGATTCACACTTTGCATGATATTTTGACACTGGCCAAATCTCATGGAACTTGGTAGCTAGATGAGTTTTCTTGCAAATATTCAAGACCCTATATCCAAGATTGCACTTTAAAAAAATCACCTTGAACTCTTGTACAAAATTTAATAAAGTGTTGTGCTTCTATTAAATAAGAGGTCAACAAGATATGGTCGTTAGCCTGTCTTGATGTGCAAGTGAACTAGGTTATACTCTCAGGGGATTCACTCTCTATTTTTTTTAAAGGACATGTTACCTACAAACAGGAGTCTTGGAAAAACCCTCTATTTACGAGACAAATGTGAAGTAAAAATGACCTCCCTTTCTACACTTATACAACATGTAGCTACTAAAACTATTATGCCCCTAACTTAATATAAGGTTTGGTATAGTTTCTCACCTTCAAGTTTAAAAAAACCAAACTTGATGCCATACAAGTTACATTTTTAAAGTCAATACCTAAATCATATTGGCTTATTCTCTTATAGGCGCATGTAATGGGATAACCACATGAAATTCACTGGTAATAGTTGGCTTGTTTACAATTAAAAAGCCCTAATTTGTATGTTTATATGTACGTTATCAATCTCTTTTAGTTCCCCCAAACACTCCTTATTTCCCCCTTGAAGTATATATCACAATCCCCTCGTTTATGTTTTAGTAATGAAAGAGAAGTTATTAGGGCCCTACCCCTAACTTATACACTTATCTAAGCTCCCAAAGATCCCCCTCCCCTTGCACTTACGTGGTACGACAAGTTTCTCATGGTAAACCCCCCGGGGTTATATTCAAGATAACTATGCAGCTACCTTTTCATATTGTTTTAGTATATTAGAATGAGCACCTAAACAAATATAAAACCTATTGCAAAATCCCATAAGATGTGATGCTCTTATCAAAATTTGGCTACAAAAGATTTAATTAGCAACCCAAATCTCAACGATCTTGGTAGTCAAGAAAACTATGTTACATTTAGAATAGTATACCCATTGGACAAGTCAATATTAAAAATTTTGGGCTCCTTGACACATTAAAATAGTATATGGGCTAGCATTTAGGGAGTTAAGTCTATGCATAAGGTTTGGAAGATTGAACAAATCTCATACAATTCAATCCTCTTTGATTACATTGAATTTAGATGGTAAACTAGTTGCATTGTCCCTTTTTCACACACTCTCTCCTTTCTATGGATACATAAGAAAGTCGTTGGACATGGCTTTGTGTTTGTGAGACTGATTTTAATGGATTGTTCCATGGAGCTACCATTGGTCATGGAAACTTCATCGTTGCAATAGAGGATTGTGTTCGTTATGAAATTCCATTTTCCTTTCCACCATGGATGCATCTATTATAGGTGATGCAACTCACAATGTTGTGAAGTGGATTCAAGAGCCATTGCATTTCCTTGACATTGAGATTGAGCCAATCAACAACCCTATCGATCGCATTGCTAATTCAATATAAGGTGAACAAAAGCAACTAGCATTTGTGCATGATAGCATTTTAGAGATTCATGGAAGATAAGAGGATTCTTCTATGGAATGAAGGTAAGACAAACTCTATTGGCAAAGGGATTGTCCCTTTTGTCATGATATTGATGCAATTAACTTGGGAGTTAACTTGAATCTTGTGGAGACAACAATGTTGTTATGGTAGTAATGAGGATACATGATTCTACAATAAAAATTCAACTAATGTAGATATTAGTAGCATTGTTGGATGGCCAATTACACAAGTCAATTTTTTGTATGGGGCACTATGATGGGGTGATGATGTTATGTAGTTTAAGTTGGATGAAATTATTTGGGATGATATGGATGATGACCCAAACCTTGTGGTACCTTTATCAAACACGAAAAAACATTGTATAAGAGATAAGAAACCAAAAGAACTAATTGGGGAACCAACAACATCGAAAAATATTACAATGTCTCCTAGAAGACAAATTTGGAAGATAATGTGGACAATGAGTTGAAGCATATGTGATTATCAAATTCAAGTGAATTTTCTATGTATAGCTTGTGTAGTGGGATTAAATCATGGCTGCTCTAAAGTCCCAAGAAGAGTGCAACAAGATCATGGAGGAGCAGATGAGACACATGAAACAAAGTACTCGCGACTCCTTCAGTAGTCTTGTGGAAGAATATTTAAGTGATGGCCCAAATTCTTTGGTGGGGCACTTTAAGACCTTGAAATTTATATTTTTCATGAAGCATGATGTACCTATCATGCTATGCAGGATGCAAAGATTCTTGATTTGAAGCTAACTTAGGGAGGAATAGAGCAATGGCGGAAGAGGGATGATATGGACAAGGTCATGCTTCCCCAAGGGTCTCAAAGTTAGAAAATTGTTTCAAGGACAATATCCAAGTGGTTTGAGGGATAAATGACCACATTAGATATTGGGAGAAATGGGTGGGCATCAAGGGTTTTGGTCAAGTTATGAGAAAAATATCAGTCCCATGATCAAGGATTGGAAGTAGATGGTCCTTAAACTACAAAATCCCTCCTAACAAATGAATCCATGTAAGAAATATTCTAGACTCTATCAAAAGGGACTCATTATGCGGCCATTTTGGAGATGAAAGAGGAACCTTTGATTGATTTCAAGCAAAGGCCTAGGGGACTTCACATTAGCATGACCTTTTAATATAGTATGACAATATGGCTAGCTATTCCCAATCAAACATTGTTGCTAATTCTAACTCTGCTAACTTTAAAAAGATTCATTTAGTATTGGGTGTTAATGTGCAAGAAGAAGGGTGTGACAATATGGCTAGCTATTCCCAATCAAACATTGTTGCTAATTCTAACTCTGCTAATTTTAAAAAGATTCATTTATTATTGGGTCTTAATGTGCAAGAAGAAGGGTGTGAGTGACATTGAGGTTTATGAAAAGTTTTGGGATAAGAAATGGTGGGGACCTAATGTAAGAAATCCATAAGTATGGGAGGATGTCAATGCACAATTTTCTTCTTATGGGTGAGAAGGGGACAACCAAATAATTTGAATAAGTGAAGATATCAAAGCACGCTTCTAAAAAGGATAAATAGAGCATGAACATCCTCAAAGAAGGATAAGGATAAGATGTTGATATGGATTTATCTTGGCAATTGAGGAGTACACACCTATTCAATATTCCTTTGGTATCTTCTAAAAAGGCTAAATAGAGCATGAACATCCTCAAAGAAGGATAAGATGTTGATATGGATTTACCTTGGAAATCGAGTACACACCTATTCAATATTCCTTTGATTTTCATCAATTATGTAATGCTTTGATTTTTGAATCTAACCCCCTTCAAAGGTTGTGTCTCCCATATGAGATCAAGGCTCTTGTTATGATGTTTGTGAAATTTAAGGTGTTTATCAACACCACATACCCTAATAGATATGGGATATTTTCTAAACTAAAAATCACTCTACAAGTGGGTTGAGCATAAATTGAACAAGATGTCCTCATGCTTGAACAAAACTTATGGTGTATAATGAAAGTATAATGGTCTTAAAATTTGGCATAATTAGATTTTCCCAAATTGAATGGGATTTTTCCCATTTCAAATGGGATGGATCAAAACTTAAGATTCCCATTTGTGATGGCTAATTTCCCAATTTATCTAATATGGTGTTTAGATGATGATATCATCAAAAAATACTCTAGTGAATGTTACCATATACATGTGGTAGTGATGTGTGTGAACACACTAGGACCGTAGGGGCATTTTTTTCCTCTTTAGGAGGTTTTTTCCCTAGTGCATTGTATATACGCCCATCTCTCTGGGGCTATCTATCTTTCCATTGCACACTAAGTAGTACACTCTTTATTGTCTGCCTTGAGCTTCCTTCATCTTCTCCAAGCTGTGTGCGTTTCTTTGCAACCCTAATTCCAACAATTGGTATCAGAGTAGGTTGCATCCTCCCGAGCTTAGTTGCCAGCAACTCCAGCATATGTTTGCTTGCAGGTCTCCATTTCCACTACTGGCAGGTCTGCACAGGCAATTTTGTCATTTAGTCTAAAATTTTTGTCAGTGTTGTTTTATGCATAAAAAGACCTATACAGTTTATTGCGGGTTGTGCTATATAGCACATGCTGGTCTCACTTAGTTTCTCCTCATTCTGGGTAGTTTTCACATCAGGTGCAGGCATTTTCCATGGCTAACAACAACACATATGTGTTCAAGATGTTTGCTGCTGAGGACAGATTGGATGCGGACAATTACCCTATGTGGGCTTACATGATGCAACATGTTCTTGTGTCAAAGGGAGTCTGGAATATTGTGCACGGCATTGATGTACGTCCTGGTTCTGAGGATGTATGCAATGTTGAGGATGTTGCAGGTCTTGCTGCAAGGATTGCTGCTATTAGAGTTGTTTTGCCTACGACAGAACAAGCTCATTGGGATGTAAAGGATACATAGGGTCATGTATTGATGCGTTGTATGTGAAGCGCACCATTACTCCTCACATTCGTTCAGCGAAATCTACAAAATAGGCTTGGGATATTCTAGTAGGTCTTTATGCAAGCCGCAATGACGCTAAAATTGCTTTGCTGCGTAAAGAGCTGGTATCAAAGATTATGCATGAGGAAGATGATATGGACACTTTCCTTGTTGGTGTCAAGGATAACAATGAGCAATTATTTCAATAGGTGAAGTCATTTCAGACAATTCCCTTGTGCAAACTCTTCTTGATGCCTTACCAGATTCTTACCAGACTTTTGCTAGTACTTGGAGACTTATGTCCCAAGGAAATCCTGAAGTTGTCAAGTTTGATGCATTATGCACATTGTTGTTGCAAGAGTCACTTTTCAAAAAAAACAGACCTAGGCAGCGTGCAGTTGAACAGGTTTTTATTGCTTCTCAAAGAAAGGGTGGTAACAGCAATGCATCCACTTCTTATGGTTCTCTGCGAGTGGCAAAAAAAAATTGTTCCTAATGCTTCTGCTGGCAGCAATTCGTCTGGAAATTCTGGTGATAGGGCAAAAAGAAGATGCATTTCCATTATTGTAATCATCAGTTGATCAAACAATGTCCTAAGTTGAAGGCCAAAGAGGCTAAGAAGAAAGAGGGTGGTTCCACTGCATATGTTGGTTCCACTACAAATGCAGCCATTGTTGAGTCTTCTGTGAAAGGAGACTGTGATGATGTTGTTGATGCAGAATGGGCTTTTAGTGCAGAGTGCAGCTACAATCCTGTTGTCCATGATGCATGCATGTCGGTTGCTATAGATTCACATGTGTGGTATTTCGATAGTGGTGCTACAAAGCACGTTACCTCACATTGTGAATTGTTCAACTCTCTCGAGTCTGTCCCTCATGGAAATTTAGTCACTTGTGCCAACAATGCCTCTTATCATGTTCAGGGGGTTGGAAAGATTGTGCTTACTGCTGCAAATGGCAGTTCTTTCACACTTTTTGATGCACTTTATGTACCTGGCATCAAGAAGAATCTTTTGTATGTATCTGCACTTGCTGGACTTGTACTTGTAGTCAAATTTGTGGATGAGAAATGTAAAGTTCATGATCTTAGTTTTGGTGATGAAATTGTTGCATCTCGCCTTTTGTGACGTGGGCTATATAAGCTCATTTTGTATGATAATTGTGGACAAAATTTTGCAAATGCAGTTGCAGATTCAAGGGCTGCTTCAAATGCAAAACTGTGGCATGCACGTTTTGGGCATCTGAATTTTGTCAGTTTGCTGCGTTTGCAAAAATCTGATATGGTTGCTTCTTTGCCGCCTCTTGAAGCACCTGTCAAACATGTTTGTGAAGGCTCTATTTTGGGTAAAATGCAGCATTCTAAGTTTCCAAAGGATGGTTCAGTTAGGGCCACATGCAGGTTGCAGCTTGTGCATAGAGATGTTTGTGGGCCCATGCAAACTCCGTCCTTGGGCAATTAACTATACTTCGTGACTTTCATTCATGATTACTCCAGGCATGCATGGGTATTTCTGCTTAAAGCGAAGTCCGAAGTTTTTATGTGCTTCAAAAAATTTCTGGCTATGGGTGAAAATGTATCGAAATGTACTATGGGCACCCTCCATTCCGATCGAGGGGGGGAGTATACGTCTCATGAATTTAATGTGTTTCTCGCTAGTCGTGGGATAAAACACCAATGTACAGTGCCTTATACACCTCAGCAAGTGGTGTTGCTGAGAGGAAAAAGAGGTCACTTATAGAAATGGCACGATTATGGTCAAAAGTCAAGCTTTGTAGCATTGTTTTTGGCTTGAGGCCATCATGTATGTACTTAACAAGTGTCCGACGAAAGCTTTGCGGTCTATTAGTTCATATGAAGTATGGCATGATAGAAAGCCTTCTATTGAACACATGCGTGATTTTGGCTGTTTGGCATATGCTTTGGTGCCACAAACATAGCGCAGAAAATTGAATGATAATGCTGTCAAATGTATTTTGTTGGTTATAGTGCTAAAAGTAAAGGTTATAGGTTGTATCGTCCGTAGACAAAGTGTATTTTGGTTTCAAGAGATGCAGTGTTTGTGGAAGATTCTGTTCAACCCTTGTTATCGTGTACTAGAGACAGTAATGTAAGCTCAAAGGACAATTATGACACTTTGTTGCCTCTTTTCAGTGGTGGAAGTTCAAATGTAAATTCCAATGAGGCAAAAGTACAACCTATGGGGGTTTTCGAAAATGTTACAGATCAGCCTATTACTTATGCAGATATACATGATGTACTTGATGAGGCAAAGGGTTATGCACAACAAAAAGGCATAGATTATGAAGAGACTTTTTCTCCCACTTGTCGTATAACTACTGTGCGTTTTCTATGTGCATTGGCAGCTCATTTTGGTTGGGATGTACATCAATTAGACATTGTTACTGCTTTCTTAAATGGTGACATATTTGAGGAAGTTTATGTAATGCAGCCTTGCGGTTTTGTCATGAAAGGACAAGAGGACAAAGTGTGCAGATGTAAGAAGGCTTTGTATGGGTTGAAGCAATCTCCTCGTGCTTGGTATGAGAAAGCTGACACTCATTTGGTCAAACGAGGCTTTCCTAACATTCCAACAGAAAGCATATTGTATGTAAAGCGTGAGGGTGATGTACTTCTCATTGTGGTTCTTTATGTAGATAATTTGCTGATCACTGGACCAAATGAGAGACATATTGCTGAATTTAAGGCTGATTTGAATACTACTTTCAAAATGAAATATTTGGGGCTGTTGCATCATTACTTGGGTATACAGTTTAAGCAGTGTGATGGTGGTATTGCTTTGTGTCAAAAAGGTTACATAGAGACATTGCTATGTAAGTTTGGACTTGAGGATTGCAAACCTATTGCCACTCCATGGAAACAGGTTTGAAACTGAGTCTTCATGGCGGTGTTGATCCTA
Organism: Adiantum capillus-veneris; assembly: GCF_014529385.1. Lineage (NCBI taxonomy): Eukaryota > Viridiplantae > Streptophyta > Polypodiopsida > Polypodiales > Pteridaceae > Adiantum > Adiantum capillus-veneris. The sequence goes on along the minus strand of NC_140959.1, from coordinate 115,969,055 downwards.
TTGATGTCATTCTTTACCAAATTGTTACCATATATATGTGGTAGTGATGCGTGTGAACACACGACCACCATGGCATTTTTTCCCTCACTAGGAGTTTTTTCCCCGCGTGCATTGTATATACGCACATCACTCTAGGGCTAACTTATAATTTCATTGTGCACTAAGTAATACATACTCTTTGATGTATGCCTTGAGCTTCTTCATCCTCTTCAAGCTAAAGTTTCCCTGCAACCCTATTTCCAACAAAAGTGCACTACATGATGTAGCTACCATGCCAAGAAGGTTGGATTGGACGGTACAAGCTATGGAAGTATTCTACAAAATCCCTTGTAATAGTATTCTCCATGTAATTTTTGCACATGGTGTTGTATAAAGTATTCTTACTAAATAGGAGTTCCAAATTCTAAGAGCAAAGCATTTAGCAATCTTAGGTGATTAGCACAGTGATTCAATTTATGATGTCAGTCTCCTTCTTCTTTACCACAACTTCACCATTGACATCTATCGTACTCACTAGCCTCGTGTTAGCATGTATTGGTAGCTTTCCATCCTTGAGCATGCTTTCCTCGTTATGATGTCACCCTCCTTCTTCTTCACCGCAACTTCACCATTGACATCTATCTGACTCACTAACCTTGTGTTTGCATGCATTTCTCGCTTTCTATCCTTGAGCATGCTTTCCTTGCTATGCATTGATTGCTACTCTTTCTGGGCATGTGTGTGTGTATGCATGAGAAATTAGAAGTGTGTGCATTGTGAAGCTATGGCATTGCATGGTTCTAGTAGTTCATGTGTATGTGTGTTTTTTGAGAGAGGTTTGCATAGTAGGAATGAAAATAAATTCCACATGCATATGTCTGTGTCTGATTGAGAGAGGTAGAGATGGAAAAGTAGGAGATTGGCCTTTCCATGGCTTCTCTCTTTGAGCTTCTACTCTTCCAAGAGGCCCCTTTTTTTAATCACTATAGTAGAGATCTCTTTCACTCTTGTGAGATGCCTCGATTCCCTAGACGGGTTGTTAGGGTTGAAGGCGATGTGCCTTTGCCCAGGGCCGGGCATCTAGTATTCGGTCGCCCATTGACTGCTGAGAGCAGAGAAATCAAAGGGAGCTTGATCTCAAAAATCAAATGCAAAGCATTGCAAGGCTTGTCATAATGAGCAGGCAAGATGGCATCAAATTCAAGTTGAGCTTGTGAGCAAAGACTGTGTGTAGGCAAAGCTCTCCGGTAGCAAATCTTGCAACGCTACGGAAATGACAAAGCTACGCAGGGCTTGGAATCAAGCATCGGCTTGGTTGTGCATATCCACACACACACACACACAAACAAATGGTTGACACTGAAGATTAGAGAGAGTAATTTTTTTCTCTTAGAGTGTGTTCCCACACACACAGAAGAGAGAGAAGTGAAGATCTGGCATTGACGGCGAAAACATTGAGAGAGAAAAGGATTTTTGTTGGCTTTGGCTAAAGTTTGAGAGAGGATGTAGCTCTTTATGTCTCGACATTGGCCGCAACTGATTTGGTGGCTATTTGGCTCCTAGCTCTCTTCTGTGTGTGTGTTCCCACACACACAGAAGAGAGAGAAGTGAAGATCTGGCATTGACGGCGAAAACATTGAGAGAGAAAAGGATTTTTGTTGGCTTTGGCTAAAGTTTGAGAGAGGATGTAGCTCTTTATGTCTCGACATTGGCCGCAACTGATTTGGTGGCTATTTGGCTCCTAGCTCTCCTCTAGCATAGCTTCTCCATCAGTTTTCCTCCACCTACTCATCCAAAGCGAGTTGGTTCTGACGGTTCTCCCCTTGGCATCCCGACTTTGACGTACCAGGAGAAAGACAAGCAAGAGCAATGTTGGCTCGGCTTGACTCTGCAGCCTCTCCTTGGCGACACCCCCCCTTCCCCTTACAACATTTCAACTTCAACAATTCTCCAATTTTCTTATTTTGGTGGCACACACCAGCATATAGTAGCTTCGATGGACCATTTCGAAGCGATTTTCCCTTGAGCAAGCTCAGCTCTTGAGTTTTTGAGTCCAAGAGCTGAGCTTGCTCAAGGGAAAATCGCTCACTTTGACACGTTATGTCAGCCTTGTAGACACCCTTGCATGAGTGAGAGTTGCATATGCTCGTGTGGCTACAGACAGATAGTCACAGGCTTTACAAACAAGTTTTTTGGCAGATCTTTGTAGGCCTACTTGGGATGCGTTTTGAGCAATGTTTGCTCACTACTTGTGCGTATGGTTATGCACTTTACGCTCAGTTGAGTTGTTTGTCCCAGACTTGACTCACTTGGTTTAGTGATGTTGTTTATGCTTGCAGATTGTGCACCCTTGTAGAGTTGTTTAACACATATATGAGCATCGATTTTAATGTGATTGATCATTCTTTTCATGATTTTGTAAGGGTCGAGTTATCTCCCACTTTGTTGCCAGTTTGACATGGTATAGGGTTGAGATTTTTCTCAGTTTATAAGGGAGACTCTATAAATTTTCTCCCAAGTTTACTTACCATAGCTTTGGTCTTTTGACATTCACTTATGGTAGCAGATATGTGTGACAATTCAGAGTCGACGGGCATGACTCATGGGAGATGGCAGTCTCGTAGTTATCGATATATGCGATGTTGGCATTGTGGTCACACACAGGGCACAGTAGCAGCCATTGTTTCAGATGTATGAGATAGCAACGGAGATGTATGCGAGATGCACATGACGTTTCAACTCATTCTAGAGTGGTGGCTTCATATGCCAGTGACAGTGATGTCATGTTCCCGTTAGTGTTCCTCCTTCTTACATGTCTTTTAGAGGTGACACGCCTTCCTATTGGTTGCTAGATGAGAATGCAATTTTTCACGTCACACCGCATCATGAGTGGTTTAGCACCTTCTCTAGTGGGAGCTTTGGTTGTGTGCACTTGGTCGATGATCTAACATTTGACATTGCAAGTGCAGGAGATGTTTGCTTGTCATTGCCCATTGGTGCCTCATATACGCTATGACAGGTGCGATATGTTCCTCGGTTGTGACAGAGTTTGATCTTAGTGACACAATTAGTAGATTGTGGATGTCAGATACTACTTGAAGAGCAGTCTTTTCAAATGCATTGCGGTCCATTGGTGATTGCGAGAGGAGCCCACGATGGCTTAGTATATCCTATGCATGTACCTGAGATTCAAGATGACATGGTCTCAGTTTTGTTGCTGGCATGCTTTGAGCAAGAGATTATACATGTCTCTTTCACGGGTGAGATCCACCATGCTCACAAGACAGAGCATTTAGTTGTGCAGGACATACCTGTAGAATATGTAGAGACAGAGATAGAGCAATAGTGCTCTACTGAGACACATCATGTGTTGTACCTCTGCATGCAAAGGTAAAGCAGTTTTGCTTCCTAGAGACAGAGCCAGAGATGACAAACATGGAGTTGTTTGATATGCTCATGCTAGAGGCTGATGAGTTGATGCCATGACACATGCTTCCATCTAAGGGTGAGAGGGACGTGGCCATCCTAGTGTCGATGATGACACATCCATATGTGTAGGTAGTCCTGATAATGCAATACATGTAGATAGTGCAGGGGAGGCTAGGACAAGCAGGTTTGTGCAAATTTCATCAGCGTTTGTGCATCTTTATGTATCCCCTACTAGTGTTGAAGCCTGACCTAGCAGTGGTAGTGGGAGCATTTGTAGCATGGATTGTCAATCATACGATGACACTAGCATGATGCATAGTGGAGTTTTGTAGACCATACAGAGTTATCTACGGGATTTACATACAGGCTCGAGCATGGATATGCATGCTTGCCTATCACTAGCCTATCACTAGAGCCGATACAGCTACATGTAGATTGACTGAGCGAGCCAGTGGGTGTAGATTGAGAGAGTTTCTCAACCATTTTCTTGTGTATACTAGTAGTTTATCTAGTAGCTCCCACTTATTAGCACATTTGTCTTTAAGTGGCAGGTTGTTGGGATTAAAGGTGTTGTGCCTTTTCCCAGGGCTAGGCGTCCAATGTCTGATCGCCCACTGACCTTATTCTTGTACATATATAGAGAATAAGGGGCATCTCACTTTGAGACTTGCTCCACCCGCACAGCACCTTGCAATCTCTCCTTCTCCCCTTCTCAGATGCACACACCACGTCGCATGCATGCATTTCATGCACTATGCTCTTCACGGTAGCTTAGATTCATTGGATTGACAATTAAACTTGCTAGTCTTGTGTGTGTATGACTCTATGCATTTCTACAACAACCACACAACTTTCTGGCACAGTTGTTAGGGAATCACTCACCTAAGTGAAAGGAGCTCTCATTTTCTATTTTGAGAAGCGTTAAATGACTCATCTCTCATTAATTCTAGGATTGGTTTAATGTAGGTTTTTTAGTTCTCCATAATCACTAATTTTGTGGAAATTTGGTTGATCTTGTCTCTTGTTTGGTCGAGCATAGCTCCCAATTTCACGAATGGAGGTATAATAAATAGTAATTTAGCTTACATACACACTAACTTTGCACTAATCATGTGTGTGTTGCTCACTAACTTGGCTAATGATTCACTAATATCTTGCTAAAATTTATCAATTTTGCATGATTTTGATGTCATATTTGCATGATCAAATGCTTAGTTTGACTTTTTATCCTTGAAAATATAAATTAAATGATTTTGTGTGTGTGTGTGTGTGTGTGTGTGTGTGTGTGTGTGTGTGTGTGTGTGTGTGTGTGTGTGTGTGTGTGTTGTTGTTGTTGTTGTTGTAACTAGATACATATACACAAAAGAAGATAATGTTCAAAATACAACTGACTTTAGATAGGTGAACATGGACTTGTACGAAAATGACTCGGTCTTTGATTCATTAATGTACAACATAACAAGAATGAGGTATCATTCTAATGATATTATACAAAAGTAGTACATTTTTTTAGGTCATCCTGATTGAATCATCAGAGGTCTTCATAGTCGGATTGTTACACGCTAAACCTTTTTAAGTCAAGATCGAATTCTCACATGCATCCAGATAATCAAGACAGCAGGTTTGTTAGACTTGGCTAAGTATAGCAGGCTTCAAAGAATCTATCAGTTGTTATCCATGTCAAACTTAAAAATTATTAGACAAGCTACAATCCTACATGTGTAAAAAATTGATCCAATTTTTTAAGCTTATATAAACTTTTCATTTACTTACTTCAAGGTCAAACATAATTTGTTAGGAAAAGATTTTGGAATCCCAAGTTATACTCATGGAGTAGAGTCTTCTATTGTTTTATTGCTTCATGTAAATTAATTTTAGAATATCATTTTGAAAACCAATGCATACTCTACAACTTAGGTTCTCCATGAGTGAAAGCCAATAATGTAGTATTAAGTTAAAGCCAAAGAAGAGATAATGCTTAATAGTCAATAGCTAAGAGTACCAAAGCCTTCACAAAGTGGATATTTTGTAAGTCATTTAGTATGAGAGTGACCTATCCTAGCCAAAAAAGATGAGCAACATCTAGAGACGACCCTGCTAAATCAAGTACTCAAGCCCTAGTAAAAGAAGTTTATGTCAAAAATTCATATGCCAGCACAGATCAATGCTACAAAAAGGTCATTTTCCCATCCAATGACAACCATTAAAAAGCAATCATGTTTCATTAAGAGTTGTAGTCAGTAGATCACTATCCAAATAGAACGTAGAAGCTAGTGCTTCTAGGGATTTAAGCTAGTCAAACCAATTTTCAGATTAATCCTATCAAGTTAAGTCCAGCATATCAAATTGCTGCCAACCACCAAGTCAGCACTAAATCCAGCTAGTGTCTAAGTTTTAGTGTCAACAAGAGAGTATACTAGAACCAAATCATTAACTATTTGTATGAAAGAACCACTAAATTAGCTGAACCAGTATCCCAAACCAAGAACAAGCATCCTCCTTTTTGAATTTTCAGAACAAGCCACAACTCGGTGAATGTAACCTACCAAAATGGGTAATACCATAAGACATCATATGAACCATTGGGTTAATGAATGCCAAACCTAATTTAAGAGAAAAGCCAGTATATACTAGCTTATAAACCAATATAAATTAGAAAATATCAAGTCGCGACTACTTCTCCCTATTTCAATGAACACCAATAATTTCCACAGAGGGTGAACCATGCTAGGTATCAGCAAATCATATCAAGGCTAGAGAACAACAATCTTCCTGAGGAGGCCATTCAAACATAGTAAGTCAGTAGAAGGCTAGCACATATTTAGGTCATGGCAAGCCTACCAATACAAGTGTTGGTAATAGAGAAGTTCCCCCTAGATTTTTAGTAAAAAAAACACCTCAAGTAAATAGAGAAGCTCCCCCTAGATTTTAATTTTTCAGTAAAAAATACACCCCAAGTAATGCATTAGTTATCAATGCCAAAAATAATCAATATCAGTAGAGAAAAACCCCATTCAGCCTGCAATCTAGCACCCGAAGTGTCAAAAAAACGTGAGTTTAGTATCAGTGTTCTAAGGCAAGAACCAAGCCCTAGCATACTCCAAGTCTCCACATAAGGAGTGAGCCATAAGAATTTTATCAAGACTTTCACTGTACACTATCCATCTTTTAATAATTTCCATTCTAATGTATGAACATATGATATGTATGTTACCCAAGCTAAAAACCAAAAAGGACATATGAGGAGAGCAGGTGTGTTTATACAATATGGAAAAGCCTTTCAGATCAAACTAAATAATGACACACTTCAACAGCAATTCACTTTCACCTATATTGAACTTGTAGAACATGTAAGCCCAAGTCTAGCCAAAGGTTAGATTTAGTGATCAAAGAAACCTGGGATGTCGAGGCCTTGTCCACTACTTCCATATCCACCAAGTGAAGAAAAACTTCAACATAATATCAGAAACTACATAGGAGTATAACCCACCATAGTAATCCTCACAGGCCACTATACCAAGTCTAAGTGAGGGAAGAAATAAAATTCCTCACATTTTTAATGGAGGAAGAGGTAGGTAGTAGATCAAGTATCTCCAGGGTTTTAGCTATTCAGCATACATCAAGCAAGGTTTTATCCTTACACAGAGAATGATAGCAAGTAGGAAGTTTTAGGAAATAGGACGTAGCTAAGTAGATATTAGAGTAGTTTACTTAATGGAGATAGTTGATTTCCACACAAGAGAGATTATAGAGTAGAGAGAGCGCAATAATCATGGTTCACCCAATGTGGGCTGGAAAGCAACCACTCAATGGCTTTAGTACTTCAAACAAGAAGTAGGTTACAAAGGGATTATACCCTTGATAGAGCTCTGGCCTTGCTTCAGTGTCACCACCTCACACCCACCTTGTTGCATCAACTTCACAATGCGCCACAATGATGCTTTGTGTGTAGAAGAGGCCTCCTTTTATAGGCCAAAAGGGTTGCCCTCTCTCATGAGGCAGTCGTGTGTAGCCTCCCTTGTGTAGACAAGTCCAAGTTGGACTCTCCAATGTGCCCGTATGTGGCCACCCTTGAGAAGACAAGTCCGTCTTGAATTCGGTCATCGTCCATTGACTTTCGATCACCGGCCACTGACCATTGACTACCAGCTACCGGCCAAGAGACCAACCATTTTTCGACCACTTTCTGGCTATCGTTCAACCATAATATTCTGGCAAAAGAGAATATTTCAGCAAAAAGAAATATTTTGACAAAATGGGTGCATGATGGCTTCTCCTCATAATGGGGGCCTTACAAATGTGCATCTTTAATAATAAAAATTACAAGGGATAAATCAGGCTTCCTACTTAACAATCTCCCACTTGGAGACTGATCTCCACACCAAACCTATGACTGCTTTCCATCCTAGCTTCTTATCCTTGAATGTCGGTTGAAGATGGGAAAAATCTCAACTTCTCCTTGTTAACTACCTTTGTAAACATGTATGTAGGATTTTTACTTGTGTGCACCTTTCCTAGCTTTAGTTGTCCCTCTTCCAAAAGAGTGCATATGAAGTGATATCTCACCTCAATGTGCTTTGTCCTTGAGTAAAAGGTCAAATTCTTTGCAAGATTGATGGTGCTTTGGCTATCATTGTACAAGATACCATTGTCTTGCTTGTATACAAGCTCCTCTAAGAATCTGTGAAGCCACAGAATTTCTTTGCTTGCCTCCGTCATTGCTCCGTCATTGCTACATATTCTGCGTTCGTTGTAGAAAGTGAGACCACTTTCTGCAGCTTTGAATCCCAGCTTATTGTTGTGCCTCCAACTATGAAGACATAGCCAGCAGTGCTCTTTCAAGTATCTTTGTCACCTGCCATATTTACTTTAGCATAACCTTGCAAGAAAATATCAGTGCCTCCAAAATACAAAGCATTTTTTGTTGTCCCTTCCAGATACCTAAGTATCTACTTCACATCTTGCCAGTTCTCTTTACCTTGATTATCCATGAACCTACTCACAACTCCCACTGCATGTGCAATGTCTGGCCTTGTCCAAAACCTACCGACGTAGCATATGGAACTTTAGACATATAGGCCATCTCCTCTTGTGTCTTTGGACACATATCCTTGGTTAGTTTAAAGTGACTAGCCAAAGGTGTAAAAATCGATTTTGCATTTTGCATTGCAAACCTTTCTAGTACCTTCTTGATGTACTCCTCTTGAGATAGCTTTATTGTCTTCTTCGTCTTGTCCCTTGATATCTTCACGCCAAGTATCTTCTTTGCAACACCTAAATCTTTGATTGAAAAAGATTTAGACAACTCCTCTTTTAGGTCTTTGATATCCTACATGTTAGCACTTGCAATCAGCATGCCCCCATCAACATACAACATTAGGATGATGAAATTCCATCTCCCAAATTCTTTGTGTAGACCAGTGATCTGAGTTGCATCTTCTGAATTTTTGATCCAGCATCCATCCATCGAACTTCAAGTGCCACTGTCTTGATGCTTGCTTTAGACGATACAAGATCTTTTTCAATGATCTGCAAACCATTTTCTCCTTACCCTTTACTTCATACCCCTTTGGTTGAAGCATGTAAATTTCCTCCTCTAAGTCGCCATGAAGGAACGCCATATTTACATCCATTTGCTCAAGATTTAAGTCATGAGCAGCCACAAGGCTTAAGACAAGCTTAATTGAGTTCATTTTTACAACAAGAGAAAATATTTCATTAAAATCAATACCATTCTTTTGAGAAGACCCTTTTACCACAAGCCTGGACGTATACCTTTCCTTCCCAACTTCTTTTTCCTTCAGGTCATACACCCATTTGTTATGTAGTGCCCGCTTACCTTTAGGAAACTCAACCAAATCCCATATTTTGTTGTGATGTAATGAGTCCATCTCAACTTGCATGCTCTTCATCCATTCTTCTTTGGATTTGTGTTGCATAGCTTCTTCGTATGATTTTGGCTCTCCAGAATGTGAGACCAAGAGATGGTTGAAAGAAGGAACAAACCTTTCTGGAGGTCTACTTGCTCTTGTAGATCTTTGGGGAATAGGTTGAGTCTCCTCATTTGGTTGACGTTGCTGCAAGTCACCATTTGCACTCCTTGAGTCTTCACCGTCCTCAAGCTCCATGTACTCATCACCTGTGTCTTTTGTTTGTTTTCTTTCCAAGTAATCTTTGTACATATTTTGTTTGTTGAAAATTACATTTCTACTCCTAAAGATTTTACCATCTTCAGGATTCCATAGGCGATACCAAAGTCAGCTTCTGTATAGCCAATGTAAAAACACTTTTTGGACTTTGCATCTAGATTTGACCTTAAGCTTCTATCTATGTGCATGAAAGCCTCACACCCAAACACTTTAAGAAATGAATAAGTCACCGGTTTACCTGTCCATGCCTCTTCTGGAACTCCCCCATCCAATGCCGTTGCGGGTGACTAGTTGATTAAGTACACATACGCACTTACTGCTTCCGCCCAAATCTCTAGCGGTAGGCTTGCATGTAGCCGCATTCTTCATGCTCGCTCCATGATTGTTATGTTCATCCTTTCCAAAATGCCATTTTGTTGAGATGTCCTTGGGGTTGTCCTTTGTCTCCGAATGTCATTGCTGGCACAAAATCTTTCAAAAGCTTGGCTGCAATATTTGCCTCCATTGTCTGATTTGAGGCATTTAACTTTGGTACCTGCTTCATTCTCCACAAAGGCTTTCCACCTTTGAAATATAGAAAATACATTGGATTTATTCTTCATTACATAAACCCATGTTTTCTTAGTTGCATCGTTTATGAATGTTACATAGTACAACAAGCCACCAAGGGATGGTGTACTTGCAGGACCCCAAACATCAGAATACCAATTCAAGTTTTTTATTTTTTCTTTCATTTCCTAATTTTTAAATTTTACTCTCTTTTGTTTACAGTAAACACAATTCACAAAACTCTAAGTCCACTTCTTTCAAACATGGTGGAATCTTCTTTGATTGAAGGATTTGCATTCCTTTGGCATTCATGTGCCCAAGCAGTAGTGCCACACTGCACTGCCGATTTTTATAGCTGTTGCACAAGATGAAGGTTGTGTGCTAAGAGTACACAAGTAAAGTATACCAATCTTTTCTCCTTTGGAAACCACCAAAGACCCCTTTGAGATCTTCCAACGTTTTTTCCGAATGCAATGTTGTGACCTTCATCATCCCTCTTGTAGAGATCAAATTCTTGCGGAGAGACATCTTTAAGCTTCCATTCATTTCCATTAGCAGTTTTTACATAAATTGTACCTTTGTCAATAATTTCACAAGCTTCATCATCTCCCAAGTACACACACCCAAAATTACCTTTGATGTAATCTTGGAAATGTTGCTTGTGTGGTGTCACATGAAATGAAGCCCCGTAATCTACTATCCAAGAATTAAACACATTGTCTAATGAAAGAATTAGAGCATCTTACTCTACTTTACCTACCACATTGGCCTCCAATGTTGGCTTGTTGTCTTGAGATTCCGCCTCATTCTTCTTCTTGGACCAGCAATCCTTCTTTACATGGCCCTTCTTGCCACAATTCCAACAATCAAGAACTCACTTTGTGCATGACTTGCTCTGCCTTGAGCAATCACGACTCTTTTGATTTTTGAACCTTTCCCTAGCCTTCCTCTTGTTTCCACTTACAATGCAGCACTTGAAGATTCAGATGTGCTTCTCCTTTGCATTTCCTCACTTAGGAGAACACCCACAACATCATCAAACTTAAGAGTATTTGTGCCAGAGATAGAGTTACTTACAGTCATCACAAAGCTATCCCAAATATCCAGTAGAGATGATAGTTTAAGGAGATCTCGCACTTCATCATCAAAATTGACCTTCACCAATCGAAGTTGACTTATGTTGGTGTTAAAGTCATTTAGGTGTTCTACAATTGAGCCACTTTTGCCATTTTTAGATTAAACAAGCTCTTCATAAGAAATACCTTATTGGATGCCAATGGTTTCTCGAAAAGGCCATCAAGTGACTTCATCAAGTCCTCCGTGGTCTTCATCTCTGAAATGTTGAAGGCCACCGTTGAAACCAAGATTGGCCGGATTGTTCCTAATGCCTTTTGGTCAAGGACAATCCATGCTTTATCTGCCATTGTTGCAGGCTTTTTTGCAAGATCACCTAGTGGCAAATAAAGGTCCTTCTGGTAAAGATAGTCTTCAATCTACATCTTTCAATGTTGGTAGTTTTTGCCGTTGAACTTCTCAATCTTGAGCTTCCCTTCCTCCGCCATTACTCCCACTCAATTCAAGGAATCCTTTCCTTGAGATACTTTAGCTAGAAGCAAACCTTGCTTTGATACCAATTGTTAGGAAATAGGACGTAGCTAAGTAGATATTAGAGTAGTTACTTAATGGAGAGAGATAATTTTCATACAAGAGAGATTATAGAGAGAGAGAGAGCACACAGTATACGTGGTTCACCCAATGTGTGTTGCATCCACAGGAAATCAACCACTCAATGGATTTAGTAATTCGAACAAGAAGTAGGTTACAAAGGGATTTAACCCTTAATAGAGCTCCCGCCTTGCTTTACCCTCACCACCTCACACCCACCTTGTTGCATCAACTTCACAATGCACCACAATGATGCTTTGTATGTAGAAGAGGCCTCCTTTTATAGGCCAAAGGGGTTGCCTTCTCTCATTAGAGGCAGTCGTGTGTAGCTGCCCTTGTGTAGACTAGTCCAAGTTGGACTCTCCAACACGCCCATGTTTGGCCTCCCTTGAGAAGACAACTCCGTCTTGAAATCGGCCACCGGCAAAATTGACTACCAACTAGCAATTTTTCGACCACTTTTCGGCCACCATCCGGTCATAATATTCTAGAGAAAAGGAATATTCCAACGAGGGTGTGAATTTTTTGTTTTACCGCAAGTGATTTTCATCATGCATGATGGCTTCTCCTCATAATGGGGGCCTTACAAATGTACGTCTTTAATACTAAAAATTACAAGGTAAATCAGACTCCATACTTAACAGGAAGGAATGAATCCTTGCCAATATACACAACTAATGTAGCTAACAAGTTTAGAATTGGGGGCAAAGCGTGATCAAATGCAGGCACATTATTAAGTGTTCTTTGTATACAGGTTTAATACTACAAGAAGAAGTGGTTGCCAACCATCCTTACAGAGGTAAGTTACCATTAAAGGTAGGAAACCACAATCCAAGAGAGAATCAATTTTTTTTAGTATTGCACAAGCAAAGACTCCTTGCCTTGGCTCCTTTCATCCTATGTAGCCACACCAAATTGTTCTCTTTTGTCCCACTAGGTTGAATGCATGCTGCTAGGAAATAATACTCACGCGTTTTTTTCGTTGTATTATCGTAAATTTAAGTTGGAATGAAAATTAATTTTACTTGATGCTTTTGAACTATAAATAAAAACATATAAGTTGTGTGTGTGTGTGTGTGTGTGTGTGTGTGTGTGTGTGTGTGTGTGTGTGTGTGAGAGAGAGAGAGAGAGAGAGAGAGAGAGAGAGAGAGAGAGAGAGAGAGAGTATTGAACCTCTTTCACACTACAAAGAGGCAAGTTTTTGAGTTTTACACCAGCAAGGACTCCTTGCCTTGGCTCCTTTCACCCTATGTAGTCACACTAGGTGGTTCTCTTTTGTCCCATTAAATCTTTATAGGTTGGTATCATGCTGCTAGGAAAAAACAATCGCAAGTTTTTTTTTGTATTATCATAAATTTAACTTGGAATGATAATTAATTTTTGCTTGATGCTTTTGAACTATAAATAAAAGCATGTCATTGTTGGAAATGCAATTATAGAAATGAACGCAAAGATGGAGAAGATGAAAGTGAAGATCAAGAGCACACAACGCAGGAAGTAGTATTGATGAACATGCCAATACAAAGATTAGGCTGGCCTTGGCATTTGAGTCAAACACACTCAACCGTAGTTGTGAAAGTTGCCTTGGACTTAGCATCACAACTAGAAGTGGCAGATGTAGGCCAATTTTCAAACAAGATATGTTGCAGCCGGAAGCCTGGCTGCCCTGAAATCATCCAAGATAACACAATATAACACGTAAATCGGCAAATCCCCATACCTGACGAATCCCATAGCACAGAATTGAACCCATACGCGAGCAGAGAGAGAGATTGAGAGCTCGAGAGGATAAAAGAGCACATGCCGGCGCACCTCCTATAGCGGAGTGCTACGCCGACACGGCGAGAGAGAAGAGGGGAGAGGAGAGAAGAAGTACACAGACACTGGGTGCAATCTCCCCCCGTGCAAGAGTGACCATTTCCCTCTTGCACGTATTTAATTTATAGATTCTTGAATGGTCAAAGTGAGTACAAACTGGCCGGCCGGTCATAAATGGCCAAAGCTCATAAAGAGCACTTGAATAATAAAATGTACATAAAATATGATATCCTTTGCAATAGCCTAGCTTTGTCAAGCCTTTTCCACCTGTCAGCTGTAATAAATAATAAAATGTCAATTCTATAACATACCTCTCCGTTGGAAAGCAACTGTCCTCAGTTGCAAAGATAAGAAATCTGCAAACGATACTTGTAAGAAACAATGATTAGAAATCGGTGTCAAAAAATTTGGCATATAATGAAACTAAACAACGTTGTTTATGCTCGCCGTCATCCACATACTACCTATTCTAGTGTCCCATACCACTAGAATAAGCAGTATATGTCATAGCCTGATGAATCAGGATATCATTGGTCACACTCATCATCAATTTCATTAATGTCAAGTCCCATCACATAAACACTGCCGTGACAAAATAATCATCAGATATGAAATTCCAATCCAATTCCAAGTCCACAATATAATTCCAAATCCAAATCACTTTCATTATGTACCCGGGTAACAAAATCATACCAGTTACAGTGGTGGCCAACGCGACTGCAGCATGATTTTGTGATTGGTGTTGCCTAAATCGGCAAATCTACACCAATAAGACGTGCTGCTAGATCGGCGAATATGCACTAATGATGCCTATATCGGCGGATCTGCATGTACCATTGTGAATTTGCAATTTGTCAGTGTACTGCCTAAATCAGCGGATCTGCACAAATAACTGGTGTTGCCTAAATCGGCGGATCTACACCAAGGTGAGCATTTACACACTGCCTAAATTGGCGGATTTGTGTGCATGTGACCAATGGACTAGACAAGACATAAAAACAAAACATTGACTACTTGTGTGACACCACATTGGAGTATAGTTGAGTAGCAGAGTACTTACACATTTTTGTTCACTATTCGAGAGCACCTTAACTCATATAAGCAGCAGCATAGCTTAATGATAAATCAACTAAAGAAAAATTCCTTTCAATATAATTAGAAGTGATGACCTTAGTAGCAGACTGAGTATTCATGTTAGAGCACAATGAAGAGAAATGAAATATGAAAAGAGGAATGACATATTTGATGTACATACCCAAAGGGTAAACTGTATTTGAATATATAGACCATTGTTGGTATATGGATAAGTTACAAGTGCTGCAACTCGCGTTTTACATCAAAGTATACCAATAGATCCAAAATGTTTTAGCATGGGGTTAATAATTGGTCAGGAACTTGCAATGGCAACTACAAAAGGGATTAGTATACAATCGAGACAAAGGTGAGACAACTGAACGGAAAGAAAATGTTGACTTTAAATAGCATAGATCAACTAGTGCCACTAACCAAAAACAAATACAAGAATAAAGTGCGAGTTGTTGCACGGCAACTTGTGCTCATGCAGTTTGTGAAGCACCTAATTTTGGTCTAAAGTTTCATTAAAAAAACTATTGTTAACTCAATGACCATGTTTAACTAGAATGAGCAAAGGTGCTCCAGGTAAGTGTCAATTGTGAGGGTGGTTAGTGTATGATACTAGTGTCCAAATTATATATATGAGTCATGCCCTGTGTGTTGTGTAGGTCGAGGTAGACGCGTGTTCTCGAATGTATTACTATTATTTTTATTGCAAATAGTGAATTATTATACATTACGTAATTGTCCAAAATCATGTTAGTAATTGTCCAAAAATCTAACATGATTGATGTCAATTACCAAAACATAACAATAGGGATGTGACGGGAGGTTGTGAAGAGAGGGAGAAATAAAATGTAATGTTATCGTAATAGTCTTTAAAATGCCAAACTTACCTAAGAACACAAAGTGAGAAAATCCTTGTGAATCTAATCCTCAATGTCCGATGCGTCTATGTCATTGACCAACAACCAAGAGGGAAGAAAAAGAAATGAAAGGAAATGTTATATTAACAGTCTTAAAATACCACAATTACAATCCTTGTGGATCTAATCTAATGCCTCAGTACAAAATAAAATGTCGTAAAGCAAAAGACTGGAAAAATAATCATGAGCATCGTCAATGCTTGAGCATACTTGACAGCGGACACTGTGACCTAGTTGCCGTTGAGTGTCTGCAGCTTGTCCACCATATGGCTGAGAGCAAGGGAGAACAGTACTACGTTTCCAGGCAATGAATGACAATCGTGAGACACTATGTCAGTTTTTTTAATTAATTATTTATTTATTATTATTATTTTAATAATTTGTTAAATTTTCACAATAAATGTCTACAAGTATGGCTCAAACTGAAAGTGAAAATACAAAATTAGCTTCAAAACTATAAAAATTATGTGAAGCATTACAGGCAGCGAGTTTTTGTTCGACGGGCTTGCTAGAGCTTCATCAATAGCCGCCTCTATAGGTAGTCGCACGAGGAGATGGAGAAATGAAATGAAATGCTATATGAACACTTTACAAAAAGCCAAATTGAGACAATCCTGTGAACAGGATCCAATGCCTGGGTATAACTGAAAATGAAGCAAAGTAAAAAAATTAAATAAAATAAAAAATCATCAGGAATGTGTTGCGGCACGCACTGTCCAGCTTCGTCAATGTTCAAGGATGCTCTGCATCGAGCGTCGCCTAAGAAGGTATTGGAGTGGCTCTTCATGAAGAGGTTTAGGGAGAGGGCGCCAGGGCTGCTTGCATACATGCATGCACAGACCAGCGCATACCTAGAACACAAAGAGAGAGAGAAAGGGAGAAATTGACGCGATAATTGCTTGCTCTTAGTTCAGTGGGGGGTTTATGCTAATGCTTTTTCTGCAATCAAGCCAAGATTGTTGTAACAATTCTTGTTTAAGATTGAGAAGTTGAGCTGAGATTCTATGGCTTCTGCAGCAAACGAAATTTATAGGAGGAGGGAGTGTTCCCAACTGTCTTTACTTCCATCCTCTCTCCCTCCAGGCTCCACTTTTGACACGTTCAAAGAGGCCATACGAAGAGGCTGCATCCTTCTCAGCTTTACTGGCTTGCATCCTTCTCAGCTCACCTGCTTCAATTGTTGGTGTTCGTGTGGTGTTGTAGTATTCCATGAAGGGCTCACGAGCGCAAGAGAAAGTGGAGGACGCAGCGCTGCAAAAGAGGGCAACTGCAAGTGAGCGAGGGAGCTTGATCAGGAGGATGAGGTGGTCAGCAGCTCAGGAGGATGACATTCAAAGGGCTGGCTACAGAGGCTGCAAGAGGAGAGCTGCCTGTCCGCAGGGGCTGGGTCCATTGTTTGGCGCCATGCATAACACAAAAGTGGTGGGCACTGGTTAGCGTTCAGTACTGGGAGTGGGGTGTGGTAGAAGTGAAGGTGGGTGTGCGAAGTCGAAGTGAGCTGGAGATAGAGGTTGTGGGCACCACGAGGTCCTCAGAACTACAACCGCCATTGATTGCTCGGTGGTTGACGCCATGCAGGCAATTGAGAGGGGAAAAAGAAAAAAAAAGAAATTCAAAGATGCTTAATGTCGCACGGTTGTTGTGGCCGGGAGGAGAGGGAGGAGTAGTTGGCTGGTGCGAATTAAGAGAGAGAATCAGTACTGCACATAATCTGTTTATGTCGGGCTGCATGGCGGTTGGCAGCGCAGTGTGTGTAAGAGAGAGTGGGATAGTTAAAGTGAGGTTGGCATGCGAGAGAGAGAGAGAGAGAGAGAGAGAGAGAGAGAGAGAGAGAGAGAGAGAGAGAGAGAGAGAGAGAGAGAGAGAGAGAGAGAGAGAGAGAGAGAGAGAGAGATTATGTGGCTCCAAGCCTGCATGGCAGCTTATACATGCGAGCATGGGTGGTGGGTGAGAGCAAGCATGTGAGTTGCGCTCACTTGTGTGGGTATGAGAGCACCCATCACCTACACCACAGTTTGCTATGCAGGAAAGGACTGAGAGGAAAAAAAAACAAAAACAAAAAAAACAAAAAAAAATCCCACCAGTCTTTACTTCTTCTGCGTAACGGCTGCATGCAGCCCGCGTGAACTCGCGGTTGGAACAGATGGGGTAAGCTGCTCTCTTGGTTCCAGTTAAGGACAAAGACAGGCACAACAAGGCGGGTGTGTCGTGCACGAGGATGCACTGACGGCCAGCTATGGCACAGGAAAGCGCGCTGAGAGAGAGAAAGAGAGAGAGAGCGCTTCTTGTGTGGATTTTGTGATATGCGGCTCCACAAACAGCGCAAATGTATTAATGTATGTATCAATGATGTCAAATAGTGGCAGAACGTGGAAAGCTCAGGGCAATATTCATGGCGTCTGTGTGTGGGGAAGGCGGTCATGAGTCTACTTAAAGGGACACCCTTCATTGAGATTGTTCTAGTAGTCGCCTTGGCAGTAGAGTGGCCGGAAATCTAATTGGGGCATCCAGGAAAAGGGGCAACGAAAGAGAGTGCTCCTCTGTTTTCTATAATAAAACCAGGAATCACCCTTGTCAAAAGGGTAATTAATCTCTTGGAGATGGTGCCCACGGCGAGAGTAAGAAGAAAAACCATCATGTGCTTCTCTTTATTCAATAATTCCACGGCTCTCTCTTCTTCTAATAATCAAGCTCCATCTTCTTCTAATAATGAAGCGTTCTTCATTATATGCTAATTTATCTTAATTGAACTCTTAATAAACTTAATCTTATTGTAATTGATAACAATTCTATGCACTATATATATATATAAAATCAAACCAAGCATCATTAAGAAGTAATGCAGACTTAGCTGTGGAATTTGAGTTGATTAGGAATGTCATCATTGTCACGTTTCCAACACTACCAGGGATGTTTTTCTGATCTCTGATACCACTGCAATACAGTCGGAAGCCTGGCTGCCCTGCAAATCATCCAAGATAACACAATATAACACGTAAATTGGCAAATCCCCATACCTGACGAATCCCATAGCACAGAATTGAAGCCATATGTGAGCAGAGAGAGAGATTGAGAGCGCGAGAGGATAAAAGAGCACGTGCAGGCGCACCTCCTATAGCGGAGTGCTACGCCGACACGGCGAGAGAGAAGAGGGGAGAGGAGAGAAGAAGTACACAGACACTGGGTGCAATCTCCCCCCGTGCAAGAGTGACCATTTCCCTCTTGCACGTATTTAACTTATATATTCTTGAATGGTCAAAGTGAGTACAAATTGGCCGGCTGGTCATAAATGGCCAAAGCTCATAAAGAGCACTTGAATAATAAAATGTACATAAAATATGATATCCTTTGCAATAGCCTAGCTCTGTCAAGCCTTTTCCACATGTCAGCTGTAATAAATAATAAAATGTCAATTCTATAACAAGATATGCATGAGTTGTAATCGTCAAGGGGAATCTATGCAACAATGTCTCAATATGATTTGTCTAGCACAAAGCAATGCCTCTAGCAACCTGCTTAAACTATATGCCCAAATAATGCTACAAATCCCCCCAATATGACATCTTAAAAGAGGCATCCAAATCAAACTTAAATCAACAAAAAATCCCTTATTTAGTCCAGTGAGATGTTGACATATAGTGATTAGAAATACATCATCTGCACGCTTGACATACAAAGTCCTCTCAATTGGATTGTTCTGAAAACCATCTATAGCCAAGCAAGCAATATTTTTTTCATACCAAGTACAAGATGCTTACTTAAATCCATACAATGCCTTCTTAAGCCTACACACCTTGTTTTCTTGCCCTTTTTGAGCAAAACTATGAGACTACAATGCATACACTCCGTCATGCAAATCATCATTCAAAAGCGTAGTCTTTATGTCCAACTAATATACATTCCTGCAACCATTACGAGCTATCTATGCACAAATGATACGAATTGGATTCATACGGAAAGTGAAAATAAAAGTCTCATCAAAATCAATGCCCTTCTTTTAAGCATACACTTTTGACCCAAGTCTAGTCTCATAGAGATCAACATACCATCAAGCTTTCGTTTTAACTTGAAAAAAAGGCCCACTTAAAACCAATGGCCTTTTTTCTCGTAGAGTCACACAAAGTCCACGTCCCATTCTTCACAATAACATAATACTCAAACAGCATTGCAGCCAACCAAATGTTTGAATTTTGTGCTTCATCAAATGACAAAGGCTCTTCCTCATCATACTTACTAGACACATCCAAAACATGATGATCTAATGCATAAGAGGTATGTTGGAAACCTAAATGAGTACAAAAAGACAAAGGTGCACCCAATCCTATCGCGCAAGTTTTTCACCAACAGTCTTGCCCTCTTGTAAATATGTATTAGATAATAGATGATCTATAGTGTCATTTTTGAAACCTACATAAGGTTGCACATTTGCCTCATTAGGACTTGCATTCATACTTCCAGCACTGAATAAAGGTAACAATATATCATATATACTTTTGAGCTCCTATTTGTCTCCTTGTTGCACACTGACAAGGGTTGATCTACATCTTCCACAAAGACAACACTTCAACTAATGAAGATACACTTTGTTTGCATATGATACAACCTGTAGCCTTTTCTTTCTAGATTGTAACCAATAGAAATACATTTCATACCCTTATCATCCAATTTTTTGCATGGTTGCTCAAACACCAAAGCATAAGCTAAGCAACCAAACACATGTAAGTGACCAGTGGATGGCTTCTTGCCATGCCAACCCTCATAAGGGTCGATAGATAACAATGATTTAGTGGGACACTAGTTTAGTACATACGCAACGCACACTCAACTTCAAGCGAAAACACATGTGGCAAAGCTTGGCTTTCGACCATACATCATGCCATCTCCATAAGTTGCTTTTTTCCCCTTTTTGCAAGGCCATTTTACTGAGGGATATACATCGCTATAGAATGGTGTTTTTTCCACACATTTCTTATTCACATTGAGCTTATACAACCCACAAAATAAAGTACCAAGTGCCACAATAGAAACAACAAAATTGCGAGTATACACGGTATGCCCACATATTTTGCTATATATGCATCATGAGTAGATTTTGTTATACATGCATCATGAGCAGATGGGTCATAATGATGTTGCATACTAAAGTCCCATTCTTTATTCTGCACAACATTAGCTGTCCGGCATTCTTCTTTTGCTGTGCATCCACAAATGCCTATTCAACATCATGTTGCTTAGCTCTATTTTTTTGGATTGGAGACAATCAAGCTTTCACATCATCTTTACCCTCTATCACAAAGCCTTAAGGTGGAGGCAAAAGTCTGTTAAGAATCTAACAATGCATCAAGGACTGTCAACACAAGAGTATTGTCAAAAATAATCTCACCAATCATAGTTAATTGCTCCTAGTAATAGATACATCCATATCCTCCTCCTTGTGCATAACCTTGGACTCTAGATCCTTACACATGTAAGCAACTTTTGCCAAATTCGTACTTGCATACAAAGAAGCTAGCCTATCCCATGCTTGTTTTGCTCTTCGCGCTTAGTGAATGTGTGAAGTAATGTAACACTTAAAAAAAGGCACAATCAATGCATGAGCCTGCTCATCCTTAGCATTCCAACTTGCTCACTCAATAGTAGGCAAAACAATTCTAGTAGTAGAGCTGCTAGAATTTGCACTATCATCCATATAACCTGGCCTTACATCATAACCTTGCACAATGTTCTAAACACCCTTTGCAATAGAGACATACTGCATCATGTATGCCCAAAGTGCGTACCATCCCATTTTTCCTCAACAAACAATGTGGAAAACATCATTGTTGTTAGCCATAGCCGATCACTGCACTTGATGCAAGAATTGATTGTATAGAAGAAAAGCTGCCCTTTGCTATATAGCACAACCCACAATATAAAGTGCTTGTTTTGCAAAAAATTGCATTGTCAAAAACTGCACAAAAGGAAGAAATTTCTTGCGTAGTACTGCCAATAGTGTACTTTAGGATTCAAAGCCTTGCTTATTGTAGTGAGCTTACTTCAACACAAGCTACATATCAAATGACCATGCACTATATTTTTTGTTGTTGTAAGGTCTAACCTTAACAAAATCTCTACCTTTGTTGTCACATATAACATAATAGCCATGCAGACTTGAAAGAGCGCAATTCATGGATGCCTACACATAGTGCGTACATAAAACTCTTACTTTGAATATTTTCATTTGGGTGTCGAGCTTCAATTGCTCTATTCTATGATTATCCCAAGTGTGCTCTTTGTAAAGTTTGCTATTGACTTCATTATTTTTAATTTCTTCAAGGTCTCATACCTCCACTCATAGACCGGCCATAGCTCTGATATATGAGGGTTGGAGCACATAGTGGTACGGAGCAAGAGAGGATAGACTACACACAGATTGGGGTGGAGCACATAAAACAATGTGCTATGTCTCCTTATTCTTTTGTCAGCAGCAAAGAATAAGTATATACAAGTTAGTGAGTTAATGATTGACCAAACATGGCTAGCAAAGTGGCCCTTTAACCCCAACACCACGCATACTTGGAAACACTAGTGGGATGATTCTTTTTGCTCCTGTTGCCACAAACCCTCACATTGCCACGAGATTTTTGCTATCCACTATGTTATGTGTCCAACCTGTTCACAATGTTGTGACTCTATCATGGCCACTAGCATCATGAAACGGTGGCAACAAGCTAGTTGTCAACATTAGAGGTTGCGCTTCTGATTTGGATGTAACTTTTATCGACTCATAGCCACTGTTCAACAAGTAAATTTAATGCAATACTTCCAAAAAAAAGAAGGACAAATTTTTAGGGCTCTCTTTGGTCTGCAAGAAAATTCATATAGTTGCTTCCCATGCAAGGCTTATTTTTGAACGATGACCCAAATACCCAAATAATTGTAGGTGCAATTAAGCTTTCTCATCCCCCCCAAGGGGGAGTGTCATTTAATCATGAGGTATGGAGCACCTTACAAGTTCAAAGAGACTCTGTAGCCTCCTCACCTTCCCTTACAAAAAGAAGCTTCCCTTACAAAGAAGAGTGATTTATTAGCCACAACGTCCTAACATGCCTACATATGACACCATCCTTCTTGGAAGAAAGCACCTCAGCTAGCTTTGTCTTGCAAGCAACGCAAACATCTGTGTTGGAGTTGGTCGAAAATCGAGATGCTTCTCCGGGTCAGAAGCCGGGATGGTTTAGAGAGGGTGACCATTGATCCCTCGTCTTCGCTACAGCAGCTACAAGAAGCCATAGCCAGCCAGCTACGAGTTCCTGTTGCGACGCAGGTGATTTCCAGGAATCAAGCCTTGCTCTTAGCGAAGGATACCATATCTGCGCGCTCCCTCCAGGACCTTACAGACCGAGCTGCTCGGCTGTCTTCTCTGGGTCTCTCTCATGGCTCTGTGATTTTCCTCTATTATGAGGGTGAGCGCCCCATTGCAGGCCCTGTTGTCCAGCCTGCGGGCATCTTTGGCAAGAAGATGACCATAGAAGATCTGATTGCCAGACAAACCCGAATAGAGCGTCAGGAGAAGCCCCACTGCAGTGCTGTCTCTTTTGACCGTGATGCTGCCAATGCTTTTCAGCACTATGTTAATGAAACTCTGGCTTTTGCTGTTAAAAGAGGTGGTTTCATGTATGGAACCATCGATGATCAGAATGAGGTGTCGGTGGACTTCATCTATGAACCTCCCCAGCAAGGCACAGAGGATAATCTCCTTCTTATGAGGGATGCGGAAGAGGAGAGACAGGTTGAGGCCATTGCTATAGGGCTTGGCATGCGCAGAGTGGGTTTTATCTTCACTCAAACAATCAGTCAGAACAAGCGGGACTATACCCTATCTTGTAAAGAAATCCTGCAGGCTGCCCAGCTTCATGCTGAGATTGGGTTTGACGCTTGGGTCACGGCAATTGTGAAGCTTGAGGTTAATGATGAAGGAAGTGCAGATGTGCACTTTGAAGCATTTCAACTAAGTGACCAGTGTATTAAGCTTTGGAAAGATGGTTGGTTTGTGGAGGATTGCGAGGAGCTTGACCCAAAGCTTTCACGCATGAAGAAGGATGTAGTCATTCTTGGAAAGGACACCCACGATGTAGACAATGACTTTTTCCTGGTGCTGGTGAAGATTTTAGACCATCAGGTATTCTTTGATATGGTCTTTGAAAGGTTTTTTTGCCATGGTTTTTAACAATTGCTTTCAAGGTACTGTTACATATGTGACTGCATGGAAGGTTTGGTTGTTTGAGGTAAAAACATGGATCTGGGTTAAACGTTCAAGGAGGCCCTATATTTTAGGAGCCTTGTTAAACATTCTGCTTTGTGACAGGATTTAGGCTCTTTATTTATGTAGTTTCCAGAAGCATTGATGCCCTTATAACCTGTAAGATACCTGAGGCTGGCAGGGCCTATTGGTGTTAGAGCTTTGGAGATCATCTCCTGGGTTTCTTGCCTAGATTTAGGTGGCTGTGATCAGCCTGTTCCCATGTGTATAGGTCTTGGGTAGTGTCCTGGTACTGTCTGGTTTGGACAGTTCCAATGCTACTTGCAGGGGGTGCCTTGTTTCTAACCTGATGTCTTCATATTCCACTTTAAGGGATCATGGGGTATTTCGGCTTGGTTGGGAAGCTTTGCTACACCCTCTATGTAGGGGAGAGGTAGGGGCGGCGGGCCGCCCCCATGAGGCAAAGATTGTGAAGGGTCCCTTGTATCCTTGCCTTGCAGAGAGTGCCCCGCAAGGCTTGTCCTCTCGCCCCCGCCCTTCTCTGTGGCACAAAAAGTGGCTGTATATTGTCTACATAAAGACCTTTGGAGATGCTCAAATGCCTATCACCCAGAGGATGCACAAGATAGGGAGTACAATATGAGGACTATGTATACATCAAGGTGGCCTGTATGAAGAATGCAAAATGAACCACTGAAGATTTTGCCCATGTCTGAAGAAAAGAGTATCTACGCCTCTTCACTGCCCTCGAGGAGCCTGCTGAAGCATCCCACTGATTGCGAAGAGTATGCAATAGCTGAGTCCGTGGATGTAGGGGAAGGACTAGGAGCCCAGAATGTGAGCACAACGAGCCTCCACATGGTCCTAAGAGTGATGCCGCAAAAACTCCATCCGTCTAGGAGAGGTCCAACGAATGACTCATATGTGGAATCATGTGTAGAGTGCTTGGTTTGTATCCCAATGAAGTAAGCATGAAGACCGAATCTGTCAGAGAGCCCTAAAATAGCCATGACCCCGGAAATTGCAAAAGCCATGCAATTGTCTCCCGCGTCACAAACCCATCATGAATGCCCACTTTGATTAGCAAACAACAAATGGCCCTCCACACTAGCTGAGCATATGGACAAACCTAGAAACAGTGCCTCCAAGAGTTAGCTTGCAAAGATGTTACATCTCTCGCAAGTCAGATCATGAATAGTGATCGCAGCTCAAGTGCTAGCAGGCAATCCTGCATGCACAATCATCCACCTGACAGCATATCCTGCGGCTGATCGTGAGGGTCCAAATGCATGACCAAAACTATTGCTGAAAAGCTGGAGAAATGCCCTGATCTCGCCATACCTCTGATTGACGCGGACGGTGTAAGGTGCAGCGGAAGTTAATGTTGAACTTTGCTCAAGATGAGTGCTCCGAACTGTGCTCAAGGGTTCCTTTTACTTACGGAAGGGAGAGCCTTCCGTTCCTTTAGTGAGAGAGTGCTAATGATCACAAACAAAGTGAATGACACTGTGAATGAAGGTGCTGAGAGAGAGAGAGAGAGAGAGAGAGAGAGAGAGAGAGAGAGAGAGAGAGAGAGAGAGAGAGAGAGAGAGAGAAAAGAATACGACACCAGACGGTTCTCAAACCCTCCTTGACCGAGCGACGAGGAACTGCTGCGGGTAGGTGAGATCTGCGAGGTAGGGGCGAGATCTTCTGTGTCTAAGTGCTGAAAATTGAAAACGTTGATGCTAGGGGCTGATTTGTCACCGGGAAACTGCAAACGCTGATGCTACCTGCAAAAAACGCAAGGCTGGATCTGGGATTTGCAAAACGCCAGGGCTGTTTTGGTAAATCGAAAAATGCTAGGCTGATTTGTTGCCAAAACGCTGGTCTCGATCTGTTGTTGGCTGGAAATGCTAGGTCACCTGCCGGTCTTGCTGAGAAGGTGCACTGTAAGTTGGTGAACTTCTACTGCCTCTTTTGCCAGAAAGTGCTAGCGCTAGGTTTCTTATATATTAACTTAGCAAAGTTGCCCTACCTAGTTTCCCAACAAAGTCACTTATTAATAATAAGTGAAAAATGGATAAAATGGGGAAAATGGGTTCTGTGCACTGTAAAATGCTCATGATGAGTACTGACTGTCATGCTAATGATCATGCTGTGTGCAACCTGAGGATATGCAACTACTCTAAGTGGCTGGACATGCACGGTCTGCGCACATGCTCACAAAGGTTCCAGAACACTTCCTAAGCTGAACTGAACCCTAGACCTGAAGTAGCTTGTCCACATGCACATAGGGTTAGATGTGCACGACATCCCCTCTTTTTCAAAGTGAGGTACTGGTACCGAGTTGTACAGCGTCGAGGGAGAGCGCTAACAACTTTTGGAATCTTGGGAAGGATTCTTCGCTGGCCCACTCTGATGCATGGGTCGTGCGATACTTGAACTTCATAAAGGTGTGCAACGCTTGCTTCTTTGGGCCACACCGAAAGCGACACAAAGTGATTTGTGGTTGCTTCAATGCTCCAACTTCGGCTATGGTCGTGCGTCTACTGTCACAAACTGGAGCGCATAGCAACATAAAATAGACTCGGATAAATAGAATTTTTCACTTATTACTGAAGCCAGAGTATATAGAGAGAAATGGATAGAGAGTGAGTGAGAAGATCGACAAGGTATTGGGGACCAGAAGATGGGCTGGTCCCCCCCCGTAATAGTATCTTTATTACTGAGGAGAAGTCTATACAAGCACTTGAACCGAAAGTATTACCACGTTCGTTCTAGAATAAAACTTGATGGTTCCCGGAAGCCTCGGCTTCCTATTCCTAGGGCAAAACCCTATTCCAAGGAACTTGTGTTCCTTATTCCAAATCCTCGAGAATCAAGGTCCTCACCTCTGGATCTCACCTTCCAGACTCAGGGCATGTGAAACCGGCCTGTTCAATCCAAAAAGGGCGGTAGACTTTACTTTAAACCTTGATTTAGCTTTCACTCATTTAATTTGTCGTCTACTTTACCTGTACTTTCAAGACACAACAAAGGGGAGAGGGATACAGGCTGCTAGATTGCACCTGTATGAGTAGACCGACACCAGATTGGCCCCTAACTTAGGCGCCCCTTTCGGTATTTCTTTATTGTTCAAAAGAGGGAATAAACGTTGTGGATCCCTACAAGCTGCCCCGCACAACCTTGGCTGAATTTTGACTGTTCTGGCCTGATTTCGGCAGCATAACTGTACTAGAACCCTTCACAGTCAGTATTCCCACGCATTGACTGACTTTCCCGACGCATACGGGCACTTTGCAAAACCTGGCGAGAATCTGCAGCACGCTGAATTCTCTGTTTTCAGCCCCGAAAATGCGCTAGATCACCTGTACAGCGGTCCCCTTGCGTCCCCGACCCTCCTGGGGGTATTAGGGTCCGTTTAGGGCCAAAACCCTAAACCTGCGAAACTACACAGCAGGCTGTAATTCACTGTTTCGGGCTCCGTTTCGCGTGCCGGTCGCATCCGTAGCAAGTCCTCGAGCTCCCGCACCTGTAGGGCTACTTGCCCTTTTGAATCGAACGAGATTTCTGGCGTGAAACCTCTCCGAATTCACCTGTACTTGCGGGGGATTAGCCTCTAGCTAATCCAGTACTTGTGCAAGAGGCTCTGGCCTCGGCAATTGCGCATGAACCCACACAACTGTACATTGGTCAAATGAAGAGCCCACTAGTAGGGCATAACATACTGCCAAAGGGGAGAGAGAGGGCAGTGCGTAGCGTGCAGGGCATCACTCCTGGCACCGCACTGTGCATAAGAGGGAAAGCAAGCACTCCATAGCTCTTAACCTGTGACAAATTCTGAAAATCAGCCTCCTCTCATTTTAGGCGCCCCCTCCTCTGGCCAGAAGTGGCAGAAGGCTCACAGAGTGACACCTCGCCCAGTTTTTGATTTTGGCCAACTGGGCTAAAAATATCTCAACTGGTGCGTCAGTTGACTTGACAGCAGAGTAATAAAATGTTCCTCTTGTCATTCCGGAGCTAATGACGCAAACACATTTTCAGGTCCCAAAATAGCAGTTCCCTAAATTTTAGGAGATGCTGCCATTGTATCTTTCTAGGTCATCCGACCCCCTTTGTACACTGCAGCCACACCCAAAATTGAAATGTAGCCTCTGTAGCAAAGGATTCCACTTTGGCTAGTCAATGACCCCACTTGGCTAACCATAGTCCTTGTCCAACCTTAGTGCTCTCTTGCCCTCGGGCCTGGACTCCCTCTGGACAGTTCCACACTAGCTATGCAATGCAGGGCAGTTAGATTTCCCGAGGGGTGTTTCCAAAAAGTGAAAGTAAATAGATAATAAGAAAGAAATCAACAAAAAGGATAGATAGTAGTCACACGCTGGTGACATACCCCCCTCTTGAAATCTCAAACGTCCTCGTTTGCATCTATGTCGTACATGCTTATAGTCAACAGTGATGTATTCAACACCTGTCGACACATGTACGACACATACATGCTCATTGTCAACCCTGGTGTATTCAACACCTCGTCGACACATGTATTGCCTGCGTGTGAACCCTGTCCCAATGACATAGTGGTAGCTGCGCACTCTGCCATTGCTTTGAGTCACTAACTTTCCAATGACAAAATGGTAGCTGCACATTTTTCCACTGTCTTATAGTACACGTTGGATCCCGTAGCACTTTCGAGAATACCCAAACCGATAGTTTAAGAATGCACTTACACATGTACTCTTTAATAGAAGCAACTATTGTATCCTTGACAAACTGACAAGAAATACTCACTTCTATAGCACTAACCAAACTTTTGGACATTCCATAAGAGCAATTGCCAAACTGACAATCTGTACAGCTCTAACATTCATGTAACAAGTATTTCATTTGAGCTCACTTTAAATACCATGTACATCATTTGTTTCAAAAGCCATTGTCACACTGACAATCCATGTAGCTCTGAAACTCAAGGTAGGTTGCAAACCGAAGGCTTCAAGGTAAAGTGATAACACAGTTGGTGACTCTGCAAGTTCACCTTCTTCCATCCACTTAGCATCCATTGGTGGATAGTTTCTGAACTTTACCAAGTAACGCCTAGCAACCTTGCCTTTCACTTTTCTTTCTTTATGTGCCAAGTTCCTCGACTTCCGGCTGATCTTCAGCTGGCATATCCTCTGGCACATCACCCACATAGGGTCTGAGAAGACTCACATGAAACGCATTGTGAATCTTCCAACTGTCAGGCAATTTCAGCCTATATGCAACATCACTGATTATGTCGCACACTTGAAAAGGCCCATAGTAACACATGCTGAGCTTTGGAAACAGTCTTTCCTTGCCCTTCATCTTCTTTTACCTTGCCTTTTCAAAGCGCAAAAGCACCCAATCACCAAGTGAATATACCACTTCACGACGGTGACGATCAGCTGCTTTCTTTTGCTTTGCTTGAGTCTTTTCCAAGGCCACTTTGACCTTCTTGTACATTTCATCCATGTCCTGAACATACTTATCTGCTTCAAATATCTTGTCCTTTGTATGCAGTATGGGAGGAACTTTCTTGCCACCTTCAACTATCTCAAAAGGTGCCTTGCCAGTTGATGAATGCACTGTATTATTGTATGCATACTCCACCAATGGCAAATACTGCTCCCACTTTTCTTTATGCTCTGACACACAGCACTTCAGCAGATCTAGGACCGTAGAATTTGCCTCTTCTGACTGCCCATCTGTTTGAGGATGAAATGACGAAGAGAATTTGAGCGTGGTGCCCATATTCTCAAACAAGCCTCTCCAGAACAAACTTGTCATGCGTGGATCACGGTCACTAACAATCGACTGTGGCATGCCATGATACTTGAAAATATTGCTCATAAACAAGCGTGCCATCTGATCTGGCTTTATCTTCTTTCTGACAGGAATAAAATGAGCCTGCTTGGTGAATCTGCAAATAATAGTCCAAATACCATCGTTTTCTGTCTTTGTTCTCGGAAGATCAAAGATAAAATCCATAGCAATACTTTCCCATGGTTTATCTGGAATAGGTAGTGGTTGCAATAACCCTGGTGCCTTTTGCCTGTCAAACTTGACCTTTTGGCATATTAGGCATTCTCGCACAAAGGCATCCACATCTCTTCTCAATGTAGGCCAGTAGAAGAATGTCTCAACCGCTTTAACTGTAGCATCAATACCACGATGCCCTGCATACGGTGGGACATGACTCTCTTCCATCACTTTGCGTCGCAATGGCTTTGTGACTCAATCTGCCATGCATCATCATGAACCCATCTTTGAGAAGATAGTGTTCATGACGTTGTCCATCCATTAGTTGCTCGAAGACCCTTGCAAAATCTTCATCATTTTCATACTGTTCTCTCATATCATCAAGTTCATGATGATAAGGAATTGACACAGCTGAAATTTGTGGCTTCCTAGACAAGGCATTAGCCACAACGTTCTTCTTGCCTTCCACATGCACAATCTGAAAATGGAACATGGACAAGATATTTGCCCATCGCATATGCTTCTCATATAACTTTGTCTGTGTCAAGAAGTATCGCAAGGTCTGATGGTCCGTTTGGACAACGAAATCTACACCTAGCAGGTAGTGTTTCCAACTTAAGAGCGCATGAATCACAGCCGGTAACTCTTTCTCATAGACCTGCATGGTCATCTCTGGCCCTTGCAAAATTCTGCTCTCATAGGCTACTACCCTGCCATCTTGCATTAGCACTGCACCAATGCTACTACCACAGGCGTCACACTGGACCACAAATGACTTCCTAAGATCTGGCAACACAATGAGTGGATCCGAAGTCATCTTTTCCTTTAAGAGATTAAAAGCTGAAATCTCTTTCTGTGTCCATCTAAAGGTGACTGCCTTCTTTTGAAGAGCATGTAAAGGTGAAGCAATCTCAGCGAAATTTCGGATAAACCTTTTGTAATAGGAGCATAGTCCCAAAAAGCTTCGGACATCATGCACCGTCTTCAAATTTGGCCATGACTTGATCGCTTCAACTTTTGCAGGATCCATTCTGACACCATCCTTTGAGACAATGTGTCCCAGAAAGTGGATCTCTTCCAGAAAAAATTCACTTTTCTTTGCATTGATGAGCAACCTATGACTGCGTAACTCTTTGAACACAATGGCCAAGTGATGCCTATGCTCCTCTTCATTCTTTGAGTAGACTATCATGTCATCAAAGAATGTACCAACAAACTGTTGGTGTGGATGGAAAATTCTGTCCATCATCCTATTGAACGTAGCAGGAGCATTTGTGAGACCAAAGGGCATCACTAAAAATTTGTAAAGGCCAAACGTCGTTCTAAAAGCAGTCTTGTGTACATCCTTTGATCTAATGCGGATCTGATGGTACCCACTCTTTAGATCTATCTTGCTAAACATAGCTGCTCCTTCTAATTTGTCCATAATATCATCAATTCTAGGTATAGGGAACCTATTCTTGATGGTATTCTTGTTCGGTGCACGGTAGTCTATGCACATACGCCATGAGCCATCCTTTTTCTGCACCAACAACACTGGAGAACAGAATGGAGATGAACTAGGCTGAATCTGCCCCTTTTCTAACAGCTCCTGTACTTGGCCCATTATCTCTTTATGTTGAGCCGCACTAACCTTGTACGGAGGCTTATTTGGTGGGCTACTGCCTGGCACCAAATCTATCGCATGGTCCTCGGGTCTCTCTGGCGGTAATTGAGACGGTAATGAATCGGAAAAGCAGTCACTATACTGTTGTAAAAACATTGACCTTTCTTTATCTAGCACAGATAAATTTGATTCATCACAATCTGACACTTCACGTGCAAAAACCAAGTATGCAGAAAGATGCTTTTTCATTACAGAAGTAATAGCAGAAGCTGATACAGTGGGAATAGACTCCCCTTTACGCTTTACATCCAGAATGTGAGTCTTTCCCTTGCTCTGTACAGTGATCTTTTTGTTGTAGGCATCCATGATTCCCTGTACACGAAATAACCAAGGAATACCTAACAACACATCACATCCGTCCAGTGGCATGATGTAAAATTCTTCAGCATCTACATAGGACTGGATATGTAGACGCAACTTTCCAATGATGGGTGTCACAGCCTCTGTATGGCCAGGACATGCCAAACCTGCCTCTGCTGTATACCCCATCTCTTCATGTCTGATTCCCAACTTTGAAGCCAATTCTGGGGAAATGAAGTTGTCTTTGGCACCTGGATCAAAGAAGATAAGCACTGTTTGATTCCTAACCTTTCCCCATGCTCTGCAAAGCTCACTTGCATCTGAATTTGGCTTGTCGCCCACCATATCTGGCACTAGACCAGCCATGGGCTTCTTTCCTTTCCTGTCCTCCTTGTCTTCAGAATCAGCTGGCCTTTTCTTTGTAGGACAATTGTAAGCAATGTGGCCAGGCTGCTCACAAATAAAGCATTTGTTCTCTGTCCTCAGGACTTTCTTTTGCTCTTCAGACTTGCGAGGAAAACGTCTTTTCCATTTCTTCGCTGGTCCCTTTTCTGATTCAGCCGAAGCTTTGCCTTTCCCTGCGTTGGCCGGCTCCCGAGTCACTTTAGGAACCTCCTTGGAAACATACTTCTTCGCTGAATTTTTCTTGGCTGATCCTTCCTTGACGCCAATATTGAATTCACAGTCTTCTCCCTTGAGCAAACCATTGCCAGTGTTTGCTACCTCGATGAGTTGCGTCAAAGTAGTGACTTTGGTCTTCGTGGAGTATTTTCTCAATCCTTTGGGTAGGCCACAACAGTACTTTTCAATCTGTTCTGTCAATGGCACAAACCTATAGGAAGTTACTGGAAGTAGAGCTTTCCAAAACTTCCGATTGTAGTCATCCAGATTCTTGCAAGTAGCAGCATTAAGCTGGTGCCATTCTGTCATGACATGTGCTTCGAAATCATCAGATAACCATGCTGCTGCAAAAATATGCTTGAAATAAATCCATGTGGACGGAGCTTGCCCTTGAAGCAATAAATTTGTCCACCATTGTCCTGCATTCCCTGTCAAGAAAGTGGCTGCCTTGCGGACCTTTGAAGCCTCTGTAAAGTTTCCCCCTGCATAGGCCTTGTCAAACTGCTGGAGGAATGAGAGAGCCTTCTTCCTGTCATCAAACCCTGTAAAGGTCGTGAATGACACACCTTTGCCACCTTCTTTGTACGGAGTTGGCCTCTCTAGCGGCGTTAAATTGTCATATGGAAGTGACTGAAACATGGGAACACTGTTAGGGTTCATTTGTGTTCCCTGACCGCTATTAACTTGACCTGGAAATGCCATATTTGGCTGCTGATTTGTACTTCCAGCCATACCAAAATTTGCCTGTGGCATCCCAAATTGGCCCTGAGTGCTCTGAAACCTTGGTTGCATACCCATGACACTGTACATGGGGTTAGGCATCATCGTTTGAGCACCCCCAAACATTGTTCCTGGCGTGTAAAACTGATTTCCAGGTGCATGACCAGCCATGCTTTGGAATACCGATCCACCTCCAAAATAGCCAGGGTGTACTGAAGGTGGTGGGAAGACCTGTTGCATAGCCTGTAGGTTGCTTCCCTGCCCATTAGAACCAGCTATAGGCTGCTGAAAGGTGGCGGGCTGAACTGGTACAGCTTGAAAGACTGGCATCTCAACCACCTGTTCTTGCACCTTAGGCACAGGTTGTGGAGACTGCATGTTCTCCGTCAAGTGTACAGGTGTTTCCATTGAGTGTGCATTATGAATCACCTGTGCTCGAGCCTTAACAGGCTTTTGAATATGATCCAGTGACCCAACTTGCTGAGACGGAAGAGGAGGTTGCAGAAAGGCTAAAAACCTCGGGTTCTGCATTACTTGTGTGAACATAGCCACAGCAGTAGCCAACTGGGTCTTGAGTATATCATCATCCGTCTGTGGTGGTCTTGAAGACTCACCCACTTCATGTGTCTGTTGACCCTGTGAAGAGGAAACCTCTTCAGTCACATCATCTGGTCTGTCAGCCATAATTGCAATTCCTTGTCTGGTCTATGATCCCTTGTGTCTTCAAGCCCAACCTGACCAAGGCTCACTTCTATGGGAAAAAGTGATTTAATCCCGTTGATGGAACCATGAATCCGGCCTGTTCAATCCAAAAAGGGCGGTAGACTTTACTTTAAACCTTGATTTAGCTTTCACCCATTTAATTTGTCGTCTACTTTACCTGTACTTTCAAGACACAACAAAGGGGAGAGGGATACAGGCTGCTAGATTGCACCTGTATGAGTAGACCGACACCAGATTGGCCCCAGATTGGCCCCTAACTTAGGCGCCCCTTTCGGTATTTCTTTATTGTTCAAAAGAGGGAATAAACTCTGTGGATCCCTACAAGCTGCCCCGCACAACCTTGGCTGAATTTTGACTGTTCTGGCCTGATTTCGGCAGCATAACTGTACTAGAACCCTTCACAGTCAGTATTCCCACGCATTGACTCACTTTCCCGATGCATACGGGCACTTTGCAAAACCTGGCGAGAATCTGCAGCATGCTGAATTCTCTGTTTTCAGCCCCGAAAATGCGCCAGATCACCTGTATAGCGGTCCCCTTGCGTCCCCGAACCTCCTGGGGGTATTAGGGTCCGTTTAGGGCCAAAACCCTAAACCTGCGAAACTACACAGCAGGCTGTAATTCACTGTTTCGGGCTCCGTTTCGCGTGCCGGTCGCATCCGTAGCAAGTCCTCGAGCTCCCGCACCTGCTGGGCTACTTGCCCTTTTGAATCGGACGAGATTTTTGGCGTGAAACCTCTCCGAATTCACCTGTACCTACGGGGGATTAGCCGCTAGCTAATCTAGTACCTGTGCAAGAGGCTCTGGCCTCGGCAATCGCGCATGAACCCACACAACTGTACATTGGTCAAAT
Organism: Adiantum capillus-veneris; assembly: GCF_014529385.1. Classification (NCBI taxonomy): domain Eukaryota; kingdom Viridiplantae; phylum Streptophyta; class Polypodiopsida; order Polypodiales; family Pteridaceae; genus Adiantum; species Adiantum capillus-veneris. Next base: position 115,934,362 of record NC_140959.1, on the reverse strand, counting down.
GAAGAGCCCACTAGTGGGGCATAACATACTGCCAAAGGGGAGAGAGAGGGCAGTGCAGGGCATCACTCCTGGCACCGCACTGTGCATAAGAGGGAAAGCAAGCACTCCATAGCTCTTAACCTGTGACAAATTCTGAAAATCAGCCTCCTCTCTCATTTTAGGCGCCCCCTCCTCTGGCCAGAAGTGGCAGAAGGCTCAAAGAGTGACACCTCGCCCAGTTTCTGATTTTGGCCAACTGGGCTAAAAATATCTCAACTGGTGCGTCAATTGACTTGACAGCAGAGTAATAAAATGTTCCTCTTGTCATTCCGGAGCTAATGACGCAAACACATTTTCAGCTCCCAAAATAGCACTTCCCTAAATTTTAGGAGATGCTGCCATTGTATCTTTCTAGGTCATCCGACCCCCTTTGTACAATGCAGCCACACCCAAAATTGAAATGTAGCCTCTGTAGCAAAGGATTCCACTTTGGCTAGTCAATGACCCCACTTGGCTAACCATAGTCCTTGTCCAACGTTAGTGCTCTCTTGCCCTCGGGCCTGGACTCCCTCTGGACAGTTCCACACTAGCTATGCAATGCAGGGCAGTTAGATTTCCCGAGGGGTGTTTCCAAAAAGTGAAAGTAAATAGATAATAAGAAAGAAATCAACAAAAAGGATAGATAGTAGTCACACGCTGGTGACATCATGACATCCCTGCAACTATTTTCCGACTCTGTTTCTAGAGTCCTCTTCTTGCAGAACAACTCTGCTTTCCCGGACGCGAAGTTCTTACTTGGGATCTCAACTTCCGGATCCACGGATTGGAGAGAGGTAGTAATTCTTACTTGGATCTCAACTTTCGGATCACAACTCGGGAGACTACCTCTCTCCGATCCGTGTATCTACTTCCCAAACTTGGGTACGAAACCATAGTTACATGGGATGGCGGGTCGGGGTCGGGAACAAGGACGAGGACGGGACGACAAAAGTCAGGGAACGGGAACGGAGGAAGGAACGGCAAAAAAAAAGAAGAGTTTTTTTGGCATTTATTGACCAACACACATGCCACACACATAGAGCATCACTTTGACCACAAATTGACACTAAATAGACCAAAGAACACGAGTGATATAGGCGGAAATGTTCTAATAAAACATTGATGGATACAAAAATGAAAAGTGCATGCCACAAGGCTCAAGAGTCAAGAAGCCTAAAGGACTTAGGACAAGCCTCAAGGATAACAAAAAGTACAAAGGGCTATGTAGTAGGTAGAGTCGTAGACTCGAGTGATCAATGATCATCAAACTCAAGAAGTGCTCGCCTGCTGAATCTCCATATCGTCGTCGTAGTCGAGGTCGTCAACGACGTACGAGGCCTCGGGAGGCTCGCATTGAGGCTCGAAGTCCTCCTCTAGCTTCTCCAAAAGTGTATCGGTCATAGATGGATTCTCTTGTGCCATCTCCCACTCAGTGAAGGGATCTGCCTTGGTGTGTGACGCTCTTGGCAAGCATGCGCAAGTTAGCGCTCACAAACACCAAATCATTGGCCCTCTCGACCCCAAGGTGATTCCTCTTCTTAGAGGCAATGTGGCTGTACACACTCCATAGTTGCTCCAAGCATCTCCTCCATAGTCCTCCCACCACAAAACCGAGCCAATCTTGTTGCGATCAACCTGTGCATCTACATATTTTTAGGAGCCCTTCTTTTGCCTGTAGTTGAGTAGCTCGTCTCTAATCTTGCGCCTAGTGTCACTACTAGGCTCAAGGCGCTCCAATGCAAGCCGCCATCCTTTGCTCACCTCCTTGTTGGTCTCTTGACGCCTTCCCTGAAACTCAGGGTCAAGCACATAAGCTGCTGCATGAAGTGGAGAGTAGTATCCATTCCACCTCGACTCACACAAGCCACGAATCTCCGCATACTGAACAGGGTCAGGCACAAGCTCCTCAAGTGCCTCTATCATCCGATCCATGGCTTTGTAGACTTTGCCAATGCATGGCTGCAAGCCATCCACAATTTGAAGTAGGTGTAGAATAGGCTTGACCATGGCGTCAAGAGTCTTCACCTCCTCCCACCAAGCGGCGTCGTCGGCCCATTCTCGGCATTTCAATCCTGTTGCTGATGTAGACTCCGGCATGGCCTGAAACTCATCACTAAGAAAGAGGCCCCTTAAGGCTCCGCCACATGTAGACAAGCGGCCTAGCATAAGCGAATTGAATGCAAATCTTGTCTCTGAATATTTGAGCAAGGACAAGTGGCTCCTCCTTGAGAATTCATGGCGCACTTTTTGATGGTTGAGCACAACAGAGAGAATTCGAGAGGCGTCACCAATGGTGGGTGAAATCCATGACAAGTCCCCTATGTCCTTGAGGAGGTTATTGAGGCAATGCGCCATGCAAAATGTGACATGGATGCTGGGATACATGCCCTCAATGATAGCCCTGGCTGCCCTATTTGACACCTCTCCATCTGCAACCATACAAAGGACATTCTCTGGGTCGGTGATCTCTATGGTGCTTGTCCACTCTGCAGCAAGCATCTCCGCGGCCTTGCCACTATTGGATGCATCATGTGACTCCACAAAGTACATCTCCCCTCGAGAGTAGGCCACCACTCCGTGGATGGGTCGCTTGCGGGTGTCGCTCCATCCATCTACAAGGAGAGAGACGCCATTGGTCTCCCACAAATCCTTTGTTGCTTGGGCCGCTTGCTCCACGACAAGCTTCTCTTTGTCAAGGAGGGTGGTGTGAAGCCGCTCTGATGAAGGTGGCACATCAGAGGAGCCATATTTCCCTACTTTCGTAACCATGGTTCGAAAGTATGGAGACCTATATCTTGTATTGATAGACAATCAGTGTTCTTATTCTATCAGCGTTTGTGCAAGCAAATATCTCTCTAGTGGGATTGCCGAAAGAGCTCGCTGCTGCTGCCGCTCCACCCCTCGCACCTGCACTCCCTAGCGCTACCCCCCCCCCCCCGTCGCCTGCCCCCCCTCTTGCGCCCACCCGCTGCCCACTGCGCTGCCCTGCCCCTCCCCTTGCCCGCCCGCCCTCAACCCCCGTTGCCCACTGCGCTGCCCCTGCCCCTGCCCCTGCCCGCCAGCCCTCTGCCCATTGCCCCCCCCTTTTTTTTTTCGCTGCCCTCACCCTCGCCTCGCTGCGCTCCCTGTCCCGCCCTCCCCCACCCCTCTTCACTCATTGAACCCCCCCCCCCCCCCCCTCCCCGGCCCGTGGCACATTTCGTACTGTTTTTTTTTTCTCACGCCGTGGTTCTTCTGTCGATTGGCTTTGGCAGTGCTGGTTCTTCGTCACTGCTTGTTGGGGTCCCTTTGCAGAAAAACTGCTTTACCCACTCTTTCTCCGCCACAGCAGTAGACACAGATGGAGGCTCCAACTTCGCCACAGAGGGACTCGTCCGAAGCCCCCTCGCCCGACCCCGCTGAGCCCACCATTCGACTTGCTCTCTCGCCGACAGAGCAAGTGAGCCTTGCCGCAGAGGTAGAGCGATTGCAGGCGACTTCGGTCATCTGCAAGATTCTCGGCACCCGACCTAGCAGAGGAGAGCTGCGAGACCTTCTCCAAGCCCGCCTTCTCGCAGAGGTGGGCAAGATCTTGGATGTATAGATTCTCGGACGGGGTTACTATCGGATCGAGTTTGAGACCTCCGAGATGGCGTCCAAGGTCATAGCTATGAGTCCACTGGCCATTCGAGCATCACGTGCCCACTTTCGACAGTGGAGACATGGTTTTGACCCGGCTTCGGATGTTCTAGTAGAGGAGGTAGACATTGAAACCGGCCCGTGGGGCGGTAGGCGTTGGCTTTCACCCGAAATTCTTTACTTTACTTTAGACACACACACACACACACACACACACACACACACAACACTTTGCAAAGGAAACCTGCGACGGGAATTAACACTTGAATACACACACGGCTCGGAAGCTAGAATGCCCTGAGTAGACGCCGACAACCTGTAGGCCCCAAAATTGGCGCCCCTTTCGGTATTTCTTTATACTTTGAGAGGGTAAATTACAAAGTAGAGTCCTGGGAATCCTTTATCTCTATCAAGCTAGATACCACTTGTTGTGGCCAAATTTCGGCAGCATAACAGCCTCAAAACTTGCGCGAAACCAATTCCCCTGTTGGAACTCTCTTCCACTGGCATAAACCCTCTGATTTCTGCCCAAAAACAGTAAATTCAGCACGCTGTATTTGCTGGTTTTTGCCTTGTTTTCAGCCCCAAACAGTCCCCTAATTGTCCTCTGCCAGTGGGGCACGATTCCCAATGGTTTTGGCGTCCGTATGGCTGAAAAACAGTCAATTTACAACGCATACACAGTGCTGAAAACGCACCTGTATGGTGAGGTTATGACCCTCACCGGTGCCTGCTTTGGAGTAGCAGTTAGCTACCCCTGTTCCTGCTCAAGGAGGCTCTTGCCTCAGCACAAAAGCATGAACCCACACAGCTGTACATCGGTCAAATGAAGAGCCTCTTGTGGGGCATCACATAACTGCACGTAGGGGAGAGAGAGAGCAGTGTGTAGCGTGCAGGGCATCATTCCTAGCACCACATTGTACATGGGAGGGAAAGAAAGCACTCCATAGCTCTTAGCGTGTGACAGGTTCTCAATGAAGCATCCCCCAAGCATAAATCGAGCGCCCCCTCTTCTGTCCTTAACCTGTAATGCATCTGTGAACAAATAGATGCAAAAAGGGGAAGATTTCCATGGCTGCCAAAACCTACGTATCGCTGAAAACGCAGCAAAACAGCCCTGCAAACACACATCCGATGCCTTCCAATGCTGAAAATGAGCTCCTTGGACCTAGGCAAAGTCATGGGAAGCTAAAAAATGGAGAGAAATGGCTGAAAATCAGCGTTAATAGCCTCCAAAATTGCTCCCAAAAGTCAGTTACGAGTTTTTGTTCTCCCAGACTTGGACTGGGCTTCCTGCTTAAAAATCTCTCAACTGGTGCATCAGTTGACTTTGCAGCAAAGTAATAAAATGTTCCCCTGGTCATACTGAAGGTAATGACGCGAACACATTTCACGGCCTAAAATAGCAGTTCCCTAATTTTTAAGAGATGCTTCCGTTGGGCTCCCACTGGTCATCTGACCATCTATCCTCATTGGGACCGCATCCAAAAGTGCAATGTGGCCCAACTGTCGGATACTTTCTGTTGGTGATCCCACCTTGACTTTATGCCTTTATTGAGCTCACTTCCTAGTATCCACCAACTTGCTAAGTGCGACAGGGGGACCTACATGATCTTGAACTGAGCCTAGACATCCTTTTACTTTACGAATCCCAGTGCTGACCAACTTTCCGTCTGCGGGTGAAACTGCCGTTCACATTGGCCATACAATGTCCGACCATTTGTAACTTCAAAAAGAGGGTCTCAAAAATTAAACAAAAATCATTGGAAAGAAACCAACAACTAAGGTTAGCAGTTGCCACGTCCTCGTGACATACCCCCCTCTTGAAATCGCAAACGTCCTCGATTGCATACCATAAATACATGCCACTGATGATCTTGTGTTGTAAGCACTCTTTTATCATCGCATGTATCCGCAAGAAAGACTATCAAAACATGTGTACAAATGACTTAATGAGACCCTCATACTTTTGTCAAACTGTACACTGCTGTTGCACTGAATCCATGAGTACATTTGATGTGCTAGCTCTATCATTACCCCTCCTTTGCAGACATTGGGTTGGGGCATACGTAGGTTGTAACCCAAAGGCCTCAAGGTAAAGTTGCAATACATTTGGTGACTCTGACAGGTCATGCTCTTCCATCCACTTTGCATCCATAGGTGGATAGTTCTTGAACTTCACCACATAGCGTCTTGCAACCTGTCCCTTAACTTTTTACCTGTGCAAGAGGCTCTTGCCTTTGCAAACGAGCATAATTCCACAACACTGACGTACCCCCCACGACCAAGCAAGCTCAAATTTCAAGATGATTTATCAATGCGTCATAGAATCCAAGCAATTGCCTCAGAGAATCGGCAAGCAGCGTGTCACTGGCAGACCCACATCACTCCCGTAGGAGATCTAGTGGTCAATCTACCATCGTGAGACCTCTCCCTATCTCATCTTGGTTCATACTTGCAAACGCTAAAAATGCAACAGAAAATCAGTCCTAATTTGACCACTTTTTAGCAGGGTGTACGTGCGGAATTTCCTGTCTGTCCTGTGAAGAGTAAACCTCTTCCATAATGCCCTTCCCTTTGTCTGCCATAGTGTAAGCCCGCGTTCCTGTACTCTGTGTCTTTACCCAAAACAACCGAGGCTCACTCTTTGAGGAAAAAGTAATTGATATCCCGGCAATGGAACCTTGAAACCGGCCCGTGGGGCGGTAGGCGTTGGCTTTCACCCGAAATTCTTTACTTTACTTTAGACACACACACATAGAGCACTTTGCAAAGGAAACCTGCGACGGTAATTAACACTTGAATACACACACGGCTCGGAAGCTAGAATGCACCGAGCAGACGTCGACAACCTGTAGGCCCCAAAATTGGCGCCCCTTTCGGTATTTCTTTATACTTTGAGAGGGTAAATTATACTTTGAGAGGGTAAATTAGAAAGTAGAGTCCTGGGAATCCTTTATCTGTATCAAGCTAGAGACCACTTGTTTTGGCCAAATTTCGGCAGCATAACAGCTCCAAAACTTGCGCAAAACCAATTTCCCTATTGGAACTCTCTTCCACTGGCATAAACCCTCTGATTTCTGCCCAAAAACAGTAAATTCAGCACGCTGTATTTGCTGGTTTTTGCCTTGTTTTCAGCCCCAAACAGTCCCCTAATTGTCCTCTGCCAGTGGGGCACGATTCCCAATGGTTTTGGCGTCCGTATGGCTGAAAAACAGTCAATTTACAACACATACACAGCGCTGAAAACGCACCTGTATGGTGAGGTTATGACCCTCACCGGTGCCTCCTTTGGAGTAGCAGTTAGCTACCCCTGTTCCTGCTCAAGGAGGCTCTTGCCTCAGCACAAAAGCATGAACCCACACAGCTGTACATCGGTCAAATGAAGAGCCCTCTTGTGGGGCATCACATAACTGCAAGTAGGGGGGAGAGAGAGCAGTGTGTAGCGTGCAGGGCATCATTCCTAGCACCACATTGTACATGGGAGGGAAAGAAAGCACTCCATAGCTCTTAACGTGTGACAGGTTCTCAATGAAGCATTCCCCAAGCATAAATCGAGCGCTTCCTCTTCTGCCCTTAACCTGTAATGCATCTGTGAACAAATAGATGCAAAAAGGGGAAGATTTCCATGGCTGCCAAAACCTACGTATCGCTGAAAACGCAGCAAAACAGCCTTGCAAATACGCATCTGATGCCTTCCAATGCTGAAAATGAGCTCCTTGGACCTAGGCAAAGTCATGGGAAGCTAAAAAATGGAGAGAAATGGCTGAAAATCAGCGTTAACAGCCTCCAAAACTGCTCCCAAAAGTCAGTTACGAGTTTTTGTTCTCCCAGACTTGGTAAATTGACCAAAAAGTGCCACTTGGCACTCATACATCCAATTTCCCCGCATTGGGCTTCCTGCTTAAAAATCTCTCAACTGGCGCATCAGTTGACTTTGCAGCAATGTAATAAAATATTCCCCTGGTCATACCGAAGGTAATGACGCGAACACATTTCACGGCCCAAAATAGCAGTTCCCTAATTTTTAAGAGATGCTTCCGTTGGGCTCCCACTGGTCATCTGACCATCTATCCTTATTGGGACCGCATCCAAAAGTGCAATGTGGCCCAAGTGTCGGATACTTTCTTTTGGTGATCCCACCTTGACTTTATGCCTTTATTGTGTTAACTTCCCACCTTTATTGAGTTCACTTCCTAGTATTCGCCAACTTGCTAAGTGCGACGGGGGGACCTACATGATCTTGAACTGAGCCTAGACATCCTTTTACTTTACGAATCCCAGTGCCGACCAACTTTCCGTCTGCGGGTGAAACTGCCGTTCACATTGGCCATACAATGTCCGACCATTTGCAACTTCAAAAAGAGGGTCTCAAAAATTAAACAAAAATCATTGGAAAGAAACCAACAACTAAGGTTAGAAGTTGCCACGTCCTCGTGTGACAGACATCCCCATCTCGGTCTGCTTTCCGGGTTTACGGAGGGAGTACTTACCACTTCTAACCAGGATCGGCTCAGCCATTGGGACTGTCCTGGAGACGCCTCGTATGGTAGCATCAGTAGCTGCCAAGGCGGCTGGCATTCCCTCCGTTCGAGTTTTGGTCAGAGACACCCACACGCTCCCGAAGGTTATCCGTTTGCCTCGGGTGAGTGGGGGGTGGTTTAGATAGAGTGTGGAGTACTCGGGCATCCCGAACCAGTGCTTCATTTGTAGACAGATGGGCCATCTAGCGAAGGCCTGTCCATGGAGGAGGTCGCGACTTGCACCAAAGCCTCAGCCCCAGCCTGCCAGGACTGGCCCGTAGCCACAGTCAGCGACACAACACCCACATGCAGAGTCACCCTCCGAGCCTAGGGCTCCAGTGGAGGGGTGGAAGCAGGCCCGTAGTAGACGACGACAGGGGCCACAGCGTCAGCCTGACACTCAGAGTGGCCCTCAGGCGCCGACTCAGTAGCAGTGGGTTCCCAGGGGGAACCGCTTTGGTCCTCTTGAGCAGGAGGAGATCCGTGCTCGAGCCCCCACCTCCGCTTCACCCTCGACAGCCTCTCCTCCCCAGAGTTCCCCCCCTCTTCCTCATCCTCCCCCCCGCCTTCTGCTCCCGTTGCTTCTCCACCTCCCCCCTCTATCTCTGTTTCTCCATCCCGCCCCTCTTCCCCACCGCTCCCCCGAGCTCCTTCTCCCCCCCCCCCTCCTCCAGTTTCTCAGCCGACCCAGGGGGCAGGGCCTTCTCTGGCGGCTAGGAGATCTCTTTGCAGCGCCTTTGCCACGAGTCGCCTAGTGAGAGAGGGTCCGCCTTTCTTACGGTCCCCTCTGTAGATACAGACATCTTCCCTTGCAGCTATCCCTCGTGGTCTGACGAGCATTGACATCCGGCGCAGCTAGGATTTCTTCGACTACGACTTCACTCGTTTTCTCGGCGATCCCTCAGCAGACCATGAGGCAGCTTGCTTCAGGGTCCATGCTTTGTTCCTTGCCGCTAGGGGGACAGAGGTCTTGGACTCAACAGTCGGCTTCTCCTTCCCCCTTTGTGGGCAGGGCCGAGACAGAGTGGACCCTCGACTCAGTGTTGGGATGGTTGCATACACAGGTCCTAGAGTTCTCTCACCACATGGGAGAACTTGGAGTTACAAACATGCTGCAGACTTTGTAGGCACATTGTGGTGTACTTCTTTGCTGATACGCAGTGTTTGCCATGCTATGTATACATTCATGAGGACTTCTGGACACAGGAGGTTGCTTTACGCACGGCTCACTCTACTTGGGCTTGGGCTAGGCACTCACTGCAGTCACGCCTATCTAGAGGACGCTCGGATGCGGATTACTCCCCATCCAAGCCAGCCTCGAAGATAGCCCGTCTAGCTGCTGCGGCAGCATCTGTTCTCTCTCGCTCCCCATGAGGATCGTCTCATGGAACGTGCAGGGACTAGGTGTGCCCCAGTTTCAGCGTCAGCGAGGTTGATTGCGTCAGGAGCTTCAGCGTTGCCTTGTGGGAGGAGAGATTGATCTCCTTATGCTTCAGGAGCACCATCTGTGTGAGAGCCGCATTCGGCGATGTGGTCAGATTTTGCGTGGACGATATGATACCTTTTGGTGAGCTGCTTTTGGACTTGGAGGCATCCAGGGTGGGGTATGTATGAGTATTGCGGACTCATTGCAGCAGGCCATTGTGGGCAGAGGGATTATTGTGCCAGGCAGGGCTCAGTGGATTACTATGCAGGTTCAGGGTGGCCTTGTGGGTTTCCTGAACATCTATGCGCCCAATGTGGCGAGTGCTCGTGCAGAGTTTTGGTCATAGATTGTTGAGTCTTTTATGCAGGCAGATCATTGGTGCATAGGAGGGGACTTCAACATGTTGGTTCAACTTGGAGGACCCTTCTGACAGGATTGGTGGCAGCCATGCTACCGTGCATGGAGTCGAGTTGGCAGCTTGGGAGAGGTTGTGTATGACTTTGAGGGTCTCGGATACATGGCAGCACTCTGGTTTTGTGAGGCCCCCAGACAGTCTTGCCTTCTCTAGATCGGACCGCAGAGTGGGAGGAGTGAATCTATCGCGGATAGATCGCTTCTACACTAGTGACCACTTCAGTGACTTGGAAGGATCAATGGGCATCCTGGCAGGGACCTCCTTCTCGGACCATGCACCAGTGATCCTCACAGTGGCAGATAGGCAGAGGAGTGGGAGCACGATGCTCCGCATCCCAGAGAGGGTCTTGTTGGACTCAGCACTCAGAGAGAGGGTAGAGGCTCTTTTGACAGAGGGCATGGACGGATAGGAGTCTCTTGCAGACAGAGTGGCCTCAGGCTTAGCTCAGATTAGCCATTTTTTTCTTCAGGAGTCTCTGGCTCGTCGGGCTGCAGCGAGAGAGGCGGAGCAGCGTTTCAGACGGGGCATTGCTTCATTATAGAGGATGAAGGAGCAGCATCCAAACAGTCCATGGTTGGAGGAGCAGTTACAGCAAGCTCGCCAGGAGCTTGCTAGCACAGAGGAGAGGCGTCGTGAGTTTGCTTTCCACCGACATGCATCTCAGTGGACTCAGGTGGGTGACAGAGTGACTGGTGTTTTTTTTGAGACAGTGGGACCTCGGCACTCGCATGCCAAGGTCAGTCAGTTGAGGAGGCCCGATGGGTTAGTTGCTTGTGAGCCCGAGGATATTTGTGTAGTTGCTACTGACTTCTACCGTGAGTTACTATCTGCTGAGCCCCAGTCAGAGCGGCAGGATGCATGTAGGGAGCAGGTTTGGGCACAGATGCCATGTCTTGTGACTGAGGAGATGCGTCAGAGGCTAGAGATGCCACTTCAGCTTGAGGAGCTGCACACGGCTCTTAGGGCCCTCCCCCGTGGTAGCTGTCCAGGTGAGGATGGGTTGACTCCCAGCTTTTTCTTGGAGTACTGGGACCATTTTGCACACAGGAGTGATGCCTGACAGCATGAGTGAGGGCCTGATCTACCTCATTCCCAAGGAGGGTGGCTCCTTGGATGAGATTCGTCGGTGGCGCCCCATCACCATCCTCAACTTAGCCTACAAAATTCTTGCCAAGGCTCTGAGTTTGAGGATTCAACCACTTTTAGAGAGCCTTATACATGGGACTCAGACAGGTTTTGTCAAGGAACGCAGTATCCTTGACAACATCTTTACTTTCTAGGAGGCTTCTGCCTTGGCACGGCTCTGTGGTGAGGACCTCGTGATTCTTCTTCTCGATTTTGAGAAGGCATACGACAGAGTTGACTGGGACTTTCTAGAGGGCACTCTACGCAGGATGGGCTTCTCAGATGCTTGGATCAGAGGGGTGTCAACCTTGTACAGACAGGCTCACAGTCAGGTGCTTTTGGCAGGAGGTAGAGGTGGTCGCTTCACACTTACACGCTCGGTTAGACAGGGCTGTCCTCTTGCCCTCTTTCTCTTTCTGTTCTATGCGGAGGCGATGAGCAGATTTTTGGTGTCACAGCAGGTTGGTCTACGGGGCTTAGCACTCCCTATTCGGGGAGATGAGCTACTGGACGCTGAGTTTGCTGATGACTCAGCCTTGTACTTAGATGGCCAGGAGGCCAATCTTCACAGATGTAAGCAGGCTTTGGAGACCTTCTGTTGTGCATCGGGCGCATTGATCAACTGGAGAAAGACAGTGGCTTTCTCGGTTGGTAGTGCTTCTGTGCTAGATTGGATGCTAGGAGAGGGTTTCAGGTGGATTCCCCCAGGGATTGCAGTTCGGTACTTGGGTTGTCAGGTTGGTTTGGACTTGTCTCTCGAGTAGCAGATTGCTCCCCTTCTCCTGTTTATTAGGAGAAAGTTGTTACACTGGAGCTCAACACGACTTTCTCTGGCTGACAGAGTAGTAGTTGCCAACCAGGTGTTGTTGGCGACTATGTGGTACATCACTTCCTGTTGGATCTTCTCGAGTTCTTGTATCAGCTAGGTAGAGAGGCTGATCAGGAACTTCCTTTGGTCAGGACGTGACACTCAGATAGCCCGAGCCAAGGTGGCTTGGCAGGTCATCAGACTTCCTTGTTCTCAGGGAGGGCTTGGGATCATTGATCCAGCACAGCAGAGCAGAGCCCTTCTTGGGAAGTTCATAGTCAGAGGACTTCTTCCAGGTGAGGAGCCCTGGAAGGAGTTCTTGCTGCAGAGGCTTCGTGCCAGGGTGCCTCAGTCAGGAGGCCCTTGGAAACCTTCGACCAGATGGATCTTTAGAGAGATGCGCAGAGTTGGTTTGAGCAGGAGACTGGAGGACCGCTTCGTTGTGAGTTTGCTTCGATCTTGGGAGCTCTTACGGCGTGGCATGGAGTAGAGACAACTGATGTGCACGGAGGAGCGCCTACGGCAGCCCCTCGTCTGGAACCCCATGGTTAGCACTCAGAGAGGCCACTTGGTTGGTAGTCGGCCTCATGTTTCCTGGGGTCCCATGGTAGCAGGTCTAGCGCGCTCTCTAGGTGACTGGCTAGAGTTCACAGGTTTGTCAGAGGAGGTGCAGGGTTTCCAGCTACAGGGCATGAGAGGGGTGTAGTGCATGTGTCAGGACATCTCAGAGTTAGTTCCAGCTGAGTGGCTCACGCCTCTCGAGCCAGTAGCACCCCGGTGGATGGGAGCCTTCACACGACTGGAGGTTTTCATCTCAGTCACGGCCTGCTGAGAGATTGTCCCAGCCCTGTTCTTCGAGCTTCAGGGTGGGGGACGACTACGAGTTGCAGTAGAGGCCCCGCAGGTAGTAGAGTGCTGTTTCCAAAGGATCCGAGTAGTGGGCATTTGTGGGAGGACTTGCGTCATGGACCTGTCCCAACAGCTGTTGAGACTGGACACTGGAGGCTATGGGCTTGGGAGTGTTGTCCACTGGCACTAGTACAGTGGGATCCTGGTGAGTGGCTATGGAGGGACCCCTTCTCTTCTGTAGACCACCCAGGAGTCCCTTTCTTTCAGTACAGTGCTCGGCTTGGACGTCATATACTTGCAGCACAGAGAGAGGCCCGCCCCGCTGCAACACGTCATTGGCAGGAGGAGGGTCTCACAGTCGAGTTCTTGGCAGCCTTTTGGGAGAGGCTGTGGGACTCGAGACAGTCGAGGCGCGTCACCTTGTTTCAGTGGCTGGTTGCACACAGAGCTACAGCAGTAGGGAGCTGGCTAGTGCATAGTGGTCTCTCGACAGCATGTGCAGCTTGTGACCATTTGGTGGAGAGTCAGCGTCACTGTCTTTGGGACTGTCCCTCGGCCCAGCAGGTGTGGCTACGAGTTCTTCGGCTGATGCCTACTCTCTCCACGGCTCGACAATACACTTGGGGGCAGCGGCTTGGTCCACTCTCATGGGCCCGACACTTCAGTTTGAGCTATCTTCCACCAACATGATGATAGTGATACTGGGGGGGCGACCTACACTCCAGCCTGCTACAGAGCTTACTCCACAGGAGTAGTGCAGTGAGAGAGAGGAGTGTTGGGAGCTCATCAGTGGCCTGACACTTCGGTTCATTTGGCAGGCCCGCTGTTTCCGCATCTTTGAGGCTCGCCCGGTGCCACCAGCAGAGACTGTTCGTGACTTTTGGCTAGAGCTGATCCATACTCTTAGAGGACAGCTTGAGGGACTACAGGGCAGCTCCGACCGCATGCGGGAGCGCCGCGAGGCTTTCCTTCGACTTTGGTGCCCTGGGCCTTTCTACACCATAGTCCAAGGTCTGCTCAGATGGCACTACCGTCGACCTGTGTGGCTCTTCCCTCTTCCCATCTCTTGATTTAGCCTCATTGTATATATGCTGTTTTTTCATGGGAGAGTCTCCCCATCATGTTTGTTGTAGCCCTCTATTGCAGAGGTGGTTGTAACCCTATGGGCAGTTTTCATTAACTAATAGAAGGATCTTTTCTCGGAAAAAAAAAAAGTATGGAGACCTATCCACTCAAAATAGAGCATGTTGTGTTAGTATGGAGAGTCGAGAGTCGAGAAGTTGGAACCCATAATGAATACAAAATGGGAGATTGGAATGTGCATATGCCAAGGGAAACTCACCGCAAAGCATGGAAGGCAATGTGGTCGTGGAAGAAGAATCGGGCAACGGACCTATCCACCTCTTCCTTCAATTTAGGATTCCAATTTTCGTTGAGGGTACTTTGGCGACACGGAAGAGGACGGTGTAGATGTATTTGTCTTGAACGCTTGAGAGATGTCGTCAAGGTTGGCTTCCCTTTGCTCTCGCAGTGTCGGCGTGGCGGAGGGATCAACGGCAACAAAACGGCCCCTCTTGGCCGCTTCCGCGACCTCATACACCGTGAGCTTCTCAAGAAGATCCAACCTCTTCTCGGGAGTTACTCGAGTGCAAAACTTTACCTTGTGACCGGATTCATGAAGAAGATTGGCTCGCACTTTGTTTGCACCACCCGTTCTCTTGTACGGGCATAGCTTGCATGTCCATGGTCTTGCACCGCCACCTTTGCCACACGTGCTAGAGTCGACTTCATCCCACCATGACCATGTTTGCACGGCGGGCCTCCTTCGAGAAGAGCCGTCTTGAGAAGTGGAGCTGGCTTGCGATGACATGATGGTGGAGAGAGAGTAGAGCTTAGAAGTTAGAGGAGTTAGAGGAGCTAATAGCTTAGAAGTTAGAGGAGAGCTTGTGTGGAGAGAGAGTAGAGGAGAGCTTCAAAGTTGAGAGGGTAGAAGAGGGAGAGAGTGGAGACTCAAGGGTAGAGTGTAGAGTGTAGAAGGCTTAGAAGCCTCTAGAAGGTAGACCGTACGGCGCGTAGTCGTAGAGCGACGTAGGTTCCGAGTAGAGAGGAGAGCTTGAGGGAATAAGGCCCGAGGGGGCTTTTATAGCCTCCCAAGGGCTCCCCCCCCCCCCCCCCCCCCCAAAAAAAAAAAAAAAGGTCGTTGGCTGCAACTGGCCGTTTTAAACGGTCAGTTTTTTCAAATTTCAAAATTTTGTGGGCGCCTGATTTTTCCGTCCCCGGCCGTTCCGTCCGTTCCCTGCCGTCCCCGATCCGGCTGCCTGCGACCCCTCCGTCCGGCCGAAAATCCATCCGTCCCAGTTTGTCCCTGGCCCAGTTTCGGGCGTCCTGCGGCCCTAGGGCCCGTCCCCCCAGTCCCCTGTAACTATGTACGAAACCCTTGGGCTGATCTGGCTTTAGTTCCTCAGAGCGCTCTCTCCTGCAGAGGCTCAGGCCTTCCTCTGCTCCTACTCCCTCACTAAGAGGAAGTACACCTGCAAACAATTACTCAGAGTTCATAACATGAAAATCGTTACATTCAAAGTGTGAGGAGTCTAGGTACTAATCCTTAATTAAGTACTTAAACTCATGATTAAAACTTAAGAAACTTAATTAAGTTTGATTTTTCCGTCTGATTTTTCCGTCTCCGGCAGTTCCATCCGTTCCCTGCCGTCCCCGATCCGGCTGCCTGCGACCCCTCCGTCCGGCCGAAAATCCATCCGTCCCAGTTTGTCCCTGCCCAGTTTCGGGCGTCCTGCGGCCCTAGGGCCCGTCCCCCCAGTCCCCTGTAACTATGTACGAAACCCTTGGGCTGATCTGGCTTTAGTTCCTCAGAGCGCTCTCTCCTGCAGAGGCTCAGGAGCGCTCTCTCCTGCAGAGGCTCAGGCCTTCCTCTGCTCCTACTCCCTCACTAAGAGGAAGTACACCTGCAAACAATTACTCAGAGTTCATAACATGAAAATCGTTACATTCAAAGTGTGAGGAGTCTAGGTACTAATCCTTAATTAAGTACTTAAACTCATGATTAAAACTTAAGAAACTTGAATTGTACTTAGAAACAAGACTCAGAAGACTCTGTGTTTGATTGATTGAATGTGTGATACAAGGGCTCCTTATATAGGAGACGAAGAGACATAAATGAAAAGACACGTCTCCTAGTGAAGAGACATGACTTTAGACGTAAAGACACATCCTTTCGGCGAAGAGTTGCAACCATTGGGCAAAGAGTCGCACCCATAGAGCGAAGGGGTGTGACCAATCGTCGAAGGAGTGTGGCTTTTGGCGAAGAGGCACGTCTCTTGGGCGAAGGGGTGTGACCATCCAAGCGCAGGGGTCCTTCTTGGCATGGCACTTCGCGTATTTGCAACTAGGAGTAGATGTATTGCTGTTAACATAGTCACAATCGTGACATTCTCTCCCATTTAAAATGAGAGCCCGTGTCAAAGAAATGACTTTTGATGTTTATAGAACTCTGGAAAAGCATTTAATCTTTGAATATCTTCAGTCTTTGAGTTATCGGAAACCTTTGTCTTGAACCTTTGCTTCTTGCGAAATCTTTTTGTTTTGATTGCTAAATCCCATGTCATTGCATAATTCAAAGATTTTTTAGAGGAATCTGGCATAATCAGGTTGACTGCAACAAGAGGTTGATCTTCCAAATTCTTCATGCAATGTAAGACTTTTGATTCAAAATCTTCTAGTAACTGCGAAATATTTGGGGAAGAGGAAATCTTCTCAAGGTACTCTTCAGATGGGATAACTTCAACTTTATGAATCACTGGAGAGGATTTTGGCTTGAGACTGTAATCATCTTCCAATAATAAATCCCAAAATTCTTCAGAATCATCTTCAGGGACTGTCACTTCATGACTTGCAATTGGCATATCATCATCCAACAAAGAATCAAAGAAAGCATAGTTGTCTTTAGATTCAGAATCTGCAACTATCTCCTTATCTTTGTTTGGTAACGAAGTATTACTTGGAAAAACTTCTTGCTTGAAATCATCTTTGTCTTCATCAATGGATTCAAGAGAAGTTAATGAATTCAAAAATTCATCGATAATAATATCTGCATCTGTATCGGAAATCATATTCTCTTCATAATCCACTGTATCATGCTGTTTGACTAGTACACGTGAGGCTTGAATCACTCTTTCCACATGAGAAAGCCCGTGTATAGTCCATTTCGTCCATCTTTGAACAAATTGATAGTATGTTCTCGAAAGCTAATTGTTGGATCATATTGGAATAACCAATGCTGACCAAGAATCATGTCGTAATAAGATAAAGGCATGACTTCAAAATCCAGTCGATCTGCATAAGTTTGAATCTCGAACTGCAACTGTCGAACTATCTGATCACAAGTCAAAAATTGATCCATCTACTAATTCCACATCATATAAGTGAGATCTCTTTAGAGTTGTTAAGCCAAGCTGTTGAACTATCTGAGTGTTGATGAAATTATTAGAACATCCGTTGTCCACCAAAACATTGATGGAGCGACCATTGATAGCTCCAAGAAGGCTCAAAGCTTGCTTTGAGAGAGGTTTCAAAACTGAAGAATTGCACTGAGCGTGCTTCATAAGAATAGTCGTATCCTCTGAGACACGAATCGTATTGACCATAGATTTTCCTTTATCCTTAGCAGAATTTGGTTGTTCAGAATTTGATGATGTTTTCGCGTTGGAATTTCTTTTCGAATTAGACGAATTTGGTTTCTTTGGACATTGATACCATCTATGGTCACCACGGAAAATTGTACATAATCCATCCTTCTTTGAAGTCGAAGATCCATTTGACGAAGAGCCTTGTTGAGTATTGGAATGCCGATCTTGAGAAAAATCACGTCTTTTACCACGATCAAGTGGAGGAACATTTGAAGAAGATTTGCTTTGAGATTGTCGATCTTGAGAATAGAACCTTGAAGTTGAATAAGGTTGCGTTGCTTGCTATCTGAATTGAGACTGATGTTGTTGACTTTGGCTATAGCTGTCTCTGCGATCGCGCTCTGAAAAGCGAGCGCTATTTGAAGATCTGTTACCAGGGAGAAAATTCCGTATAGGGCGCCGATTATCGCCAAGACGCTCCACATAGGCAATTGCAGCATCCAAGGTGGTAGGGTTGTATTTGTGCACATCGTCCTTCAAGTTTGGTTCGAATCCGTCGATAAAGTTGTGAAGTTTATCAGAGGGACTAAGAGTCTCTATCTCCAGAATTAGCCTTTGGAACTCTGTGATGTACGCGGCCAAGAAACCTGTCTGGCTCAAGCGACGAAGAGAGGACCGGGCATGAAAATCCGCATTGGCAGGTTCAAACGCCTTGCGAATAGCACGCCGGAATTTATCCCAAGAAGGTGTGTGTTTACCATCAGCAATCCGTCGTTGCCACCAAAGAAATGCTGTGTCCTTGAGCAGAGAACTAGTAAGTGCAACTTTTTTACTCTCGACCAAATCCGTGTTGGACAAGTAGACCTCCATTTTGAATAGCCATTGGTCCAACACGCGCTTGTCGCGGCGATTAGTGTATGGTTCCGGCAGCTTAACATAAAGCTTCTTGTAAAAATTCTAGGTACTAATCCTTTATTAAGTACTTAAACTCATGATTAAGACTTAAGAAACTGAACTGAACTCAAAGAAAGACTCAGAAGACTCTGTGTTTGATTGATTGAAAGTGTGATACAAGGGCTCCTTATATAGGAGACGAAGAGACACGATTTTAGATGTAAAGACACATCCTTTCGGTGAAGAACTGCAACCATTGGGCAAAAGAGTCGCACCCGTAGAGCGAAGGGGTGTGACTAGTCATCGAAGGAGTGTGGCTTTTGGCGAAGAGGCATGTCTCTTGGGCGAAGGGGTGTGACCATCCAAGCGCAGGGGTCCTCTTTGGCATGGCACTTCGCGTATTTGCATCAATGAGTAAGTATTGTAATGTAGTTAAGTCACAAATGTGACATTCGCTCCCTCTTAAAATAAAACCCATGTGTCAAATGAAAGTCTGCCGTTTGTTGAAGAATTCTTGGAGGAGGTGAGGGTATTGTTGCATTTCTTCATCGGTTTGCCAAGTAGAATCTGACTCGATTAAGTCCATCCACTTAACAAGAAATTCAATTACGATCTTTTGTCTAGTTTCTTTTTGACGAACATTGAGAATCTTTTCTGGGACAAGAATTATGTGTACATCCTCAATTTCTGGCACATAAGAAGATAAGTCTGCAACAGGCGAATCTCCTTGAATATACTGTTTGAGCCAGGAAATGTGAAAAGTTAGATGAATTTTTCCCCATGAAGGCGGAAGTTCCAACTTGTAGCTGAGAACTGAATTCTTCTTGATGATCTTAAAAGGTCCATAGAAGCGAGGTCGCAATTTTGGGAAGACTGACTTCACTGTTTTGTAGCGATGAGGTGCTACATACAATACGACCAAGTCACCTTCTTTAAATTCTGCATATCAACGATGCTTATTTGCCTGCTTCTGATAACTTTGTTGAACATGTAGCAATTTATCTCGAATCTGTAGAAGGACATCTTGCATCTTTTGAACCAATTGATCTGCTAACGCTACTTTGTGTTGAAGAACAAAGTTCGTAGGCACAAGAGTATGTCCATATGCTGCTTGAAATGGTGTCATGCGAGTTACCGTATGAGGAGAGTTATTATAAGCGAACTCCACAAGTGGCAAATAATCCTTCCAAGATGCTAATCGAGTCTGAATGTAATGTCGAAGCATCTCTTCTAAAATTTGGTTCACTTGTTCTGTTTGAGGATGGTAGGCTGAACTGAACAATAGATTGGTGCCAAGAGACTTGAATAGTGATGTCCAGAAATGTCCTGTAAACTTTGGATCTCTATCGGATATGATGGATTTTGGTAATTGTAACAGACTTGGACACTCCAAGTCAAGAATCAATCACGACAGCACCAAATAACCACTTCAAAACAGTTCACAGTTCACAATAGATTTGCACTGGCCTGGCGGAGTTCCGTGCCTAGAGATATTGGCCCCAAAGATTGGCGCCCCTTTTGGTATTTCTTTATGTATTAATCAATGTTCACAGTACACAAGAGCGGTTAGGGTTTCACTCTTAGACTTTGCGTCTAGATGCTCAGCAGAGTGAGAACCCTCTCCGCTTATTTGTTTACGAGGGTTGCCAAAAGCAAAGCCCCAAAAGCTTCAAATCAAAAGCCTAAAGAAAAGCAAAGGCTCCCTTCCCTCTCAAACTTAGTTGAGTTTTTAAATTAAAGCAAACCAATTTCTCTCTCTCTATTCTTCAATTGCGTAGCCAAAAACTAACGCAAAAGCAACTGCCATTTTCAGCGCCGCAATTTATGGAAATCCTGCCACGTCATCAACTAGAAAATCATCGATGCTGCAGTTTTAGGGTTAGGGTTAGGGTGAGGGTTTTTGGCAGATTTTAGGGTTTGCAGGTTTTAGGGTTAGGGTTTGCAGATTTAGGGTTTTCAGCAGCAGTCAGGGTTAGGGTTTCCCGCATGCTCTCGGGCAGACACGTCATCACTTTGTGACATACCCATCTCTTGAAAGCATTGTAATCGCCCTCGATTACGCCTGCAAAACAGACAGAGGCCATAAACCTCTTAGCAGACACTGACTGTTAGTATCTACGTACTAGGAACACACATCTAGCACATGTACCGAATCGACAATCACATCACACGACATCATAGGACATCACTTAGACATCACATGACATTCAACATTCATTCGGATCTTAGACCATGATTTATCGGCAATGTAGCTAGCAATCGCATCTAGATTCAATCGGGACCTCATTGATGCCCGATTGACTAACCCCTATTGCAACCATGTCTATCAGACCAAATGCTGCGGTCATTTCGTCTATCAGTTCCTGCACTCAAAAGAAGTCAAGAACAAATCAGTATCATAATGAGGAATTCCATTTCATAAAGTCATCCAGCAGAATACTATCAACTCTCAGTATCCCTGAAGCTCAAAGAGACATTAGCGACTTTAGTATCAAAATTGAGGCATTTGTTGACAAAGGAGCGGAGTAACTCCCCTCTTGTGCATCCCACTGTACCAGATCTCCGGCCAAGCTGAATTCTGGGTTCCATTTGGAGTATACGATGCTAAACCAAAAGCATTGAGGTAAAGTTTCACAATCCGAGGAGTATCTGCTAGGTCCTCCTCCTCCATCCACTTCTCATCAAATGCAGGATAGTTCTTGAACTTAACCAAGAACCGCCTTCGGACTTTAACCTTTCTTTGTATCCTTATGTGCCAAAATCTGTTGAGGAACAAGGATCTCCTTGTTTTCTTCCACTTTGGGTTGCTCATGAGGCTCCCCATCATCAGGCACATCACCTTTAAAAGGTTTCAAGAGACTCACATGAAATGCATTGTGAATCCTCCAAGTATCTGGCAGTTTCAGTTGGAAGGAGACATCATTTATCTTTTCAGTGATCTGGAAAGGTCCGTAGTATCGCATACTAAGATTTGGAAAAAGCCTCTCCTTTCCCTTTTTCTTTCTCAGGCATGCCTTCTCAAAACGTAAGAGCACCCAATCATTCTCGTTCAATTTCAAGTCGCGACGATGGCGATCCGTTGCCTTTTTTTGTCGTTCTTGAGACTTCTGCAAAGTCTCGCGAACCTTGGCAAAAGCTATATCTAAGTCTTGCGTATATTCATCCGCTTCAAAGATCTTATCTTTCGTGCTTAGGAAGGGTGGAACCTTCGCAGCACCTCCAACAATCTCAAATGGCGCCTTCCCCATCGAAGAGTGTATCGTGTTATTGTAGGCAAATTCCACCAAAGGTAAGTACTTTTTCCATTGAGTCTTCTGATTCGAGATACAAGACTCCAATAAATCTAAACCCACTGAGATTGCTCGTCAGTTTGCAGGTGGAACGATAACGAGAACTGCAACTAGTTGCATGCCAATGTTCTCCCAAATTGCCTTCCAAAACAAACTCGTAAATCTGGGGTCTCCGTCGGAGACAATCGTCTCAGGCATGCCATGTAATCTGAAAATCATCGTGACCATTCTGTGTTCTCAAGAGATAAAAAATGAAATCCATTGTAATACTTTCCCAGGGGCGGGTGGGTATGGGTAAAGACTGTAACAATCCCTGTGCTTTATGCCTGTCAAACTTGACCTTCTGGCATACTAAGCAAGTGCGCACAAACTCTTCCACATCCTTTTTGAGTCTCGGCCAAAAGAAGTATCTCTCTACCCCTTTCATGGTGGTAGCAATGCTGCGGTGACCCGTAAAAGGTGGACAGTGGCAGTCAGTAACCTTTTCCCTCAACGGCTGTGTAACTGAAACGAACGAGGAGATAGGATCTCCTGGCCACACAGACCGCCTACAGATGCGCGTCGGACGAACCACCCGACCATAGCCACCATCCGGCAGCTCCCCCGTGCTGGGGCCAGCATCCAAGGACGTAGGCGTGCACCTGTAAGACCGAGCGTCCCATACCACCCGGCCTCACCTCCTCGAGATGACCTTGCGCACTCCTAGCCTTGCGGGCTAACCACTGGCACTCTGCGAGTGGGGGTCGATAACTGTAAATGAGGTCTTGGCCTCCCTTTAAAAATAATGGCCGGCGACACTGGCCGGGTTCACACTACGTCTGCCCGGACACTTGGACGCCCATCCCAACGGCATCTGGGCTAGATCCCCTCTCCTGTGAGCGGGACATAACATACTTCCCTCCTTAAGAACCATTGATGTCCTCATCAATGAAGTGGGGATACCGAGCCTTCAAAGCTCTAACAGGTTCCCAAGTAGCAAACCTTTCAGATTGGCCCTTCCATTTAATTAAGTACTCGTCATAAGCCTTCTGGCTAGAATGACGGGTACGATGATCTAAAACTGCTTCTGGTTCTGGAGGAATATACTCAGTTTGCATATCTTGCCATACATTTTCCTCGATAGGCACGACAACATCAGCTTCGCCCAATTTCACTTTAAGGCGGCTGACATGAAACACTGGATGTACAGTAACATCCGAAGGAAGAGCCAGTTTGTAGGCAACCTGGCCAATTTTCTTTGTGATCAAGAACGGACCACAATATCTAGCTGAAAGCTTATAATGCTT
The DNA here is from genome assembly GCF_014529385.1 of Adiantum capillus-veneris. NCBI lineage: Eukaryota > Viridiplantae > Streptophyta > Polypodiopsida > Polypodiales > Pteridaceae > Adiantum > Adiantum capillus-veneris. Next base: position 115,911,467 of record NC_140959.1, on the reverse strand, counting down.
GTTAGGGAATAAAGGCCTAAGTGCCTTGTACTTATTAACTTATAAGTTAAAAGACTTATAAGTGAGGGGGCCCAAGTGTGAATGGCCCCCTAGTCACTTACTCATATACTCAAAGGTCAAGCCCAAAATGTAACTATCGTGACTTTTCCCAAAACTTCTACGAGTTCTCTCTCTCTCTCACGTATTTTCTCTGCGTGTGCTTCTTCTGCGCCACTCTCCTCTTCTCCTTCACTCTCATTGCATAGAGTAGCAAGTGGGCTCTCTCTCCTGCTCCCTCACACATGGTATCAGAGCTTTAGGGTTTCCAAGAGAGCCATTTTCGCAACACAGATCAGAATTCTGTTCTTGCTCGCTGCGGGAAGGATATTCAACCGTTTTCGATCAACTCTGTCGCGAAGGGATCCTCTCACCGTGTAGAATCGACCTCCGGTGACACTTTTCTCAAAATTAGGGTTTCAAAAACTGGCGAACAGCAGCCTATTTCTGCTGAAATTGACCAATTTCGGGGTCAATTTGATGCAATTTCATTAGGGCAAGTCTCACAGGTCAATCTTACAGGTGTTTCCACCAACGAGGTTCTGAAAATTCAGCAAAACAGGTGTTTACAGGTCTGATTTTTGTCCTAAAACAGGGAATTTCAGCAAGCAAATGATGTATACACCTTGTGGAAACCTTTGGTAAGGGTTTGGCAGTGAATGTACGCCGTTTTGGGGTGATTTCGCGTGAAATTTGCTCGCTGTTTTTCTGTAACAGCAAGCTGTTTTTTGCCCGATTGCGCACATTTGGGCGTGTTTAGGTCGGCAAAACAGGGTTTCAGTGTTTGCAATCACTCAGAATGGCTTCTAGCAGTGAAAGTGGCAATTTGTTGCACATTCGCAAGCTTGAAGGGGCCCATAACTTTGCTATATGGAAGAAGCAATGTTATAATGTGATGTTGCAAAAGAAACAGGCGAAACCTATTAAGTTACAGGGTGTGAAACCGGATGATATGGAGGTTGAAGAATGGGAAGAAGTGGACGAGTTGGCTCGCTCCACGATCATGCTTTCGGTGTGTGACAATTTACTCTTCAATGTAGAGAATGAGCAGACAGCATGGGGCATGTGGAAGCGTTTAGACGAGTTGTATGCACAACAGAGTGCTGCCAGTAAAGTGTATTGGCTTAAGAAGCTTATGGATCTCCGCATGAAGGAGGGCACGCACATGTCAGTGCACCTCAATGAATTCAATTCTATTTTCAGCCAACTGACAGAGCTGAAATTCACGATTGATGAGGAGTTCAAAGCTACTTTTCTGCTATGCACATTGTCCGAGAGTTGGGATGTATTCCGGACAGCTCTTAGTAACTCAAGTGCGTCACTTAAGTATGCAGATGTAGAGAGTTCTCTCTTGATGGAAGAGATGAACAGGAAGAACACCACAGGTGGGTCTTCTAATGCATTGCACTTGAGAGGCAGGTCTCAACAGAGGGAGAAATCTGACAGTAAGGACAGGGCACGCAGCAAATCTCGTAGGAAAGATGTTGTGTGTCATCATTGTGGAAAGAAAGGGCATTATAAACGGGAATGCTATGAGTGGAAGAAAGAGAAGAACAAGGGTGCTGAAACTGATGCAAAGGACAAGGGAAATGCCAAGAAGAGCACTGTGTTGATTGAGGAAATCAATGTTGCTAGTAGTTGTGACAGTGACAGCAGCACTGATGTACTCAATGCCTCTTCTGTGGATGCACATACCCTTGCTATGGGTTCTGATGTGGACATGCATACTTGGATTCTTGATTCAGGTGTCTCCTTTCATGTAACACCTCATAGGGATTGGTTTACACAGTACTCAGGTGAGGTGCAGGGCACTGTTTATTTGGGAGACAACTATGCATGTGACATTGCAGGTATTGGCAGTGTCCAGTTTTCCTTTGCTGATGGTATGACTTTTGTTTTGCACAAAGTGCGCCATGTGCCACAACTCAAGAAGAGTTTGATTAGTACAGGGCAGCTAGATGATGTAGGCTATCACACCACTTTTGGTGATAGCAAGTGGAAAATTTGTAAAGGGGCCCGGATTGTAGACAAGGGTTGTAAATCGGACACTTTGTATCCTTTGCATGTATCTAGTGTGCGTGACCATGTTGTCGCCGTAACCGAGCAGCCAAGTGTTTCTTTGTGGCATGGCCGGTTGGGACACATGAGTAAAAGAGGAATGGAAACTCTGTCTCGTTGTGGTTATTTGCCGTGTTTGAGGTATGCTGATTTTTCTCATTGTGAGCACTGTATTTATGGTAAGCACAGTCAAACACCGCACAAAAGGTCTCTTTCTTTGAAGTCTGACAGGTTAGACTTAGTGCATTCCGATGTATGTGAAATGCCACAGTTGTCCTTAGGGGGAAAGAAATATTTTGTCTCGTTTATCGATGATGCTACACGTAAGGTGTGGGTGTATCCAATACGTGCTAAAAGCGATGTTTTGGATACTTTTAAGAAGTTTCTTGCGTTTGTTGAGAATCAAACAGACAAGAAGCTTAGGTCTTTGCGCTCAGACAATGGGGGGGAGTATGTATCAAAAGCATTTATTGACTTTTGTGCTACTAAAGGTATTAAAAGAGAGCTCACGGCTCCTTTTAATCCCTCTCAGAATGGAGTTGCAGAGAGGTTGAACCGGACTATCCAAGAGAAAGTTCGGAGTATGCTGTCACATGCTGCATTACCTCATGGTTTTTGGGCAGAAGCTGTGCAAACAGCTATTCACTTGATTAATCGCTCACCTAGCAAGGCTTTGGGTGGAAAAGTGCCTGAGGAGGTGTGGTCTGGCAAGCCACCCTCATATGCACATTTAAGAGTGTTTGGTTGTGAGGCCTATGTTCACATCCGGAGTGAACTGCGCACCAAACTAGAACCAAAGTCTCATAAATGCATTTTCCTAGGATATGGTGAGGATGGTGAAATGGGGTATAGATTATGGGATCCCGCATTACGGAAAATCATACGCAGCAATGATGTCATCTTCAATGAGAATTGCATGCACAAACAGCCCACAAAGGTCGAGAAAGTGCGCCGGGTTGTTTTTCGTGAAGATGTTACATATGGACAGCCAAGAAGGCCCAATGTTCAGCAGCCTTTACATGCTGAAAATGGTGCTGAAAATCAGCCATTAGCTGCTGAAAATCAGCCCCAACAAGTTGCCATTGATGCACCACAGGTAGGGGAACAGGTTGATGCTCCTAGACCGCCCGTTGTTGCGATGCAACCGGCTGGACAGCCTGCTGTTTTTGATGGTTTACAGGCTGAAAATCCACCTGTTATGGATCATTGGGTGCGTAGGTTCTACTCGGGTGACAAGGCCCCCCGATAGATATGAACCGTCTTTGGACTATGTCATGCTTACTGATTGTGGTGAGCCGTCTTGCTATAAAGAGGCTATGCAACGGGAAGACAGTAAGAAATGGTTCAAAGCAATGGTTTCGGAAATGCAGTCTTTGGAGAAAAACCATACATGGGACTTGGTTGATTTGCCTAAAGGGCATAAGGCTCTGCCATGTAAATGGGTTTACAAGACCAAGGTCACATCTAATGCTTCTTCTAAGTACAAGGCACGTTTGGTTGCTAAAGGGTACAAGCAAAAGCATGGTGTTGATTTTGATGAGATTTTTTCTCCTGTTGTAAAGCTTGCCACATTACGTCTTGTTTTAGGCCTGGTTGCTTCTGAAGATATGGAGTTAAAGCAAATGGATGTCAAAACAGCGTTTTTGCATGGCGATTTGCTTGAGATGATCTATATGATGCAGCCAGAAGGTTTTGTGTCAAAGGGGCAAGAGAAGAAAGTATGTAGACTCTTGAAGAGCTTGTATGGTTTGAAACAGTCTCCCCGTGCATGGTATCACAAGTTTGATACATTCATGAGGTCTCAAGGATACAAAAGAAGTAATTCTGATCACTGTTTGTATATCAAAACGGCAAGTAATGGATCTCTTCTATTGCTGATTTTGTATGTTGATGACATGCTTATTGCGGGTAAAAATGTCACGGAGTTGGATGCATTACAGCAAAGCTTAAAGAATCGCTTTGACATGAAGGATCTTGGTGATGCTAATCATATTTTGGGCATGCGTATCTCTCGAGATAGACCCAACAGGCGTCTGTATCTATCTCAACGAGATTATGTTAATAAGGTGCTACATCGTTTTCATTATGGATGGGGGAAAGGCACTTGGTACTCCGCTGCCTCCATATGTAAAACTGACTGCACATGACTGCCCAAACACAGATGATATGCGGGCTGAAATGGCCAAGATTCCTTATGCATCAGCAGTTGGCAGTTTGATGTATGCTATGGTTGCTACACGTCCGGACATTGCATTTGCGGTGGGAGTGGTAAGCAGGTACATGAGCAATCCTGGCAAAAAGCATTGGGAAGCAGTGAAGTGTATCTTGAGATACTTGAAAGGCACTAAAGACTTGTGCATTTGTTTTGGGAAGAGTGAGACATCTGTGCATGGCTTTACAGATGCAGATTTTGCTGGACATCCAGATTGCAGGAAGTCTACCTCTGGATATGTGTTTACATTCACAGGAGGTGCAGTTTCTTGGATTTCTAGACTGCAAAAATGTGTTGCTTTGTCTACCACTGAGGCTGAGTATGTGGCTGCCACTGAGGCATGCAAAGAAGCTTTGTGGCTCATGCGTTTGGTAGAAGAGCTTGGCATTAAGTCACCGGTTCCTCCGCTACACTGTGATAGTCAGAGTGCTATTATGCTTGCAAGGAATCCTGTTTTTCATGCCAAGACAAAGCACATAGAGGTGAAGTATCATTTTATCAGGAGTGTGCTTGATGACAAGAGCATTACACTTGTCAAGGTGCACACAGATGACAATCCTGCAGATCTTTTGACCAAGAGTCTTCCAGCAGAGCGGTTTGCATATTGCCGTCAGATGATGGGTGTTGGATGAGTAAGTGCATGATCAGCTGATGTATCATAGTTAGCTGATTCTTTGATCTCCCAAGGTACATTGCCTTTAGGTGGGAGGTTGTTAGGGAATAAAGGCCTAAGTGCCTTGTACTTATTAACTTATAAGTTAAAAGACTTATAAGTGAGGGGGCCCAAGTGTGAATGGCCCCCTAGTCACTTACTCATATACTCAAAGGTCAAGCCCAAAATGTAACTATCGTGACTTTTCCCAAAACTTCTACGAGTTCTCTCTCTCTCTCTCACGTATTTTCTCTGCGTGTGCTTCTTCTGCGCCACTCTCCTCTTCTCCTTCACTCTCATTGCATAGAGTAGCAAGTGGGCTCTCTCTCCTGCTCCCGCACAATGCTTTCCTGTTCGCATAGTCTTGGAATCCTTGGGTATCTTCAGATAAACCCATTGTCCCACATCTAGAGTCCTTGGAGATCTCTTTTGATTAGCATAAGTAGTGACTCGATCACGAGCCGTTCTTATACTATCTTTAGCTAATTCGAGCATCTCCTGCATGTCATACAGGAAATCACGAGCTTGGCGGTCCTTGACTTTCTCTAAGCCAATAGCAATCGGGGATTTAGACTCAAATCCATACATCAGCATGAACGGACTAAATCCAGTAGCAGAATGCTTGCTACTATTATAGGCAAACTCTAACTGTGGAAGATACCTTTCCCAATCAGATTGCCTGTGAGAGACATAGGCTCTCAACATGTCTTCTAATGTCTGATTCATCCTCTCAGTTTGTCCGTCGGACTCAGGATGGTCAGAAGACGACATACTCAACTACGTCTGAAGATGAGCAAACACATTTCGCCAAAATCGACCAGTGAACTTAGTATCTCGATCACTGACGATGTCCTCTGGGAGACCATACAGCTTATAAAGCTGATCGACAAATAAAACCGCCAACTCATGGCTTTTTACTGTCGACTGCGTTGGTATAAACTTCGCCATTTTTGTGAGTCTATCGACCACAACCCAAATAGCGTCATTGCCCCGACTAGTATTAGGCAAACCAACGATGAAATCCATGGAAATACTCTGCCACTTGGCATCTGGGATTTCCAATGGGTGTAGCAGGCCAGCTTTTCTAAGGCGCTCTGCCTTATTGACCTGACACTGAGCGCATCTCTTCACATAGCTTTCTATGTAAGAGCGCATTCTTGGCCAATAGAAATCTCGCTTAACCAAAGCCAAAGTTCTTTGGATGCCTGGGTGCCCAGCGCTAGGAACATCGTGGCATTCGCACAAAATCCTTTGTCGAATCTCATCGATTTCCGGCATGCAGACTTTACCATTTCTAAACAATAGTCCACCTCTAATGGAATATTGTCACTGTCTCGTCTCTCGAGCACGACTCACTTGGGTCTCCGGACCACCCAAGCCTGTATGCGAGTCATGCCCCGCTTCGACCTCGTTCCATATCTTGCCAAAATGGCCATCGGAACGACATAGCCCTCGGAGAGAGAGATAGAAATCCGTCGAGATTTCAGCCATAGACAGGGCATTAACCTCAGGAATTCTGCTGAGCGCATCAGCAACTCGATTGCTGGATCCCTTCCTATAACGGATCTCAAAGTCAAACTCTTGCATAAGTTCAACCCATCTAGCCTTCCGGCCTCTGAGATCACCTTGATCACAGATATAGCGCAAGGAATGATGATCTGTCCATGCAACAAACGTAGAGCCATACAAGTAGTGCCGCCATTTCCTCAGGGCATGGACTACAGCATAAAGCTCCTTCTCGTACGTTGGATAACGCATCTCGGCGTCGGAAAGCTTCTTACTTTCAAACGCGACAGGACGCCCATCCTGGTATAACGTCGCACCAATAGCATAATCACTAGCATCCGTTTCAACCACAAACGGTTTGCTAGGATCCACAATGTGTAATTTTGGCGTAGTAGTCACCAAGTGTTTTAGTGTCCGAAAGCTCTCGTCGAGACGCTCATTCCATACAACAGGGGGATTACCTTTACGACGAGGACCCGAAGTCTTCGGCCCTTTCACCCCTCCTTTTAAAAGTTGCGTAAGCGGAGCAGCAACTTTAGAGTAATCCTTGATAAACTTGCGAAAGAATCCAGTAAAGCCTAAAAAGGACTTTACTTGGCGTACATTCTTCAGAATGGACCAATTTTGTACTTTATCCAACTTTTCAGGGTCGACGCGAATTCCAGCGCGAGTAATGATGTGACCCAAGTACAGAAGCTCTTTCTTAAAGAATTCACACTTTGAAGTCTTAGCGTAAAGCTTCTCAGTTCTCAGTACTTCGAGAACAGTGCGTATATGCACTAGGTGCTCAGACAAACTTCGGTTGTAGATCAAGATATCATCGAGAAATACAACAACGAAGTTGCCCAAAAATGGTCTCAGCAGATCATTCATCATCTGCTGGAACGTAGCTGGAGCATTGGTCAAACCGAAAGGCAAGACCAAAAACTTGTAGTGACCATAACGCGTATGGAAGCTTGTCTTAGGAACATCTTCCAGTTTGATCCGTATCTGATGATAGCCTGATCGTAGGTCTATCTTCGAATACTACGCTCCATGGAGCCGATCTATCAGATCATCCATGCGCGGGAGCGGATACTTGTTCTTGACAGTGAGCTTATTCAACCCCTTGTAATCCACGCAGAAGCGCATAGTGTTATCCTTCTTTCGAGAAAGTAGCATTGGCGCTCCCCACAGGGATTTGCTAGGCTGAACAAAATCCTTGTCGAGATAATCTCACAGCTGCCGCTGAATCTCGTCCTCCTCGGTTTTACTAACCCGATAGGGTTGCTTTGAGAAGGGCTGACTACCAGCCACCAACTCAATGCCATGATCTACTCCTCTCGAAGGCGGCAAGCCAGGAGGTAAATCATCAGGAAAAACATCCTTGAAATCAGTCATGATTTCTCGGATAAGGTTGGATTCATCGGAATCCCCAAGTTCAACAGAAGAACATGAAACATTTTTACGAAATTCAGTGACAGAAGTACCAAGCACTAATGAATCAAACCAAGCAGACGGTACACATTGATAAAAGTCAACATCAGAAGACTTTATTTCTTTATACATTTCCAAAGCAGTAACAACTGGTATTGCAAAACCATTATTTACAGACTTCTGATTACAAAGCGACACAGATACACGAGGCATGTTCTGCTTGACAAAAACAAGAGAGTGATGTACATAGTCTATATACAATGAGTCTTGTTTATCATAAAACCATGGAATTCCTAAAATAACATCTGCTCTGTCCAGGCGCATGATGTGGAAGTCCAGGTTCTCTTTGTAATCAGCCAACTCGAGCGACAAGTCTGGAACCAACCGATTCAATACATCCGTATCGACGCCACGAGCCATCTTCACGCGATACTCATGGTCACTGTCCTGCGTTCGCAGGTTCAGTTTCTGCACCAATTTTGCATCCACAAAATTGTGTGAGCTTCCATTATCAAGGAGTACGGTCACGTCGTGACCATTGATCTTCCTGGGGAAACGGAGAAGATTGTGCTTACCAAACACTTTGGTGCTAAAAGTACAATTTGTGCATGAACTGTGCGCTAAATGATGGATTTCAACTTGAACAACATTAGAGTTACCTGAGATCTCGTGAATCTGAACCGAAGGACGGCCTTGCGGTTTTTGCGTCTTTTTCTTTTTAGGGCAATCCTTGATTTGGTGACCCGTCTGGCCACATCCGAAGCAAGCCCCCTTCTTCACTGCATCAACAACTGAAGCGTTTCTGGCTTTTTTCTTTTCTTGAGAAGATCTCGGCGGTGATTTGGACTTATGGTGGAATCGGGGTCGCTTCTTCGAAGCACCCTCACCGGATTGATGGTCTGCAGTTCTTTTCTTCTCATAATTCGCTCCATTTATCAAATGGAACGTCCTGGCCTTTGCGACTGCATCCTCGACATCAGTCGGGACTTTATCCTTAATCAAGGCCCAACGGTAATCTTCATGTAACCCCAGCAAGTACATGTGCACGGCGTGTGTAGAATCCACCTTGCAGAAGGTGAGCGCCTCTTTGAAAGCTGTCGTATACTTATCAAAAGACAGAGTTTTCATCGAAAGACTCTGTAGTTTGGCATACGCTTTCAAAGGGTCCATTTTTGCGAAATCCTTCTTGAATTTCACGCAAAAATCAGCCCACGTCGTAGGCTTTTCTGTCATGTCACGCCACTAGGTAAGCGCCTTACTGTGCAGATAAAGAGGAATCGTCTGAATCCTCCATTCATCATGCTCCCGATGGAGATCAAAGTATGTGGTCCACTGGTGCAGCCAGTTATTTACAGTCAATTCCGTACACTCCTTCTCTTCACCCGAGAAATTTGTAGTTTTATACGGAATTGTGGCAGTCGGACCACCCTGCGAACGCCCAAAAGCAGCAATCTGCGTCCGCAAATGCTGGAGATGGGTCTCGCCCTCGGAAATACACGCAGTCGTCGACTGAGCCATATTTTCGAGAGTAGAAAGTCGGGAACTGAGCCCCTGTACGACCCCTTCGAGAGAGGCCAAGCGAAGGTTCGTCTAAACATTCGCGTTTTCCAGAGCGATAACACGCTGGTCGAAGCTCTGGAAAGTGCTCGTAATCCATGTGTAGAGAGCATGTGTGAATGGAATTTGAATGTTACCTGGCGCGTCGTCACGCTGCACATCCGAGCTGGAGGAATCCATGGCGAAGTGCGTGAAAAACTGGAAAATTCACGCAAACCGAGCCTTTTCTACACTTTTCGGTCGCGAAAAGTCGAAGTCTGAAGAGCTTTGCACGTCGACGTGAGCGTCGGAACGCGAGCAAGTGATGGCGGGAGCGCGGGCAGATGAGAGAGGGTAGACGCGAGGGAGGAGCAGAGAGGGAAAATGAAATTCTCTGTAACTTACAAAGCTCTGTAAGTGAGTTTTAAGAAATGACAGGTTTCATACCTTTTAAAAAAAAACTAAAGTGTCCTAGGCACCCTTAAAAAAAGGGTCAATTTATTGAACAAAAGATGGCGTTAAAACTTAACTCAAGGCAAAAAATCTGCCAGCGTAAACAAAAATCAGCGAAGGCCTCAGGAAGTGCCGACGCGTGGAGAGAGAGGGTGGGCGCTGGTGCAATTGGGAGGCTTGCGAACGCTTGTGCCCCGCACGCGACAAGCTTAAAAAAACTCCATGCTGGTTCCATGCTGGAACCTCACGCTGACTCCTTCCTCCAACTCAGAAAAAAACAGCAGCGTTGTAGAAGAGAGGTACTCTCTCTCTCTCTCTTTGCTGCAGCAGTACACAGAGGTACTCTCTCTCTCTCTCTCTCTCTCTCTCTCTCTCTCTCTCTCTCTTTGTGTGTACTACACACAAAAGAGGAGCACAAAGAAGAATTAGAGAAAGATTAGAAGTTTTAAGTGCTGGATTTAGTCTAAAGTCAGCAGATAAATAAACAAATCACTGATTTCCATCGAAAATCAGCAAAAGCAATAAAAGTCCATCAATTCTCAACACTGTCACCTACCGAATTGCTGAATTTTATAAAAAATCAGCAAAAAGCACATCAAATTTCACCTGCAAACATGCTTTCGAGAAGAAAAGTAAGTAATTTCAGCAATTTAATCACTAAAAATTATGCAAAATTGAGGTTTTCCGACCCGAACCGTTCCGTAGGTGTGCACGCAGTCCTTCGTGTAGCCAAGCCGGCTCTGATACAATGAAACGAACGAGGAGATAGGATCTCCCGGCCACACAGACCGCCTACAAATGCGCGTCGGACGAACCACCCGACCATAGCCACCATCCGGCAGCGCACCCGTGCTTGGGCCAGCGCCGAGGACGTAGGCGTGCACCTGTAAGACCGAGCGTCCCATACCACCCGGCCTCGCCTCCTCGAGGTGACCTCGCGCACTCCTAGCCTCGCGGGCTAACCACTGGCACTCTGCCAGGGGGGGTCGATAACTGTAAATGAGGTCTTGGCCTCCCTTTTATAATAATGACCGGCCACACTGGCCGGGTTAACACTACGTCCGCCCGGACACTGGACGCCCATCCCAACGGCATCTGGGCTAGATCCCCTCTCCTGAGCGGGACATGACAATAACGCACAACATGGTTTTTCTCATCATCCCGCTACTGTCTCCCCATCCCGTATCCGTGTGAAAACGTCTGCAAAATCTGTATCTGTGGCATACTGGTCAACCATATCCTCGAAGCTCCTATGATGTATTGCGGAAATAGCCAGAACCAACGGCTTCCCGGACAAAACATCAGCCACTACATTCTTCTGTCCCTGCACATGGACAATCCGGAAGTGAAACTGTGACAAGATGTTCGCCCACCGCATCTGCTTTTTCGAAATCTGCTTTTACGACAAGAAGTAGCGCAAACTCTGATGGTCTCTAAAGACAGTAAAATCCGGTCCGAGTAGGTAATGCTGCCACTGAGTAAGAGCATGGAGAACCGCCAAAAGCTCTTTCTCATAAATCTGTGCTGTCATCTCCTGCCTTGAAAACAATCGGCTCTCGTAAGCAATGACATGGCCTTCTTGCATTAAGATCGCATCCAGACTACAACCACAAGCATCACAATATACTTCAAATGACTTCTGCAAGTCCGACAAAGTCAAAACTGGTCCCGTAGTCAATTTCTCTTTCAATGTCTGAAAGACAGTCACCTCTGTGGGTCCCCACGAGAAAGGGACAGACTCCTTTCTGTGTCAAGGTATGCAAAGGGAAGCAACTTCTGCAAACTTTCGAATGAACCGCCTGTAGTACGAACACAGTCCCAAGAAGCTTCTAACTTCATGGACATTCTTCAAATCGGGCCAATCACGTATAGTGTCTATCTTGGCCGGATCCATTTGCACTCCTGCTGCTGAGACAATGTTTCCCAAAAAGTGTATCTATGAAGCAGATGATCTCTGTGTTCTGCCTCATTCTTGGAGAAAACAATGATATTTTCAAAGAAAGTGCCAACAAATAGCCTGTACTCTCGGAAAAATCTTGTCCATCATCCGGTTAAATGTTGCAGGAGCATTGGTTAAGCCAAAAGGCATCACCAAAAACTCAAATAACCCAAAAGTAGTCCGGAAAGTTGTCTTGTAGACGTCTCCTGGCGCAATTCTGATTTGATGATATCCACTCTTCAGATCAACCTTGCTAAAGCACGAGGATCCCTGTAATCTGTCGAGTATATCATCGATCCTAGGAATCGGAAATCTGTTCTTGATGGTGATTTTGTTGAGAGCTCTAAAATCAATGCATATTCTCCAAGATCCGTCTTTCTTCAAAACCAACAACACTGGAGAGCAATACGGTGAAGTACTAGGCTGGACAAGACCCTTTTTCCAAGAGGTCTTTCACTTGGTTCATAATCTCTTCATTCTGTGCTCGGCTCACATGGTAAGGTGGCCGGTTCGGTGGTGTGCTTGTAGGTATCAGATCAATGGTATGATCCTCAGGCCCTCTAAAAAGCAATCGGCATGAGTGTGGAGAAAAATCTTGGCGTTCTTTTGTGCAGGTCAAAACATCTTCGACCTTTATCCATCGTTCAGTTCTCTCCCAAAAGAATGAGTAAAGAAACTGAAGTTCATCAAGTACAATCTCTAAGCCCTTCATTTGTCAAAGTCGCTTTCTCGGCCCGTTAGTCAACCACGGCGTAGTTCTTGTGGTACCAAGGGATTCCGAGTAGAACGTCACTCGCGTGCCTTGAACACCCCTGTCATTGCAAACGAAGTTTGCCAATGCTAGGTGTAATGGCAACATCCCGTCCGGGTGCCAGTCCAACTACCTCCGCTTGTGGCCTTTGCCTGTCGAGCGTAATTCCAAATAGAGCCGCCAATTTCAAGTGAAAAGAAGTTGGCCTTGGCTCCTTCAAAAGAGCTTCCTGATCCTTCACTTTGCCCTAAAAGTGGCAAAGTTTGTACTTCCATTCAATTGATTCGGTGCAGGTCCCACGCCATGTGGTACCAGTTCTGCTTTTTATCTGCCTTTTTTGCCACGTCTCTCAACTGCTTTAGAACTTTCTGGCCTTTCTTCATCTTGTTCATTCGGTGCCTTGTTAGGGCACTTCACGGAGATATGTCCATGCTCCCCGCATCCAAAGCACTTCCCCTCCTTGATGAAGCGAGCGCTGTCCTCAGGAGTAAGCTTGGGTCGTGCATCCTTCTTTTCTGGGTTGCTCTTTCTCTTTCTACTTTCATTCGCTGAAGTTTGTTCGGCTCGTTGTGTCATGACTTTATCGGTGGGGTAGGTTAGACTGCCAGAGTGAATGGCAAAGCCCCATTTCGCATGACTGATCAACTCCTGAATAGAAGCTGACTTTTGTTCCAAGCAGTGATCTCGGATCTCTGTAGGTAGACCCAAGGTAAACCGCTCAATTTGTTCTCTGAACGAGATCTTCTTGAATGAAGAGGCGGGTAGAAAAGAGCTCCAAAATCTCTCGCAATAGGCATCCACTGTATCCCTCTTGGTCATCCGAATATGGTTCCAAGCAGCTCGTATATCGCGTTCATAGTCTTGTGTCAGCCAAGAAGAAATAAAAAGCTTCTTAAATTTCAGCCATTTAACTAGCCCAGTCTTGTTTAAAAGAAGCATGGACCACCAAGTTCGAGCATTCCCCTTAAAATAAGAGGCAGCTCTCCGAATCTTGGAGTGCTCTGAGTAGCGTCCTCCCGCGAAAGCGATGTCAAAGTGCTGTATAAAAGACAAAGCCTTCGAAGCATCTGTGTATCTTGAAAAATTGTCAAATTTAATCGGTTGTCCACCTTCCTTAAAGTCTCGGACTTTCTTGCTTTTATGTTCCAGAAAGTTAATACTGGTTGGCTTTATAAAAATTCTTCTTGCTCGCATAAAATTTTCCGTCATCGGAGTCTGAACTGTCTGTAGACAAGTCCTTCGAGAATTGTCAGTCACTGGGCGAGATTTAGACTTCTTTGCCTTTTTCTTGCCCTTTCCGAAGCGTTGTTTCTTGCTTCGCTTTTTGTCTTTTCTGTCTTCTTTGCTCGAATCTGAAGAGCTAGAAGAACTGTCAGAAGAAGAAGAAGAATTGGGTACTCCTTCAAAGCGAACACGCTTCTTTTGTTTCTTTGCTTTGTCAAATGTCGACTGACGACCCAAATACCCCGGGAAGTTAGTGTCTTTCTTCTACTTTTTGCCGTGCTTTTTAGCTTTCTTCTGCGTGTCAAAAAGTGAGCAATCCGTGCATCAACCACCTCTTCTAATTTCTTCTCTAAATATTGTTTGTGATCAGAAGGTTTCTTGAGAGCGGGTTTCGGGGGTGGTGTTGTGGTTTTCTGCCACTGTGCATGCACTTCCTGAAAAGAAGTCTCGCTCATATATTTTGCCAATTTCGGGTGCTTCGCAAAACTGAGCATCATGTTTGTTGCATCGCCGATCAGTTGACGACGCTTCATCTCTCGTTGCTCCGCCTGAGTAGGCCGAGGCGGGCCATACTCTCTGCCGCAATCTTCGTTGTGATCCCTGCCCGCATCTCCAGATGCAGAGGGAGTCGATTGATCCTTGCGTGAAGCCATAGGTGCCGCGGAATTTTCTTTTTGGGGATCCGATTTCCCGTAGAAGAGAAATCGCGTGCTCTGATACCACTGTAACAGACTTAGTGGTATCAGACTTGGACACTCCAAGTCAAGAATCAATAACGACAGCACTAAATAACCACTTCAAAACAGTTCACAGTTCACAATAGATTTGCACTGGCCCGGCGGAGTTCCGTGCCTAGAGATATTGGCCCCAAAGACTGGTGCCCCTTTCGGTATTTCTTTATGTATTAATCAATGTTCATAGTACAAGAGAGCGGTTAGGGTTTCACTCTCAGACTCTGCATCCAGATGCTCTGCAGAGTGAGAACCCTCTCCGCTTATTTGTTTACACGGGTTGCCAAAAGCAGAGCCCAAAAGCCTAAAGAAAAGCAAAGGCTCCCTTCTCTCTCAAACTCAGTCGAGTTTTTAAATTAAAGCAAACCAATTTCTTTCTCTCTATTCTTCAATTGCGTAGCCAAAAACTGATGCAAAAGCAACTGCCATTTTCAGCGCCGCAATTTCCGGAAATCTTGCCACGTTATCAGCTGGAAAATCATCGCTGCTGCACTTTTGGGTTAGGGTTAGGGTTTCTGCTGTTTTTAGTGTTTCTGGCAGATTTAGGGTTTGCAGGTTTTAGGGTTAGGGTTTGCAGATTTAGGGTTTTCAGAAACAGTCAGGGTTAGGGTTTCCCGCATGCTCTCGGGCGGACACGTCATTACTTTGTGACAGTAATCCATGCAATTTGAAAATATGTTGTACGAAGTGTTGCAACATCCGGAGGAGAAACTGTTTTCTTGCAAGGTATAAAATGTGCCATTTTGGAAAATCGATCAACTACCACAAGAATTTGAGCATTGCCTTTAGGGGATCGAGACAAAGTGGTAATAAAATCCATGCTGATACTTTCCCATCTTTCATTAGGCACGGGTAAAGGTTGAAGTAAACCTTGAGGTAACTGTCGACAAGCTTTCATGATTAGACATGAGTGACAAGCTTTTACAAACCTAATAACATCTGCTTGCATCTGCGACCAAAAATATGTTGTTGACAAAAGCCGATATGTTTTGTTAGCTCTAGGATTTGCAGCAAAAGGTACTTCTTGATGTTCCTGTATCAAAATCTTCCTCAAAGATCCTTTGTGTGGAACACAAATACGATCCATGTAGTAGAGTAACTCATCCACTATTGTATATGCTGTAATCATATTCATCTCTGAAGGAGTGGGACTTAGAGATTTGAGGGCTCGAAAAACATTTCCAAAGTCTTTATCTGTCAAATATTTATTCTTGAAACACGCAGGAATTTCCATCTACACATTTGTTATGGCAAAATTAGTTGCTTGAGGCATGCGGCTCAGAGCATCTGCTACCACATTTTGTAGACCAGGCATATACTGAATCACCATGTGAAAATTTGCCAAAAATTCAATCCATCTTCCTTGACGAGGATTCATCACTGGTTGAGTAAATATATACGTTAAAGACTGATGATTTGTTTTAACCACTAAATCTACGCCAAGAAGGTAATGTTTCCAAGTGCGGTAAGCATGTACGATAGCCAAAATTCCTTATCATATACTGGGTATCGCATTTGTATTGCTGAAAATTTTCGACTGTCAAAAGCAATGACACGATCATTTTGCATGAGAACACCACCTGATGCTTGATCAGAAGCATCGGTCATCACGTCAAATGGTTGAGTAGGATCTGCAATTGCTAAGATAGGTGTTGTTGTCAAAGCATGCTTGAGTTTATTGAAAGACTTTTCTGCTTCAGGAGTCCAATGTAGCTTATCCTTCTTTGTCAATTCCGTTAGAAGAGAAGCAATATCTGAGAACTTATGGACTTTGGTGTGATAAAAATTAGCAAGACCCAAGAAAGATCGCACATCTGTAATAGTGAGAGGTAAAGGCCAGTCAACAATGACCTTAATCTTCTTTGGATCCACAGCAATCCCTGTAGCAGAAATCACATGTCTAAGGTATTCCACGCGATCCTTGAAAAACTCGCTCTTCTTCTTGTTGATGTATAACACATCTGTACGTAATGTCTCAAAGACAATCTACAAGTGTTCTTTTTGATTTGCCATGGTTTTACTGAAGACAAGGATGTCGTCGAGGTACACGATCACAAATTTATCCAAATAAGGGTCAAAATTTCATTCTTCAAGGTCATGAAGGTTGTTGGGGCATTGTTTAACCCAAAAGGAATGACCAAAAATTCATAATAACCATACTTTGTCCGAAAAGCTGTTTTGTATTCATCGCCAATTCTAATGCGAATCTGGTGATAACCTGACTTCAGATCGATCTTTGAATAGACCCTTGAACCCAGTAGTTGATCAAAGAGTTCATCGATGCGTGGTAAAGGAAATTTGTTTTTTATCCTTAGCTTATTGAGAGCACGATAATCAATGCAAAGACGCATGGAGCCATCCTTCTTTTTTACCAATAAGACTGGAGCGCCAAAAGGACTTTTGCTTGGACGGATATGATCTTTATCCAATGAATCTTCCAAATGTCGTTGAATTCTTGAGATTCTGAATATGAAACGCGATAAGGAGCTCGAACTAGAGGAGGTTGTCCGAGAATCAAATCGATTGTATGATCCACAGGACGACGAGGAGGTAATGTAGTTGGGAGCTCATCAGGAAATAACTCCACGAATGGTTTAAAGAAGGGCTGTTGCAAGTAAGCAGTGGGTGATGATGAGGATTTTAATGTTTCTTCTGTTTTTGCTTCTTTTTCTCGCAACATAACCAAGGCTGTTGCACAATCACGCTTGCGAACCAAACGCTTAACTTGTAAAGCTGAGACCAAGGTGATAGGCTTTGCATTAAAAAAACCACAAAGTTCCACTTCTTGACGGTCGCTAAGTGCACTGTCCGCTCTCAATGAGTGAAATGAGGAACAAGGGGAGGCCGGACAAGCCCTTCTTTCTTGGGTTACCTGTCACTCTTCAAAAACACGATTAGGAATCGACACGCCCAAGTGGACTTGGGTTACGTGCGACCGCAATAAGCAAAAAATTTCTTGTGGTTCTTTCTTGAGTGATACAAAACACTGCCAAAGCTCTGATAACAATGTAAGGTGCAGCGGAAGTGAATGTTGAACTTTGCTCAAGATGAGTGCTTCGAACTGTGCTCAAGGGTTCCTTTTACTTACTGAAGGGAGAGCCTTCCGTTCCTTTAGTGAGAGAGTGCAAATGATCACAACAAAGTGAATGACATTGTGAATGAAGGTGCTGAGATTGAGAGAGAGAGAGAGAGAGAGAGAGAGAGAGAGAGAGAAGAATACGACACCAGACGGCTCTCAAACCCTTCTCCAAGGGCCCCCCTCTCTATGGCGAGAGAGGTCTATGCTATTGATTGCACAAATCTGGTACAATGGTCTAGATGCAATGGACTTGACGACGACGAGACGGACTGAAATCTGAAAACCCTTTTTTCTCCTTTTCCTTGTTCTCTCCTCGTTTCTTTTTCATCCCACTCCATAGCTCGCATTTGAAGGTTGTTGTAGGATTGGTTTTTTCCTGAATAAGGGGAAAAGAATATCCCGTAGAATCTCTCTGTTCTTCGTCCACGTTGATAAGATATTGGGTTCTTTATGGCTTATGCCCTTTAAGATAGAACAATGAAGACGGGAGCGCGCCCGATACGCGATGGACTAAGGGTGGGAGTCGCTAATAAGTCGGGGGCACAGAGACGAAGGTCACAAACCATAGTAACAGGGAATGGCCATTTTTAGGTCTCCGTTCCCCGTTTCCATTCCAAGTTCCCGTTCCGAATCCCTGTTCCGTGTTTCAAACGTGAGTGCCCGTAACAGGGAATGGCATCTTGTTCCGCGTTCCCGTTCCGTTTTCCCGTTCCTGGTAACTATGTCACAAACAAAATCTTGACTGCTCTGTGTGCTTTTGAAGGACCTGTAGACTTTTAGAAAAGCACATGACTGAAGCTTTGATACCATTGTAATCACTTCTGACGTCTGATCGGATGGAAACACAAAGAAAATTGCAAACTACACACTTAGCAACACTTTAAGTACTTCAAAACAATTTGAGAGAGAGAGAGAGAGAGAGAGAGAGAGAGAGAGAGAGAGAGAGAGAGAGAGAGAGAGAGAGAGAGAGAGAGAGAGAGAGAGAGAGAGAGAGAGAGAGAGAGAGAGAACCCTGTTGAATGTGCACGAACCCTAACTGCGTGCGTGCCTGCTGAATCTGCACGAACCCTAACTGTGTGCGCGCCTGCTGAACCTGCATGAACCCTAACTGCGTGCGCGCTGCTGAGACTGCACGAACCCTAACTGCGTGCGCGCTGCTGAGAGCGAGACCTGCACGCGTTGCTGAGCCTGCGCAGAACCCTAACTGTGTGCGCTGTTGCACCTACACGAAACCCTAACTAGGCCGCTGGTGGGCCTGTTGAATCTGCACGAAACCCTAACTGTGCACGCTGCTGAACCTGCACGAAACCACATTTGAGAGAGAGAGAGAGAGAGAGAGAGAGAGAGAGGCTGCGCGAACCCTACCTCTGCCTATGCGAACCCTGCCCCTGCCTGAGCGCGAACCCTGTCCCTGCTGCGCGAACCCTAACTACGCGATTCTGCCTACTGCCTGCGCGCGAAACTTCAGTGTGGCTGTGCGTGGTGACCCTGTTGCCTGTGCGAAGCCGCTGCCGCAAGCCCAAAACCCTAATTGCGCGTCCGAAACCCTAACTGTGCGAAACCCTAACTGCCCGAAACCCTAATTGTGCGAAACCCTAACTGTGGGCTGCGTGCATTTGTCTACCGCTTGCGAGAGAGAGAGAGAGAGAGAGAGAGAGAGAGAGAGAGAGAGAGAGAGAGAGAGAGAGAGAGAGAGAGAGAGAGAGAGAGAGAGAGAGAAAGAGAGTCGACGCTTCACTTTGGGTCCTGCTTTTATCATTTGCCAGTCTTGCCCATTCTTCATGGCGGCTTTGCCGGTCTCGAGTGCTCCTCATGGCGCTCCATCACCACTTGCCTGTCGCGTGGATTGCACTGGCGACCTATTGACACGCATTGACTCCAAAGTACACCACTTGACTCAGCATGCCTTAGTTGGCCGGATGATTGGACAGTCTCCACCCCGATCTTCTATCCGTGATTGGTGTCAGACTGCATTGGGCACTACTCAGGGATGGATCTCGGAGCTTACACTCCTTGGCAGAGGCATATTCATGGTACGTCTTTCAGATCCTGCCACCGCCTCAACTCTCCTGGCTCGCTCTCCGATACTCTCTGATCGCAGGATGATATACTTGACGAGGTGGTATCCCGAGTTTTCCACTGAGGAGTTTGACAGTCGACACCTTATTCCCAGATTCCCTCTGACGCTCTCCTTTCCGGATATGCCTCTCCATTTTATCGATGAACATCTCCTGATTGCTGCTCATTTTGGCACGGTAGTTCCAGGATCCTGCATCTTCTCCTCTGGCCCACCTCGCATTCAGGTCTTGGTGTTTGAGGATACTTCATTACCAGATAGAGTTACTGTGGCTGTGCGCGATTGAGACTACTCTCTCCGTATGGTAGTCACTGGCCGCCCAGGACAGTGCTTACGCTGTCACGAGATGGGACACTTGGCGCGAGATTGCCCCACCCTGCAACAACAGCCGGCGCGTGGCAGTCATGCTCAGCCACGTGGTTAGCGTCAACAGCCGGTTCCTCCTTCTTTCCTATCTACTACTCAGACACCTCGACAGCCTACAGGCGCTCCTCGAGCTCCTGTCCTCCATGTTCCTCCCTCAGCTTCAGCTCCCACTGAGGTAGCATGGCAGACAGTGGGTCGTAATCATTCCTTCCGTCCTCATCAGCAACCAACAACGTAGCCAGCTCCCAGTGTTACCTCTCCTGCCTCCTCGCAAGTTTCCACCACCTCCTTACCCCCTGCATCTCCTCGTCATTCTTCTTCTTCGCGACAGGATCACTTGCCTCTGCTACCAGCTCCTCCTTCACGTGCAGTTCCCCCGCCCACTCCTTCCCCTTTTCCCAAGGTCCCTGTTCCCATGCAGATGGATCATTCACCGCTACTACCTCTCCCTTCTCCTCCTCTTCCTCTCGCCCTTACACCCCCCCCTCCGCCTTCTGGTCCTCCCCCCCCCTCAACAGCTCATACCTATGTCTCACGCAGTTTTCTCAGCTCTTGTCTTCTTTCCTGGGGCACTCATTGGGCTGAGATGTGTGGTGACTCAGAAGGGCCATTGCGGGTGCAGCTCTATCTTATGCATCACAAGACAGGTTGCGTTCCCTCTTTTATAGGCAGTCGCTCTCAGCCTACCCATTCCTTTTTCCTTCCATTCCACGCTGCTCAGGAATGGACGGAGGATGAGGTTCTACATTTTGTGCACGCACAGACTATGGCTCAGCTTCATTTATGGTTGTCTACTTCCGCTCCTGATGTTTTGTCTCCTCACTACCTTGTATGTATTGGTGCTATGGAGTGGAGTGATGTTTATGGTTGCTATTCATTGCCTATGGTCATTCATGTATCCTCAGATGTGGTGCTTCTTACGTCTATGCGCATTTGGGGTGTCAAAGCTGCAGCATCGGTAATGCAATGTAAACAAGCTGAGGTACGCAGTTGGTGCAATGAGACACCATATCTTAGAGAGGGCTTGCGGGTAGCTTTCCTACCACTTGAAGCTCACCCCTTGGATGGCCCAACTGCCTCCAAGAAGATGCGCAGTTAGTTAGATGCTATTCAAACTCTTTCATGCAGTCTATGGATTTACATGTTTCTTGGAATGCTAATGGTTTACAGACTTCTCGGGTAAAAGGTTCCCGTAAGCTTTTACTTCGCAGAGATTTACACACTCATGTAGTGGGCACTGTGGATATTTTGCTAGTACAGGAGCATAAGATTGCCACTCCCTTTGGCAATCTCATGCCCTCGGGCGCCCGCACTTTTTGGGAGCCTACTCTGGGCCTTCATGGACAGAGTTGCGGAGTATCCATCTCAGTGGGAACACGTTACTTGGCCTCAGTTCAGCAGCATGGCACCCTTGTCGCTGGCAAAGCAGTTTATGTTTCTATTCGGGTTCGGGAATCTATCATTGGTTTTATGTGAGTCTATGCACCCACTACTCCTCGGGAGAGGGCTACATTTTGGTCCTCTTTGTCTGCTGTTCTACCTGCTGTAGACTCTTGGGTTGTTGGAGGTGACTTCAACAACGTTGAGAGCGACTCTGATTGGCGAGCCATCACACCTCCAGTTCTATCATCCATCTCTCCCGATGAGCAGCCAACTTGGGATCGATTTCTTCTAGCTATTTAGGGCGTTGACGCCTGGCATATACCCTCTTTTGGTCACCACCCTGCTACACTTCATTACTCTTAGGGGTTTTAGAGTCAGTAGGGGAGATTATTAGAGCGACTTGATCGTTTTTACATTGGCCCTTGGACAGCAGCTCTAGGCGGATTCACTATTATATGGAGAGTGTGCGCTCCTTGCCGCACTGTCGAAGCAAGGGACTTGCCAATACACCGTGTGCGAGCCACAAATGGCTCCAAGCACACAACAAGCCTAAACTAGCAAGCTCAAGAGAGCAAAGGGTGTGTCACTCACCGCTCTACGCTCGCCTTCGTGGTAGATTCCTCGCCGCGATGAAGAAGAAGCTGCAGTCGTGCCGCGCTCAACCGCTTCGCCGCCGTCGTGCCTTCGTAATGCTCGATCGCACACACACTCTCCCTCTCTCTCTCTCTCACACACACACACATACACAAGGAGGTGAAGAAGAAGAAGATGGAGATGGAGATGGAGCAAGAGCACTCTTCTATTGCACAAATGAGAGAATGAGTAAAAATTAGGTTTAGTTGGCTTTTATATGAGCTCACCCCATTCACACTTGGGCGCCCATGCTTAGCCAACTAACCCTAGCATGTTCGTGTTAGAGTGCGCCTCTCATCGGCGATCACTCTACCTCGTCCGACAAGCCCGGTACCTGACTCTACCTAATACATAATACACGTCTGTCGTAGGTGATGGGGTGTCCGTGAGCCGTGAGGGTTAACATGCCCCCCTTCCTGATGTAGATTCCGTCCTCGGAAGCTATTGAGTTGAAGCTGGTTCGTTGAGGTGGAAGAGCATTTGAGATGAATGTCCTTAGCCTTCTTCAGTCACTGCAAAATCAAACAACATTGGCACAGTAATGGCATTCTCTTAAAAAGCATATGTAGTTTTAGGTAGACAAATTGATTGGTAAAAGAATTTCAAACAATTTGGTAGCAATGAACATTAAATTGCAATGTAATCAAATGCATAAACAGATGTAAAGGTAGAAAATTAAACAAGTCTGGGGTCGCTAATTTGACGGTCGAAAGACACTAGAGATCGAATATTAATACCATGGGTAAGCTTCTTAATTTTCAGTGGTCAATTAAATTGTTTAATCGCGAGAGCCAAGTATTCATGTTCGAGGGCTGACTAGAGGCTATACCTAGAAGACTTTGTAGTTAAGCTACGATAAAAGGAATTTCTCATGAAATCATCGCCTGACTGATTACCTTTTCGTTGACCCCCCAAAGTCTTTTCACATTGATTCAATTATGATGTGTGTGCTTATTTTTTATGCCTTGGGTTTTTTGCTTTTCAAGGAAAAGCGCCCACACTGGGAACCTCTAGGGCTCTAGTACCATAGGCAATACATGTGAGTGAAGTACCAAATCAAGCTGAGATTTCTCTTCCAGCTTAAAATTTTACATTATGGCACTTTGATTTTTTGTTTGTTCATTTTCAGCATTTTAATTTTGTAACTTTGGGGGGTCATATAACACTGTTACCCTCCCCAGGCTCATCACATTAGTAAACTCCCTTTATAATACTTAAGCTAAAGGTCAATAGGGTTAAGCCCACTAGAAAGCCCTAGTACATTTCATACAATGCTGCCTAAATCGGATTAAGAACCTAAGTAACCATTGCTTATTAGGAAGGCATTCCCCATGGTATTAAGAGAAGATTTCTAATACCTAGCTTGGTCAAACTAGCTTAGTCGGACTGCTTGATTTTTAAACCTAGACAAGTGATTATGACAAAAAATTACATTGAATTAAATGTTTGATAGTAAGCAAATGCGTTGAATATTAGGCTACCAATCACAATTAAAGCAGACAATCATAGATGCAAAAAAGATAAGGGGCAATGCTAATGGACAAGAAACACCTGTTTGTGTTTATGGTCGCACTTGATTTGAAGTGTGAACGAGAGAAAGGTTCCATGAAGGTCCAAATCCTATCAATAGCAACACGTTCCTGTACACACTAGTAAACAAAAAGGAATACCTCCAGGAGGCACACATTAGTGGGAAAAGAGAACTTTGCTAATCACTCAACTCTAAAACAGAAACACTTCTATCGTACTAATCTGACCTACCCTCCATCACTCAAGTGATGAGGATCAAAGGTGTTTTATGGCATAGGTTTCTGTTTCAGTGTACCAAATGTGACATGTGTAGGTCTGAGTCAATGTTTTGACTTTTAATGTGCATACTCGTTTGCTAATTGCTCTTGCTCTTTATTTATTATTATTTTTTTTTGTGAGTATAAAGCTTTATATGTACATTCCCTAAGATCGGAGATTAAGAGGTCAGGGAGAAAGGTTGAGAGGGAAGCAAGTGAATGATGGATGTCCACAAACACTCCCCCCTTCCTTGGGTAGATCATACCATTTGAAATGAGCTTGTCACCCTTTGAAACCAATTGTTCCAGTTGGTAATAGGTGAGGATTTTTGCCAATAGTTTTCTATTACCCTAGGTGCCTCGTCAAGCTGCAAGGGTGGTAAGGTACTCTCCCAGGATCGAACTTGAAGTGGTTCATCAGGTGATTCTTGAACACTAGGAGGTGTGGATTCTTTTGTAGCTTCATGGAGGTCCACTACTATAGATGGAGGCTGTGTAGAAGCTTTTACCTCTATGGATGTATTACATGAGGAGCTAGAAGCTTCATGGGACTCCCCCCTTCCTGAGCTAGGTGGAACAAATCGTTCTTTCTTTGGTATCCAAACTAGCTCGAGAGCGGGTGTGTAGCATTCTGTGATTTTTTTCTTTCCCCGATCATTGATTCGTTTTGGAGCTACGGGATTGGGCTCACTTGGGTCAGGTGATAGGAAAGAGCACAATCTACGTTTTGGCACCCAGATTTGATCATTTCCTTGATAGTAGCCTTGGGCTTCCAATAGTCGTTTAGGGATCCATCGCAACATTTGCTTACTTTTCTTGGAGCGAGTGGTACGTTTCTTACAAGGCTTCTGTTTTTTAGCACTAGCTATGGTCACTAAAGAAGCTTTAGGAACCCACTTGTATGTTTTCTTCGTGACATTAGGATGAGTCTTGTCGGAAGCGATATGCATTGCTTGTAGCATATTTAAGGGTACAGACATTTCATCCCCCTCAGGTGTTACCGAGGTCGTCCCCCTATTTCCCCAAGTGTCTATGGTTGCTGCTAGGTGGACCCAATCCACATTGTCCGACTCAGTCATCCCAGGTAGGATATCCATATAAGGAGAATCTTGGCCAATGTCTGTATCCTTCTTACAAGTGTAACAATATTGTAGTGGGGCCGAGTGAACTGTGGTGTCAGAGCGATGATCAATAATGGTTTTACTCCCTAAGGGGTGTACCTTACCAGTCACCAAATCCACTCTAAGGACAGAGTCTTGGAATTGCAAATAGACATGATTTTTAGACCAATCGTGAACCATTTGTGCTTCCCTCATGAATGGTCGTCCTAAAATCATTTCATATGACATAAGGTGTTTAGAGAAATCCATTACAATGAACATATGTCGTACCTTGTGTTTTAGAACTTTGATCTTAAGATCCTTGAGCATCCCCATAGGTTTGGCTATGGTACCATTTGCCATCTTTACAACAATGTTAGTAACAATGAGGCGGGGTTTTCCCATGGATTCCCAACAATCTTTTGTAACGATGCTAACTCCCGCACCACCATCAAGAATTCCCTTTATAGTTAATCCCTTGGTAGTGATGGGTAGGGTCGCATTAGACTCGTCGCCTTCAAAATACTGCCCTAATTCGTTAATGGGTACCTCGATCACAGACTCGTGTCCATCTAAGTCAAGTGATTGCACATGATTTTCCTCATCAATCATAATCGAGTCAAGCCTATTTGGTTGCGCAAACTGCGGTAATCCCGTTCGTAGCTCTCTGTTAAGGAATGCTCGAAGTGCAAGGAATAACTCGGGATCTCCATACAGCTTTGCTATGATCGTGGTTCGGACCTCAGAAGACATGAAGTCCACTAGTTTGGCAACATTCATTGGCATTTTGCAGGGTGTAGGTCCTTGACTAGGAACTGGTGAGGATGGAATCTCATATTCCTCAATGGGATCAGGTATTCCTTCGTTAAACATCCTTTCCAACAAGAAAGGTGTATGCTCACTTTCTGATGTCCTGTCCTTACTCCCTTCTTGGATGATACTAGATATGGCTAACGATCTATGGTTCATGTGGGGTGGATGAACTTGCGTGGGAAACACTGTGTCATGAATTTTGACATGCATGGGTTCTGGTTCTAGTTTCCTTTGAGTCTCCTCCACTAAATCTCTTAGATGTTTCACCTGCTCAATCTCGTCTACTGGGTTTGGGTACGTCCCAATCTTCTTTTTACGATTCTTCCCTTTTTGCCCCTGCGGTTTATCTTGGGGGTCTTGGATTGGATTTGGAAACACTTGTGGTGTTTTCAGAGGCTCTTTATGGTTTTCTCTTATTCGGTTTTCATTTGGTTCCATGTTACGGTTTTCTTTGTCGGTCTTTCCCTTTGTGGTATTGGTTCTAGTCTCCATTGTCTCGATTGAATCTGAATCATCCTCGAGGTCATTCATATACACGGGGTCATCTCCTGTTCCTATGTTTGTTTTGGAACTTGGCTTTGAATTTCCCGTATTCTGCGACCTCTTCCTTCGTGTCTTCTTTTTCTTTGCTTGGATAACTGACGCGGTATCTCTCTCTTCGAGGATATGGCTTGGCCCTTGAAGCATGGACCGTGTAATCGCATAAGCGGGTGCGACGGGTGGTATTGGCGATGTCACACTAGCAATTTCGACCAAATTTAGGGGTGTGATTTTAGCGCATTTGGGTTATAGGGGCATTGGGCAATCAAGTGATCTATGCCACAACGATTACATGTGAGTATTGGCATTGCAGACGTGCTCCCTTGATTCATTTGCATCTGTGCAGCATTCTTTTGCAGCCTAATAGGGCACTCCGCTGCTCGATGTGGTCCACCACACTCGTAGCATTGAAGAGGTGGCCTCCTAGCCTGGGTGTTGATATTTTGACCTCTGGATGCGAGAGCAGCAGCTTGATAAACCGGCTTGACTTGCCCCCAACAATCTTCCATGTAGTATATAGGACACTCTTCCAATGTATCAAGTCCGTAGGCAATACTAGTGTCTATTTCCTCCTCACAGCCATCTGCATAAGCATTTGATGGCTCGCAACCCACTTGGTTCATAGGGAGAGACTCTTGGATGCGGGGGCTGCGGTCCTAGCACAGGAGGTAGTAGCGGTGTAGCTTGTACAACATTTTGAGATCTAGGGACCATGTGTTGCGGTAGTTGCTCAATAGGTGGAGCAGGCATCAATACAGGAGCTCGAGGTGTATCCGTCCAGGCTACAGGTGGTCTATTTGCCATCATACGTTTGATCATTAAACAATCCTTGGCTTGGTGACCATACCTACCACATGCGTTGCAAGTTCCATTAAATTTTACTCTAAACGTAGGGCACTCACTAGTGCTATGTAGACCTAAGCAAATGGAACACCATTGTTGCTCCCTTCTTGGATACATGTGACTATTTTGAGGGGGTCGATTATCCTTAAGAGACTCTTGGATTGCCTTGGTGAGGTCTCTCAAGAATGTCTCAAATACCTTTGGCTCATTGGCAATGGGCTTTGCTGTCATGGGTTCATACTCAATGGCTTGTGAGCTAGTGGATCTCGTGTCAGTAGACACCTTCATGCTTGCTATCATCAAGTTGTCCTCTAATTGGATTGCATTGGCAATGACATCTTCCCAGGTTGTGATACCTCTAATCACTAGTCCATTATAGATTCCTTTATTCCTCAACCCTCGAATGAATCGATCAAGCAGTTGGTTATTGTTGAAGCGCTCATTTACAGGGCAGCGAGAGTTTAAGTGCTTTAGACGACTAATGAAGTCCCTTACTGACTCTCCTTCCTTACGTTCGGCCTTCTGTAGATGAGATGCTACACCCCAAAGCACACCTTCTCGTATGTACTCCTTTAGAAACAACCTTCGAAGGGTAGGGTAGATTGTTTTCTCGTCCACCCTTAGGGTTCTATACCAATCTCCAGCCTTCCCACTTAATGTCAAGCTTAAGGCATTGCACTTATGTAGTTCGTTGCGTTCCCCTAAGGAATCACATACTTGTTCAAACACTTCAATGTGTTTTCTAGCATCTTCGTCCCCATTGAATTTTTGCGTGAGTTTGGCAATTTGTACTGCCTTCTAGGCTCTCTATCAGATGCATGACGCATATTTTCCGCGATAGATCGACCTATGGTTTGAGCAAACGCTGCCAAGTCACCTATGTGAGGAGGCAGGGCCGGTGGAGGTACTCTTGGAATCATATGTGGGAGAGGGACGGGTACCGGTCTTGGCATATGTGTGGATGATGCAGGATATGGAACATAACCGGACATAGGTCCACTCGGATAAGGGCTAGGGGGCGGCACTCGAGGAGCATAAGCAAGTGGTACAATTGGAGGTGTGGGGGCCATGTGTGCATAAGGGGCTAGAGGCACATACGGTCGAGGCCCCATATTAGGTACTACGACACTAGGTAGTGGCAGTGCGCTAACCGTAGATGTTATCGGTACATTCTCTGTCAGGCTTATCCCTGGAGTGAGCACTGTGTTTTCCTTAATAGAGGGTTGAGCCAAGTTAGGGAAGCTAAAGTTGTCGCTCGGAGGCTCAGATTGCATAGAGACCCTAGGTGAAATGACGTAAGATGGGTCCATGGGGCTCATTAGAGGAGTCTCCATTTGTAATAGAGTAGGCTGTTGAGCCTTGCTCGTATCTAGAAATCTCATGGGGCCAGTTGAGAGTATATTTACCCCTCGGTTTTGCCTTTCTGATTGAATAATGCCATGGATAACATTACAGATCATTTTCTGTTGATCTTCGAGGCTCGTGGTACTAGAGGTGGATCGTAGAATCTCTATCCATCCTACATGGTAGGCGTGGCCAGAGTGTAGATCCATCAACACCTCAGTGTGGAGGTCGTATGTCCAATGATCATTAATGAACAATCCTTTTAGAGTCGACGTGTTAACGGTTTCTTGTGAGGTAGAAGCAATGTTGCTTCCCATGGTTTTACTTGTCACCAACGGTACTCTAGAGGGAACTTCTGAAGGAGGCAGCTCAACAGGGCCTTCTTGGTAAGAAGTTGGCAGGATATCCACATGGACACTCTTTGGGGGTGTGGGGTCCACGTGCGATGTGAAAGGAGAGTCCACTTCCCCACCCCCTTCGTGTGCTTCATTTGCATCAGGTTCCGAGCGAGTAGCTCTACCTAATGTTTCCATGAAACGGCTAAACATACTAGTACTAGGCTGTGGAGCTTCGGGAGGTGCATGGCCTTCTCTCTCAGTGTTTTGGGTAGGGTATGCTTCCATGATTTCTGAGTCGGAGGAGGAATCACTAGCGGCTATTTTAGGGTCTTGGGTGGTGCTACCTTGTGTCCCCGCTGAGGGTCTAGAGCCTATCGTGGATGGGTAATGGGTGTCCGTATGAACAGAGGCACCCTCAATATGCTCATGTTCTAGCACCCGCCCAGAGCGTAAGTGCATGTGCTTTTGATACCCTAAGGTGTCAAAAAGCTGCTCTAGGAGGCCTTGTGACTAGTTTTTAGCGTGTTTTTTGTTTGTTTTTTTGCTAGATTTTTTAGAGCGTGTCGTGGAATGGGCCGTGTGATAGCTCGAAACGAGCGTATCGCTAGGAGGGACGCGCTGTGCTTTACAGCCCACCGTTTGGTTCTATTTTGCTCCAGAAAAGCCCGAAACAGTCTTTTCCTGGCTGGGGAACTAGGCTCCAATATAGCAAGTCTAAGGGTGCAAGTGGGAAGAGAAGGGAGGAGAGTGGAGGACTTGTCCCACATGCTCTCATTCCCTCTTGAGGAGGTAGGGTATATATATAAGAGTGAGTCTAGTATATATCATAAGACTGAGGACTGAGGCCTGGGCCTGGGCTTGGGCTTGCGCTTGGGCTTGGGGAAATGATCCCGATCCCGATCTAACTTTTATACAAACCAACCCGTCCGTTTTTATAACCTCCGTTTTTATTTTTCGAAAATTTAACCTCTCCCTCACTCGCGTTTTTATTTTTCGGATTTTTTTTTCAATTTTTTTTTCCAAATATATATATTTTTATTTTTTTTTAAAATGCAAAAAATGCAGAAAATTTAACACAGAAAATGCAGAAAATGCAGAAATTGAAACTTGACAGAACGAGAAAATGCAGAAAATGCAAAAACGCAAGAAATGCTAACTGTGCAGTGCAAACCAGAAAACGTAGAAAACGCAAAAAACAGAAATCTCCACACAACTACACACACTCATTCCCTGCCTTTCCTATGATAGAAATTGCACCACAAGAAAGCGTAAAGTGCTTAACCGAGCTTAGTGTAGAGCATATCCCCGGCAGCGGCGCCAAAAATGTGCGCTCCTTGCCTCACTGTCGAAGCAAGGGACTTGCCAATACACCGTGTGCGAGCCACAAATGGCTCCAAGCACACAACAAGCCTAAACTAGCAAGCTCAAGAGAGCAAAGGGTGTGTCACTCACCGCTCTACGCTCGCCTTCGTGGTGGATTCCTCGCCGCGATGAAGAAGAAGCTGCAGTCGTGCCGCGCTCAACCGCTTCGCCGCCATCGTGCCTTCGTAATGCTCGATCGCACACACACTCTCCCTCTCTCTCTCTCTCACACACAACACACATACACAAGGAGGTGAAGAAGAAGAAGATGGAGATGGAGATGGAGCAAGAGCACTCTTCTATTCCACAAATGAGAGAATGAGTAAAAATTAGGTTTAGTTGGCTTTTATATGAGCTCACCCCATTCACACTTGGACGCCCATGCTTAGCCAACTAACCCTAGCATGTTCGTGTTAGAGTGCGCCTCTCATCGGCGATCACTCTACCTTTCCCTATTGGTCCGACAAGCCCGGTACCTGACTCTACCTAATACATAATACACGTTTGTCGTAGGTGATGGGGTGTCCGTGAGCCGTGAGGGTTAACAAAGAGGGACCAGCCTCTCAGATCATTTACCCATCTCATTGTTTATCTCCTTCAATAGATCCTTTGCACAGAGACGAGGCTGCCGCATCCCTGACAGTGTTCTCACCACCCCACTATTGCAGCGGCAGATTCGTGACTTATGGTCCTCGGATGCTTCTTATTGTGGACCCCCTGGAGAGTTTCTTGCTCATTGCATTACTCAGTCTAGTATTTACTACCGTGATCAGATCGCTATTATTCATCATCAGTTGAGCGTACGGGAGTCTGATCTTCACATCCCTCTTGGTTCCACTCAGCGCTTGCTTGAGGAGTGGCCTCAGGATGCATACCTCGTTGCTAGACAGACAGAGCTCACAGAGGAGATTTGTCGCGTACAGGATGCTAGGTCTGAGTTCACTCATCATGCTTGAGTATCTCATTGGATAGCTAAAGCTGATCGAATGAATAAAGACTTCTTCGCTACGCATAAAGAGCGCCCTCCTGGCACCATCCTTCGGACTTTGTGCGATGCTCAGGGGACACTACATATGAATCCTGATGTTATACTTGATATGTCTGCAGATTATTTTGAGACATTGTTCACTGCTGATGTATGCACTACTGAGGTTTTACTTACCCGTGAGCAGATCTGGCATCACACGAGACACGGTTCTACAGACACTATGGTAGAGATCTTGTTGGCTCCTTTTACACTTGTAGAGCTCCATGTTGCTATAGAGAGTCTTGATCCATCCTCATGTCCAGGAGAGGATGGCCTCACTAGAGCTTTCTTGTTGACATATTGGGATGTATTGCATATACCACTGCTTCGCGGTTGTCAGGACATCTTTGCATCAGGATATATGCATCCGGATCTTTGTGCAGGTCTCATATCTCTTATTCCGAAGGGGCGTGACACCACTCAGCTCCGACAGTGGAGACCTATTACCCTACTCCCTTCGGTCTATAAGATATTAGCGTTAATGATCAGCCATCGCTAGCGGCCGTTCTTACCAGAGATTATTCATACTTCTCAGACAGGCTTTGTCATGGATCGATGCATCCTGGATAATATCTTCACTTTTTATGAGGCAGTAGAGTGGGCCAGATCATCTTCTGAGCCTCTCGCTTTTTTCATCCTTGACTTCGAGAAAGCATACGATCGTGTTGAGTGGGACTTTCTTGAAGGAACTTTAGCCAGGATGGGTTTTGCTTCGAAATGGATCTCAGGCATTTCCGCTCTCTTTAGGAGTGCCAGCAGTGCTATTACTATTGGTGGCCGCGTCAGTCGTAGTTTTGAGCTTTCTCGATGTGTCCGTCAGGGATGTCCTTTAGCAACATATCTGTATCTGTTTGTAGGAGAGACTATGTCTGACTTTCTTCGTGCTCAGAGTCATGCATTTTGTGGCTTGACCATGCCAGTACCTACAGCTCCAGACCTTATGGATCAGGAGTTTGTTGATGACACTATGCTCATGTTACGCTATTTGCTAGCTGCTCTTGATGCTATGCGGGAGGGCCTAGAGGTTTTTTGCATTGCTAGTGGCGCACGCACTAATTGGCATAAATCCTATGGGTTACTGGTTGGCAGTGATGACATACCTACTTGGGGGGTAGCTCATGGTTTCACATGGTTGCGACCGGGTCAGACATGCAGATATCTGGGCTTTCAGGTTGGATTAGATGTTACCTCACAACAGCAGTTTGCACCCGTGCTACAGTTTATTAGCAGGAAGCTATGCCATTGGTCTTCACGCCATCTGTCGTTGGCTGGTCGTGCATTGGTCGCCAACCAGGTCATTCTGGCTACAGTATGGTATACGGCTTCTTGTTGGATGTTACATTCTGGTGTGACGGCTCCGCTCCGCCGCCTAGTGCGGAACTTTTTATGGAGTGGCACAGACGGGACTATTGATACCTGTGCTGGAGTCTGCTGGCTCACGATCATTCGTCCTAGGTCAGAGGGAGGCCTTGGCATTATTGATCCGGAGTTACAGAGCCGCGCCCTTCTTACCAAGCTTATTGTTCGGGGTCTTTTTCCCGGACAAGAACCTTGGAAGATGCTTCTTTAAGCTGCTCTTTGCGCAGTCACTCCACGACTCGGCACTAGAGATGGTCATACTTGACAGACAGGGTATCGTTTTCTCTTTACTGATGCCCCCTTGTCCACCACCTCCGTCTCTCCCTTTATCCGATCACTCCTTCAGATTTGGGTTTCCATGCGACGGGCTATCATACGCTCACCTCCCTCATGTCGTAAGGAGATTGAGCGCAAGCCTCTCATTTGGAATGCTGCAGTTCTTGATTCTTCGGTTGATCCACCCTGTCAGCTTGGAGAGAGGACTCACATTGATTGGGCTGCTTGGGACACTGGCCTTGCTGCCTCTATGCGGTTGTTTCATAAGTCACGTATGCTGGATGCTGATTTTGTGGCAGAACATTATGACATTGGTCGCTGGGTGACAGACAGACTGCTTGAGATTGATTCTGCCGTTCCTTCACAGTGGGATGCAATCATGAGAGGCGCGTTTCAGATGCCTCCCCATTGTGGCTGGGAAGGCCTCTTTGCTCAGAGCACTCTCTTATTAGCTCGTTTAGACACCATGCTATTCACAGTTTATATTGACCAGTCTCAGGGGATTCATGCTAGATTGACATATGATGCCACCTCTCCGCACCTTGCCCTTCCCGGAGCTCGATGGGAGGCCATCAGAGTAGTTGGCTCCCGCGGGAAGCGTCGTTGTGTTGACCCTCGTTTCGCTTCTGCTGATGCTGCACTTTGGAGGCTTTGGGTGTGGGAGGGTCGTGCCCTAACTCAACTTTATTGGGACCCAGGCGAGTGGCATTGGCCTCACTCTGACCCCACCGATGCACTAGTATCC
The DNA here is from genome assembly GCF_014529385.1 of Adiantum capillus-veneris. Taxonomy (NCBI): domain Eukaryota; kingdom Viridiplantae; phylum Streptophyta; class Polypodiopsida; order Polypodiales; family Pteridaceae; genus Adiantum; species Adiantum capillus-veneris. The sequence goes on along the minus strand of NC_140959.1, from coordinate 115,877,881 downwards.
TTCTTTGAGTACACTGTCAGGATTGGACGGTTTGCACTGATGAGACAGCAGCCAGAGCAGCCCACTCGTATGCGTTTCTGGTTACATTCAGGCCTCTCCCATGCCTATCCGCAGCAGTTTTGGTCCACCATCTTGGATTTACATGCGGCTCGTCGTATTTCTTTTTTCATGTGGATGATTGCACATGCGGGACTTCCAGTTGGGACTTGGCTAGCTACTATGGGTCATGATCCGTTATGTACTCGCTGTCCTTTGCGACTACTTGAGTCACCTGCACACTGTCTTTGGTCATGCTCAGCTTCCCATGTAGTGTGGCTTGCAGTTTGCTTTCTACTTAGCAGAGCAGGTGTTCAGCATGGATTTCTTACTTGGGGGGATCTGTCTCATGGTTGATGCCGATGCCCGGCCCCCATCTTTTCTACGAGGGCTCAGACACAGATCCAGCCTTTATGCTCACATCGATTGGTTATCGGCGAGGTACTTTGGCTATGCTACCATAGATTGCTTGGCAGGGGGATTCTCAGACACGTGATGAAGTTTTTTCAGTCATCACTAGTATTACACTATGGAATGTTTGGAGAGCTCGTTGTCTCCACATTCGAAGTGCGGCTCCACAACTCCTTCAGGATACCATCACTGCCATTTGGCTGGACATCATTCATACCTTGATTTGGCAGTGGGATTCATCCTTAGGTACATCTCGAGCAGTCGAGGCACGCCGATTTGCCTTCCTTCGGCGTTGGGCTCGATCCCCACTCTTCTTCACACTTACAGGTGGCCAGATTACGTGGCATTATGGCCCTCCTCGGTGGTTTCTCCTCCACTCATCACACCGACCACCATGAGATTGTTCTAGTCGAGTTGTCACTATAGTGGCTCTCCTCCTTACATACAGCTTGTACACCCCACGTGATAGGCTATTTTGGCATGCTCTGGGGATTATATTGTACTCAGTAATATACAGCCGTGACTTTTTCCAAAAAAGAGAGAGAGAGAGAGAGAGAGAGAGAGAGAGAGAGAGAGAGAGAGAGAGAGAGAGAGAGAGAGAGAGAGAGAGAGAGAGAGAGAGAGAGAGAGAGCGCAGCCACCTTCTTGAGCTGCCTTCAGGTCGTGCGCAGAGAGATCTTCGGTTCGCGCAGAGCTACTTCCTTCTCGAACAGTTTGCTACCGCCAGCAGAAGTACCTCTTTCTTCCTTCTTTGGAGTATTGCTCGCTGAGAGCAGCCAGTCCCCCTGCCATTTTTTCTCAGCACCTTGCAATTACTCCATCGACCCTTCTTCCTCGACGTGCCTCCCTCCTGCCCTTCAACCTCGGCCTCCATCTTTTCATTGTCAGTCCAAGCTTCACTCTTGGTCTTGTTTTTAAGCATTTGCCAGTCTTGCCCATTCTTCATGGCGGCTATGCCAGTCTCGAGTGCTCCTCACGGCGCTCCATCACCACTTGCCTGTAGCGTGGACTGCACTGGTGACCTATTGACACACATTGACTCCAAAGTACAACACTTGGCTCAGCATGCCTTAGTTGGCCGGATGATTGGACAGTCTCCACCCCGATCTTCTATATGTGATTGGTGTCAGACTGCATTGGGCACTACTCAGGGACGGATCTTGGAGCTTACACTTCTTGGCAGAGGCATATTCATGGTACGTCTTTCAGATCCCGCCACCGCCTCAGCTCTCGTGGCTCGCTCTCGAATACTCTCTGATCGCAGGATGATATACTTGACGAGGTGGTACCCCGAATTTTCCACCGAGGAGTTTGACAGTCGACACCTTATTCCCAGATTCCCTCTGACGCTCTCCTTCTCGGATATGCCTCTCCATTTTATCGATGATCATCTGCTCCAGATGATTGCTGCTCATTTTGGCACGGTAGTTCCAGGGTCCTGCATCTTCTCGTCTGGCCCACCTTGCATTCAGGTCTTGGTGTTTGGGGATACTTCATTACAAGATAGAGTTACTGTGGCTGTGCGCGATTGAGACTACTCTCTCCGGATGGTAGTCACTGGCCGCCCAGGACAGTGCTTATGCTGTCACGAGAGGAGACACTTGGTGCGAGATTGCCCTACCCAGCCACGACATCGGCGGTAGCAACAGCCGGCCCGTGGCAGTCATGCTCAGCCACGTGGTCAGCGTCAACAGCCGGTTCCTCCTTCTCACCCATCTACTACTCAAGCACCTCAGCAGTCTACAGGCACTCCTCGAGCTCCAACCCCTCTGTTCCTCCCTCCGCTTCCGCTCACACTGAGGCAGCATGGAAGACAGTGGGTCGTAATCATTCCTTTCGTTCTCGTCAGCAGCCAGCAACGCAGCAAGCTCCCAGTGTTACCTCTCCAGCTCCCTCTCAGGTTTCCACCACCCCCTTACCCCCTTCATCTCCTCACCATTCTTCTTCTTCGCGGCAGGACCACTTGCCTCTGCTAGCAGCTCCTCCTTCACCTGCAGTTCCTCCGCCTGCTCCTTCCCCTCTTCCCGAGGTCCCTATTCCTATGTAGATGGATCATCCACCGCTACTTCCTCTCCCTCCTCCTCCTCCTCCTCTTCCTCTCGCCCTTACTCTCCCCCCTTCGCCTCCTGGTCCTCCTCCTCCCTCAACAGCTCATACATACGTCTCACACAGTTTTCTCAGCTGTTGCCCTCTTTCCTGGGGCACTCATCGGGCTGAGATGTGCGATAACTCGGAAGGGCCATTGCGGGTGCAGCTCTATCTTCTGCATCACAAGATAGGTTGTGTTCCCTCTTTAGTAGACAGTCGCTCTCAGCCTACCCATTCGTTTTTCCTTCCATTCCACGTTGCTCAGGAATGGTCCGAAGATCGGGTTCTACATTTTGTGCACTCACAGACTATGGCTCAGCTTCATTCATGGTTGTCTCCTTCCGCTCCTAATGTTTTGTCTCCTCACTACCCTTCATGTATTGGTGCTATGGAGTGGAGTGATGTTTATGCTTGCTATTCACTGCCTATGGTCATTCATGTATCCTCAGATGTGGTGCTTCCTATGTCTATGCGCATTTGGGGTGTCAAAGCTGCAGCATCGGTAATGCAATGTAAACAAGCTGAGGTCCGCAGTTGGTGCAATGAGACAACATATTTTAGAGAGGGCTGGCGGGTAGCTTTCCTACCGCTTGAAGCCCACCCCTTGGATGACCCAGTTGCTCCAAGAAGATGCGCACTTAGTCAGATGCTATTCATACTCTTTCATGCAGTCTATGGATTTACTTGTAGTTTCTTGGAATGCTAATGGTTTACAGACTTCTCGAGGAAAAGGTTCATGTAAGCTTTTACTTCGCAGAGATTTACACTCTCATGTAGTGGGCATTGGGGATATATTGCTAGTACAGGAGCATAAGATTGCCACTCCCTTTGGCAATCTCATGCCCTCGGGCGCCCGCACTTTTTGGGAGCCTACTCTGGGCCTTCATGGACAGAGTTGCGGTGTATGCATCTCAGTGGGACCACGTTACTTGGCCTCAGTTTAGTAGCATGGCACCCTCGTCGCTGGCAGAGCAGTTTATGTTTCTATTCGGATTCAGGAATCGATCATTGGTTTTATGTTTGTCTACAGATTCACTTCTCCTCGTGAGAGGGCTATATTTTGGTCCTCTTTGGCTGCTGTTCTACCTGCTGTAGACTCTTGGGTTGTTGGAGGCGACTTCAACAACATTGAGAGCGATTCTGATTGGCGAGCCACCACACCTCCAGTTCTATCATCCATCTCTCCCGATGAGCAGCCAACTTGGGATCGATTTCTTCTAGCTATTTAGGGCGTTGACGCCTGGCATATACCCTCTTTTGGTCACCACCCTGCTACACTTCATTACTCTTAGGGGTTTTAGAGTCAGCAGGGGAGATTATTAGAGTGTCTTGATGGTTTTTACATTGGCCCTTGGGCAGCAGCTCTAGGCGGATTCACTACTATATGGAGAGGGACTAGCCCCTCAGATCATTTACCCATCTCATTGTTTCTCTCCTTTACTAGATCCTCTGCACAGAGGAGAGGCTGCCGCATCCCTGACAGTGTTCTCACCACTCCGGTATTACAGCAGCAGATTCATGACTTATGGTCCACGGATGCTTCTTATTGTGGACCCCCTGGAGAGTTTCTTGCTCATTGCATTACTCAGTCTAGTATTTACTGCCGTGCTCAAACGGCTATTATTCATCGTCAGTTGAGGGTATGCGAGTCTGATCTTCACATCCCTCTTGGTTCGACTCAGCGCTTACTCGAGGAGTGGCCTCAGGATGCTTATCTTTCCGGTAGACAGACAGAGCTCACAGAGGAGATTCGTCGTATACAGGAGTGGAATTGGAGCTGATCTCTTGAGACAGCTAATTCCAGTGTTGAAGGATTTCAGCTACTGAGAGTAGGAAGAGTTCAAACAGCAGACTAGACAGAAATCAGTGACTAGACTGAAATATGAATACTGAAATGAGAATCAGACTTAAAGACTGGAATAACGTTCAGATTCAGATTCAGAAGACTGTTGAGAAGTCAGTATCACTGGAATATATATATATATATATATCATGATTGAGATTACAGTGAATATGATTACAGAGAGAGAAAGTGTAGCCGATGATACTGCCACTGATGCTCGAATGCAATTATAGCTCAAAGCGCTAATACAAGTGATAACAATTGCCAACCCAATATCAAAGTAATGGGCCCTATTTATATGCTTCGGGTTTACCGTAGTAATTACTTTAGTAATTACTAAGTGATTCACTGCCCATCTTCTAAGAACATGTTCCCACATGGTGACGCGCCAGCCGTCCACATCCTTCCCTTCTTTCTTGAATTTTGGCAAGATTCCAAAATTTCTGAAAAATCCATTGTCTGGTTTTGATGTGGAACTGAAAAATCCATCGTTTGGTTCTGATGTGGAAGTGAAAAATCCATCGTCTGTTGACAATCCATCTTCTCGTGGATTGTGAGAGTCTGACATTGAGAAGATGGTGAAGGATGTAGAGCTCTAGAAAGCTCACAGATTGCGAGAGACAGCTGAAAAGGCCAAGGTGGAGCTGTCGTCTCTCCCTGCCTGCTAAGAAGAAAAGGCGCCCCTGAATTCTTAGATAGAACTACCCAGTATCCTTCCATTGGACCGTCTTCCTTTTGCCCTTGCTCTTTGACCGTGTTGGTGCCTGAGAAGTTCCAGCATCAGCATTCTCCTTCTGAAGCAGTCGGTAAATGGCCTCCTGCTCAAGCTGATCCCGCCGGTCTGTGGTCATCTCTACCTCATAAGGTGTGAGAGAATGATAGGTTTTGGTGTCAGGATCATAGAGTGTACGCCTGCCCTTGGTCAGTCTTGTTCTGGCCAGTTTATGACAATGCGAAGCAGTATGGATCCATCCTTGTGGAAGAGGCTGATTTGTTTTGACACGCGCCTCGAACAGAATCTCAGCCATCTCCCTGTACTGCGGTGCTAGACCCGGCTTTGCTGCAATGTCTTTCTCAAGCAGTTTGGAAGATTCGACTGTAAGCTGCAGTAACTGATTAGTAATCCTAGTCAATCCTCTGACCTGAATCTTCCACTGGCCCATACACAACTGAATCCTCTGTAGCTCTTCCTTTATTGCCTGGATGTCATTGATTTGAAGAACATCATTGAACAATGTCTGCCAAGTCTTCCATTCTACAGTTGATCGCTCATACCAATCCTGAAGCTCATCAATTATTTTGAAATATGTGAGTCGATCAACTGGTTCTTGATGTTGAGGATATAGTGCTAGGAAAAATCTTGGCAACTCAATTTCTCTTGCTGGAACAGCATACAAGAGAACTGGAGAATCATGCACAAATTCCAGGAAATTCAGAACTGCCTGGTTCTCTTGTTGCATAATCTTTCTAGTAATTCTTACTAGCTGGAATAAGGTGCGGAGAGCAGTTGTCTGTGCTCCGACGGACATGCGAGTTTGAGGTCCTCTGCTAGTGGCTGTCTGGTCCTCCAGGATGGCTTTCACTCTCTGGTCCAAAACACCTCTGGCAGTTTGGAGTTGAACCAGAACATCCTTAAGTTGGACCCTCACGTCCTTCATGCAGCGGTAAGTTGGTTTGTTACCCAGCAGAAGCTCGAGTTCTAAAGCTAAGGACTGACAATCTGCAGTAGACTATCTTTGCCAGTGCGGGTTTACCACTTTCTCATCAGCATTGAGTATCCATTCTAGAACTCGTTCCAACAGCTGAACTGTACTGGGATGCGCAAGTAGTCTACAAGCTTCCTTATCATGAAAAGCAGCAGATTTCCAATGTTCCATCATTTCCCTGGCTCCTACATATAGTCTTTGGAACCTTTCTAAATCAGTCCAAAGAGTATCATCCTCCAGATACTGTCTGGTGATGGAGGCCTGTTGATGTCTCAACTACTTATTTAAGGTAATGAGTTGCAGTGAATGCTGATGATCCTTTACTGGTCCTTCATCCTGAGCCTTCATTTTCCCTTTAACCTCTCTGCGGTGATGGGACTGATTATTTGGCTCATCTCCAGTGTTATTGGGCTGCTGTTCTTCAATCTACTAATGACCCGACTGTTGTTCTGTTTCCTGTCTTTTCTGCTGTTCCTCAGTCTGGTCTGGTTGGTCTGGCTGTGACTCGCCTCCTTCATCTGGCCCTGTCCCATCAGTACCTGGTCCTGGAGGTGGAGATAGTGGTGGGGCATCATCATCATCTTGTGTATGCCCGGTATGTTGATCCTCCTCCTTATCAGCTTCATCTTCTTCTTCTTCGTCATCCTCCTCTGGGGATGTCTGCTGCTCAATATAATCCATGATGGCTTGGTTCATCAGAGCATTGTTGAACTCACTCACCTTGTCCTGCAAATCACTTTGCAGACTTTCCATCAAGGATTTTAAATTTTCTAAATCAAAAACAGCATTGCCTGCGGGGTTCAAAATTTCAGACAAGCTATTGTAGATGTATCTGTCCGTCAGCGAACGCTTCAGAGTTGTATGGTGTAATAGCAGCTTTCTAAATTCTGCGCGCTTCGTTCTGAGCCCCATTTCAGCTCGCTCGACAGCTCTCGATGCTTCATTCCTTTGACTCTTTATGATCATAATTTCAGACTCAGCTTTAGCTAACTTTTTGTTTAACAACTCCTGAGCTCTCTCTGATTGAGCTTGCAATACCCTGTGTTGTATGTTCTGCGCTTCCTGGGCTTTCTGGAGTGTGGCAATTTGATATTGTGCTTCTGCCAATTCAGCTTTAAGCTTTTTAACTTCATCTTCCGATCCAGCAGCTTCCACCAATTGTCCCATACAGCTGACAATGGTATTCCAAGAGCACTGTATCAGTATGGAACATCTGTCTTTGACCGTTGTTGGATCAGAATCAACTGGTTCATATATTGCCACAGGAGCCACATAAGGTAGAGATGCATAATCAGTCTTGGTGAGTGAGAGATGCCCTCTTAATTTCTGAGTTTGCATTTGCTGTAGCTTATCCTTTTTAACCAGTTGCAGAGGGTTTTGAGAAATGACAGGAACTGTTGCAGGCATAGTTGAGGACGCTGGTCCTTTCCCCTTATCCAGTTGATTCCTGCCTTTGTCTCCTGACTGATCTGGTACCTTCACTTCAGTGACTGGCTTTACCTGATCCTTCCCAGATCCAGTAGCAACTGTCTGTTTGACAACTGTCTGATTAGGTACAGTTGTCTCAGTGCTTGCTGCCTTTACTTGGCTTTCGATGTGCTTCAAGAATTCACTGCTTTTGGTCAGTGTAATTCTTGGTTTCTTTGAACTACTAGCCTCCTTTGCAGTAGCTTTCCTTTTCAGGTCCTTGGAAGTTGTTTGACTGTCCGTTTCCTCATCGTCTGAGGACAGGTCAATTTTCTTCGGTTCAGAAATGGGCTGCTCATTCCATGCCAGCTTCACCTGCTCATTAATATCTGCAGCAGTAGCCCAATACAGAAATTGCCAGACATACTATGCCTCGAAAACAGTTTGAGATTTCAACTTGGCAGTCTGTTGAAGTACATTATGCGAGAGTATTTGACACAGGTTGATATGGACTTGTGGATCCAATATCTTGGACAATAGCATAGCAAATAATTTTTCTGACACATAAGTTGGGTTATTCTTAAGACTGATTGCTTCGGCTACAAACCTGTAAGCAGCGGAGGCTTCCAGTCCTGCTACTGGAGCTCCTTGAGCACTTGCCTTGCTCTTCTTTCGAGCTCCATCATCCTCCTTTAGAGCAATACTTATTTGCTGCGCAGTTGCCACCGATGGATTAGGCTCATTAGGCATTCTAAATGCGAAGGCAATGGCTTCTGGTGTTACTGACACCCTCCTATTATTTATCATAGCATTGCTGTTTTCTGCATCAAAAGAATCAAGAACTTGCTTGATATCCCTGCATCAAAAGCAATCCTTGTCGCTTGCAATACAACTCGCAGATCCCAGAGTTGTAGCAGAGTCATTGCATGATCAGTAAAAACATATCGTTGGATTTTACTGTATGGAAGAACAGGAAGACTGCCTCAGTAATTATAGCCTGGGTTTCTGCAAGAGTTTCCTCCATCTTCTTTGATCGTTTCCTTCTACCCATACATTGTGAGGTTGACGACGATGAAACAGGCGAAGGCAAAGAGGACTTACTTGTGTTAAAGCCGTTGCCTGGTGTCGCTGGTAAGGTTGTCTGACAGTCAACTGTCTCGTCGGAGGTCGAAGTTTGCGGTTGTAGTGAAGAGACCTCGGAGCTCGGCGATGGCGAAAGGTTGACAGGAGGAAAGCGTCGCGCAGGAGATTTATGAGGAAAAATGTTAACTCTCCTGACTGTTATACGTGTTCGCGCCATAAAAGCTCCACTACTCGCCGTTCCTAGACTTGTGTGCGCCGTCGCTGACGTGGCAAACATGCATTGGACAAGACTGTAACCCATCCTTGTAATAATTATCACTGTCATACCATTTGACCGTTGGCCACTTAAAATTTGGAAAGTGTGTTCATACTGGTTCTGAACTGATTCCCACTCTGGCTGAAGCATACTGGTACTGGTTCTTAAATCAGCCTGATCTGATTTTTCAGGTACTGATCTGAAGCTGGAACTGGTTGCACATGGAAAAGACCAAAAATATCTGATTTTGGTATCTCTTGATCAACAACCTCCAGTTCCTTAGTGACTTCTTCTGATCCAGTTTGATCTTTGCTCCATTATATACTCCTGGCAACATTAGTCGAGATAAGTCTTTTAATCTAACCGTGCCATTGGAAAAGACCCAATCAACCTCAAAAGGTCCTGCCCAAGCAATCTTCAAATTCGGCTTCTTTGGACCCATTCTTGACTGATATAGAAGCACTAAGTCTCCTTTCTGGAATTCTCGGACTTTAATTCGGCGATCATGCCAGTGCTTTCTTCTTTGTTGAATAATTTCCTGTTCCAATATAGCCCTTTGCCTGAGTTCATCTAACTGCATCAGTTCATCTAGTCTTTTCTTAAGATTATGGTTGAAGTCTAATCCATACTTTACAGCCATTCTCAGACTGGGGATTACAAACTCCATAGGAACCAATGCTTCAGTGCCATACACCATTCTGAATGGTGTCATTCCAGTAGCTACCTTATAAGCTGTTCTATAAGCCCATAGATCAGTCTGAAGCTTCAAATCCCACTGGTCTGGTTTCTTTTGCACCACCTTAGTGAGAATAGTCTTAATTGTCTTATTGCTACTTTCAGCCAGTCCATTGTATCTGGGATAGTAAGGAGTAGATTTCCAATAGGATTTCCATAGTATCATTGATAAAGTGCGTCCCTTGATCGGTCACAATTTCCACTGGACATCCATATCTGTAGACAATATTCTCAAACAGAAACTTTGCAGTTGACTTGGCTGTGTTGTCAAGAAGAGCTTTAGCTTCAACCCACTTGGTAACATAACAAGTAGCCATCACGATGTACTTGTTCTTCCTGGGATCCACCTTCTTAAAAGGTCCCATAAAATCCAATCTCCATTTCATGAATACTCCCAATGGTTGTATTGGCATTAAGGGAGTCATGTCTGCAGCTGTTGGTCGGCCCATTCTCTGGTATATATCACAAATTTTACAAAAGCTTCTGACATCAGCAATCATTGTTTGCCACCACAGACCTGCTTGCAGAATCTTCTTGTAGGTTACTTCGTTGGAAAAGTGTCCACCAGACTCTCCATTATGTGCCTCTGAGATAACTTGCATTCTTCCCTTCATTGGAACACATCTCCGAAGTATACCATCCACACCCAATCGATAAAGTACTCCCCCAATGATGGTAAATTTCAGGCTTTTTATGATCAGAGCCTTCTTCTGATTCTGTTTCTAATCTTTTGGAAAGGCACCTTGGGAAAGGAACTGATAAATATCATACCATTCAGGATCCACTGATTCTTCTGCTTCTAGCTGAAATAAATCAGCATCCACTGGTTCATCTCTCAGAGGTGATTCTGAAAATCCTTCTGTACTTCTGGAAAGAAAGTCAGCTCCACAGTGGTTTCGGTCAGGCTTATGGAAAATTCTGAACTCAAATTCCATAAGGAACTTCATCCATCTTATCAGCCTGCCTTGAATAATGACTTTGTTAATCAGAAACAGAAGAGCTTGATGATCCACATAAAAATGGAATAACTTCCCCAATAGGTAATGCCTGAACTTTGTAGCGCTAAAAACCATTCCGAGGGCTTCTCTTTCAGTAGTCGTATAGCCTTGTTCAGCCTGACTAAATCTCCGACTAGCAAAATAGACCGGATAGTCTGTTCTGCCATCTGGCTGAGCCAATATTGCCCCCATTGCCAATCCCGAAGCATCAACGTGTACATGAAAAATAATGTCCCAGTTCGGCTGCCTGAGGATTGGTTTACTTGTAATGGCTTTTTTCAGATTCTGGAAACTCTCCTCACACTCAGTAGTCCAATTGAACTTGCTGGTCTTCTTTGTAAGCTCATATAGTGGTACTGCTTGAGAAGCAAATTTGTGTACAAATCTTCTATAAAAATTCACATACCCCAAAAAAGAACTCAACTCAGAAGCAGTTCTGGGTGCTTTAGCTTGCTGGACACACTGTATTTTGTCATTGGCCATTTCTATTCCATTGTGGGAAACCACATGTCCCAGTAGCTGTCCCTTCCAAACCAGAAATACTGATTTAAATGGATTCAAGCAAATCCTTTTCTTCTGACAGCGTTTAAAAACCATCTGCTGTTCCTCAGCTGAATAGACAGTGAAGTCATCCATGAAAATGGCGAGGAATCGATGAAGAAATTCATTAAACATCTCCATCATACACCGCTGAAAATTAGCTGGTGCATTGCACAGGCCAAAAGGCATCACCAGATACATGAATGCTCCCCACTCAGTGATGAAAGTGGTCTTGGTCCTATCTTCCGGAGCAATCTGTAACTGGTTATAGCCGCTATAGCCATCCATGAAGCTATACATCTCATATCCTGCGATCTCATCAAGCAACATATCAGTAAAAGGTAAGGGAAATGGATCTTTAATGGTCTGAGCATTTAGTTTCCTATAGTCGACACAAACCCTTAATTTCCCATTCTTCTTAGGAACAACAACTATTGGAAATAACCAATCACTGCTTGCTACTTCCGTAATGAACCCAGCCTTGAGAAGATTATCAATCTCCTCCTTGACCTTCTTTGCATAGTTAGGGTTCATCCGGTATGTTTGTAGTCTGACTGGCCTAGCGTCCGGTTTTAGTGGTATTCGGTGCTGACAGACTTCAGGATCTACTCCCTTCAAATCTGTATGTTCCCAGGCAAATACATCTCTATAGTTCTGGAACATTATCCGTGCCTTTTCCTTCATTACCGGTTTCAAGTGCTTGTTGACTTTGATCATTCTGAGATTTTCCTCTGATCCCAGGTTCCATTCCTCTACTTCCTGATCATCTGGAAGCAACCAGTTGGGTCCTCCTCCTTTTCGTTTGGTCGACTCTTCAGCGTAGTCCCAAGAAGGTCCATTCATTTCTGAATTATTATTCTGATCAGGTGGATATTCTTCTGGACATGCTGATTGTTCCATTATATCAGTATCAGCTGGGTCCTCCATTCTTCCAGTTAGCTGAACGGTTCTTTCCCCTGTATTGACTTCAGTGAATTGGTCAGGGAATTGTTTCTTCTGCTTGTCAGCTTGCTCTTTGTTTAGGACTGTTTTCAAATCAATTTCTGCCAAAGGAAAGATGTTTATTGCTGCCAACATTTGCTCAATTTTCTTAGCTCGGTATTTCTGACACAACTCCTTCGGCCTTAGTTCCTTTTTCCAGCTCCTGGTGTTGTTGGTCTGGACTTTGATTTTGCCACTGGCCCCTTCTATGGTTAAAGTCTGGTTTGCGTAGTCATGAACAACACGTGCTGTTCTTAACCATGGGCGGCCTAATAGCATTCCATATGTGCCCTGCACATCCAAAACTAGGAAACTAGTTTTGAATTTTTCCCTCTCCACTCTTATCTGCATGTTTTCAATCATGCCCGTTGCTTGTACGACTCGATGATCTGCCATTCTTATTTTGAATGGTGCTGGTTTCATGTTGGTGATACCCATTCTTTGCTGAAGATGGGTTCCCATTATATTGACTCCTGCTCCTCCATCCAATATGACACTTGAGAGAGGTTCCCACTGCTTCCTGACCTTGTAATCCACCTGAATAAGTGGAACTTCATCATCCCTAACAGCCGTCAGTGACGTCTACTGTTCTGGCGTCTGCCTCAGTCTCCCTACGCTGCCTGATAAAGTTGGCCACCTCAGGTAAGGTCTTTCTTATATCCTCCAGCTCTATAGTCAGCTTCTGGATTCTATCACAAATTTTCACCTGAATTTCCTCTTGCTCCTGGTTAGACTGATTGTCAGAGCTTGAAGAGCTAGTGTTCTCATACTGCCATTCTTCTTTAGCAATACTTCCACTCTTTCCTTCCTCTTCCATCTCACCAGCTAGTCTATGTACCACAACCGGCATGGTCTCTGTCATGGCCGGTACTGACTGATCTTTATCAGTCGATTGGGCTGGTATCTTCTGAATGACTCTAGCCTCGGAACTTTCTGGCTGCTCTGGCAGCTTCTTAGCTAAATCCTCTGTGATTTTAGCTGCTAGTTCCCGCTGCTCTTGCCACTCATCTACCACCTTTTCCTTACCCTTGGCCTTCCAAACTTCCCTTTGTTGGGCTCACTTGCTGCTGTTGGAGTTGGCTGGTACTTCTGAAATGTCTGGAATCTCTTCAATGATCACTCCTTTTCTCCTGGTAACTACTCTGACTGGGACTGGCTCTGGTGCCTTAGCCTCAGTAGCAGTTGTTACTGGGGCATCTGGACATTGGGCTGCAAAATGACCATGCTTCCCACAGGTATAGCAATTCATGCTTTTGGTCTGGAAGTTGCCTCTTCCTCTTCCTCTGCCCATTCCTGGTTGGTATCTGCCTCGTCCTTGACCAGTACCAATGGTACCTGGTCCTTCTTGGGCTACTTTGATTGGCTCTGTCTTCACTGGTTCAGTGTAGGCAACCACTGATAGATCCTTTCCTTTCTTAAAATGGTGAATTCGGATGCCACAATTATTCCATAGGTGACCGAAGGCCTTGCAGAAGGTACATTGTGGACATTCCGTGGAGATATGGTCCTTGGATTTACATCTTGAACACCAAGTCTCCATCTTCCGGACCGGCTGTCTTGTGTGGCTAATCTCTGCAATCTGCCTAGCCATTTCTTCAATTTTCTTGGTCCATGATCCTTTCTTTGATTTGTCCTTTGTCCGTTCATTGGAACTGCTCTCGGAACTGCTGGACGTTGCACTGGAATCAGAAGCTTCAGTAGTCGAACTACTACTACTGGTCCTTCGCTTCTTGTGGCTTTTTTCTTTCTTAGCCTGCTGTTCCAGTTTTAATGCTCGTTGGACCAGGTCATTGAATTTCTTTGTAGGGGCTGGTACTTCTTGTTCTCTCAGCTTCTTGCTTCTGAACCCATTCAGAAACCATACCCTTAATCTTTTCTCAGACGGTGGTTCTTGCAGTTGTCTGGTCAGTTCTTTGATCTTTTCTACATAGCTGCGGACTGACAAATTCCGCTGTTTGATCTAATCCAATTCACAGAGAATATCCTCATCTCCTCGATCGTCGGAATATTCCAACCTGAAGGCCTTAAGTAATTTATTATATGATCTCAGTTGGCATGCAGGGTAATGGTAATACCATTTCCTTGCTGCTTCCTTCAAGGTTTGTGGAAAGTATTCCCCCCAATCATCTTCGTCAATGTTTTTTAGTTCAGCATACTGCTCAAAAGCTTGTATGTGAACATCAGGATCATCCTTTTTCCCTCCTTTGAACATGGGAAAAGAAATCTTCAGGGAAGCGGAGTAATCATGTCGATTACTGCTAATTCCACCAGTTCGCTTCTTGGCTTTAGACTGACGCTTGGGAGCCTTCTTGCAGTTGTTAGTGTCAGCATCCCAATCAATCTCTGTCTCTGTCTCAGTCTCAGTATCCTCTCTGTTTTGTCTGCTAGAAGTTCCGTGACTTCCCTTTCTGCCTTTGATATGCTCATCATTCTGGGGAGACTGAGAACTCTTGGAACTCTTTGCCTTTCGTGCTTCCTGTTCTGCCCGTCTGCGTCGAGAATGACTGGAATGCTGTGAATCCTGCACCTCATCAGCCTGACTATGCTCTTCCTGAGCCTCAGTGTCAGTCATTTTCTCTTGCTTGGGATCAGACTCTCTTCCTGACTCCTCAAGAATGGGGTCCACACGATTGGTAGATTTCCAGCCACGATTGGATTTTGGTGCCATTGCTGAAAACTTCAACTGGGAGAAGAGTCTTTCAATCAACGAGCTTTAGCTCTAGCCACCGTGATCGCCAAAATGGAATTGGAGCTGATCTCTTGAGACAGCTAATTCCAGTGTTGAAGGATTTCAGCTACTGAGAGTAGGAAGAGTTCAAACAGCAGACTAGACAGAAATCAGTGACTAGACTGAAATATGAATACTGAAATGAGAATCAGACTTAAAGACTGGAATAAAGTTCAGATTCAGATTCAGAAGACTGTTGAGAAGTCAGTATCACTGGAATATATATATATATCATGATTGAGATTACAGTGAATATGATTACGGAGAGAGAAAGTGTAGCCGATGATACTGCCACTGATGCTCGAATGCAATTATAGCTCAAAGCGCTAATACAAGTGATAACAATTGCCAACCCAATATCAAAGTAATGGGCTCTATTTATATGCTTCGGGTTTACCGTAGTAATTACTTTAGCCTTCGTGCTCGAGTCCGCTGGCTCACGATCATTCGTCCTAGGTCAGAGGGAGGCCTTGGCATTATTGATCCAGAGTTACAGAGCCGCGCCCTTCTTACCAAGCTTATTGCTCGGGGTCTTTTTCCCGGACAAGAACCTTGGAAGATGCTTCTTCAAGCCGCTCTTTGCGCAGTCACTCCACGACTCGGCACTAGAGATGGTCATACTTGACAGACAGGGTATCGTTTTCTCTTTACTGATGCCCCCTTGTCCACCACCTCCGTCTCTCCCTTTATCCGATCACTCCTTCAGATTTGGGTTTCCATGCGACGGGCTATCATACGCTCACCTCCCTCATGTCGTGAGGAGATTGAGCGCAAGCCTCTCATTTGGAATGCTGCAGTTCTTGATTCTTCGGTTGATCCACCCTGTCAGCTTGGAGAGAGGACTCACATTGATTGGGCTGCCTGGGACACTGGCCTTGCTGCCTCTATGCGGTTGTTTCATAAGTCACGTATGCTGGATGCTGATTTTGTGGCAGAACATTATGACATTGGTCGCTGGGTGACAGACAGACTGCTTGAGATTGATTCTGCCGTTCCTTCACAGTGGGATGCAATCATGAGAGGCGCGGTTCAGATGCCTCCCCATTGTGGCTGGGAAGGCCTCTTTGCTCAGAGCACTCTCTTATTAGCTCGTTTAGACACCATGCTATTCACAGTTTATATTGACCAGTCTCAGGGGATTCATGCTAGATTGACATATGATGCCACCTCTCCGCACCTTGCCCTTCCCGGAGCTCGATGGGAGGCCATCAGAGTAGTTGGCTCCCGCGGGAAGCGTCGTTGTGTTGACCCTCGTTTCGCTTCTGCTGATGCTGCACTTTGGAGGCTTTGGGTGTGGGAGGGTCGTGCCCTATCTCAACTTTATTGGGACCCAGGCGAGTGGCATTGGCCTCACTCTGACCCCACCGATGCACCAGTATCCTTCTTTGAGTACACTGTCAGGATTGGACGGTTTGCACTGATGAGACAGCAACCAGAGCAGCCCACTCGTATGCGTTTCTGGTTACATTCAGGTCTCTCCCATGCCTATCTGCAGCAGTTTTGGTCCACCATCTTGGATTTACATGCGGCTCGTCGTATTTCTTTTTTCATGTGGATGATTGCACATGCGGGACTTCCAGTTGGGACTTGGCTAGCTACTATGGGTCATGATCCGTTATGTACTCGCTGTCCTTTGCGACTACTTGAGTCACCTGCACACTGTCTTTGGTCATGCTCAGCTTCCCATGTAGTGTGGCTTGCAGTTTGCTTTCTACTTAGCAGAGCAGGTGTTCAACATGGATTTCTTACTTGGGGATATGTCTCATGGTTGATGCCGATGCCCGGCCCCCATCTTTTTTACGAGGGCTCAGACACAGACCAGCCTTTATGCTTACCTCGGCTGGTTATCAGCGAGGGACTTTGGCTATGCTACCACAGATTGCTTGGCAGGGGGATTCTCAGACACGTGCTGAGGTTTTTTCAGTCATCACTAGTATTACACTATGGAATGTTTGGAGAGCTCGTTGTGTCCACATTCTCAGTGCGGCTCCACAGCTCCTGCAAGATACCCTCACTACCATTTGGCTGGATATCATTCACACCCTGATTTGGCAGTGGGATTCTTCCTCAGGTGCATCTCGAGCAGCCGAGGCTCGCCGTTTTGCCTTCCTTGGATGTTGGGCACGATCCCCACTCTTTTTCACGCTTACAGGTGGACAGATTACGTGGCATAATGTCCCTTCTCGGTGGTTTCTCCTCCACTTGTCACACCGACCACCATGAGATTGTTTTAGTCGAGTTGTCACTATAGTGGCTCTCCTCCTTACATTCATCTTGTACACCCCACGTGATAGGCTATTTTGGCATCCGCTGGGGATTATATTGTACTCAGTATTATACAGCCCTTACTTTTTTCGAGAGAGAGAGAGAGAGAGAGAGAGAGAGAGAGAGAGAGAGAGAGAGAGAGAGAGAGAGAGAGAGAGAGAGAGAGAGAGAGAGAGAGAGAGAGAAGACAACACGGCATGGCGGAGTTCGGAGCCAAGATGCATTGGTCCCAACGACAAGCGCCGCTTTCGATATTTGTTTATTATTGATTCGACAAGGTACAACTCCTTGTTAGAGTTCATCTGCCTGTCCGATGGAGCTCTGGTATCTCCCAGGAGCAGATTAGGGAGTGAGGGCTGTTTTGTGGCTGTGTTTGATCGTACTTGAGGTAGACGTACCTATTATCGGTGTAACAGACTTGGACACTCCAAGTCGAGAATCTACCACGACACCACAAATAATCACTTCAAACAGTTCACAGTTCACAATTGATTCGACACTGGCCGGGCGGAGTTCCGTGCCTAGAGATATTGGCCCCAAAGGCTGGCGCCCCTTTCGGTATTTCTTTTTGTTTTAATCCGTGTTCAAAGTACAAGAGTGCGGGCAGGTGCTCACACTCAGACTCTGCGTCCAAATGCTCTGAGTTGTGAGGTCGTGCCCACAAATTTAAAGGTTACAAGGGATACCAAAAGTAGGGCCCAAAAGCTAGTAAACTCAAAAGCTTTGTGAAAAATAAAGCATGTTCCATCTTTTCTCTCTCAAGCTTGGCACAGTAAAGCTATTCACACAAAGCCTTCTCTCTCTTGCTTCATATATGTAGAATAAAGCAAGTCAAAGGTTGGAATCAACGTAGCCAAAAAGCAGCCAGCGCTCGCGTAAAAAGACTCTGTCGTACAACTCTGCCACGTACAACCTGTCCGTATGCTGCCCTCCGCCACTTGTGGGCCTGTCTATACGGTGTGCTGCCACGTGTCACTCCTGCAGTCGGCATTTCAGCCAGCAGCCCAAACCAGAGTGTGTGTGCCATGGGCACACACACTCTAGCCACGTCAGCAATCTAGCCGGGGGAAAAGTCCTGTGCAAGAGGGTGTTTGTGAGTACTGGGCAGCCACGTCACAGAGTTGTGACATACCCCTCTCTTGAAAGCATTGTAATCGCCCTCGAATACGCCTGCAAAACAAATAGAAGCCATAAATTGCCTTAGCAGACACTGACTGTTAGTACTTACGCACTAGGAACACACATCTAGCACATGTACCAATCGACAGTCACATCACAGGACATCACATGACAAATCACATTTAACATTCATTCGGATCTTAGACTATGATTTATCGGCAATGCAGTCAGCAATTGCATGTAGATCCACTCAGGACCTCATAGATGCCCGATTGACTAACCCTATTGCAACCATGTCTATTTGAGATCATTCAGACCAAAATACTGCAGTCATTTCGTCTATCAGTTCCTGCACTTAAAAACAAGTCAAGAACAAATTAGTTTTATATTCAGGAATTCCATTTCACAAAGTCATACAGCAGAATACTGTCAGCTCTCAGTATCCCTGAAGCTCAAAGAGACATCAGTGACTCTAGTATTCTAAAGATCGAGGCATCTATTGACAAAGGAGCGGAGTAACTCCCCTCTTGTGCATCCCACTTCACCAGATCTGCGGCCAAGCTGAATTCTGGGTTCCATTTGGAATAGACTATGCTAAACCAAAAGCTTCAAGGTAAAGATTCACAATCTGAGGAGTATCTGCTAGGTCCTCCTCCTCCATCCACTTCGCATCCAATGTAGGATAGTTCTTGAATTTAATCAAGAACCGCTTATTCTTTGTCTTATGTACCAAAATCTGTTCAAGAACAAGGATCTCCTCGTTTTCTTCCACTTCGGGTTGCTCATCGGGCTCCCCATCTTCAGCACATCACCTTTAAAAGTTTTCAAGAGACTCATACGAAATGCATTGTGAATCCTCCAAGTGTCAGGTAGTTTCAGTCGGAAGGAGACATCATTGGTCTTTTCAAAGATCTGGAAAGGTCCATAGTATCGCATACTAAGCTTTGGAAAAAGCCTATCCTTTCCCTTCTTCTTTCTTGTCACGTGAGACATCCAACCCTATGTGTCCGTGGACAAGCTACAACATGACCAAGGTTCAGTTCAGTCAAGTCAGTCTAGAATAGGAAGTGATCTGGCACTTTTGTGAGTCTGTTCGCAGACCGTGCATGGACAGACACTTAGATTAGACGCATATCCTCTGGTTGCACATAGCATGATCATAAGCATCCCCATCAGAATCCATTAGAATCCTTCAGGGGAATTTTCCAGTGCATTTAGCCTATTTTCCCTATTTTTGACATTTTTCACTTATTATTTTTAAGCGACTTTTGTTGGAAAGTAGGTAGGGCAAATTGAGTAAGTTTGTATATAAGCAAACCAAAGCTATCACTTTCTGGCAGAAGAGGCAGCAGGAGCACAAGCTCAACAGGCAACTTCTCAGCAGAACCCAAGAGACGTAGCGTTTTTGCATCACTGCAACAAAGCTAACGTGTTTTGGACTAGAACCCGGATCAGCCAGCGTTTTTGCATCTGCATCAACCCGGCGACAACAAGGAACAAATCAGCCCTAGCATTAGCAGTTTCCCACCCCAGAACCCCAACGTTTTTGCTTCAGCACAAAGATCAGCCCTAGCGTTTTTGGATCTGCCAGACAAGCCAGCGTTTTTGCAGATCTTCGTGACGGAACATCAAGAACCACCAGCGTTTTCAGTTTTCAGCCCTTAGACACCGCAGATCAAGTCCCGAACGTTGCAGATCTCACCTTCCCGCAGCAGTTCCTTGTCGCACGGTCAGTTTCCGCAAGGTTTACAGTTTCAGCCCGGGAAACGCAGATTTCAGCATCTGCGTTTTCAGCGCGTCGTCGTCGCATCGTCGTCATTGAAATCGTCATCGACATAGAGTCAGAATTCAGTAAATAAAGATTTGCAGATTTCAACCCTTAGCGATTTCAGTTTTCAGCCCGTCTCGTCGTCGTCCTCATCGTCGGCAAGTCCAAGCATTCTAGAGATTTGTGCAATCATAAGTAGACCGCTCTCGCCATAGAGAGTGGGGCCTTCAGAGGAGGGTTTGACAACATTCCGGTGTCCTATTCTCTTCTCTCTCTATCTCTCAGACTCGTGCACTTTCACTCACAGTGTCCATTCACTTTGTTTGTGTCCATTGCACTCTCTCATTAAAGAAGGGAAGGCTCTCCCTTCCCTAAGAAAAAGGAACCTTGAGCACAGTTCGGAGCACTCATCTTGAGCAAAGTTCAACATTCACTTCCGCTGCACCTTACATTGGTATCAGAGCTTTGGCAATGTTCTGTATCACTCAAGGAAAGAACCACAAGAACCACATAATTTTTTTTGCTTGTTGTGGTCGCACGTAATCCAAGTCCTCTTGGGTGTGTCGATTCCTAATCGTGTTTTTAAAGAGTGACAGGAAACCCAAGAAAGAAGGGCTTGTCCAGCCTCCCCTTGTGCCTCTTTTCACTCATTGAGAGCGGACCGTGCACTTAGCGGCAGGCCAATCGACGTGAGGCGGGAAAAAGCAACCTTGGTGTGAGCGCAAGGCCGCCAAGGGGTGCGCCCGCGGAAAAGAGTAGAACTTGGGTGAAGAGAAGATCCTTCTCTAACACAGATTGCAAGCGAAAGAAGAACTCAAGACCCTCAAGAACCTCAAGAACCTCAAGACCCGCAAGAATCTCAAGAACTCAAGAACTCAAGAACCCCAAGAACCAAGACCCCCAAGAACCCAAGTTCCTTGTGAACTTAAGACTCCCCAGAACCCTAGACGCCCAAGAACCTAAGTTCCTCGTGAACTTAAGAACCCAAGACCACAAGAATCCACAAGAACCCAAGACTTCAATGGATGGTCATCACTCGAAGCGGAATAGATACTTCGCTTGGAGGTGATGAGCATGAGAGAGGCGAAGAAGAATTTTCCCCACCAGGAGGTTTTTCCACCCTCCCCCTTCCCCATCTACGCCAAGGATTGCACTAATTCCTATGGAGGAGTTGGAGCAGTTGTTTATGGAAAGAAAGTTAGAACGCGAAGAAAGAGAAGCAGAAAGAAAGACCTACGAAGAAACAATGGCAGCCATAGATCGTGACTACGAAGAAGCGTGGTAGCCATAGAGCGTAAGTACGACTTGGAAGCCAAAGAAAGTCAAGCCAAATTGGATCGCGAGAACAACGAAAGACGAGCAACATTTGATCGCGAGACCAAAGCAAGACAAGAACAGAGCGACCAACACATGAAAGAGTTCTTGCGACTCTTACCTCAAGTGCAGACACAGCTGCAAGAGATTCGGGAAAAGGAGACTCTCTCAGTCTCTTCGTCTCCAAAGCATGACACACAGGATTTGCATGATGAATTGATTGATAATGATAAGCATGATGATTTGAATGACAATGACAAGCATGAAGAATTGCATGACACTGACAAACATGATGATTTGCATGAAGATGATGTGATTGTTCACAAGGATGATGTGTTAGTTGATACTTTCTCTAGTGAAGCTAACCTCATTTCAGATTCGATCAATCACGAAGAACCGATCTTGGCTCTCGAGCCTAGGTCCCAAGAAACCCCTCAGGAAGAACCGGTCTTGGCTCTCGAGCCTCTGTCCAAAGAACCCTCACAGAAGTATTATGTGTTCGCATGATTAGTACGCACGCATTGTTCGAGTGTTTCATTCGTGATCGTTCCCTGTATTTTCGTCAGCGTCTTTATGTGATCCCTTTTCCTAGGCATGACATATTGTACATTGAGCACGTTTCACTCATGAATGAGCACGAATGTATGCGGATTGTTCATGAAAAGCTGAAAAGTTTCCGTTGTGAATTGCCACAGTTGATTGCTTTAGATCAGAAGAGAGAAATTCGATCTCATTGTTTGTGTGTGTGTGGTGAACGGTTTGGCACTCCGTCTATTTGTTCATCTACATTGCATGCACAGTCTTTTCGGAAGCCAAGATTTTTTCCATTCACTTTACATGGAATGGGTATGTTCATGGTTTTGTGTTGGAAATGGTTTCAAGAATTTTCAACCATGGAGATTCTTGAAGAAGAAGTTGAAGCATTGAAGGAGCCACAAAAGACTTTGTGTCGCTTTCGGCGCGGCCCAAAGAAGCAAGTGTTGCAGACCTTTATGAAGTTCAAGTACTGCACGACCCACACATCCGAGTGGGCCGACGAAGAGTCCCTTTCAGGATTCCGGATGCTATTGGCGATCTCCCTCAATGCCATACAATTCAGTATCAGTACCTCACTTAGAAAAGGAGGGGATGTCACGTGACACATCCAACCCTTTGTGTCCGTGGACAAGCTACAGCATGACCAGGGTTTAGTTCAATCAGGTCAGTCTAGAATAGGAAGTGATCTGGCACTTTTGTGAGTGTTCGCAGGCCGTGCATGTCCAGACACTTAGATTAGATGCATATCCTTTGGTTGCACACAACATGATCATAAGCATCCCCATCAGAATCCATCAGAATCCTTTAGGGGAATTTTTTAGTGCATTTAGCCTATTTTTCCTATTTTTTGCATTTTTCACTTATTATTTTTAAGTGACTTTTGTTGGAAAGTAGGTAGGGCAAATTGAGTAAGTTTGTATATAAGCAAACCAAAGCTAGCACTTTCTGGCAGAAGAGGCAGCAGGAGCACAAGCTCAACACGCAACTTCTTAGCAGAACTGTCACGTGACACATCCAACCCTATGTGTCCGTGGACAAGCTACACCATAAGAGGGTTTCCGTCAAGTCCAGTCAGTCTAGATTAGGAGTGATCTGGCACTTTTGTGAGTCTATTCGTAGACCGTGCATGCCCAGTCACTTAGTGTAGATGCATATCCTATGGTTGCACACCGCATAAGCATAAGCATTTACATCAGATTCCATCAGAGTCAATTTTGGGATTTTCCCAGTGACTTTAGCCTAATTTCCCTATTTTTGACATTTTTCACTTATTTATTAAGTGACTTTTGTTGGGAACTGAGTAGGGGAAATTGGGTAAGTTAATATATAAGCAAACCCAAGTTAGCACTCTTGGGCAGATGAGTAAGGAGCACAACAGGCCCCCAGGCAATAGGTACTCCCCCTCTCTCAGCAAGACCCTCTCCAAGCCTCCCTTGGTGAGCCCATCCTCATTCAGCTAGCGGTTTTGGTATCGCCATCTCTCCTTGCAGCTTGGCGTTTTCCACAAGCAACACCTCGCCGACAGAGCACCAACCCTAGCGTTTTGCTATCGCCCCTCACTCATCCCACAACCTCTAGCGTTTGGATCGCCCACAAGGAACTACAGCCAGCAATAGTTTTCAGCCAAAGGGAACTGCAGGGATAGCGTTTTCAGCCCTCTGTCGCAGCAGGTATTCAGCGTTTTCAGCCTTCGATTGCAGCCATAAAAAGCAGCCCTAGACCTGCTATTTCTCAGCGTTTTTATCAGCCAAAAGACAGCAGACAAACCAGCGTTTTTCAGCCACAAAGACAGCAGCCAAAACAGCGTTTTCAGCACCCCAAAGTGGTCCCAAATTTTCAGCCATAGTCTTTTGTGGACAGCAGATAGAAGAACACCGATTTCAGCCCTAAAGTCATCATCGTCGTCACCGGCATAGTCACACGAGTTGCATCAATCCATGCATCATCATTGTACACCTTTGTGCAATCATAAGTAGACCACTCTCGCCGACGAGAGTGGGGCCTTCGGAGGAGGGTTTTACAACGTCTCTGGTGTCGTATCTCTCTTCTCTCTTTCTCTCAGTCTCATACACTTGCACGCACAATATCCATCCACTTTGTTCGTGATCATAGCACTCTCCATAAAGAACTGAAGGCTCTCCCTTCCATAAGAACTAAAAGGAACCTTGAGCAAAATATGGATCACTAATCTTGAGAAAATACAACATTCATTCTGCTGCACCTTACAAGAACCCAAGAGGCCTAGCGTTTTTGCATCACTGCAGCAAAGCTAGCGTTTTTTGGACCAAAACCCAGATCAGCCAGCGTTTTTGCATCTGCATCAATCCGGCGACAACAAGGAACAAGGCAGCCCTAGCGTTAGCAGTTTCCCACCGCAGAACCCCGACCGTTTTAGGGCAAATTTGACAAGCATGTATATAAGAAAACCTAGCCTGGCACTTTTCGGCAGAAGAGGCAGCAGGACCAGGTGTCCAACAGAGCACCTTCTCAGCAAGACTCCCCCCCGGGCGGAACTCCGACAAAGAAGCCAACGTTTTTGCAATCGCTGAAATTGCGTTTTTCAGCCTCAGTATAGCAGCGTTTTCAGCCTACTGAAATTGCGTTTCTCAGCCCTGCTGTCAGCGCTTGTTCAGTAGATGGAACCAGCGTTTTCAGCCATGCACACCAGCGTTTTCAGCACCTGAAACCAGCGTTTTCAGCCAGCCGTCGTCCTCGTCGTCGCCGTCGTCACCGACTTAGAACCTCATTGCATCGTAGCGTCAAGAACTTGCATCAGCATCTTGTATCAGATTGTGCAATCAATAGCATAGACTTCTCTCACCATCGAGAGAGGGGCCCTTGGAGGAGGGTTTGACAACTTGTCTGGTGTCGTATTCTTCTCTCTCTATCTCTCGGTCTCAGTACTTTCATGCACAATGTTTACCTACTTTGTTTGTGATCATTTACATTCTCTCACTAAAGGAACGGAAGGCTCTCCCTTCCGTAAGTAAAAGGAATCCTTGAGCACAGTTCGGAGCACTCATCTTGAGCAAAGTTCAACATTCACATCCGCTGCACCTTACATTGGTACCAAAGCTTTGGCAGTGTTCTATATCACTCAAGGAAAGAACCACATATTTTTTTTTTTTGCTTGTTGCGGTCGTACGATCCTTCCAGGATTCGAGACGTTGATGGCGACCTCCCTCAACGCCATGCAGTTCGGTACCAGTACCTCACTTTGAAAAGGAGGGGATGTCACGTGCTCATCTAACCCTATGTGTACGTGGACAAGCTACTTCATGACAGGGGTTCAATCCGCTTAGCTTAGGAAGTGTTCTGGCACTTTGTGAGTCTGTTCGCCGACTGTGCATGTCTAGACACTTAGAGTAGATGCATATCCTCTAGATGCACACAGCATGATCATCAGATTACAGTCAAAACCCATCAGGAGCATTTTTACAGTACATAGACCTATTTTCCCTATTTTAGTCAATTTTCACTTCTTATTTTTAAGTGACTTTGTTGGGAAATTGGGTAGGGCAAATTTGACAAGCATGTATATAAGAAAACCTAGCGCTAGCACTTTCTGGCAGAAGAGGCAGCAGGGACCAAGTGTCCAACAAAGTACCTTCTCACAAGACCCCCCCCGGGCGGAACTCCTAGCGTTTTCAGCCAACAAAGAAGCCATTGTTTTTGCAGTCGCTGAAATTGCGTTTTTCAGCCCTGCTGTCTAGCGTTTCCAGCAGACAAAACCCGCGTTTGTTAAGCAGATGGAACCAACGTTTTCAGCCCCTGAAACCAGCGTTTTCAGCCAACTGTCGCCCTTGTCGTCGCCGACTCAGAACCTCATTGCATCGTAGCGTCAAGAACTTGCATCAACATCTTGTATTAGATTGTGCAATCAATAGCATAGACTTCTCTCGCCATTGAGAGAGGGCCCCTTGGAGGAAGGTTTGACAACTTGTCTGGTGTCGTATTCTTCTCTCTCTATCTCTCAGCCTCAGTACTTTCATGCACTGTTTACCTACTTTGTTTGTGATCATTTACACTCACTAAAGAAACGGAAGGCTCTCTGAAACCGGCCCGTAGGGCGGTAGGCGTTGGCTTTCACCCGAAATTCTTTACTTTAAACACACACACAGAGCACTTTGCAAAGAGAACCTGCGACGGGAGTTAACACTTGAATACACACACGGCTCGGAAGCTAGAATGCTCCGAGCAGACGCCGACAACCTGTAGGCCCCAAAATTGGCGCCCCTTTCGGTATTTCTTTATTCTTTAGGAGGGTAAATTACAAGGTAAGGTCCTGGGAATCCACCTAGATACCATTTGATTTGGCCAAATTTCGGCAGCATAACAGCCCCAAAACTTGCGCGAAACCAATTCCCCTGCTGGAACTCGCTTGCACTGACGTATACCCTCTGATTCCTGTCCAAAAATAGTAAATTCAGCACGCTGTATTTACTGGTTTTTGCCCTGTTTTCAGCCCCAAACAATCCCCTAACTGTCCTTTGCCAGTGGGGCACGATTCCCAATGATCTTGGCGTCCGTATGGCTGAAAAACAGTCAAATTACAGCGCATACACAGCGCTGATTTTGCACCTGTACGGTGAGGTTATGACCCTCACCAGTGCCTGCTTTGGAGCAGCAGTTAGCTACCCCTGTTCCTGCTCAAGGAGGCTCTTGCCTCAGCACAAAAGCATGAACCCACACAATTGTACATCAGTCAAATGAGTAGCCCTCTTGTGGGGCATCACATAACTGCACGTAGGGGAGAAAGAGAGCAGTATGTAGCGTGCGGGGCATCACTCCCGTCACCATACTGTGCATAGAGGGCAAGGTAAGCATTCCATAGCTTCTGTACCTGTTGCAATCCGCCTGTGGCTGAAAATGGCGCCCCCTTTGATGATATGCAGCTCGTTTTTGCCTCCCAGAGTGGCAAAATCGCTCACAAGCTGACACGTCGCCCAGTTTCCGAGTTTGGGCTTTCCCTGCTAAAAATATCTCAACTGGTGCGTCAGTTGACTTCGCGGTAGAGTTGTAAAGTGTTCCCCTAGTCATACCGAAGGTAATGACGCGAACACATTTCGTGGCCCAAAATAGCAGTTCCCTAAATTTTAGGAGATGCTTCCGTTGGGCTCCCACTGGTCTTCTGACCATCTATCCTCATTGGGACCGCATCCAAAAATGCAATGTGGCCCAACTGTCGGATACTTTTTGTTGGTAGTCCCACCTTGACTTTATGCCTTAATTGAGTTCACTTCCTAGTATCCACCAACTTGCTAAGTGCGACGGGGGGACCTATATGATCTTGCTCTGAGCCTAGACATCCTCTTACCATACGAATTCCAGTGCCGACCACTTCCCGTCTGCGGGTGAATCTACCGTTCACATTGGCCATACAATGTCCGACCGTTTGCTACTTCAAAAAGAGGGTCTCAAAATAAATAAAATAAACCCCATTGGAAAGAAACCAACAACCAAGGTTAGCAGTTGCCACATCTCTGTGACATGGTTAATAACTGCCACGTCCTCGTGACACTCTCCCTTCCGTAAGTAAAAGGAATCCTTGAGCACAATTCGGAGCACTCATCTTGAGCAAAGTTCAACATTCGGCTGCAGCTTACAGCTTTTTGGGCATCCCTTGTAAGAAAAAGAGGTCATCTGCACTTAGGCTCTTTAATTTTAGCCAATGTTTTTGGGGCTCTGCTTTTGGGCATCCCTAGGAACAGGGGTCTTGCCTCATGCTAGCCTATCGGGTGAGCAATACCATGATGTGCACCGCCAAGTGTCACAACTCTGTGACGTGGCTGCCCAGTCCTCACACACACCCTCTTGCACAAGACTTTGCCCCCGACTGGATTGCTTACGTGGCTACCCATGGCACACACACTCTAGTTAGGGCTGCTGGTTGAAATGCCGACTGTAGCAGTGACACGTGGCAGCGCACCGTACAGACAAGCCCGCAGATGGCGGAAGGCAGCGTACAGACAGGTTGTACGTAGCAGAGCTGTACGGCAGAGTCTTTTTACGCAAGCACTGGCTGCTTTTTGGCTACGCTGATTCCAACGTTTGACTTTCTTTATTCTACGTAAATGAAGCAATAGAGAGAAGGCTTTGTGTGAATTGCTTTATTGTGCCAAGCTTGAGAGAGAAAAGATGGAACATGCTTTATTTTTCACAAAGCCTTTGAGTTTACCAGCTTTTGGGCTCTCCTTTTGGCATCCCTTCAAACCTTTAAATTTGTGGGCAGGGCCTCACAACTCAGAGCATCTGGACGTAGAGTCTGAGTGTGAGCGCCTGCCCGCACTCTTGTACTTTGAACACAGATTAATACAAAAAGAAATACCGAAAGGGGCGTCAATCTTTGGGGCCAATATCTCTAGGCACGGAACTCTGCCGGGCCAGTGTCGAATCAATTGTTAGTTGTGAACTGTTTGAAGTGATTATTTGTGGTGTCGTGGTAGATTCTCGACTTGGAGTGTCCAAGTCTGTTACAGTGGTATCAGAGCACGGTCGGTTTCTCTTCTAAAATCCGATCCCTATTTTTTTTCCGCGGCACCTATGGCTTCAGGCAAAGATAAGTCGACTCCCTTTGCATCCGGAGATGCGGGAAGGGATCACAACAAAGATTCACGCAAGAAATATGACCCGCCTCGGCCTACTCAGGTGGAGCGTTAAGAGATGGAGCGTCGACAATTGATCGGCGATGCAACAAAGATGATGCTTAATTTTGCCAAGGACCCGAAGTTGGCAGCAAGACTTCTTTCGAGGAGCAAGACTTCTTTCGAGGAGGTGCACATGTAGTGGCAGAAGACAACAAAACCACCCTGAAAACCCACTCTCAAGAAACCTTCTACTCCCAAGAAGTATACAGAGAAAGAACTAGAAGATGTGGTTGATGCACGAACTGCTCAGCTTTTTGACACACAGAACAAAGCTAAAAAGCACGACAAAAAGCAGAAGAAAGGCACTGACTTCCCGGGTTATTTGGGTCGTCTGTCTACTTTTGAAAAGGCAAGAAAGCAGAAGAAGCGTGTTCGATTTGAAGGAGTACCCAGTTCTTCTTCTTCTTCTTCTTCTTCTTCTTCTGACATTTCTTCTAGCTCATCTGACTCGAGCGAAGAAGACAGAAAAGGCAAAAAGCGAAGGAAAAAGCAACGCTTCGGAAAGGGCAAGAAAAAGGCAAAGAAGCCTAAATCTCGCCCCGTGATTGACAGTTCTACAGAGGACTCGTCTACAGACAGTTCAGACTCTGATGACAGCAACTTTTATGCAAAGAAGAAGAATTTTTACAAAGCCAACCAGTATGACTTTTTGGAAGACAAAAGCAAGAAAGTCCGAGAGTTTAAAGAAGGTAGACAATCAATTAAATTTGACACGTTTTCTGGATATAGAGATGCTTCGAAGGCTTTGTCTTTTGTAGAGCAGTTTGACACTCAGAGTACTCTAAGATTTGGAGAGCTGCCTCTTATTTTAAGGGGAATGCTCGAACTTGGTGGTCCACGCTTCTATTAAACAAGACTTCGCCAGTTAAATGGCTGAAATTCAAGAGGCTTTTTATTTCTTCTTGGCTGACTCGAGAGTATGAACGCGATATACGAACTGCTTGGAACCATCTTCGAATGACCAAGAAGGATACAGTGGACGCTTTTTGCGAGAGATTTTGGAGCTCTTTTCTACCCGCCTCTTCATTTAAGAAGATCTCGTTCAAGGAACTGGTTGAGCGGTTTACCTTGGCTCTACCTACAGAGATCCGAGATTATTGCTTGGAATAAAAGTCAGCTTCCATTCAAGAGTTGATGAGTCATGCGAAGCGGGGTTTTGCCATTCACTCAGACAGTTTGTGTCATAAACTGCTGACGTGTCAAAGCCCTGAAGAAGGGAGTCAACTTGCATATGTTGGCCGAGGGGCCTAAACCCTAAGAAGAACAAGTAACAGAAGAAGAAGTCCCAACAACTTAAGGGGACCCCATCCGATGGGGCCCCAAGTGACATAAAGGATTAAAATAAAGCAGGACCCGCACACACACACACACACACACACCAACTGATGACGTGGTAGATTTTCAAAAATTGCGTCGACATGACGACGTGGCAGGCTATACGGATTTTCGCATTTTGCGTTGACTGTTGTACGGATTTCCGTGATTTACGTTAGGAGCTTTTTGGCATTGCTTTTGGGCCAGGAGCTTTTGAGTTTGAAGCTTTTTCATGTAAAACTGCTTTTGGGGCCTAGGGCCTTTAAATATGAGGTTAGGGCTCATTCTCTCGCATGCTTCCTTGTGAAGGTGCAGATTCTCGAGTACCGGCTTGTACTGTGTGGATGCAATATAAAGAAATACCACAAGAGGCGCCAAGGTTTGGGGCCAATACTCTCTGGATTTCGCCACTCTGTGTCGCGTGTCGTCTCTCTCTCTCTCTCAATTCAGTTGTTATTGAAGTGCTAAAAGTTTGTTCAGTCTCTTCTTTTCTATTGGCACGTGGTACCCGTCTTGTGACAGTTTGACCTACCCCACCGATGAGATCATGACATAAAGAGCTGAACAGACTTCGACAAATGAAAGTAGAAAGAGGAAGAGCAACCGAGAAAAGAAGGATGCACGACCCAAGCTCGCTCCTCAGGAGAGAGCTCGCTACATCTGGGAAGGGAAGTGCTTTGGATGCGGGGAAACTGGACATATCTCTGCGAAGTGCCCTAAAAAGGCACAGAAAGAACAGAACGACAAGGACGACGACGAAAGGCTTGAGAGTTAGAGAGTAGCTGAGGAACGTGGAAGAAAATGCAAGATGAAAACAGGACTGGTTCTAGATTGCGTGGGTGCTGATCCCAGCACGTTGGACGAGAGTACAGAACTTTGCCGAGCTTGGGGCAAAGTGAAAGACCAAGAAACCCTGATCTTCTTTGATGGAGGAGCGAAGGCCAACTTCATTTCATCGGAATTGGCGGCGCGGCTCGAGATCACTCCTGATCGGATGGAACCACTTGCGGAGGCAGTTCTAGCGGAACCCGGTAGGGACGTAGCCATTACACCTGTCATTGGCAAACTTCGGTTGCATTGTCAGGGGTATTTGGGGCATGAGGACTTTTACATAATGCCTTTGGAAGGTTGTGATGTCCTCTTGGGAATTCCCTGGTACCACAAGAACAACGCCGTGGTCGACTATCGGGCGAGGAAAGCGACATTGACCACAGAGTAGGGCAGAACCATTGTACTTGATATTAAACTTAAGGGCGAGTCTGTCCCTATTGTATCGGCTTCGGCCATTTCAAAGTTAATGAAATCCAGTCTGTTTGTTTACTCGATCTTTTTAGAAGAGGTGAGTGATGAGAATAGGACAAATATGTCTGAACTTGATAAACAACGCCAAGATTTTCTCCACTCTCATGCCGATTGCTTCTCAGAGGGCCTGTCAGGCGAGTTCGCGCTCGTCCTGAAGATCATACCATTGATCTGATACCTGGAAGCACACCACCGAACCGGCCAACTTACCGTGTGAGCCGAGCACAGAACGAAGAGATTATGAACCAAGTGAAAGACCTCTTGGAAAAGGGTCTTGTCCAGCCTAGTACTTCACCGTATTGCTCTCCAGTGTTGTTGGTATTGAAGAAAGACGGATCTTGGAGAATGTACATCGATTATAGAGCTCTCAACAAAATCACCATCAAGAATAGATTTCCGATTCCTAGGATTGATGATATACTCGACAGATTACACGGATCCTCGTGTTTTAGCAGGATTGATTTGAAGAGTGGATATCATTAGATCCGAATCATGCCAGGAGATGTCTACGAGACAGCCTTTCGGACGACTTTTGGGTTATTTGAGTTTTTGGTGATTTGAGTTTTTGGTGATGCCTTTTGGCCTAACCAACGCTCCTGCGACATTTAACCGGATTATGGACATGATTTTTAGAGAGTACAGGCTCTTTGACGATATCATTGTTTTCTCCAAGGATGAGGCAGAACATAGAGATCATGTGCTTCAAGTTTTTCAGGCATTACGAGATCACAAGTCGTTGATTAATGCAAAGAAAAGTGAATTTTTCCTACCAGAGATACACTTTTTGGGACACATTGTGTCAGCAGCAGGAGTGCAGATGGATCCGGCCAAGATAGAGACTATCCGTGATTGGCCCGATTTGAAGAATGTCCATGAAGTTAGAAGCTTCTTGGGATTGCGTTCGTACTACACGCGGTTCATTCGAAAGTTTGTAGAGGTTGGTTCCCCTTGCATATCGTGAGGAGTCCCTTTCTCGTGGGGACCCTCAAAGGTAATTGCCTTTCAGACTTTGAAAGAGAAACTGACTACGGGACCAGTTTTGACTTTGAAGTATATTGTGATGCTTGTGGTCGTAGTCTGGGCGCGGTCTTAATGCAAGAAGGCCACGTCATTGCTTACAAGAGCCAACTGTTCTCACGGCCGGAATTGACAGCATAGATTTATGAGAAAGAGCTTTTGGCAGTTATCCATGCTCTTACTCAATGGCGGCATTACCTACTTGGAGCGGATTTTACTGTCTTTACAGACCATCAGAGTTTACGCTACTTCTTGTCACAGAAGCAGCTATCGGAAAAGCAGATGCGGTGGGCGAACATCTTGTCACAGTTTCACTTCCAGATTGTCCATGTGCAGGGACAAAAGAATTTGGTGGCAGATGCTTTGTATCGGAAGCCGTTGGTTTTGGCTATTTCCGCGATTCACCGTAGGAGCTTCAAGGATATGGTCGATCAGTATGCCACGGATATAGATTTTGCAGACGTTTTCACACGGATACGGGAAGGGGAGATAGTAGCGGGATATTCCATTCGGGATGGCAACTTGATGAGGAAAACCATGTTGTGCGTCACACAACGGTTGAGGGAAAAGGTTATGACTGAATGCCATTGTCCGCCTTTTACGAGTCACCGCGGCATTGCTACCACCATGAAAGGGTTAGAGAGATATTTCTTTTGGCCGAGACTCAAGAAGGATGTGGACGAGTTTGTGCGCAGGTGCTTGGTATGCCAGAAAGTCAAGTTTGATAGGCATAAAGCACACGGATTGTTACAACCTTTGCCCATACCCACACCCCATGGGAAAGTATTGCAATGGATTTCATTTTTGATCTCCCGAGAACACAGTGGTCACGATGGTATCTGAACTGTTATTGGCAGATTTAGCAAGCAGGCTCATTTCATCCAGTGAAGAAAACAGTCAAGCCGGATCACTTAGCGAGACTGTTTGTGGCCCAGATTTTCAGATTAGATGGCATGCCTGAGACGATTGTCTCCTACAAGGACCCCAGATTTACGAGTTTGTTTTGGAAGGCAATTTGGGAGAACATTGGCTCGCGGTTGCAGTTCTCGTCATCTTTCCACCTTTAGATTTATTGAAGTCTTATATCTAGGATCAACAGACTCAATGAGAAAAGTATCTACCTTTGGTGGAATTTGCCTACAATAACATGATACACTCTTCGACGGGGAAGGTGGCATTTGAGATTATTGAAGGTGCTGCGAAGGTTCCACCCTTCCTAAGCACGAAAGATAAGATTTTTGAAGCTGATTAGTACACGCGCGACTTAGACACGGCTTTTGCCAAGGTCTGCGAGGCTTTGCAAAAATCACAGGAAAGACAGAAAAATGCAACGGATCGCCATCGTCGCGATTTGAAATTGAAGGAGGATGAATGGGTGCTCTTACGTTTTGAGAAGGCACGCCTGAGAAATGTAAGGTGCAGCGGAAGTGAATGTTGAACTTTGCTCAAGATGAGTGCTCCGAACTGTGCTCAAGGTTCCTTTTTCTTAGGGAAGGGAGAGCCTTCCGTTCTTTAATGAGAGAGTGCAATGGACACAAACAAAGTGAATGGACATTGTGAGTGAAAGTGCATGAGTTTGAGAGATAGAGAGAGAAGAGAAAACGACACCGGAATGTTGTCAAACCCTCCTCCGAAGGCACCACTCTCTATGGCGAGAGCGGTCTACTTATGATTGCACAAATCTCTACAATGCTTGGACTTGCGTACGATGTCGACGACGATGATGACAACGATGAGACAGGCTGAAAACTGAAATCGCTAAGGGCTGAAATCTGCAAATCTTTATCTGCTGAATTCTGACTCTATGTCGGTGACGATGTCGATGACGACGATGCGACAACGACGCACTGATAACGCAGATGCTGAAATCTGCGTTTTCCGGGCTGAAACTATAAACCTTGCGGAAACTGACCGTGCGGCGAGGAACTGCTGTTGGAAGGTGAGATCTACGAGGTTTGGGACTTGATCTGCGGTGTCTAAGGGCTGAAAACTGAAAACGCTGGTGGTTCTTGATGTTCCGTCGCGAAGATTTGCAAAAACGCTCGCTTGTCTAACAAAGTCACTTAAAAATAATAAGTGAAAATTGGCTAAAATAGGGAAAATAGGTCTATGCACTGTAAAAATGCTCCTGATGGGTTATGACTGTAATCTGATGATCATGGTGTGTGCAACCAGAGGATATGCATCTAAGTGTCTGGATATGTGGATATGCACGGTCTGCGAACAGACTCACAAAGTGCCAGAACACTTTCTAAGCTAAGCTGATTGAACCCCTGTCATGAAGTAGCTTGTCCACGTACACATAGGGTTAGATGTGCACGTGACAAAAGTAGAGCCCCAAAAACAGTAACTAAAAGTGTCTGACTCAAAAGCAGAGGGCCCAAAAAGCAGCCATCGCGATCTGCGGAAATTCGTATAGTTGTGCCATGTCAGCACTGTCAGCACAATGGCGGAAATTCGTATGCTTTGTCAGCAGCTAGCGTGATTTACGGCGTCCGTACAGCTGGGCAGCGCACTCTTTTAATTTGCTTTATGTCCCTAGGCCTCGCCTCGGCCAATGTCCATAAGTTGGAACAATGTCCTGGATCATGCCACGTCATCAAGTTGTGACCGGGGCAGATGGAGGAGGGTGATGGCTGCCAAAAAACAAGAGGGTAGGCTGGGATCTTGCTGGAAAAACGCCAGAGAGGGCAAGGTGACCTAAAGTAGAAAACATTGGGAGAGTGGCCATGCCTGCAGTTGGTGCAAAGGTTCTTCATTGTCAACACCTGGCCTCTCAAAGCCTTTAGCTACTTATTGAGCTTTGTGCGTGTCCAAGGATGTCATGTGCACATGGGCGTGATGTGCCACACATGCTACTACGACTCACAGCCAAACCCTAGAATCCCCTAGGTGTATATTGGCACCCTCATGAGCATATTTGCAGGTCTTGCATGCCTAGACAGTACTGCTAGATTAGTTAAAACCTGTGCATAACCCTCTTTGCATAAAGGATTGTACAAGGCGCAGTCAGGCAACTGGTGGTGTAGGTCGACCAACAAGCACATTCACAAAGACCGGAAGCAATCAAGGTAGTTCTACAAACTAAAATGCAGGTACAAGAAGAAACCTTCATACTTCATTACTCCAAGCAAAGTTTCATAATTTCAATCTTCTCTATTAGAGTTATTTACACGTAATGAGGAATTACGTCAATGCAACAATAGAAGGATGCACACATCATGCTTTGCCTTTCTGGCCTGTACGAGACCGCAAATACATGTCTACTAGTCTTCTGTATGGAGTGTATTTTGATGTTCATTTGTGGCTTTGAGTACTTCTGCGTGAATTGTCTCAACAAAATCTGTGTTCCTTATACATGATAATTCAACCCCCGAGTTTTATAGTCTGTCTTGGTTGCAGCCCGTAACTTGGGACTGGGTTTGCTGATTTGATGGTCCTGCTGAGGCTTAATAATGAAAAACTATGCTCTTTTGCAGGGGTTTTTATCGAGTTCTTTTCCCATCGAGAACCGTGCGATTCTGCCAACATTGCAGCACTTGAAGTCGCACTTGGATCGTATGAAGAATGCAGCCTTTGTGAAGCGAATCTCAGATTTTCATTTGCTCTTGCTTCTTGCAAAGTATCTTGACGTCAATGCCGATTTGCCACAACTTGCGGAAGTGGTGAGAAACCAAGGAGCTGTGCCAGAGGGATATCAGATTATAATTGATTCTTTTGCTAATAGTTCCTAGATTCTCTTTGAAAGTTAACACACAGGCTTACAGTTGACGCCTATGTAATCCACTTTTGGTGCCTCTTCATGCTTTGTTATGATGTCAATCTTCGTCTTAAGTTTCTGCTGGCTTTTTTTCATGTAAGCATCTTATGAACAATATAAGCAGGGGTATCTTTATTGTTGATGAAGGGAAATACGTTCAGATTTGAGCACCTCTCTCCATTGAAAGGAGATAACTATAGCATATACATTTTATCTGTGTGCATTCATAGATCTGGGTATAAAACACACATGCACCCAATTTGTTGCACTATGCTCATGGTATAGAAAGCCAAGGTGTCCAAGTCCATTGCATTTTTCGTTCTCTGCTTTGTGGGCAAATTCAACTTTTTTGTCGTATTTATTTTGAGTTGCTCACATTCAGCATTACATGGATTTTTGGTTTTTCCCATTGACTAACTATGTTAATGAAAGCTTGGTATATGGAGCTGAGTAGGTCTCTACAATGTTTGGAAAAAATCCATCTAACATGCAAAAGTCTAGGGTGACGGTGTAGGAGATGAAAAGCCTCATGAGATTGGAAAGTTGAGGGTGTCTAGCGTGCATGCAATGCTTTCCCTTAGTGTTTTCTTTTCCTTTGGATTTATCGTTTTGGAAGCCATTAGGAGATTGCTTTTTTCAGACAGCTTGAAATCGCATTCCGGGATGCCTTGTCTTTGTCTCATCAATGTATGTCTTACTACATGAAGAGATTCCTGTGCCGTGCAAAGTCTTCTTAGGTTGGCATATTTCTACATCTCAACTGGTGCATCTAGACTGTAGATTGTGATGGGCATTAACATACATAGATTACATGACACTCATACCCCCCACAATATGTACTCTTTAATTTTGACAGAAAATTTAAATTTGACTCCATTGGAATCATATGTTGAATAAACATAAAACATCATTACCTAACCCGCACTTCATCAATATCTTGCTGTCGATCAATCTTAGGAGCTTCCAAACCAAACATTAGGGTGTTGACACACTAGAAGGCTGCCCACCACCTGGCCCATTTTTTTTTTCCAAAGCCAATGAAATTCTTCCAATTGGCTACCACACTTACATAGAATTTGAGAATAAAATGTGATGTTTAGTGTGTGAACACCCTTGGCCAATCTTTACTTGGGTAGAGCAACGTGGTCGAAATTGAGTTGTTGGTTTTTATCCGATTCTATGTCCAAGATTGCGTAAGCTTTGATCACTTGCTTTTGACATCACATGGTTGCAAAAGCTTTTTATCCTATGCTTGCACCTACCGGCATGAGAACTTGTCGAGGACGTGGACGATGCAATTATTGTTGTGGTTTTTATGGAAAAACAACAAAATCTACTATAATGACTATAAAGGTGTTGCAGTAGTTTATGAAACTACAAGGTACTGTGACAAAATTTTATGGCCACAGATACAATGTAGCATGAGTATTGTATAAAGTAGGAAAGTCTCTTCTACCAAACATGTCATTGTGCTAACAAGATTACCTTGAATTTTCTTTCTTGCATTGAGTTGGAAAGATAAGAAATAACTATTAGTATCATGTAGACTCATAATGTAGAGTAAAGTTCTTTAATGTATAGTAAAGTTCTAAACATAATGCATAAATTTTGACTCATGAGAAACATGAAATCTATCTCATGAATGACCTTCAATACCGTTTTGGCTGCCGTTAGAGTGAATCATGATATTGTCGGGTGTACCCGCTCAAAAAAAGGCACTTTTTAAAAATCAATCTCATGAATGACTTTCGATACCATTTTGCATATCGAGTGTCTGTGTATGTCATCGCATGACATACCCACTCAAAAGAAGACAATTTCTAAAAATCATGGTTTTGTTTGCATTAGTTCCACTTGTTTACTTGCAAGACCAACCCCCTAAATTCGGGTAAGTCATGTCATGAACACTTGTGGTTGCAGAGCATATCCAACTTCCTAAGGGCTAAATGGAAGCGTTGATTGGGGGACGATCCAACATTACTTGCAACAAAATGTCCAACCTTGATAAGACATGGACATAGGTGATGTCAACAGAGGCATTTGAAACATAATTAAAAGCACTTTGCAATGGGCATACAACTTTGCCCGACTAACTTGTCTTGCTGAGCTAACTTAGAGACAACCATTTCGCACCCAAGTCCCTATTTTTCTTACTGCACTATTTATTGTTGTGAGCTTATCCATCGGTGTAAACATATAAAGTCTCAAGAAACCAACCGGACAACCCAACACAAGAACATTGACTCAGCATAAGATGCATACATGATAGTCCACACAATTTTGATGCCAAACTAGCAAATCCATGTATTGATTACTAAAAAAAAAAGGGTGCTGCATTATGCTTGGTGTAGAAGGGACATCATATAATTTTCCTTGAGTTTGGTTCTTTGGAGGTCCTCCCCCCTTTTAATAAAAAATTGTCCTTTTAGAACTTTCTTGAACTCTTTGACCTTGCAAGATAAACACACGAGTTTGACTAAACTATTTACATAAGTAGAAACTTAGTTTTAAGAAGACGATGCAATTTGATGTAATATATATGGACATGCGGGCGCCCAAAAGACCATACTCAAAGTATAGCGGTGAGGTGGCACAATTTTTTCATCAAATTTTAAAATTTAGAGAGAGTGTGCCCTTCTCCGATGAGTAAGGCGCTTTGAGTGTTGAAGGGGAGTAATGGCTAAGTAAGGATGCATACCTTCATTATTGAAGGGTAGGGTCTTCAAAATTTTATAATTGTATTGTTATCTCGTCGGAACACTTTCGTGAAAGAATATTGTTATCTTGTTGGAACACTCGTCGTGAAAGAATATTGTTACTTTGTCGATGAAAACGAGAGTCTTTGCATAATTTATTCTTCAACTATGCTCTTCACCTGAATGTTCTGTGGCTAGCTCTTCACCTAAAATTTAAATTCATGTACAGAATTGATACAAGCTTTATCATAAAATCTAATTTATAACCCACCCAAATGATTTTATCATATTAAACGGATCATTTAATGTGGGAGAATAAACTAGAAACAAGAGTGAGAATATAGACATGTGCTTATGGATCTATCTCAGCATGTGACCAAAGTCAATGGGTCCAAATGAGGGATGGTCTGTCAAAGTGCAATGCTAGCTAATGGAGCTTGAAAGACCTTAGGGTTAGCTTCATTAAAGACCTCCAAAGGTTAGTGTCAAAAGTCCTTAGACCTAGGACCTTAGGCAAGCTAGGGCTGAGCTTGAGGTGGGAACCTAGCCCAAGCTTGAGGTGCTTGTCGTGCTTGCTAACTAAGGTATTTTGAAGTGCTTGTCATGTTTTATGACTAAGGTGCTTGATGGGCTTCATGAATAAGGTGCTCAAAAGCTGAGGTGTTCCAAAGTCAGCATGATCCCTACAAGAAGGGGGGCGAGCCCTAAAGCTAGAGGCACGAGAGAGAACACACACACACACACACACACACACACACACACACACACACACACACACACACACTCACTCACTCAAGGCAAGCCCAAGACCGAAGAGGCAACAAGGACACATGTCAAGCACCTACACATGCTGCCCTCATGTAGTACCTAAAGCCTATTGGTTGACCTCTAAAGGGGTCCAATAAGATTTTAGTTTGTTTAATTAAATTTTCAAGCATTATTCAAGCCCTCTCTCTCAAAGGGGTATGAAGGACACTTGTCCTAATGCTATCCTTATTGGTTGATATGCACAAAGCATGTAATTATCAGTGTATTTTTTTTTGGCTAAATATCGCTAATTTGGCTAAAAGCACAATTTGAAACCAGGGTTTTGGCTATAACTAGGAGTAAAATTTTAAATGTTATTGCCAAAAATATGAGCATTAGGTAAGATGTATAAAGTTTTATAGCCAATTTGTAATGTTTTATCTAGAGAACATATTGTAAATTAGAATAAATATTCTAAGATCTAGAAAATTACCTCTTATAAATGAAAATCATACCACAACGTATTAATTATTTTGACTTAAATAGTGTTTGAGAAGCTAATTTTGTTTCTAATTCTATTATAAGCCTTGAAAAAAATTTGACAATTTTTCTATAGTTTATCGCCAAGCAGTTGAGCGAAAATCTTAGGGTCTGCCCCAAAAGAAATGCACCAGTGATTATCCAGGCTTGAGGAGGACCAATCACCATCAAGGTAGAGCTAGAAGAGGGGGTTGACCCAAGAAAGGAGGGGCTATGCTTGCCCATATACCCTCTC
This sequence comes from Adiantum capillus-veneris, assembly GCF_014529385.1. Taxonomy (NCBI): domain Eukaryota; kingdom Viridiplantae; phylum Streptophyta; class Polypodiopsida; order Polypodiales; family Pteridaceae; genus Adiantum; species Adiantum capillus-veneris. Next base: position 115,837,808 of record NC_140959.1, on the reverse strand, counting down.
TCTCTCTCTCACACACACACACACACACACACACACTCATTCTCAAAGTGTATTGTTCAAGAACACCATCTCCTTCTCCAAGATGGAGAAGTTGAGAGCCTACACCAACAACTCTTGGCTATGGAATGCAAATCCAACCAAGAGCCATGCTCTAAAGTGCATGCTTGCCATCTCCTTCATCTCCATTACTACGCTATTATGCTATGCTAAGCAACAAGAGTAATATCATGTGAGGAGTCTATATCTTTGAAGGTGTTTGAGATCTTGGGATTGAGGCTGGGGAAAAGTTAATGCTTTGGTAAGATAGTTAAGGGCATAATCTTGGTGCATGAAGCTTTCCATCTTCATTGCACCAAAGAGGTCCCAAGGAACACAAATCTTGTATTGTACCAAGTCTCTCTACATGGGAGAATCTATAATACAAAAGGCTTTTGGAGGGGGGACCAGCTCCAAGTAAATTCGGTCCTCGACTATTGTCAATTTCTCTAATCCTCTCTCTCTCTCTCTCTCTCTCTCTCTCTCTCTCTCTCTCTCTGTGACTCTCTTACAAGTATTGTTCATGCCAAGCTATTTAGGTGTGATGTTCATTTTGCTACTTTTAATCAAGTACTCTTCTTATGCTCCTTAAAGAACCCTCTTAAAGGAAATGTTCACTATGGTTATTTAAATTCCGCTACTATCCATGTCATAATCATATTCCATTACATTGGTATCAGAGATATTGGTTTTTTTTTCTTACTTAAGAAGAGAGGTTCTTAAGTTGTCGATGAAAGGTTGGACCTGTTCATTCCAAGAGGGTAAGTGGGACATGGATCTATTAAATTGGTTGAAAAGGACTTAGTTCGAGGTACACCATTGGGAAATATAGATTTAATAATGGAGTCTTTCGGGGCTTGCCTTTGGCTTAACCATTATTGAGCTACTAGCAAGCTTAACATGAACCATAATCAACCGAACAATGTTAGACCCTCTCCACTGCTGTTTGTAATCAACAGTCTCTAAACTATGGATGTGGCTGCTCAAGAGATGATTTTTAAAGGTAAAGAAGAGTAGTAACTGAGGTTTTTGAGGGTACCAAATCACAAAGTAGCATATACATAAGTTTAGTTAGCATGGTTGACAATAATAAAGAGAGTAGCATGAATATTGACAACATTGATTTTGCACATGAAGGTGCTACTAGTGATACCCCAATGTTTGTGGACTATCTTGTTACTAGGTTGCAACAAGCTATGGTCAAACCTGCCTTGCCAAAGTTACCCAACAACTTCGTGCTTATGGGATTTCCCTACCTCTCCAAGAAGAGAGAGGGATTAGGAAGCCTCTTGTTGAGACTTCCAAAAGAAGACTCTCTCTGATAAGTAAAGAGGAGGAATCTAATGAACGAGAAAGAAGTGAATCTCCAAATTCATATGAAGATGTGGCTCCACGAAGACGGAGCTCTCAATGATCCCCAACTCCTCCCAAGAGGAAAAGATCATCCTATAGTCCTTCTCGTCATTCCAAAAGGGAAGAGAGGAAACAAAGGAAGAAAAAGGCAAGAAAGAGGTCACCCTCTTCTCCTTCTTCTTCACCTTCCTTCTTTTTCGATGAAAGCAACGGTTATTCTCCTAGAGAATACAAGAGGAGAGGACATCAAAAATCCTACCCTGCTTGGAAAAGGTCCCACAAGCTTAAGAAGTTAAAAGAGGGAGGAAAGAGTATCTCTTTTCTCACCTATGATGACACCTTTAATGCTATTGACAAAGTATTGGCCTTCATCCAACAATTTGATGTAGCCTTTGGAGACAAGGGCTTCATAGAGTCCTCCAATCTACACCATGTAGCTATGCACTTTTAAAGTTCTTCTCATAAGGGAAAGCAACCTGGATTGCTCCATCCTTTGCCAATTCCTAACTCACCATGGGAGAGCATATCCATTGATTTTATCTTTGGATTGCCCAACCATCCATGGGAATACGGTAATATGGACAATAGTCAATAGGTTTAGCAAGCAAGCATACTTTAAATGATAGAGGGAAGACCTAAAAGTCCCTTTCTAATCAAGGTACATGGAAAAATCTTCGCTGTCGATGAGTATAGCCGAGACCTTCAAGAATATTTCCAAAAGATTAAGGAAGCTATATCCATCTCCCAACAAAGACAAAAAGTTGCTACTAACAAGCACAGAAGGGCCTTAACATTCAAATAAAATGATTGGATTTTACTTAAGTTTCCCAAGGCTCGATTAAGGCAACTACAAGCAAAAATCATACAGGCCACCAAAAGTATTATGCTAAATTAGCAAAAAGCTACTATGGTCCTTTTCAAATTTTAAGACCAATCAATGAGATGACCTATCAACTAAAGTTGCCCAACCATTGGCTCATTCATGTGAGCCTACTCAAGCCTTACAAAGGAGAGCCACCAACAAGTACTACGTCATGGTAAGATTATCCGATGATATCTTATTAAATTCAAAAATTATCCTTTTGAAGATGCTAGATGAATGCAAGAAACACAGCCTAGGATAGTATGAACCTTGTCAATGCTTACAACGCTACACTAGAGTAAGCAAATATAAATGTTTCTTTTAAATGATAAATGTTTTTGTCTTAAGACTATATCTCTCTTTTTATTGTGCACCAATTTTAAGTAGTATGTATGCTTACAATCATGTTTGTGATGACGACGTCTTTCAAACACCAAGTAGAATTTGTCACTCTACTTTGGGAGTATGATATAGACTCAAGAGTAGACATGCTTGTGGCAGCTAAAGAACCAAATGGATTAGTCATCCATTCTAGAATGATATCGTAGGGTAAAAAGGGATCCTCTACCTGCTAAAAAACATAGACTAATGACTAAGTTTTTATCTCCTCTACCTCATAGTCGAGGAGGACTATGATTTCAAGAGAGAGGTAATGTCATAAAATATAATATCTAACTAACCCAAATGATTTTCTCATATTAAATTGATCATTTAATGTGGGAGAATAAACAAAAACAAGAGTTAGAATATAGACATTTGCTTATGGATCTATCTTAGCATGGGACCAAAGTCAATGGGTCCAAATGAGAGATGGTTTGTCAAAGAGAGATGCTAGGTAATGGAGCTTGAAAGACCTTAGGGTTAGCTTCATTAAAGACCTCCAAAGGTTAGTGTTAAAAGTCCTTAAACCTAGGACCTTAGGCAGGTTGGGGCTGGAGCTTGAGGTGGGAACCCGGCCCACGCTTGAGGTGCTTGTCATGCTTTTTGACTAAGGTATTTGAGGTGCTTGTCATGTTTTATGACTAAGGTGCTTGAGGGGCTTCATGCCTAAGGTGCTCAAGGGGTGAAGTGTTCCAAAGTCAACATGATCCCTACAATAAGGGGGGCTAGCCCTAAAGCTGGGGGCATGAGAGAGAACACACACTCTCTCTCTCTCTCTCTCTCTCTCTCTCTCTCTCTCTCTCTCTCTCTCTCTCTCTCTCTCTCGGAAAGCCCAATACCTAAGAGGCAACAAGGACACATGTCAAGCACCTACACATACTGCCCTCATGTAGTACCTAAAGCCTATTGGCTGGCCTCTAAAGGGGTCCAATAATATTTTAGCAAGCCCTCTCTCTCAAAGAGCTATGAAGGACACTTATCATAATGCTACCCTTGTTGCTTGATATGCACTAAGCATGTGATTGGCCAGGCTTGAGGAGGTCCAATCACCATCAAGGAAGAGCTCAAAGAGGGGGTCGACCCAAGCAAGGAGGGGGTATGCTTGCCCATGTACCCTCTCTGATTCACACACACACACACACACACACACACACACACACACACACACACACACACACACACACACACACACACACACACACACACACACACACACACACACACACACACACACACACACATACACACACACACACACACATTCATTCTCATAGTGTGTTGTGCAAGAACACCAGCTCCTTCTCCAAGCTTGAGAAGTTGAGAGCCTACACCAACAACTCTTGGCTATGGAATGCAAATCCAACCAGGAGCCATGCTCCAAGGTGCATGCTTGCCATCTCCTTCATCTCTATTACTATGCTAATATGCTATGCTGAGCAACAAGAGTAATATCAAGTGAGGATTCTATATGTTTCTCATATGTTACTTCTTCTTCCTCTTCCCTACCCTCATTCCCGTCTAGATCTCTCCACCTTCGAAGGTGTTTGAGGTCTTGGGACTGAGGCCGGGGGCAAGTTAATGCTTTGGTAATATAGTTAAGGGCATAATCTTGGTGCATAAAGCTTTCCATCTTCATTGCACCAACGAGGTCTCAAGGAACACAAATTTTGTATTGTACCAAGTCTCGCTACATGGGAGAATCTATAATACAAAGGCCTTTTGGAGGGGAGATCTGCTCCAAGTACATCTGGTCCTCAACTGTTTGTCAATTTTCCTAATCCTTTCTCTCTCTCTTTTACAATTATTGTTCATGCCAAGCTATCTAGGTGTATTGTTCATTTTGCTACTTTTAATCAAGTACTCTTCTTATGCTCCTTAAAGAACCCTCTTAAAGGAAATGTTCACTATGGTCATTTAAATTCTGCTATGCACATAGAAAACACATAGTAGTCATACAACAAGTGAGAGAAAAAGTCTCTTCATAATCTATGCCCTGAAACATGGTTTTTGTCCCCTTCATTGGAGGAGACGTGTGCTGCAGGATCGGTATTCACTTGAGCATTCATGGCAATCCTTGGCAAAGTGACCAAACTTATTACACTCAAAACACACCCCAAAGTAAGTTCTAAAGTTGAGCAGAATAGTCATCAGCCCAGCTCCAACATTGATCACCATGCTCTTTGGTGGTGTCTTAGAAACATTCCAGCTTATATAAGCCCAATTATAGAATTTTCTCAGACCTCTCCTGTTAGGAACAAACAAGGGATTGTGTAGCTGACTGGCAAGCATCTTGAAGGAGTAATGGCCTTCTAAAACAATGACATCTTTATATCATTTAAATCTAAGAATGGATACTTGCGGATATTTCACTACATGGATGGTAGGTATAAGTTAAAAAGGTTTTAAGTAGGACATGGATAATAGATGATGGGGTTTGTTGACACCTGTAAAACATATTCAAGGATAATGAATTTGGTAACTTGTTTATATGGATGACTCTATCTTTACTTAGGATCTTTTTGTCTTTGATGTTCTCCGTCACTATCGAACTTGGCCTCGTTCACATTAAAATCAATTGTTCTTGACCATCTTCTATACAAAACACCAGAATGATACCTCATTCTCATTATGATGTACAAAAACGAATCAAAGAATGAGTCGTTTTTGTGCTAATTCTTTCCCTTTATCTAGAGCCACCTGTCTTTTGAATTCTTACATTCTTTTGTATATAAGTATAAATCTAAAAATAGTAACACACATGTCCTAAACACAAGGTCCTGCAAAATTTTAGGAAGACTAGGATGCTGGCTTTAGGAAATTGTTGGGCTATAGGGATTTGGTGGATCCACTGTATATAATTTCTGTTTAGGTTGACTAGTGCTAGGTGGTCCATCTTAGGCTATAGGTTAGGATTCTTTCTTGCGACTATCATAGTCATTGGACTTTGCCGATTTTAGGTTTGCAGGTTAATCCAAACTTACTTACCTTGATTCTTACTGATGTTTCATGTCATAAAATCTAATATCTACCTATCCCAAATGATTTTCTCATATTGAACTGATCATTTAATGTGGGAAAATGATGGGAACAAGAGTTATAATATAGATATGTGCTTTTAGACATATCTGAGTATGTGACCAAAGGGAGAGAAAGCTACATATCATGAAGAGTCCAAAAAGGAGATGGTCTATCAAAAAGCAATGAGTAGGTAATGGAGCTTAAAAGACCTTTTGGTTAGCTTCATTAAAGACCTCCAAAGGTTAGTGTCAAGTCTTTAGACCTAGGACCTTAGGTACTTTAGACCTTAGGCAAGCTAGGCATGTGCTTGAGGTGCTTGAGGTGACTAAGGTTCTTAAGGTGGTTGTCGTGCTTAATGACTAAGGTTCTTGAAGTGCTTGTTATGCTTAATAACTAAGGTGCTTGAGGTGCTTGTCTTACTTGATGACCAAGGTGCTTGTAGTGTTCAAGTCAAAGATGATCCCTACAAAGGAGGGGGCGAGCCCTAAAGGTAGGGACATGAGAGAGAACACACACACATACACACTCAAGGCAAGTCCAAGACTCAAGAGGCATTAAGGACACATGTCAATCCCCTAGCCCTGCTGCCCTCATGGTGTGCCTGAATCCCATTGGATGGTCTTAAGGGAGGTCCAATGAGAATTTAGATGCATGTAATTAATTAATTAAGCTCTCTCTCTCAAAGGGGGAAAGAAGGATACTTTTTCAAATGATACCCCTATTACTTGATATGCCATAGCCTGTGATTGTCTAAGGCTGGCATGGGACAATGGGGTGCAAGCTAGTGCGAGGAGAGAGAGGGGTCGACCAAGGCAAGGAAGAGATCTTCTTTTCTCACGTTCTCTCTCTCTCTCTCTCACACACACACACACACACACACACACACACACACACACATTCTCTCTCTCTCTCTCTCTCTCTCTCTCTCTCTCTCTCACACACACACACACACACACACACACACACACACACACACACATTCTCTCATTGTGTTGAGAAAGAACTCCATCTCCTTCTCCAATCTTGAGAAGTAGAGAGCCTAAACCAACACCTCTTGGCTATGGAATGCAAATCCAACCAAGAGTCAAGCTTCAATGGCATGCTCATCTTCTCTACCATCCATATTAATATGTTAAGCTAAGCCCCAAGAGTAACCTGTGGTGAGGAAAGTACTTAGTTCTCGTATGTTACTTCTTCTTCCTCTTCCCTTCCCTCAATCCCTGCTAGCTTTCTCCACCTTTGAAGGTGTTTGAGGTCTTGGGATTGAGGCCGGGGACAAGTTAATATTTTTGCAAGTTAGTTACGGGCATAATATTGGTGCATGAAGCTTACCATCTTCATGGCATCAACAAGGTCTCAAGGAACACAAAGCATGTATTGTACCAAGGGAAAATCTATAATACAAAAGACTTTTGGAGGGGGGACCGGCTCCAAGAAAATCCGGTCCTCAACTGTTGTCAATTTCTCTAAATCTCTCTCTCTCTCTTTTGCAAGTATTGTTCATGCCAATCCAACTAGGTATAATGTTCATTTTGCTACTTTTAATGAAGTGCTCTCCTTATGCTCTTTAAGAATTCTCTTAAGGAAATACTCACTATTGTTACTTTAATTCCACTACAATCAAAGTTATTAGCCATATTCCATTACATTGTATCAGAGCTATTGGTTTCTCTTTTCTTGATTAAGAAGAGAGGTTGTTAAGTTGTCCATGAAAGGTTGGACTTGTTCATTGCAAGACGGTAAGTGGGACATGGATTTATTATCTCGGTTGGAATGAACTAAATTTGAGATACATTGTTGGGAACTATAGACTTAATAATGGAGTCTTTCGGGGCTTGCCTTTGGCTTAACCATTATTGAGCTACTATCAAGCTCAACATGAACCATAATCAATCGAGCAATGTTGAACTCTCTCCAGTACTCTTTGCAATCAAAAATCTTTAAATCATGGGTGTGGCTGCTTGAGAGCTAATTTTCAAAAATTAAGAAGAGTGTAACAACTAAAGTTTTGCAATTACCAAAGCACAAACTAGCATGGATATAAATCTAGCTAGCATGGATGACAATAATAAAGTGAGTGACAACTTTGATTTTGCACATGAAGGTGCTACTAATGATGCTCCCATGTTTATGAACTATCTTGTTAGTAGGTTGCAACAAGCTATGGGCAACCCTGCCTTGCAAGCCAAAGTTAATCAACAACTTCGCACTCATGGGATTCTCCAAACTCCCCAAGAAGAGAGAGAGGGCTTAGGAAGCCTCTTGTAGAGACTTCCAAAAGCAGACCCTCTCCAGTGAGATAAGAAGAAGAATCCTACGAAAGAGAAAGAAGTGAATCTCCAAAATATTCAGAAGATGTGGCTCCATGAAGACGGTGGTCTCGACGATCTCCAACTCCTCTGAAGAGGAAAAGATCTTCATATAGTCCTTCTTCTCGTTATTCTGAGAGGGAAGAGATGAATCAAAAGAAGAAAAAGGTGAGAAAGAGGTCACCCTCTTCTCCATCTTCCTCCTCTTTTGACAAAAGCAACGGTTTTACTCCTAGAGATTACAAGAGGAGAGGACTTGAAAAAGATCCTCCAAGTTTAAGAAGTTCAAGGAGGGAGAAGAGGTGATCTCTTTTTTCAACTATGATGGCACCTTTGGTGCTATAGACAAAGTTTTGGCTTTCATTCAACAATTGGATGCGGCCTTTGAAGAAGAGGGTTTCACGGAGTCCTCCAAGCTACGTCATGTAGCTATGCATTTTCAAAAGTCAATGAGAATGGTGGGCTAGTCTATGAGGTAATGGAAAAGCTCCAAAGACATGGAAAACTCCATGAGTTTATATAATGAAGAAATTTCTTGCAAGTGATGCCAAAGACAAAGTGCTCACCGAATGGCAAAGTTTGAAGCTACCACAAGGATGTGGACAAGTTTTGGTATTTATATCTCAAAGCTACAGCCTACCAAAATATAGAATTTGCCAAACGAAAGCGACAATTTTATGCGAGACTACCTAAAGATATGGCCGAGTATGTCAACTCTCAAAGGCCTAGGACCATCACTGAAGTGATTCACCATAATATGGTCGCTTCATGCATCAGTTTCCAACAAGGGGCTAAAAGAAAATTAAAGCCCATGGAAACCAAAGACCAAAATGAACCTAGAGGAAAGAACAATGCTCAAAATTCTTCCCAAGGCAATTCTAGCAACAACAACAACAACAACAACAAGACCAAGGAGAAAGGAGTTTACAAAGGTAAAATAAACTCTCTCTTGAAGAGCTAGATTCTTTTTGCAAAGGCCATAAATGTTTCAAGTGTGGGGAGCAAGGACATGGCTACCCTTCTTGCCTCAAAAGAAATTTAAGCAATGAGACTCCTAGAGATTCCATGGTTGAAGCTCCAAAAGAGGATATCTCATTCCAAAGGACCATCCCTTTCCTATGCTTGGGGAAAGGAGAGGGAGCATGATGCCTTTATCCTTTTCAACCCTGGCTCTACTCACAAATTCATATCAAAGGATACTAAGTTAGGCATACAAGCTTTTGAGATGGGAGATACTGTGCCGATGGGGATTTCAAGGGACAACAAGCCTCCGTTACTCCCTTAATTGGGAAATTGAGGCTTCATGTCCAAAGCTATGTCGACAAAGAGGACTTTTTCATCTCCCCTCTCCAACATGAGGGCTTTATTCTAGGGGCACCATGGTGTTACCATATACATGTGGTAGTGATGTGTATGAACACACTTAGGACCGTTGAGGCATTTTTTCCCTCGCTAGGAGCTTTTTTCCCCGGTGCATTATATATATGCCCATCTATCTTATCTTTCCATTGCACAATAAGTAATACACTCTCTATTGTGTGTCTTGAGCTTCCTTTGTCTTCTCCAAGATATGTTATTTCCTACTTTCCTTATTCCAACAATTGGTATCAGAGCAGGTTGCGTCCTCCTGGGCTTAGTCGCCAATTACTCTAGTACACGCTTGCTCACTTTCCCCAATTTTTGTGATCTTTGGTGAGCATTCACAAGTAGACAAATATTTTGGGCAAGCTCATAGAGCGTGGTATGCTCAGAATTTTCATTTGAGCTCATTTCGGCCTCTGTTTCCACTATAGGCAGTATTGCACAAGCTATTTTGTCATTTTATGCAAAATTTCCATCAGTGATGTTTTTTGCATAACAGGTCCCTTACAGTCTTCTATGGTTTGTGCTATATAGCACGTGTTGTTTTTGCTTTCTTTCTCCTCTTTTTGGACAGTTTTCACATCAGGTGCATCATTTATCATGGCTGACAAAAACACAGATGTGTTCAAGATGTTTGCTGCCGATGACAAATTGGATGGGGACAGCTACCCTATGTGGGCTTATATGATGCAAAATGTTCTTGTATCACAGGGCATTTGGAACATTGTGCAGGGTATTGATGTATGTCATGATTCTGAGAATAGTAGCGATGTTGGATGTTGCAGGTCTTGCTGCAAGGATTACTGCTGTTAGAGCTGTTTTGCCTACAGTTGAGCAAGTTTGTTTGGATATAAAAGATGTGCAAACTCATGCATTGATTGCATTGAATCTGAAGCACACTATTACTCCTAACATTTGTTCAACAAAATATGCAAAACAGGCTTGGGATATTCTAGCTGGTATTTATGCAAGTCGCAATGAGGCAAAAATTGCATTGCTGCGTAAAGAGCTGGAGTCAAAGATTATGGATGAGAAAGATGACATGAACACTTTCCTTGCTGGTGTCAAGGATATCAATAAGCAACTTATTTCTGCAGGTGAAGTCATTTCAGATAGCTTCCTTGTGTGGATAGTTCTTGATGCCTTGCCAGATTCTTACCAGATTTTTGCTAGTACTTGGAAACTTGTGACCCAAGAAAATCCTGAAGTTGTCAAGTTTGGTGCATTATGCACATTGCTATTACATGAGTCACTTTCCAAAAAAAAAGGACTAGACAATGTGAAGTTGAACAAGCCTTTATTGCTGCTTAAAGAAAAGGTGGTAATAGTAATGTAGCCACTTCTCATGGTTCTTCTGTGAGTGGTAAATCACACGTTCGTTATGATTTTGTTGGTAGCAATTTATCTGTGAATTCTAGTGAAAAGGGCAAAAAGAAGATGTGTTGCCACTATTGTAAAGCTAATGATCATTTGACCAAGCAATTTACTAAGTTGAAGGCCAAAGAGGCTAAGAAGAAAGAGGCTGAATTCACTACTAATGCTGCTTCCACTACAAATGCGGTCGCATTGTTGAGTCTTCTGTGAAAGCAGACTGTGTTGCTGATGTTGATGTAGAATGGGCTTTTAATGTAGAGTGTATCTATAATCTTGCTGTCCATGATGAATGCATGTCAATTTCTACAGATTCACGTGTGTGGTATTTTGACAGTGGTGCTACAAAGCACATTACCTCACATCGTGATTTGTTTACCTCTTGAGTCTATCCCTCATGGAAATTCAGTTACTTGTGCCAACAATTCCTCTTATCCGGTTCATGGAGTTGGAAAGATTGTGCTTATTGCTGCAAATGACAATTCTTTCACACTTGTTGATGCATTGTATGTACTTGGTTTCAAGAAGAATCTTTCATCTATATATGTGCACTTGCTAGACTTGGACTTGCAGTCAAATTTGTGGATGATAGATGCACAATACAAGATCTCAGTTTTGGTGATAGAATTGTTGCATATGGCATTTTATGCCATGGGTTGTATAAGCTCACTTTGTATGATAAGTGTGGGAAAAATTTTGCAAATGCAGTTGTGGACTCAAAGACTATTTTAGATGCAAAACTTTGGCACGCAGGTTTCGGACATCTAAATTTTGCCAGTTTGCTGTGTTTGTAGAAATTTGATATGGTTGCTTCTTTGACACTTCTTGAAGCACTTGTCAAACATGTTTGTGAAGGTTGTATTTTGGGTAAGATGAAGCGTTCGAAGTTTCCAAAGGATGGTTCAGTTAGGGCCACATGCAGGTTGCAACTTGTGCATAGCGATGTTTGTGGGTCCATGCAAACTCCATCCTTGGGAAATTACCTGTACTTTGTGACTTTTGTTGATGATTATTCTAGGCATGCATGTGTATATCTGCTTAAAGCTAAGTTCAAAGTGTTTTTGTGCTTCAAGCAATTTCTTGCTATGGCTGAAAATGTCTCAAAATATACTATAAATGTAACTTGTACGGCATCAAGTTTGGTTATTTTAAACTTGAAAGTGAAACTATACCAAACCTTATATCAAGTTAGGGGCATAATAGTTTTAGTAGCTACATGTTGTATAAGTGTAGAAAGGCGGGTCATTTTTACTTCACATTCATCTCGTAAATAGAGGGTTTTTCCAAGACTCTCCGTTTGTAGGTAACTTGTCTATTTTTTTAAATAGAGAGTGAATCCCTAGAGAGTATAACCTAGTTCACTTGCACATCGACATGCTAACGACCATATCTTGTTGAACTCTTATTTAATAGAAGCACAACACTTTATTAAATTTTGTACAAGAGTTCAAGGTGATTTTTTTAAAGTGCAATCTTGGGTATAGGGTCTTGAATATTTGCAAGAAAACGCATCTAGCTACCAAGTTCCATGAGATTTGGCCAGTGTCAAAATATCATGCAAAGTGTGAATCCATGCTATGAACCCTCATCCTTAGTAGGATTATTAATGCACCTAGAACATTAAGAGATTCAACATATGAGTTCACATATTTTCTGTGAGCACATTAAGAGCTTCAACATAGGAGTTCACATCAATTCTAATTTTCATACTTGTAATGAGCTCATATCATCTCTAGTGAAAGGGAAGCTTGGAGCTAGCATACTCAATCTTTGCAAGATGGGTGAAAGCATGTATTGGTGGTACCACCTTTTGCACTTTTTTGGTGGTTCCTTTTATAAAAGGTGGGGACTGATAAAATTTTGTAAACAGACTCAAAATTTGTTGGAGGAAATAGTTTAAAATTCTACTTTCATAAAGCTATCTATTGATATATAAGAAGGTCATAGATTTTAAACTCGAAACATGAAAATGAGGTTGTAATGTGCTACCAAAGAACTTTCCAAGACACCATTTTTGGTACCACCAATACATGCTTTGACCAAGATACCCCAACTAGCTATCAAATTCAATGAGATTTGGCCAGCCATCAAATTTCATGCATAGTTTAGACTCCATGCTATGAACGCTTATTCTCAGTAAGATTGTTAATACATCTAGGCCACTAGATAATGGCAAGGAACTTTTTTTTACATATGATGTATTTACCACAGCTTGAATACATAATTTCACATCACTTCTAGTGCACATATTTGTGATCTCATTCAAAGCTATATACCATGACCTTGAACCTTTGTAAGCTAGCCTAACTATGAATGAATCCCCATGAGATTTGGCCAACCAATCAATTCTCACTCGTAGACAATAACATGTGCTCTCAACCCTCATCCTTTTTAGGAGTGTTAAGAAATTCATACCATGAAACACAATGATAAACCAATAATCAAACATATTTTGAAGATAACAAAGTTTCTCTAAACATCAAGACAATTGAGATTTGGATGGTTGTCCAATTCTCATGGTATCATATTTAATAGAATCACCCCACTTTATGAGGCACTACAATGGAGTTTACATCAATTCAAGTGCAAAAAAATCTTTGCACTATCATATTCACTCTTTTTAAGCAAACTCCACTAGTAGCTATCAATTCATAAGATTTGGCCAGCCGTCCAAATCTCATGCACAATTTTGATCATATGGTATGAACCCTTAATCCCTAACATGATTAATTTGATCAAACCATTAGACATCAGGAAGCCATTATATATTCCTACATTGATTTTACCATATTTCCAGGATCACAGTACTAAAGGCTTCAACAGAGGAGTTCACATCAATTATAGTATACATACTTGTAAAATTAACTCACATAAGTTCTAGTGCAGGGAATGCTTGGGGCTAGTAGATATAGTCTTTGCGAAATACCCCATCTAGCTTTCAAGTTGCATGAGATTTGGCTAGCCATCCAAAACTCATGCATAATTCTAACTCCGTGCTATGAACCCTTATCCTTGACAAGATTGTTAATGTAGTGAAACCATTGGACATTGGCAAGACACCGAGTATACTTATGTTTAATTTACCGTATATTCCATGAGCACATCAAGGGATTCAACATATGAGTTCACAACTAGTTTAATGCACATATTTTATACAACTCAAACTAAAACAACATAATCTTGAACCTTTGTAAGATAACCTAGCTTCCATTGAGTCTCAATGAGATTTGGTTGGCTTGTCAAATCTCATGCATAAGCATTACCATGTACTATTTATTAACCCTCATTTTTTTGGACAGGTCAAGGTATCCATACGAGTGGATGCAATGAAAAACCATAAGAAAATTTATGCTAAAGATAACAATATTTCTCTCAACATCAAGGAAAATGAGATTTGGATGGCCATCCAATTCTCATGGCGCCAATTTTTTGATATACACACCGTGCTTTATGATACACTACATTGGAGTTCAGATAAGCTAAAGTGTAATAGAAGCTTGTGCTAGCATACTCAATATTTGTAAGAAAACTTGACCAAATATCAAGAATAATGAGATTTAGCCAGCCGTCAAAATCTCACGTCGTATAGTTTAGACTCTATCCTATGAGACATTATACATGAAGGATTCTTAATGCATCTAGACTATGTATACTTATGCTAATTCACCACATTTTTTCATGAGAACAATAAGGGCTTCCACACATGAGTTCACAATGGTCTAATACACATGTTTGTAACCTGACTCAAAGCTATACACAATAGTATCTTAAAGTCAGTGAGATTCAGCCAACTGACCAAATCTCACACGTAGACATTACCAGGTGCTATCAACCTTCATCATTTCATAAGTGTCAAGGAATCCATAACACTAAATACAATGGAAGGTGAATATGAAAATCCTCTGCATAGTTCCAAATCTTTCATATCAACTCTCACCACTTGCAAGACTACTAATGCATCTAGACTTAGATATTGGAAAATTACTATGTATACTTATGTTGAAATTACTATATTTTTTATGAGAACATAAGGGTTTACAAATTAAAGTTCAAGGTTTTAGGGTTGGGACTTGGCATTAGGGTTTAGAATTTCAAATTTAGGGATTAGGGCCTTGAGTTTGGGGCTTATGGTTCAAGGTTTAGAGTTAGGGACCTTAGTTTGGGTAGTTTGGGGCATAGGGCTTAGGGTATGGGTTTTAGAGTTTGTGGCTTGAGATTTGGGACTCAGGGCTTAGGGTTTAGGATTTAGGGTTTACAATTTGGGACTTAGCTTAGGGCTTACGATTTATAGATAACAACCCTAAGTTTGGGCCTATTGCTTATTGTTTAGAGTTAAGGGTCCTAAGTTTTGGGTTTAGGGATTATTGTTTAGGGTTTAGGATCCTAAGTTTGGGGCTTAGGGATTAGGGTCTAGGGTTTAGGGTCCTAAGTTTGGGGTTTAAGGCTTATTGTTTAGGGTTTACGATCCTAAGTTTGCGGCTAGGGCTTAGGTTTAGGGTTTATGATCCTAAGTTTGAGGCATAGGGCTTTGGGCCTAGGGTTTAGGGTTTAGAGTTTATGGTTTGGGGGATAGGGCTTACATTTTAGGGTTTTCCCTATGTTTGAGGCTTAGGGCTTAGGCTTAAGGCTTATTGATCAGGGTTTAGGGTTTGAGGTTTGGGACTTGGGCCTTAGGGTTTAGAGTTTAAGATCTAGGGATTAGGGCCCTGAGCTGAGGGCTTATGGTTAAAGGTTTAGAGTAAGGGACATAAGTTTGGGGCATGGGCTTACGGTCTAGGGTTTATGATTTGGGATTCGGGACTCAAGGCTTAGGATTTAGGGTTTATGATTTGGGACTTAGGGCTTAGCTTTTAGGGCTTATAGATTACGACCCTAAGTTGGGGCTTAGGGTTTACAATTTGGGATTTATGGCTTATTGTTTAGGCTTCAGGGTCCTAAGTTTGAGGTTTATTATTTCTTGTTTAGGGTTAAGGATCCTAAGTTTGGGGCTTAGGGCTTAGGATTGATATAGGTCTTAGGGTTTAGAATCCTAAGTTTTGGGCTTAGGGATTAGAGTATAGGGTTTAGGGATTATGGTTTGGGAAATAGGGCTTACATTTTAGTGTTTATGAATTATGGCTTATGGCTAATGGTTTAGGTCCTATGTTTGGGGCTTAGGGCTTAGGCATAAGGCTTATTGGTTAGGGTTTATGATTTTTTTTGTTTAGGGTTTAGGGCCCTTAGTTTGAGAGTTGGGGGTTGGGGACCTAAGTTTGGGGTTTAACGCTTATGGCTTACTATTTAGGGTTTATGGTTTAAGATCCTAAGTTTAGGGCTTAGGTCTTAGGGTGGAGGATTTTGGGTTCAAGGTTTAGGATCCTAAGTTTGGGGCTTAGGGTCTAGGGTCTAGGGCTTATGGGGTTGGGGATTAGGGTCTATGATTTAGGGTTTAAAATTTACATGCTTTAGATTTGGGGAAAAAATAGACTAAGGTTTCCACTAACAACCTCAACATGGAATTCTTTGAATATGCTAATATTTGTCTTTCTCTTTGTCCTTGTCACAACAAAAATCTCTCTGTAACCGAGTCAAACCTTTTGTCAATGTACATCAACTATGGTATGACTGTCGAACAAAAAGAAAATACCACACCGACCATGGGGTAGGAAGCTGTTGAGTTGATTGCTCAATTTCTTTAGTGGTCACCTAGAAGAGCCATTTTGATTTTCCTCTATCATGATAATCCTAGAAAGCCATGCTCCATGGCACGTGAATCCCTACCTTGGTAAATTTGAATAGTTCAAGTTTATGTGCTTGATTGCGTTCTGAAGAGTTAGTCTTTTGATTATTTTGATCCATCCTCCTCCTATCTATGTGTGCATCATCATCATCACTTCTAGCATATCCATTATATCTATCCTTGTGATCATTATACCCTTTGTAATTCCTTTAATCACCTTTCCAATGACTACAATCCCTTCTATATTCTACTACTATGTCATGGTATCTTTGTCTTTCAAATTTTTATCATGCCTATTGCTCGTGTCTCTGGTAAACATTGAACACCTCAAGTTCTTGTGGTTGAAGCCCTTCTCAAGAGCTAGGAAAATTAACCATTGTTTTTTGTAAAATTTCAACCTAAAAATTTACAATCCCTTCCTTTCAATAAAAAAGGCCACAAGCTACACAAAGTAGCCAAGATCCATGACATGCGAACCCCTACTTCTCTAGCATGGACTCCCTGTGATTCCTTTGGTCATCTTCTTTGTGAGTCCTTTGATGACATGAGTCTATGTCGTCCTCTCTAGCATGCAATCATACCTATGGAAATTTGTTCATCTTCTTTGTGAGTCCTTTGATGACCTTGAGTCTATGTCGTCCTCTCTAGCATGCAATCATACCTATGGAAATTTTTGATGCATACATAATCAATTCCTTTTGATCGCATGATGCACAAAGTATAAGCTGCAATCCATGTCATGTAGACCCCTACCTTGGTAAACAATGAATATCTCAAGTTCCTATAGTTGATGCCTTTTTGAAGAGCTAGGGTTTCTATCATCTTGATTGATTTTGCTTTGATCTCTACATTCATTATCAACATCACTTCCCTATGACTACAATCCCTTTTATATTCATAATATCTTGATCATGCCTATTTCTCATGTATTAGCAATCATACATGCAAAAATTTGCAATACATTCACAATCCCTTCCTTTTGATTGCACACTGCACAAAATAGCCATGTCACACAAAATCCTATCTTGGTAAACATTGAGGAGCTCAAGTGACTTTAATTAAAGCCCTTTTCAAGGGTGAGAAAAATCTTTAACTGGAATGTTCCATTTCAATTGGCAATTTTGCACTACAAACAAAAAATTTACAATACCTTTCTTTGAACCACATAGTCCACAAGCTACACAAAGCAGCCATGATCTCAAGTTCATGTCCTTGATGCCCTTTTGTAGAGATACAATTTCTATCATCTTCATCCAGAGAGTAGTGGCAAGCGAAGGCAAGGGCAAATGGGGGTATGGAGCTACGTATCGTGATGCAACAACTATCATATCAGAAGTGGCTTCTCAAAAGCGAAGTCCTTTTTGCTATTGAACCACTCTTACCAAAAAAATATTGCCTGTAGGCCTAAACATGGATTCTTTCTCTTGCAACAAGTTTAACCTCTGCAACAACATGGTGGGATGGGGCTCTTAACACTAGAAATTGGTTTCGGTGAAAACGACGCGAGGACTTCTTTGTAGGGAATGCAAGCCCACTCCTAAAAAAATAAATCCACGTCTCTCAATTCCGTGCTCATGCTACCTTGCATCGTCTCCTTGGTTGCACCTGCCATTGCCACATGGCCATCCCCATGCGCGCTGCTTTGAATCCCCCCTCCCCTGTTTTTCTCTTTATTGCCTTCTCACTAACAAAAGCTCCAAAGGATCTTCGTTGATTCAGGGCCATGAGTGTGTACAATTTTGCATTTCCATTTCATTAGGTGGAAATTGGTAGTGTTAGAAAAGATTGGGTCCAATGTATTTTAGCCGACTGAAATCATAAAATCTCGATTACACTTTGAGCTTGCCTTGAAGAAAAGGAAGAAATTCACACAGGTATTAATAAAATACCGGCAAAAGCTTCAAACTTTGACCTAAAAAGCGGAAAAAATTTCAAGTTGCCCTTATTTTCTTGGCGAGCCAAAGGCTCTTTCCCCCTATCTGATCGCACAAGCCACCACGCAGCAGCTTCTCACTGGAAGCTTTTCACGCTAGCAAAAAGCTTAAAGCTAAAATAAATAAATAAAAACGTTGCAAGTACATTACAATGTCGTAGCTTCCAGTTTGCAGACAGGACGTGTAGCAATTTGCGCAATTCGCAGGCGTGCAGTTTGTAGGCACCATAGGCATCAGTTCACACAGTTTGCAGGGCATGTAGTTTGCATGCGTTATCAAGAAGTTCACACGTTCCTTACAATCAACTCGGACAGGCTATTCCAGTTCGTAGGTTTGCAAAAGCAACAGGTTTGGTGACTCGACTCCAGATTATGCCAACTGATCATTGATTGAAATCTGATATCTTCTGTCTTAATAGCACTAGAATAGACCTCTACCATGGCTTGATCACACCTACATACATCACATTCTCTCTGCTCAAAAAATACACACACAATTGCTTAGCATTATAGATGTATCAATCAGTGAAGCAAAAACTACACATGCAGTAGCACAAGGATCACTAGAGCGGAGGTCATTGCTAGATAACCCACTAATATCTTGGTCAAGTGCTGCTAGTCTACACTTTACAAGTCATGAACTATCCACCTCAACCATTTCAGATGTCCTAGCTTTCAATATCAAGAACAATCCCATATTGCAGAGATATAAGTGCATGGCCAAACGACCACACAAAAGAATAGGATTGTGCATACTGTCTGAAGAGGTTCTAGGCAAAATGATCCGTCGTCATTCAGAGGTATAACCCTTTGACTTGATGGAGCAAGCCTAGAATGAAAACAAATTTTTAATTTTGCTAATGTACTAGCTGAAGCAGGCAATTCTGATTGCAAACAGTACAACAACTACCATTCTGTAGAGAGATATCAACAAGTACAAAAGAGCACACAAGAATGCAAATGACGAGGAAGCCATAAGGAACATATTTTGCTTCAACCTCCCAGTGACAATTGCTGGCAGTCCATCCTGGCATAGACGTTCATTAAAGGACTTGATCACCATGGTTGATGCATGGGGTTTGCCAAACATATTCATTACATTCACAGCTGATGAAGTGACCATCACAAAATGGAACGAGATCCATACAATCGAGAGGATAGCTTGAACGTTCAACGCAGAGTTCTCTTGGAAATATTGCCCAGTTGAATGTGCATTGCTCTTTCACAATTGACTAAAATAGTTCATGAATCACTATATCTTGCAAGGAAGCCAGATCCTAGGCCAAATTCAACACCACCTTGTACGGTATGAGATCTAAAATAGAGGATCTCTTCATGCCCATGTCATCCTATGGGTGGATGAGAACGACATTGAACAAACTACATCAGATATTTTTGCTCATATCCCTATTGCACTTGCTAATGAAATGCATGCAAGCACACTTTGCGAGCTCGTCCTCAAGAAACAAATGCATGTATGTCGTGATGCATGTTGTGTGCACAACCACAATGGCAAATGCAAGTATGGATATCCATATGACATTCAACCAAACCCTTATCCATATCTAGATCCCCATTCCTAGAAGTGGATGTACTATTGACCAACTCACAATGATCAAAATGTGGTTCCTTATCATGAAACCGTTCTTCTATTTTGGGGTGCTCATATGAATATCCAACGTGTCATGAATTCATCTTTATCGTATTATCTACTCAAGTACACAATGAAGACTGAAGATACTGGACCATTGAACATATCTGCAGAAGCAACCACAAAATTGGGTTTGAAAGGACTCGACAAGATTAAACTACAACTGATAGCTGCTGCTCGTTTAACTAAGCGAAGTTTTGCCACAGAAGCTGCATTGAACTGCTTTCAGATTCCAATCATAACAAAAAGCGACGCTGTGTTCTACATTGATTCATCACCTTCAGAACTCAGACAACATATCATGTCCAAATCACACAATGTTGTGATGCAACCTATTGATTTGTATTGTGCTAGAACAACCGCCCTTGAAAACTTGACATTCTTTGAGTACCACAAAAACCACATTGTCAAAAAACGTCGGCAAAGTGCACAATCTACACCTTTGGTGGACAACTATGGCAATGCCATCAAACATCATAAAAGACTAGTCAGGTTCACCTCATACCATCCAGGACACCATACAAAGGCCTTCTTCTATAACATCTTGCTACGTCATGTATGCTTTCGAAGAGAGACCGAGCTTTGATTCCATGATAATACAACGGTCTCTTACTTCGTAGAGTGTTAGACAAGGGATCTGATCCAAAGCAACGAGGACTTGGACATGTACATTACAGAGTACAGACAAAGAAATATGCTAATCAATGAACAAATCAATTAGCTTGTCCATATGATACTTCCAAAACCTGCATTGTGAAGAGAAAATGAAACAATGACACCTTCAACAGATAATGACTCAAACATGGACCATCATCGAGTAAAGTCACTGGACATATTAAAGGAGTTCGCTCCTGTCAATGACTCAGAACTCACAATGGAATAATTGAATATATACAAAAAATTCTTGAGTGCCAAGAATGGCTTGCATGTTGTCACGGGCACACCGGGGAGCCGAAAAACACATCCTATTAAAAATTTGACATATGAGTACATCAGACAAAACATGAACACCATACTTACTCCATCCACTGGAGCCGCAACAACAAGACTTAGTAGCATTGCATCTATAGTCCATTATCAGTTCAAGATACCAACAAGGAATCAACATTATCCCCTCTCTATTCACAAGACCAATGAGTGATATTTGGACATAAAAGAGACAAGCTGTCTATGTTAACACGAACCACTTTTGACCTTATCGTAAGACAAATTGTCAACGTAACAAGTAGTACATTGGCAGATCCCTTCAACAACAAATGTGTTCTCTTGCTTGGTGACCTTGCACAGTTGCCCCCAGTTTGTAATCATGCATGAGAGCTTTGTGACGCATGCCATATCACAATCTCGGTGCACGGGTTGCATGCAACTTTCTACAAGATGTCATGCTCCATATGACATGCAACGGACCCTGAACTTCTTCAATTCTTGACCATTATTTGTGAAAGAAGACCAACCATAGATGAGATCAATTGTACCTTGGGTGCATGCATTATAGATGAAACGCATGTGCATGACTACATCAACAACTCCACTAAAATAATTTACACTCATAGATCAGACGTCCAACACTACAACAACCTTGCCTTGAATAAGTTGTACAATCAAACTGACATTACAAAAGTTGACATGAAGAAAAATGCGGGTAACATAAATGTACTTCAGCAATGGTTCCTAGACCCTAAGTTCAATGAGATGGATTTGATCGCAATTGGGGCTCGTTGCATGATCACTAAAAACATTGACTTAACAATCGGTGCAGAAAATGGTGCAACATGCAGTGTTGACGCCATAACTTATAACACCGAAGGTGAACTTTATGTATCGTTGTTCTCATTCATTGTACTGGGAAAAAGATGACACTTCGTCGAACAAAGCATAAAAGAACTTTAGTTAATGGCACACGGTTTCACAAATCCACATTCCCATTGACACTCTCATACGCCATGACTGGACACAAGGCATAGGGTGCAACAATTTCTAGCAAATTTCTTCTTATCTTCAGAGATGCATTTGCACCGGGACTTGCATATGTCATGTTATCATGAATCACAGATCATCGAAATATCCGAATTCTCACTCTACCAACTCATGATATATTTTGACCTCTTCCACTTCATATTATACACGGAATTCATTAAGAAAGTTTTGGTAGCCACTTGATCATGTATTCCAATAGTTCACGAAATTTTTATATGACTTTGTTTTGTAGCATCTGTGCAACAAATACTCTATAAATATATAACTGATGTCTCAAGAGTTCTTTCTCTATGTTGATCTTTCAGAACTGTCGTTAACTTACATTCTACTCTTTATAACATTGTCTTGCGCTCTAATTTCGTCTCAATTCTTATGACCACTTTCTCATCGGTTTTGCACAATTCTACTATTAGTTTTTTCAGTATAAAATCTGATCATTTCACCATTGCAGGCAACGTAGATAACCAACATAACAAAATGAGCAATTTGAAGGTATATTGTTCTATAAAAAATATCACATTATGTTTCTTCAATGCACACAAATGCACATACTGATCACATTTATATAACCTTGCAGAGACTTGTTACCCTTTTCAAGCAAAACATTGCCTCGAAGAAAAATCCCCAACTTGAATCACCTCAGTATCCGTCAGAGAAGCAAATGCACCTGCTTAACCTGGCAGGTTGCCGCTTAGACGCTTACATCAAGGATTTTGCAAACTATGCAGAGTTGAGGTTGTTAATAGATAGATCCATAAAACAGCTTGAACAAAACAAGAGCATGGGTATCAAAATAGCAACAGGTTAGTTCTATACACACACATCAACATGAGTGTAATTTTATCTTATTTTCTTCTTTTCATTGCTTTGCTATCTACAATAAACAGTAAACATGCTTTTTTACAAGAAAAGAAAACCTTTGTTTATCCCTTCTAATACTCTTTTTTTCCAAGTCTAATGAAAGAGACCATTTACAAACTAACTATAGAAATTGATGTGCCCGAGGATCTCATGAAACTCAAGGAAGGTAATTGTTTGCTTCAAATGAAGACACCAATAAAGCCCTACATTCTCAAGATGTTGTGCTATGGCTACGATGTCGTGCTCAAGGACCTATTAGATACAATGAACAATTGCGTAAGCGAGATCTTGGCAAGCTTCAAGAGATAGTGCAATGAAGAGCCACCATCATTTAGAGAGCAACAACTGACATGGCAACACAACAAGGATGTTTACAAAGCACAATTTGGAAGTTCTCATCCAATGCATTCATCAACATCGACAACCCACCCATAGGTCACACCACCTTGAAAAAAATTCAACAAATATCTCACTCGAATATATAGTCTAATATTCTCAAGTTTTATTATGCCATCTTTCACTAATCCTGTTTCCTTTTTTCTCGCTTTTGTTGTGCAGAACAGGACAACAAGACTCAAGTTCCGGTGCTTGAGCATGACAATCAACCGAGAAAAAAACAACACAAATTGAATACATCGTCTACTCCATCACATGCCGCCAAAACGGACGAAAGTACATAGGTGTCACAAAAAATTTCAAAAGACGAAAGGCAGAGCACACTTGACAACCACCTTCAAAAATGCGATCCAACGTTCTTCACTACCAACCATTCGATGAAAACTTTATTTTTGACATACTTTCCATCTCCAAGAATTTACATGTAGCACGTATACTAGAAAAAACATTCATCAGTAGACATAGTAGTACAAGTTCCATTGGATATAATGTTCTGCGAGCTCATCCCCCTCACTGCAACAAATACATGTTCTTGTAATATAAAAAAACAATCTAAGTTCTCCTTGCCACTGTCGTACACATCTCATTGAAATCTGATGTTCTGTCTGCTAACACAACATCCTGTTTCTCTCTTTTTCCTCAATTATTGTGCACAAAAACCATTTGAAAATTTCCTATCAAGTAGATTGGTTCATTAATTATCGAAATACTCATATCAATCTCTATTATTTCACATTTAAAACAAGTTTGTATCCTCTCATTTAAGAAAAAAACATAATACCAATTTTTCTCTCTTTCCTCAATTATTGTTCCCCCCGGGGGGTTCACCATGGAAAACTTACCGCACCACGTAAGTGCAGGGGAGGGTTTTTTTTTTTACAAGTTACATAAGCGTATAAGTTAGGGGTAGACCCCCAGTAATTTATCTTCAAAATAAGGGAGCGGGGTGTTATATTTATGGGGAGAGGGGGAACTTGACCCAGGTTGATTACTTGTAACGATTGATCACCAATGTGCACTAGAACTTGGATGAATTTAGGGAAATTTTTTTATCAGGTCACAAATCAAATTTTGTATCAAGCCGATCATAGATAAAGGCTGATTTGAAGTAGGTCAAGGGTTGATTAACGCCAGCTTTGGATGGGTTAGAATTGGACGAGTAGCCACAAGAGTGCAGGTTGATCTGACACATAGTTTGAAAGTATAACTAAGACACATTGAGGGTACATCTAGTTATCAACAAAATTAGTTCCTTAGTACATTTCCAGTCACTATGCTACACACTCTTTGACTAGTTTTACTCAGTTAAATCATGTGAGACCTAAATTTTATATGTAAGATAGCGGTATGATAGTTTTCTTCATTGATTGTTGTATAAGTATAGAAAGGGGGGTCATATTCCCTAATATGAGTCGTATATAGGGGTTTTTCCAAAGTTGTCCGCTCGCAGGTGGCGTCCTGTTTTGTATATAGAGTGAATCTGCCGGGTTGTTCCCATAACACATTTGCAAAATTCACATCAAGTACATTGGTTTTTTCATTATTCAAATACTCATATCAATCTCCATTATTTCATTTTTTTATCCTCTCATAATAATAAAAAAAATAATAGTTTTACAACCATCCCTAAAATCACTATTGATTGAAGCACTAAACTCAGTCTCCTCACAAAAAAAGGACAGCATTTCTCAAATGTATATGCTTTTCACACAATGCCACCATTGCCAAAATAGTCATGCTTTGGGAACCAAATGTAGAAGAAAAATTGACGTTGGAGGTGCCTGAGAGCAGAAGATGGCTCTACGGTGATGGGAGTTGCGTAGCATTGAGGAAGCCATCGGAGCCTGTGTGCACACCATCAGGACATGCAATCTACCCTCGCTGGTATCTCCCCTTTTCCTTTTCCTTTGAAGCAAGCTTTTTTTTCCTTCGGCGTGAGATGAAAATGCTTCGATCCTTTCCCCCTTTTGGGGGGGGGGGGGGGGGGGGGCAGCATGAAGCACTGTTGAATGGAATCATACAGGGTGATTCCCACCTGCTACTTAGATCCTCAAAGACACTAAATGCTAATTCCTCATCCTCTTGTAGCCCACCGTTGGGGGCTCCCTCAGGTAATCAGTTATTGCTTCACAGAACAAACATGCATAGCCCTATGTTGTATGCACATGCAGGTCCAAACCCGGACAGTGCAAAGCCCTATATGAGTAGAGAAGAGATACCTTCATCAAGAGGTATCACCAAAGATTGGGGGGCAGTATTACCTTGCCTTCCCCCATTCATTAAAGAGGCAAAATCTCCTGGGTGAAACTAACTCCCAAGTGCTTAAAACCTCAAATGCTTGGCACAACATTGATCCTTTGCAGCAGCCTGAAGAGAAGCAAGGACTGGTTAATAAAGAGACCATACTGAAGGAGCTCCATGCAGCAGTAGAGTGTGCTAATGAAGAGGGTGGGAATGAAAGCCAGCATCATGACCCCATTGACAACCAACATTCTGACAAGATAGAGTAAAGGGTGAAGTCATAATTGCCAATGGTGATCTAGAGGGGTGGCACAAGCACTTGCAGGAGAAATTTGTGATCGGGCTCTGTCATGGAATGAGGCCTCCCATTGAAGTCCTCAAGCAATGAGTCTCACAAGAATGGGAGTCAAGGCATCTCTTCATCACTCAGGTATAGTACCTACCAAACAACTACTATCTTTGTTTTTTGAAAATTCAGAAAGTGCCTTACAAGTAATAAGCAGGGGGTAGTGGTTAATTAGGAACACACCTTTGTCAGTGTTCAAATGGTTTAAGGGTTTTGACCCTAAAGGAAAGAAACCAACCAAAGTGCTCGTGTGGGTGGACTTCCTGGATTTCCCCATCGAATACTTCCCCTGGCTCATACAAGTTGGAGCTCAATTAGGAAAGGTGCTTGGTCAAAAGCCATCCAATGGAGTTAACCCCAAGTGGGACCCCCAGCTACTGATTGAAGTAGATACTGAGACCATTCTCAAAGAGGTCATCCAATTGAAGGACCAAAATGGGAAAGTCCTCTATCAACTAAAAATTGTGTTCAAAAATCTGCCTAATGCATGCTTTCATTGTTTCCAGCAAGGACATCTGATAAAAGATTGTCCAGAACTGGGCAACAAAGCACCTAAAGAAGGAGCTGGATCAAAGGATAATAACAGTGGCTTCCAACAAATCAATAGAATCTGTGGGCACAGAGGAAAAAATCATGTAAAGGATACCTCTAACAGATCCATTAACAGACTCACTACTTTGCTTGATGATGTTTTTGACCCATCAAGTCTTGAGGCTTTGGTTACCAGCAATGGAGCCTCTTCCTCTCAAGCCCCAGCTGATGCTTTGAAAGAACCAGAGGAGGTGCACAAGCAACAAAGTAACCCCTCAGAGACTCTATCCCCTCTCATTCCCCCAGACAGTCCTTCAGAGAAAGCCAGGGGCTGCTCTATTGATTTGGATAACTCAGACGATGGAGGACCATTCATCTCAGCTACCCAAATCAAATCCCCATCTCTGATGGGTGATGATCACACTCTTCATATGAAAACTGATGTGGATCAATTCTTCAAAGAGCTTCAAAACCAGGACAATGAAGAAATGAATCAGCTATCCCAATCTCGTATGAACTCTGTAGATATCTTAATGACTCAAACTGAGGAGGAAACACTCCCAATTCAAATCAGGAAGACAAAGAGGAAAAAAGAGAGGTAAGCTGATCCTAATAGGGCTTCCGTTCCTTGGTGAAACCTCCAAATCCATTAAGAAATGAATCAACCAATCTCTGGTCTCTCTCTCAATTGCAAGGGTTTGACTGGCCCTGTGAGATTCGTGAGGATTAAAAATTGGATCTCAGATCTCCACCTCAATTTGGAATTTATCTGCTTGCAAGAAATTAAAGGTGAAGGATTTGACTTGGATGCGAGTTTACAAAGAATCAGTAAGCATCACAAATGGTTCAAAACTAACCATTTTGCAGAAAAAGGAGGGGCAGCCAAAGGTATTGATCTCAAACATGAACACCTCATTGTCAATAACCAATATGGGCTGGTGGGTCAATGGATAGCTGTGACTCTCAAGGAGCCTTTCAATTTCACCATACTGTGTCTTTATGCATCTAATGCTTTGTCAGAAAGAAGTTCTACCTGGGTTGAACTTCGAGTTCTCTCTAATCCTCTTTTGATTATTGGAGACTTTAATATGGTTACAAATATCCATGATAGGTGGAAGGCCTTAGGGTAGGTCATTCAAGGTAAGGAAAAGAAAAACTGGGAGGAGTTGGTGGACACTCACTCCCTGCTGGATGCATCAGAGGACACTGGATTCACATGGTCTAACAATCAAAGAGGCAATTGCTACAGATATGCAAGGCTGGATAGAATGTATATGACATCCGATCTCTTGTACTCCTTCTGGATGGTAAGTTGCAAAGCTGATTCTTCTTTGTTACGATCTAATCATAAGCCTATCATTTTTGGATTGCACAAAGGGGAACACAACTTCAATGTTGGCTGGCCACACTTTGATAGCACATTGTTCAAATTTTCTTTTATAAGAGCTAAAGTAAAGTGCATTTTTGATAAAGCATTCAATCAACATTCAAATGCATTCTCAGCTTGGGACTATGCAGTAAAAGAAACCCAAAAGGCTCTCACCCATTTAAAAAAAAAGGCTAAGGAGATAAGAAGTAACAGAAGAATGATGATAGCCAATCAGATCTCTCTGCTTGAGGCCCAAACACAATTAGACATGCCCTCTTTTGAGCTCAGTCATCTTAAAGAACAGCTAAGGAGGGAAAATTTTTTAGAGGCCCAATTTGCTATGCTAAGGAAAAAAATATGTAGATATTATATCTCTTTTGCTTAACAAAGTAGGAGTGCTTGCCTCCTCACATAAGGACAACATGGAGAATGCCAGGTCTTATTTTTCCAATATATCCTCTTCTCCCCCTTTAAGAAATAATGAGATTACAAGAGCCAGGGCAAGGATTGCATCTGTTAGAAAGAAAATAGTGCCCTGTCACTTGGCTCAAGTGTTAGACTTACCTCTTACTGAAGGAGAAATAAGAGAATCTATTGGAAAACTAAAACCTGGAAATAGTCCTGGGCTGGATGGAATTCCTAATGAGTTTTTTTGTTAGTACCAAAACTTCATGGTTCCATATCTAATGTTGGTTTGGCAAGAAGCCTTGGCACATGTGTAGTCAAACTCATACACAAAAAGGGCTCAAGAGAGGACCTGTCTTATTGGAGGCCAGTTACATGTCTGACTTATGTATACAAGATTTTTTCCCTCTCCTTAGCTAGAAGACTCATCCCTCTTATGGACTAGTTCATTCTAAAGGAGCAAAAAGGTTTCATAATGGGGAGATTCATTCTGGATGCTATCATTTCACTTTGGGAAGGAATGGACTATGCAAAGGACACTGAGCAGGATTATATCTTTTTCAAGATAGACTTTGATAAGGCGTATGACAAGATTGAATGGGAATTCATTCTTCAGAGTCTTCTGAACATGGGTTTGGAAAAGGTCTTCATAAGATTTGTACATCTTCTTTTCTGTAATGCATCTGCCAGGATATCAGTTAATGGTTTACTCACTGAAGCTTTTCCCTTTACATGGATCAATAAGATAGGGCTGTCCTCTATCACCTTTGCTTTATGATATATCATCAGATGCTCTAGGTTGGCTGGTCAAGGACTTTCTGCAACAAGGTAAGCTAAAAGCAATATCTGTTGAAGATTGTGATGATCAACTATGCTTGCAACAGTTTGCAGACAATACCAATGCCATAATCAATAATGATGAACAGTTTGTGAAACTATTCTGGGAATGCCTTGAAGATTTATGCCTTGCTAGTGGCTCCAGCATCAACCATTCCAAAACTGGTTTCAAAGTGTCCTACTGCAATTACATTGGCTGGCTGTAAAGAAATAGAGGATGGAAAAATCTTCAGGCTTTTGGGCATTCCAATGGGCTTCAAAGTCTCTTTCAACCAAAGGTGGATCTGGGTATTGGACATATTCAGAAGGAGATCATTCACCGTGTCACCAACCTAATCTATCTGCCATGATTTTTGTACTTAACCACTACTTGTTGTCTTCTCTGGTTTTTTTCTGTCTTGCTGAAAGCCTTCCCAGTACCAGCTCAACAAGGTCTTCACTTTGGCAAGACGATTCTTATGGGGCTGCTCTGAAGATTTCAACAAAGTGCCCAAATTGGCTCGACAGACCTGTTGTCAACCCAAAGAGAATGGAGGATTGGGTATCCTCAACCTGCAGAATCTAGCAACTAAGCTAGCAAGCAAATGGATTATGAGATCAATATCTTCTAAGGACTACTAGGCCACCTTGATCAAGAGGAATGCTAGTAGCTTCAGAATCAAGGATTACAAAGCTTGGTATGATCTCTCCCTACAAGAAATCCTAACCTCCAATGTTAACTATACCCCAAGGGGTTTTGACCCGCCTTGCAAGTTCTGGAGTGCTTGGTTGATTAAAAAAAACCAATGGTCTCCTTCCAATTAGTGGATCCTCTCATTTGGTTTCTGGCTGCAGGATTCTATATGGTTTGGCAAGCTCAACTTCCCTCAGAGGGACCAGCTTACAAGAAAAGCTCATAAGTGTCACAAAGCAGGAACCAGAACTTGGAAGGATGTATACAAAGATGGTTATTGGGAATCTAAGCATGTTTTGATGCAACATTATAATATTACCAAAGGGTGTGCATACTTGGTTTTGGATAGAATATCAAAGATGTAGAGGTATCTGTTGCTTTAAAGTCCTAGGAGAAATTTTCCCTTGTTTAAGGTCTGCCACCTTATATACTCAGATATAGGTAAACAAAGCTACATGGATTCATCTTTGATTTGAAAAATCAACATTAAATGGGGAGTCTCATGGAACCCAAAGCATTGGTCTTACAGGTTTAAGTGTATCTGGGCTTATCCATTACCAAGTAAACACAGTTGTCTGATGTGGTTAATCTTGCATCAAGGTATTTGGTCTGGTTCCAAAGCAAAAAGGATTGGGGTAGATGATGGTCTCTGCAAGGGATGCAAAGCTAGGGAAGAATCTATTTTCCATATCTTTGTTAGTTGCAAACATAATGACTCTTTCAAAGAGGAATTAGCATGTTCAGTCTCAACTCCATTTTCGTGGAGGGCACTACTGTTGGGTGAAAATAGCTCTTGTGATATCCCACTCTAGACTTCCTTAATTGATGTTTTTTGTGGCATATATGGAATGAAAGAAACAAGGTTGTTTTTGGGTATCTACACTCCTGCTCACAAGTGCCATTATCTCTCGGATTTCTCAGCACTATGAAGGAGATTAAGGGTCACGTCAAGGAAGCTGCCCTTTTTGATGTAAAAGTGTTACAAAAAACTTTTAGATGACAGCAATGGAGGAACATCGTACTTTTAGTGTATGAGCCCCTCAGAATGTATGTTATTGATAGTTATTGCTCTCTTTTTCCCCTGATCCCTCTCTCAGGTTCCTTTTTTTTTTGGGAATCAGGAACGCCCCTCTCTTGCCTATGGGGCTTGTGTAGTGATTCTTGAGCAGAGGCCCAACACAACAGAAGAATGCCGAGTCACTTAAGCATTTAGTTATGGAGGATGCCTGGCGCAGCAATTTGTGAAGATTGAGCCCCCAACACAGCTCGCAAAAATACTGACGTCAGTGAAGCTCTGTCAAGTCCAGTTTTGACATAGATTTTTCTTTTTGAAGCCTCAATTAAAGCCTACCTTTACTTTAGGTATATTTTCCACCACTGTTTGTTCATCCCATCACGTGCAATGTCAGCTTTTGCTACACCAGCCTCCAACACCCGCAAGAGTTTTCTTGCAGTGGCGGCTGCTCCAAAGAAGGATCCCACAACCTATCAAGATGCTAGGATCACAGCTTTGGAGGCCTAGATTGAGACACTCATTGAGACGAATGAAAGACTTAAGGAACGTGTGTGTAACCTTGAGGACACAAAAGAAGCAGAGAGCCAAGCACTCCTTGCCAAAACAAATGAAGTTAAAGCCTCACTCACCGAATCTATCCTAGCCATTCATAAGGAAGCACATGACACAACACATAATCAGATCAACACCAAGATATAAGTAGTCTTGCAAGAATGCCTACTCCAAGAATCTCTTGGCCTCAAGGTCAGGATTGGGGGCTCCAATCCCTATTGTGCAGTAACGAGGACACCCCAGAAGAAGAAATTGCTAAGCTTAATGCCATCCTTCAACAATTAACATCGAGCCCAAATCTGTCTCTTAGATTAACGACACACATATGTGCGTGCCACATGGGCACTATATCCTCACTTTCAAGGACAAAGAAGAACGGATGAAATTGCTACGCCAATCCCGCCTTCTCAAGGAAAAAAATATTTAAATTGTAGAGGAAGTAACCGCAAATCAACTCAAGGTTAAAGAAAGCAAGCTCAAAAAGATGCACAAAGCTTGCAAACAAGGTAATTGGGCAGTTTATCGAGGCGAAAAAGCCATCATTCAAGAGTTTCGAACTTCAAAGCCAACTCCCTCCTCATAGGCCCCTCCCCTACCCTTTTGATGGACTCTCAATCCTTAATTAATATGTATGAGTTGCTTTCACTTGAAAGAAACTATTGTAATCTTTTGTCATGGTCCCATGGGTCATATATGACCTCCGTGGACGATAAATCAATCTCTCTCTCTCTCTCTCTCTCTCTCTCTCTCTCTCTCTCTCTCGGTAGGTGCATGCAACACCTGGCAATCAAATATCTATACAACAATGGTGTTCAATGTATGAAGATTGCATCAAGTAATTCAAGCACTACTCTTGCTTTGGTAATGATGGCTTCAAGCTCTACAAGGACTCAAAATAGTTAGTGCCTAAACCTTACTTAATCACATGCTTCTTCATTTTCTTAACCTAAGCTTAGTAACAAATGATTGCATATTAAAAAGAATGTATGCAAGATAGACGGTACCCACTTCCCACAGTTTACGCTCAACCGTGACATCTTTGATGCGACTAACTCGTTGAGTTTCCCTTTCTCCTGAAGCACAAGATTTTGATGCGTGGTACACCAATATAATGTGCCGAGTTACCTATTGGGAATGCCACGTAGCTCGCCGGTTGACGTGGTACCTCAATGCATATGTCCACGAGGAATTACCACATAATTTGACGAGTTAATGGCATGTGGACATGACATCTTGTCAGCCTTGCCACGTAACTCGGCCAGTTACGTGGCGTTGCCAAGCGGTGGTGCCACGTAACTCAATGAGTTACATGGCGTTACTTATTGTAAATGCCACGTAACTCGGCGAGTTACATGGCACCACCTCTTAGCAATGCCATGTCACTCGTTCAGTCACGTGGCAAAGTTGACAAGATTTCATGTCGCATGCCACGTAACTTGCCAAGCTACGTGGCAATGCTTCATGGACATATGCATGGAGGGACCATTGCCATGTAACTTGGCAAGTTACTGTGGATACATTTTTGAGAATAGCGAGTTACGTGGCGTGCCACATAACTCTGCGAGTTAATAAAATAAAAAGAAAAAAATTTCCATTTTAAAATGTTAGGTCAAAACTCGAGCTCGAAGGCTCGAGTTTGTCTTTTAGTCTTCGAGTACTGAGGTTGCCATCACTGTAATCTATAAAGGGGCCCCCGAGCAACACCAAAATCACAGAAGCAATGAAGTGCCACATCTACAGAGAGAGAGATTGAGGTTGGATAAACTCTCCTTCCATGAGCACTCTCTCTCACACACCCATGCACAAAATGTGTTTGGCTCTCTCTCTTGGACACACACACAGATGCTGAATTTTTGCCCCTCTCTTTGACACCCACGAGCATGTGCAGAAGATTTTGATTCTGGAATGTCGCTTTGTCACCCTCTCTCTCACATACAAGTTCCTGTTTTTTTGTCGGTGGGGGGAAGGTGCAGAGCAGTGGAGTCGGCTTCGGTACCTTTTCACACGTATACAAGCAGTTTTCACCATTGGTTTTAAAAACTGATAAATTTGAGTTAAGTCAAGTAAATCAATGCTTTATAGGTAGTAAGATATATTGAGTTAAAGTTAGTTGAATGAAAATGGTACTAAACTTGGGTTTTTCCCCAGCAATGAGGGCTTCTCTCTCTCTCTCTCTCTCTCTCTCTCTCTCTCTCTCTCTCTCTCTCTCTCTCTCTCTCTCTCAAATTTTTGGGCAGGAGAGCCATGAACATCTACTTGGTGGATATGGCCCGCAAGCTCTCAAAGCATCTTGCCACACTTACCTTCAATTGGGAATACCAAAATGCTCGTGGAGAGGGAATTTGGAATGTAAAAGGCCTGCTTTCGCATTATCTTATTGAATTGAGTATACATTGCTAAAGGTTGTAAAAGTGGAAGTGATTCAAAGGAAAAAAACGTGAGTGGATTAATTGGAGTGGATGGAAACTCTTATTACATAGTACATAGGCTCCTTTGGCTCTCTCTCTCTCTCTCTCTCTCTCTCTCTCTCTCTCTCTCTCTCTCCCCCTCTCTCCCCCAAAAAACCAACCAACACCATACAGATCACCAATGTATATGCATCCTATGTGCCTACATCATCGGTTGAAAGTAAAATGCAATCTAATCTTGCGGAACCGAGATTGAAGAGTGCTCATAGTCGTGACTTTTGACAGACACTACTTTGTCTCTGGATCCTAACCATCGGTTGCACTATGCTTAGAACTCATCCTAGATAGATGTAAACCCCTTGGATTCGTGCATAATTAGCACACAATGGTTGTTCCATAAATACAGTTGAATGGCCAACTTTATCAATGGGGGTTTAAGGCCAATATTCAATTTTCACACAACAATAGTGAAAGGGTTACCTTATTTCCTTGTTAGAATTTTGTTGCACATTTTACATTTTCCTTTTACTGATTATGCTTCCTTTTTCAATGCAGTCACCATGTCACAGCAGTCAGAGTATGGTGGTGGTGAACCCCCTAGTAGCCTGCACCCCCTCAGCAGTCGGCTCCCTCAGAGTAGCCACAGCCACTAGAGCAGGGACCGGCACCTCCTATTCCTACACCCTCTCTTGCAGACATACACACTTTGGCAGCGGAGTTGTTCCGTGGGGCAGAGCACCTTCGCAGTCTTTCAGCCTACCCAGAGTCCAGGTCAGCGGGCAGAGTCCTTGAAGTCTACCACGGTAGTTTTTGGTAGGATGCACGACCCTCGTGCCTTCCACGAGTGGGCACTCACACACCGTGTTGGGAGAGAAGGGTTGCCGTGGCATCAGGTGGAGAACCTTCCTTTGATACACTCACTCACTTTGTAGCAGTTTTGTCCACGGCCAGAGACATAGTGGCACGAGCACCCTTTCCCATAGAGCACTGTCTACACCCTGGCATGAGAGAGCATGCCCTTCTACATTATGTGACATACTACGGTGCCTTTCCTCACCACTTAGAGGTGCCTACCTACTTTGCTTTCCAGCTGTGCATAGAGTTTGTCCTTGAGCTCGACGTGGACTACTTTGACAGACGTCCAGGAGGGGGTCACGGTTTTGGTAGATTGGGCCAGCAGTAAAGGCTCCCTGGGACGATCGAGTTCACAGGTTGTCCAGCTCATCGACGTCGAGTAGAGCCAATGGTTCCTTGGAGCGTAGTCCAGGGCTTGAGCACACAGCTTGGACGGGAGGTTTGTTCCGTGGGCGACACACTCAGCCACCTTGTCGAGCGGTTTACACAGCCACGAGGCCCTTCTCAGGTACATTTTTTTAGTCTTTACCTACCAATATTTAATTGGTAGAGTGGTGGGTAATACCCTTTTATTTTATACTAGGTGAGTTATGTACTACACCGCTTGATAGCCCACACGGACAGGACCGTACTGCTGCTGTTACTTCTTCCACGGTATACATAACCTTTCCAATGTTTCCTTATATCTGGTTATAAATTTCATTTACTATTCTTATCATTGTGGCATTTTTGTTTTTTCACAATCAGGCTGCTTTCTCTACATCACCGGAGGAGCCACCTCCGTTGAGCAGACCTTCCACCCAGTTAGCACCCGATACTGCCTTTACAGCTTCTCAGGTACATTCACTCATCTATGGTTTTTATAATTTCAAAAAAAATATTGGAAAGTTAATTTTTTAATTTTGTGCTGGTTGTAAGCTGACCCCTCTTTAGAGCTCCGCAGTCATGTAGATGAGCTTACACGAGATGTAATGGAAATGGCCTATGAACTTAGAGAATAGCGGAATTAAGAGAATTAAAGTGAGCAACTTTGAGAGCATAGAGGGTGAACTTAATTGGTAGTAGCAACTCAATCATAACACTTAATTAACTAGGCATGAGCAATACTTTTCCAAGAGAGAGTGAGAGAGTTTAGAGAATATGACAATAGTTGAGGACCGGATTTATGTGGATCCAGTCCCCCCTCCAAAAGGCATTTGTATTATAGATTCTCTCATTAAGAGAGACTTGGTACAATACAATCTTTGTGTTCCTTGAGACCTCTTTGGCAGTATGAAGGTGGAAGCTTCATATACCAACCTTTTCCATAATATCAATAATCAATCTTAGCTTGAAAACAATCAAGAACTTGTGAACATCATTAGTCTTTGTGTTCCCTATCATTTGAGTGCATGAAGATGTATATGTTTATGCATCAACTTGTGCCTAAAGCAACAATTAATCCACCTTGCAATACAATTAATCTACTTGCATTAAGTAACTAATCTACTTGCAATAAACCATTAGCCTTCTTGCAATAAGAAATATAACATGCACTTTGTAGAAAGCATTAACTATCCCAAGCCTCAGTCCCAAGACCTCAAACACCTTCGAAGGTGGAGAGAGCTAGCAGGGAATGAGGGTAGGGAAGAGGAAGAAGAAGTATTCCATAGGAGAAAGAAATAATTCCTCACTTATCATCACTCTTCTTGCTTAGCATACATAATAGAATAGTAATGAAGATGGAGAATATGGAAAGCTTAAGCATTGAAGCATAGCTCTTGGTTGGATTTGCATTCCATAGCCAAGAGTGTTGGTGTAGGCTCTCAACTTCTCAAGGAGCTTGGAGAAGGAGATGGAGCTCTTGCACCTTGCCTAGCAGACAATGAGAGTGTTTGTGAGTGTGTGTGGGTGAGTAAACCCCCTAAGCAACCCCCTAGCTTGCTTGGGTTGACCCCCCCTTGTAGCTCATGTTTGAAGCTCATTGGACCCCTCCAGGCCTAGCCAATCATAAGCAGGAGGCATTACAAGCAGCAAGGGTAGCCTTGAGACAAGTGTCCCCCTTTCCCCTTTGAGAGAGAGGACTTGATAAATGCAAAATCAATTAATTAAATCCCCTAAATTATCATTGGACCCCTTGGGTGGGCAACCAATAGGCTTCAGGCACACAATGAGGGCAACATGAGGAGGAACTTGACAAGTGTCTCTTTTGCTTTCTTTGTACCATGCATGCCTTGTGTGAGTGTGTGGGTGTTCTCTCTCATCCCCCCTCATGTAGGGCTCGCCCCCTCCTTGTAGGGATTGAATCTTTGACTTTTTGACACCTCAACCCCTCATGCATAGGCCCAGTTCCCACCACAACTTGGCCCTTAAGCACTTTAAGCTTGGGCTGGGTTCTCACCTCAAGTGCAACCCTAACATCTCAAGCATGTCAAGCACCTCAAGCATCTCAATCATTAAGCACCTCAAGCATCTCAAGAACCTCAATCATCAAGCACCTCAAGCACCTTAGTCATCAAGCATGACAAGCAGGACAAGCACCTCGAGCTGGGTCGGTGGGTTCCCGCGCCTCAAGCTCAGCCCTAGCTTACCTAAGGTCAAAGGACTGTTACACATATTATTGGAGGTCTTCAATGAAGCTAACCCTAAGTTCTTATGCTCCATTGGTTAGCCTTGCTCTTTGATAGACCATCTCTCATTTGGGCCCCTTTACCAATGGCCCCGTGTTGAGATAGATCTAAAAGCACATATCTATATCTTAACCCTTGTTCTCGTTTATTCTCCCACATTAAGTGATCAGTTTAATATGATAAAATCATTTGGGTTGGTTAGATATTAGTTTTTATGACACGAGAGCTGGCCACAACGTAGCAGAGGGTTGGAGAGCTGGAGCAGGCACTTAGAGACACTAGACCGGCTTTGGGGGACTCCACCATTGAGAGTCGCATTGCTTACTTTCGAGCGGAGCACTTCACACGACTCCACGCTTACCTGAGCCGCTCCCCCAGCACACACATAGTTTAGCCCTTGATACCACTCTACCCTTATATGCCTCATGTGGGTTTGGGCAGGCGCGAGCTTTCGATGGGCGTACATGCCACACTGGGAGACCATGCAGAGTGTTGCATTTGTCTTGACGTGTTTGACGACATGGCGGCTTCTACACTTTGGGCTGTGGTCACCATTTCCACCTCTACTGCATCTTCCACAAAATGTGCGTGCGTTCAGACTATCCGATGTGCCACCAACAAATACCGATCGTCTTGTAAAACCATTGGGGCATCAACGACCTTTTTCCACCAAAAGGGTAGACAGTAGACTTTGTCATTTGCCGCCCCCTTGGGGCAAGTGATGAGGCAGGCAGACAGGCAATCGTGGTAGTGCTACTAGAGACCAGGGTGCCGGAGGAGGAGGTGATACAGATGGCAGAGTCAGTGGGTGCAGTGGGGCCAGCGGTTACAGAGGTAGAGGAGGTGAGGCGGTAGCACTTCTGACAGTGGGACATCCTCATAGAATGTTCTACAGACAGAGCACTGAGGGGGCCAATCGGTGGTGCTTCTTTCCCCCCAGAGACAGACTTTGCTGACCCAGTACTTGTTGGTGAGCTGCTAGTGGTGGAGGAGGATACTCTCTCATAGTTTACCTCGCGAGGATATACAAATTTACAGATTTAGGAGATGGGACAACAGGCAGGTTGCACACTAGCCGACTAGGAGCTGACGCTTGCAAGGATTCAGTTCCAGCATGAGAAAGCCCGCGTGGAGGTTGGTGAGTCTTCAATAGTAGCTGAGGTCCGTGCTGAGCAGAGTACAACACTTGGCAGACAGTGCACCATAGAACAGAGAGTAGTGCAGACCCCCTTTGCTAGTGTGTAGCTTGCACCCTCTACATAGGGAATGTAGCATCAAACTCTGATTCATATTGATTTACCTGTATATATTTTTGCGTTTGTTGCATTTTCTATATGGTTGTAGTCGCCATGTTCTATCTTATGCAGTCCATTTGCACCTTGTTGTTGCACGATGTGTCTTTATGATTATAGTTGCCATGTTAAGGTGTTTGCAGTTCAATTGTACCACACTTTTGTACAATGTCAATTTATGCCAAAACTCTGTGCGTTTTAATTTTGTGGTTCACTTGTATCAAACCTTTTTACGATGTGTCTCGTTGAGCGTAAATGTCATGTTTACTTATTGCACTCCATTTGTACCAAACCTCTGTAAACTTTGTCTTTATGATTGTAGACATCTCGCTATAGGGTTTGGTGTTCAATTGTACCATATCCTTGTACAGTTTGTCCTTATGATTGTAGATCGAACACATGTTCTAGGTATTGCAATTTAATGGTAACACATCCGATGTCTTCTTATGACTGTAATTACAATGCTTTGCTTTATGGAATTTTACCTTTGCAAAATATGTTATTATAATTGTACTCGCCATGTTCTAGTGTTTGCAATTCACAAGTACCACACTTTTGTACGATGTATAAGTGCACCAAAACTTTGCCCCCCTAGCGATTGTGCCACCCTAGACCGACGAGATGGGAGCGGATGGCCATGAAAATTTGCATGGGTGGGAAAAGCACCTAAATTCTCACCCTTGCAAAGCTTCATGGCCATCACAATTTTTCTTGACCGTCTACCGTGGCACAATTGCCTGTTTTTTTCCTATGGAGCCCATAGCAAAGCCAAAATGAAAAAATTGGCAGTTGTGCCACCCTACACCGACGAGACGGGAGCGGATGGCCATGAAGCTTTGCAAGGGCAGGAAGAGCACCTAAATCCCTGCCCCTGTAAATTTTCATATCCATTGAGATATGTTTCGTTGGTCTACGGTGTGGCACATTCCATTGGGCCCTTAGTGAAGCCAAAACGAAAAAATTGGCAATTGTGCCACCCTAGACAGACGAGACGAGAGCGGATGGCCATGAAACTTTATAGGGGTGGGAAAAGCACATATCTCTCATCACTAAAAAGTTTCATGGCCATTACAATCCGTTTTGATAGTCTACAGTGGCACAATCGCCTGTTTTTTTCCATTGGGCCCATAGCGAAGCCAAAATGAAAAATTGGCGATTGTGCCACATTAGACCAACGAGACGTGAGCGGATGGCCATGAAACATTGCAGGGGTAGAGAGAGAACCTAAATTCATACCCCTGCAAAATTTCATGGCCATCGCAATCTGTCTCAACGGTCTACCGTGGCACAATCGCCTGTTTTTTTCCATTGGGCCCAAAGCGAAGCCAAAACGAAAAAATTGGCAATTGTGCCACCCTAGACGACGAGACGGGAGCGGATGGCCATGAAACTTTGCAGGGGTGGGAAAAGCACATAAATCCCCGTCCCTACAAAGTTTCATGGCCATCACAATATGTTTCGATGGTCTGCAATGGCACAATCGCCTGTTTTTTTCCATTGGGCCCATAGCAAAGCCAAAATAAAAAAATTGGCGATTGTGCCACCCTAGACCGATGAGACGGGAGTGGATGGCCATGAAACTTTACAAGGAAAGGAATTTAGGTGCTTTTCTTGCCCTTGTAATGTTTCATGGTTATCCGCTCCCATCTCGTTGGTCTAGGGTGGCACAATTGCAAATTTTTTCATTTTGGCTTCACTATGGGCCCAATGAAAAAAAACAGGCAATTGTGCCACTCTAGACCGTCGGAACAGATTGCGATGGTCATGAAACTTTGTAGGGACTCGGAGATATATGTGATTTTCCCACACCTACAAAGTTTCATGGCCATACACTCCCATCTCGTTGGTTTAAGGTGGCACAATCGCCAATTTTTCGTTTTGGCTTCGTTATGGGCCCAATGGAAAAAATAGGTGATTGTGCAACCATAGACCAACAAAACAGATTTTGATGGCTATGAAGCTTTGCAAGGGTGGGGATTTAGGTGCTTTCCCTGCCCTTGCAAAGATTCATGGCCATCCACTCCCTTCTTGTCAGTCTAGGGTGGCACAATTGCCAATGTTCTCATTTTGGCTTCGGTATGGGCTCCATAGGAAAAAAACAGGCCATTGTGCCACGGTAGACCGTTGAGACAGATTGCGATGGCCATGAGACTTTACAAGGGTGGTAATTTAGGTGCTTTTCCCACCCATGCAAAGTTTCATGGGGTTTGGCGGACGAAGCTGTGGTTTCCAGAGAAGGAGTCACATTTTTGTGGGAAACCCTTGTAAAATTCTTTTGTAAGAGAGCATCTCTAAGCCGAGAACTTGTAAAAGAATTTATGATTATTTTTCTGGGAGCAATTGTATATTAGAAAGCCAGTTAGAAGTTTAGGAGCTTTTGGCCGGACAAGCCATTTGTAAAGACCTAAACTATAAAGGTCAATTGTGTAAGTTTGAACATTATCTTTTTTGTATCAAAAAACTGAGAAAACAGCGTACGTTTGAGAGCTTCTTCTTGCTCCAACTGGTAATCATTGCTACTGTGGCTACGGTAATCCAAATTCAGATTTGTTTATTGCATTGTGTTCCTCTTACTTTGCTCTTCCATTCAAGTGTAATCATTCAAGATTCGGTGTAGGTTTTTAACTACGAGTTAGAGAACTTAATCGGCTGTTTTGAGTGTTTAAACGCGTATTTTATGTTGTTTTGACCCTAGGAGAGGCTTTAGGGACCCTAAAATGACCCTTTAGGATCACCTGTTTGCTGTTTTTGCTGACCTTGGGATGAACGATCTTTGTACCTCTCCAGAATGCTGTGACAGTGATAGGATATGCTCCTGATAGTCCCATGTAGCTTCCCTTCAAGTTTCGTGCGAATCTGACATGATTTGCATGGTAAACGGGCGTGATGACTGTAGAGTTGTGTAGAAGGACATAGGCAGATTACTTGGCTTTAGTGCGTATGATTTGCTTGCAGAGTTAGTGATTGCTTCTCATTGAGTTCACTTCATTAGGAATGACACCCTAGTGAGTTTCTATGCCTCATCCTGGTCGCTTC
Source organism: Adiantum capillus-veneris (assembly GCF_014529385.1). Classification (NCBI taxonomy): domain Eukaryota; kingdom Viridiplantae; phylum Streptophyta; class Polypodiopsida; order Polypodiales; family Pteridaceae; genus Adiantum; species Adiantum capillus-veneris. The sequence continues at coordinate 115,796,410 of NC_140959.1, read as the reverse complement.
CCTTGTATTGATATTTTATGTTGATGCGTGAGAGCTATGCTATGGACGTCTGTCACAGCGACCCGCAAACATTGGCGCCGTTGCCGAGGAATGCACCTTAGTTGATGAGTGACCGAGTGCGCAGCTAGCTTCCTTAAAAGAAGATCAATCCATAATTCCATTTTACACCTCAGTTAGGCTGCTAGACAGGAGTTTAGAGTTTAGTGGAGTCTAGAGTCAGTGGGCCGGCTAGATCCTCTCTTAGGAGATTTAGGGAGCTGTGAATGAGAGTATTCAAAGCATTTTTTCTCTAATTCGATTGATGAAATCTCACCCAAAATCCATCTTGTTTGTTTTGTTTGATTCATTTCTTTATGTTCTTTCATTTCTATACTTAGGAGTAGGATAAGTAATTTGCATTCTAGTCAGATTTGGGGCAAAAGTTAAAGTCGAGAAACCTGGAAACCGTAACTTTGGCAAAAAGGCCATAAGACTCCAAAATTTAGAACATCTGACCAAACAGGGTTGATATTGATTCAAATCACCAAGTGGTAGCACAAAACACTGTAAAACACTTGTGAGAGGGAGCAGACTAAATTTCATCAGATTTGGCCCAGGTACTACGATCGCGATCGGTGTACCTAAGTGCCAGATTTTGACCAGATTTCATCTGTGAGATCCTCAGGTGTATATGAACATAAAAGTATACAGGACCAAGAGCCAGAAACCTCAAAATACCTGTCAAACCATATGAATACAGATCCAAGTCAAAAACTGCTAAACTGGCATAGAAATTGACTTTCAGTAGACCAAAACACATCAAAACTGGGAAGAAACCATGCAGAGGGATAGCCTATGCATAGGACAAGCCTATGTATCTCTCAAATCCCAAAATAAACACCAAAATCAATCAAACCTGATAAAATTGGGAAATCAGGTACTTCAAACCAAGAACTGGTAAAAGCTTGACTTTTTGGAGTCTGAATACAAAAGTATCAAGTGGGTAGCCTTAAAATAGCCTAATGAACAAGCTGGTGAAGTTTCATAAAATTTGGGCACTGTACTACGATCATGATCGGTGTACCTCTGTCCCAGATTTGACTCATTTTTGACCTGTTCATAGACCTAGACTATTTAAGATATCAGAAGTTGTCAAAACCCAAATTGGACATACTGTCAATAATCTGCAAGCAAAGTTGTGTTAAAGTCATTGTGAAACTGTTGAATCTGCTGCTGGCAGTTGGAATGATACAATGATCTCATAGACATCAAGTGTATTTATTTGCAGAGACTAGTCAAGTAACAATCCATGCAGTTGTGAGAGTTGGAAGATCACTCCATCTCCAGGTAAGATGTTTGGATTCAATCGATAAATTCCACTTTCTTCATGTTTTTGAGATCGGGAAAACAAATCAACAACCAACACTGAAATTTAGCGGATCAAGCAAGTGTTTTATCGACGGAGGAGAGTGTAAACCAAGGTGTAGTACGACCGTTAGAGCCGATCCTTGAAGAAAGTATTTCCGATACTTCTTCAAAGAGATCTTATGAGTATTTCACGGAACACTTGGGACATTTAAAACTAAAAAAAAGAGAAAACATGGCAGTAGGACCATCAAACCCTTCGGCCACAATGAAGCTATTGTTCATCAAGTATCAGTATGACAACAAGCAAGGTGCCAAGATCTACAAAGATGGTATGGACCACTACTGTGTGAAAATAGAAGATAAACCAAGTGAGTTCAAGGACTTAGTGCATGTGAGCTATAGCGGAGATAGGTACCTAGATGACGAAGGTATCATGTACTTGGTAATCCTGAATCCTAACATTGTGGACAAGTGGGGATTGATGGGCACGAAAGCCAAAGTAGATGAGGAACATGAGGAAAAAGCACCAACAATGAGCTTCCCTAATGCGAGGTTAAGGCGAGAAAATGAAACTTTAAGAGTCTTAAAAGACTTTATGTCTTCACCTACACAGAGGGATCAAAAATGAAAATCGTCGCATACGACAAATATGGAAGACGATACGCAACAATCGATAAAAAGGAGTTGGAAGGATATACGTACTTTGGGGGACCACTCCACCATTATTATGTCACTCCAAGCCTAATGAGACCAGCACCTACAACTGTCATACCAGACCCGCTGGCAACAGGTGGAGAGAGGACTCATGTAGCTGATTCTTTCAGTCGACCTCAATATTCTATTCCAAGCCCCATGGGAACATTACATTCCAGAGAATCAATGGCTACGAATCGGGGTAGTGCAGTTCCTATCTCTACACATACCACAGTAGGTCCGACATTTGTAGCAACACCATCCCATTTGCCTCCTAGTAGTAGATTTGTGGCAGGGGAGCCAACGAGAGCAACCCACGATATCCATGATTTACGAGAACAATTAAGTCGAGATGAGGGAGCATTGATATTGGTCGCATACCATAGATGGATGAGGCCATCCCAGGTAGCGAAGTGCATGCCAAAGAAGTGTAGGGGATCAGGGGATCCATATGTCCATGTGTCGCTCTTCAAGAAAGTCTTAAGAGGAGAGCAGATCACTGATTTTCATACTCAATATGAGGGATTCGCGCTGACCTTGGAAGGGATGGCCTTAACATGGTTTCAACATTTGAACCTTGAAACTTGTCCGAATATTGAACATGTATTATGGGAGTTCGCGGAAGAATTCTCAAAACGGGCTATAAAGCATAATACAGTATCACAGATATATGCATTTAAACAAAAGGAGAACAAAAAAGTGAAGGAAGCATCCTTGAGATTCAAGCAATACATCGAGAGGTGCCCAGGGAGAGAATTACCGCAGGACGAGAGATTGTTTGTGCTCTTCATTGAAGGACTTAGAAATGAAACCTTGAAAAAGGACCTTCACTTGAAAGCCTGTAGCACATTTGAACAGGTTACAAGGGAAGCGTTATATCTTGTTGATAACTGCAAAGCATATGGGGAAGTGTCAGAGGATACTGATTCAGTAACCAGTGGCTCTTCATCTATTAAGAGTGAACCCTCTACCAAGAAAGATGCTCAGGCTTCTTTGATGCCGACAACTGACCAAATGATAGAGGAAGTAACGAAGAGAATGCAACAGCATATGAGATCGAATCCGGTGATGAGACAGTCTCAAACGAGGAAATGTGACATATGTGGGGGGGATCACCCGACGCCGTGGTACACACAACAGCCGAAAGCACCAATTGCGAATGAACGAGTGCTGAAATGGTGCGCCATAGAGCAAAAATGGACGAACCATGGCACAGATGAGTGTTTTTACAACAAAAATATGTGAGGGAAAGGCCGTATGGACCTCCAGCAGGACTACCCCAGCCACCTCCTCCAAGATATCAAGTTGGGCCAAATGTGAATATGGTAGCAGGAGCAGAGAAACCTCAACCTGTGTTGGGTCAACAACCTCCATTACCACATGAAAATAGGGCCATGATTAGGTATGCTCAACCTTACGAAGCATCACCAGGAACAAATAGTATACCTCAAATTTCTTATTTTTATGAGGAACCGAATGAGCCTTACGTAACTGAACCAACCACAAATGTACGCAGACGAAGCCTATCAACCGTGGGGAAACCAGAAGTGGAAACGTTTGGTTTGTCTCAATTGAGGCTCTAAGGTTTGGTTTGTTTTTAGCCTTGCGTCGCACTCTTGTAATAGAGCATCTAACGGCTCTAGCACTTTTTCGACTAAGATAGATCCCCCTGAGGATGTAATTGAGACAAACCAAACCAGAAGTGGAAACGAAGCGTTTGGAAATGTGTAAACACCTCATTGAAATAGCCCAAGCATTGATGGAACCTAATGCGATTAGAACCCCAGAACAAGAAGTGTTGATTCACAAAGAGCAAGAAAAACTAAAGATCGATGAATCGGAACAAGTAAACGGACCCAGGCCTGAAACTATATTGTCATTGGATCACCAAGTGGTGCCGAACACCACTGATGATGCTAAGTCAATAACTATAATGCCAATTCCAGAAGTGGAAGAACCATGGCCACAACACTTATGGGAAACCATTAGAAATAGAAAGAACGGAAGCGCGATGTTACAGTCTGTACCAATTCCTGAGGTTAACATGGACAACGGATTTTATCCAAGAGATATACAATTGCTATATGGAGATGCAAGAACGGAGGTCTCGATGGAAAGCAAAGCTCAATCCCTGAAAACCCTGCCTTCATTTATAGGCGAACACGAGGCACAATCGGAGATAAGATTAGTACCATCCCAGATGAGAGCTATTCCGCAAATGATTGACTCAAAAAGTCTTCAAGAGATGCTATCCACGCCTGTAACATGCACAATCACACTGTCAGAACTCTTGAGAGTCAGACCACACTTATTGGAAGACATGGGAAAACATTTGGAGAACAAAGGAATAAAGATTCCTCTTCAGACAAACCCTACTGTAGAAGAAAACAAACGGGAAGGTCAACCCAAAGCCCAACCTGTGCCCATAAACAAGGTCGAAGATTACTGTGAAGGTGAGGAAGGTAATACAACCTTACCTATTGAATATCAGGATATAAAGACGATAGCTATCCTAAACAATGGGACGGGAGTTGCCATTGCTACAAAGCAAATTTGGGAGAAATGGGGTCGTCTAGCTCTCAGAAAGACGAGAATGGAACTGCAACTCGCAGATGGGTATGTAGAGAGACCATTGGGAATTCTGGACCAAATAGTTGTAACTTCGTGTGGAATTAACTATGAGCACACCTTTGCCATGGTAGACTTCGGAAAAATGAACAACTTTGACATTATTTTGGGGCGACCTTTTATGCGTCAACTCAAAATGATACAAGATTGGGGGTACGACCAAATTTACCTAAGGCATGAGGAGCTAATAACGAAAATCAACATGAAGGATCACAGCTATAGAGACGTTGCAAAAACACCAGTGCAAGAATTTGATTCAACCACAGTGATTGGAAAAAAAATACCTGCGTGGTTACAAACGAAAGCACATGTCTGGATGTGTGGAGCATCTGATTGTGGAGACTTAATCAAAGAGAAATGTGTGTTGGAAAGGTCCGTAGAAGACGAGGCTTATCTCCCAGAACCTTTCCCTGAACATTTATTTGAGCCATTTGGGTGGACTCAAATATTGTCAACCTTTGATGTATGTGTTAACGAATGCACGCCTACAAAATTTTGTGACGAGGAAGGATACGACCTAGTAACATTGCAAATGGCTAGCGTCATCCTTGAGTCAGGATCAGAGAGCGAGGAACGAGAAGAACCACTACATGAGACTGAGTGTAAAAGAATAGTTGATGAGATATCTGTAGTGGACGATAGGAATCGAACAGAGGAGGAATTCACAGATTCACTAAGTGGTGACCTTCCATCACTGGGTGATGAAATCCAAATGATAGATGCTGATGATGAAAGATCAAGTGGATCAGAGATGAATAGGAAGTATATGTCGAGACCGGACAGGTTTTACGAGTTTCCTAACCAAAAACCTAGTCGATAAGAGCTCTATAGATCAAAGAGAAGAAGGAAATCAAGAGCGAATAAGCATAAACCCATGCCTCTTGTCAATGACAAAATAGGATATCTAAGGCTTGTAAAAGCTGATGATTGTGTCAAAGACAAGGTCATTGGCCAGTTTATCAAAACTAAACCATGGAAAAACAACAAAAAGAACAAGCGCGAAAAGCAAACGATTGAGACACATAAGGAGGGGGAAATAGGGTCTAGAATGACCAAAACAGAGAGGAAAGCGGAGTACAATAAGCTCAAACAGACCCTGAAAGACATATGGACAACTGAAATGGAAATAGATGAGGACACAAATTCTGACAAGATGGATGTGCCGCCCATTATAAGAAATATACCATACAAGATAGAAAAATCATAGTGCAACAACCGATGAGGGAATTGAAGGAACCTGGTACATCATATGACGGTCCTGCAAAAGCCAAACGAATAGATCTAGTGGAGCTAGGAGAAGATCCAAAACCTGCATATATTGCCATGGATCTTACTGAAGAAGAGGAAAAGCTTTTGATAGCTACTCTAAGACATTATAGAGATGTGTTTTCATGGTCATACAAAGATCTTAAGGGGGTGGATCCAAGTATCTATCAACACACAATACCCCTTAAGAATGACACTAAACCAAGAAGACAACGTCCCTATACTTACAATGAGACGTTTGCAAGGAAGATCAAGGAGGAGATAGATAAGCTGAAAGAGGCAGAATTTATTTACGAAATTGAGCACACTGACTGGGTTTCACCGATTGTGGTGGTCCCGAAGAAAAATGGAAAGTTGAGAGTGTGTGTCAATCTCAAGAAAGTAAACGCTGCTACAATTCGGGACAACTATCCCCTACCCATTACTGATCATGTAATAGAAAGAGTGGCAGGAAAAGAAGTTACACTTTCTTAGATGGCTTTTTGGGCTACAACCAACTCGCAATAAAGCCAAAGGATCAGCACAAGACGACTTTTGCAACTAATGGGGCATTTTTGCATTCAGGGTAATGGCTTTTTGCTTAACGAATGCACCAGCCACATTTCAGAGGCCGATGGGTCATGATTTTAAAGAATATCTAAGACAGTTCTTAGAAATTTACATGGATGACTTGTGCGTTCACTCCCTCGTAAGATTGGAGCACATATAGCACTTAACCAAAGTGTTCAACAAATGCAGACTGTATCGGATTTTCTTGAATCTGGAGAAATGTGTCTTCATGGTAAGACAAGGCAAAATATTGGGACATATAGTGTCCAAAAGTGGTATTTCAATAGACATGGAGAAGATCAGCGTAATTGCTAATCTACCACGACCAGTAAAGGTAAAGGAGGTACAAGCATTTATGGGCCATTGTGGATATTATCGCAGATTTATCTACTCATACGCTATAATTGCAAAACCACTTTACGCGTTGATAACTAAATTTGACAAATGAGTGCGAGAAAGATTTTCAAACTTTGAAGCAAAGATTGATATCCGATCCAATTTTGAAGGCTCCGGATTGGGAAAAGATATTCCACGTCCACATAGATGCATCAGCATATGCTATAGGATGCATACTTACACAACCTGGAGAAAACAACATGGATTTTCCAATCAGTTACTCCAGTAGACAACTAAACAGTGCAGAGAAGATTTACACAACAACTGAAAGGGAGGGTTTGGGTATGATCTTTGCTATGAAAAAGTTTAGACATTACCTACTTTTCAATAAATTTGTATTCTTCATTGAGCACCAAGCACTGCTGTACTTGGTAAACAAACCTTGCAGTACGGGGCGAATTGTACGATGGTTCATCATACTGCTTGAGTTTGACTTCAGTCAAAAAAGGAACTAAACACCAAAGAGCGGACCATTTATCGAGAATGGTGCATGGGGAAAACCCTGTAGGAGTTGATGATGATTTGCCAGATGCATATCTCTTCAACATAGAAATGGTTCCAAGATGGAGCGAGGATGTAATTCCTTTGTTGACTATTGGGTCATTGAATTTGACAAGACAACCATCTACCATTGCAACATCTAGATCATTGGTAATGCTGGCTGGAAGGCTATACAAACAGGGATCGGATCAAATCCTTAGGCTTTGTGTTGAATCAAGTGAACAGGACTTGTATCTAAACCGGCTCATGTGCAAACAACGGGGATTCACAATGGGCATGCACAGACGTATCAAAGATTGATGAAAATGGGTGTATATTGGCCAAAAATGCAACAAAGTGTTCATATGCATATCAAATCATGTGTTATCTGCACTTTTCAAAAGCCGATAGAACATGCGACTCTATTCAAATTATCTGTAGCACCCAGATGGAGTAACTACATTGTAGAATACCTCACCACCGAAATACTGCCTGAAGGGATGAGTAGATCACGTATCAAAACGATCACGAAAGAAGCAGAAAACTATGTATTGATTGAGGACAATCTTTACAAGAGGGAAAAAGACAATCAATTGAGAATGTGTGCGACGGAAGAGGAATACGTTCCTATCTTAGAGCAAGCACATGGCAGACAAGCTGGAGGACATTTCTCAGCTGACAAAACGGCCAAAGCAATTCTTATTGCTGGCATATGGTGGCCTACACTATTCATGGACGCCGAAGAGTTTGTGAAACGACATGACGATTGCCAGAGGACAAAGATTTTTAGAGCACGAGATGACATGCCCTTGAGGCCAATGATGGAGGCAAGAGCGTTTGCAAAATGGGGAATAGATTTTGTAGGACCAATTGCGTCTCCTGGATATATAACGCATGCTCAATACATTATTGTGGCAACATATTATCTAACAAAGTGGGTTGAAGAGAAAGCAACAACCAAAAATGATGCAAAAACGACATCACAGTTTTTGTACGAGAACATTTTCACCAGGTATGGCTTACCAATAGAGATAGTGAGCGATAGAGGGACTCATTTCGTCAATGAAGTGATCGAATTCCTATTGGATGAATTCATGGTAATTCACAAGAATTCAGCTCCCTATCATCCACAAGCTAACGCCCAAGCAGAAAGTACGAACAAGATTTTGGTGACAATTCTCACGAAATTTTTAGTGAATCAAGAGCCGACTGGGATCCAAAGATGCATTCAGCTTTATGGGCATATAGAGTAGCTTACAAAACCTCAATCGGAACAACTCCGTTCAACACGGTTTATGGAATTCAAGCGATTTTGCCACTTGAATTTCTTATCCCCACACTTCGGGTAGCTACAGAATTAGAATGGACGGGCCATGAATTATCCAATCAAATAGATATCCTGGAAAAACTGGATGAAACTAGATTGAGAGCAGTTGTATCAATCTACTCGCAAAAACAAAACATGAAATCATTCTTTGATCAACATGTCATTAGCAAGGAATTTGCTACAAGGGATTACGTCTTAAGGTATACCCTGAAACAACATTCCCGAAAACTCAAAAAGCGAGGCAATGGACCCTATGTGATTCATGACATATCATCTAGCGGTGCCATTAAGCTTGCGACATTAGAGGGAGAGGAGATGACTAATTGGATTAGTGGCTGCAGATTAAAGAAGTACAACCTACCACTAATATCAGAGATGCTTGCCAAAATCCACGCTGCGAAGGAGCGCAAGAACAAAGCAAATGAGACAAAATCTGAAGCACAGGAGGAGACCAAAATCAGGATTTTAAAGCGGAAACAGAAATTACAACAACCAAGACTTCCTCAACCAGCAGAAATGGCTCAAATTCCTCTTTCTATAATTCACACTGACGAGCAATGGGAAATAGGAACCGATGTTCGCATCAATGTCAGACTTTCGAATGGCAGATATCAACAAGCATTAATCGACACAGGGGCAAGAGTCAATGTGGTCAACTTCTCCATTTACAAGATGCTTACCGATGAACCCCTAGTGCAATCCACAAGCTGCAAACGGGGCAACAATCCCAACATTTGGGATAGTAAACTTACCAATCAATATTGATGGAAATAGTTGTCCTCATCAATTTTTCGTAATGAAAGACGGAAGAATCAGAGAATCACTATGTTTGGGAGTTCCATGGATGAGAACGTACAATGCAGTTACCAAATGATCAGAACATGCGCTGATATACACACACAACTCCAACATGTACATGACTCCATTCGCCAAAACAGATCATTCGTGGCCGATTATCCCCATCTCGACAAAAAGCAATCAGCTCATCAGCTAGAAAAACAGAAAACGGCTGTTCGGAAAGTATGGATAAAGAAACCGTCATGTAAAACAATAGAGACAGATATGGCTACCCAAGGCACAACTCCCGACGAAAGCAACACCATATCAAAGACCTTCAGGAACTAATTCAGAGTGGAAATGGCAACCAAAGCTGAAGACAACCAACAATTCGGCGACAAAGATCGAAGGGGGACCAAAAAGTCAACACAGGAATCCTGAACTAACAAAATGGCAATGGAAACCTAAGAAAATGCAGGAACATATATTAAAATCGGCAAATATGAAAAAAACTGAATATAAATGGATTCCAAAAATAGTTACCGTAAAAAAACCAACAATTAAGGAGAGAGCAATCAAACTGCAAGCTCTTCTGTTCCATAAACAGCTAGCCTCGCCATCCAAAGCCACTAAAAATTACATTGTCCCCGCATCTTGCACAACACTTTGTTTCCCAATACATTGTCTTAAACATGAGGATAGGGCCACATTACACGGTCGTGCATCGACACAGATTTCAAAACCCATGTACATGCACACAACCTTTATCCGAGACGACTCAAGTTTAGGAAGGGGGAGTAACTGTTGAATCTAGCAGCAGTCAGGACCATTGAGGGGTCCAACGTGTATATATGTACATAATGCGTGTGTTTGTTGTTTTTTTCTTGTTTTAGAGTTCAATTTCGAACTAATTTGATCAAAATCTGGCATTTTTAGCGTTTTTATCATCCAACCAGCATAATAATGAGCTGTAATGACAAAATCTGGAGCATTGGGATGCTTCTAGTGAAAATATATACTTAGGGATGAGTATAATAATTTTTGGCTAATTTTTTTCAGCTAAGAAGTATTTTCAATTTATTTTGTTTGATTTTCGTTAATAATCTTCCAAAAATTAAAAAATATCGCCCACAGTGTCGGAATCATGTTCTGGAAGCAAACGCTGAAGTATCATGATAGGGTTATCAAGCATGGAAGATATGAAGCTAAGCTGAAGATTTCGAATTTCAGCCTTAATGATCATGACCACATTTTGCCAGAATCGCATCAAATGGTCATACGACACCAGAATGACGAAGGTTTGACCCACAGATGGTATGCAGATTATATCGGGATCAAAGGTAAGGAAAATCAGCCCTATGTCACGAAAACCTCGGGAAGATATGGGTCAGGTAGGCCAAATTCTAGCTCATTGTTCATTTTCACATTTTGAGAGAGAAGAAGAGAGCTTCTTGACCTAGAGAGAGCTGCCACATTTCTACCCCATACGGGCGATCGGAGCTAGTATTTCATACCAGATTTCACACGTATGTTCCTTATTAAGTAAAGATCAAGTCTATTACGCATGCAAGCGCGAATCATTGCACAAACGGGCGAATTCTCTCTCTCTCTCTCTCTCTCTCACACACACACACACACACACACACACACACACACACACACACACACACACACACACACACACACACACACACACATTCACACCTACATATGCTCTCATTGTGTTTAGAAAGAAATCCATCTCCTTCTCCAAGCTTGAGAAGTAGGGAGCCTACACCAACACCTCTTGGCTATGGAATGCAAATCCAACCACGAGTCAAGCTGAAGGAGTACGAGCGGAAGTGCGACGCGAGAGAGAGTGCGAGAAGAAGAGCACGACGATATGGTGAACTCTCTCTACTGTAATGTGTAGAGCATAGTGAGTTTTTATTAGGTTTTTACAAAAGAATATGTGTACATACCTGGCGGCCCGCCCACTTACCTGGGCGACCACATTGGGCTTTATACCCCAACAACCTCCCACTTAAAGTCTAATGTGGTACTTTAAGTGTGAGAGAAGCTACTATACAAGCTAATATACAAGAGATGTAGAGAAGTGATGTACTACCCTACACCTAACTGCTTGCGAAAATGCGCAAAGCTCCCTGAGGGAAGTCCTTTTGTAAGTAGATCATCAGGATTTTCTGTGGTGTGAACTTTCACAAGCTGAAGTTGCTTATCCTCGAGCATTTCCCTGATGAAATGATACTTCACATCCACATGCTTTGTCTTTGAGTGATAAACTGGATTGCGAGCCAATTGTATAGCACTTTGACTATCACAATATAACACAGGCATCTCTTCTTTGATTCCCAAATCTATTACTAGTCGATTAAGCCAAATTGATTCTTTGCATGCCTCTGATGCTGCAACATATTCAGCCTCTGTAGTAGACTGAGTAACACAATCTTGTAATCTAGAACGCCATGATACTGCTCCACCAGCCAATGTAAAGACATACCCTGACGTAGACCTTCGGTTGTCTAAGTCACCTGCATAATCTGAGTCTGTAAAACCCTTTACACTTAGCTCCTGACTCCCATAGCATATACGCATACTCTTTGTAGCTTTCAGGTATCTCAATATTCCTTTCACTGCCTCCCAATGTTTCTTGCCTGGGTTTGACATGTATCGACTTACTACTCCCACTGCAAATGCAATGTCTGGGCGAGTAGCAATCATTGCATACATCAAACTACCCACTGGAGACGCATATGGAATCTTATCCATTTCAGCCTGTTCTTCCTCAGACACACAGAACAATCTTGTTTGCTAAGTTTCACATATGGTGGCAATGGAACACTCAATGCCTTTCCCTTCTCCATATTGAAACGTTGCAAAACCTTGTCAATATACTTTGTTTGAGATAACCAAATCAACTTCTTTGATCTGTCTCTCTCAATGCGCATACCAAGTATATGACTTGCCTCACCCATGTCTTTCATGTCAAACGATTTTTCCATCTTTGACTTCAAAGCTGAAATTTCTTCCAAGTGCTTGCCAGCAATCAACATGTCATCCACATACAAAATAAGGATCAACCAACTGCCATCCTTAGCCTTCTTTGTATATAGACAGTGATCGAACTCACTACGTTTGTAGCCTTGAGAAAGCATAAACTTGTGGAATTTATGGTACCATGCCCTCGGTGATTGTTTTAAGCCATAAAGACTCTTTAACAATTGGCATACCCAATCTTCCTTGCCTTTCTCAACAAACCCTTCTGGCTGCTGCATGTAAATTTCCACATCTAAATCACCATGCAAGAACGCTGTCTTGACATCCATTTGGTGCAACACCAAATCTAATATGGCAACCAATGCAAGAAAGCATCTCAATGTAGTCATCTTGACCACCGGAGATAAGACTTCATCAAAGTCAATGCCTTGTTCTTACTTAAAGCCCTTGGCAACAAGCCTTGCTTTGTACTTTGGCTGACTATCATGAGCGGTGATCTTATACCTGTAAACCCATTTACAGGGTAGAGCCTTTTTGCCCCGTGGTAATTTAACTAGCTTCCATGTCTGGTTTTTATGCAGAGCTGTCATCTCTGACTGCATGGCCAATTGCCAATTCTCGGAGTCCTTCATTTGCACTGCTTCCTTGTAACATGAAGGCTCATTGCAATCAGTCAACATGACATAATTCATAGATGGAACAAACCTATCAGGAGGTCGCGTGACACGTCCAGATCTACGCACAATAGGTGGCTCAGGCTCAGCCACAACCTGTGGTTCCACTCTATTCTGTCCTTGCTCCTCTTGAGCCCTGACATTTTGTCTTGCACGTGCAGGTCCATCTTCTTGGAAGACAACTCTTCTAATATCCTCAACCCTCTCTGGTTTAGAATGATATTTGGATTCATTAAAGTGAACATCATTGCTGCGGACAACCTTTCTGGATTCGGGATCCCAAAGTCTGTACCCCATCTCACCAGAATTACCATAGCCTAGAAAGATGCACTTTCTACTCTTTGGCTCAAGTTTGTTCCTAAATTCCTTTGGAACGTGAGTATATGCCTCACAGCCAAAGACTCTGAGATGCTTGTATGAGGGCATTTTGCCCGACCATACCATCTCTGGCACTGAATCCTTCTGCAAAACCTTGCTAGGAGATCTATTTACAAGATGAACAGCTGTTGATACAGCTTCAGCCCAAAACCCATTTGGCAGCTGTGCATTAGACAACATACTTCTGACCTTCTCTTGTATGGTCCTATTCATCCTCTCAGCAACACAATTTTGAGGAGGATTGTAAGGAGCAGTAAGTTCACGTTTTATACCTTTTGACTCACAAAAGTCCTGAAAGGCCTTTGAAACATACTCTCCACCATTGTCAGTGCGTAAGCATTTAAGCTTCTTGCCACTCTGATTCTCCACAAGTGTCACAAACGTTTTGAAAACACTAAACGCTTCATCCTTGTGCTTGAGAAAGTAAACCCATACTTTCCTCGAGTAATCATCTATAAATTTCATAAAGTAAGAAGCTCCCCCTAGAGATAGGTTAGGCATAGGTCCACACAAATCACTATGAACAAGTGCCAACTGTGTATCTCTTCTACTGCTTCTATGCGTATGTGGCTGCTATGTTTGCTTACCATACAGACAATGTTCACAGAATTCAAAATCATTAAATGAAAAGCCAGGCAAATAACCAGAACAAGACAAGATTTCCATTCCCTTCTTGGACACATGTCCTAATCGGCTATGCCACAAAGAAACGTTCGGCTGCTCGGTTACATTGATTACATTTTTAGAGACATTTGATACATAAATCATGTAAAGTCCTCCAGACTTTACTCCATGTTCTACTGTCATAGAACCCTTGGATATCTTCCACATGTTCTGTCCAAAAGTGGTGACGTAGCCAGCATCATCAAGTAAACCTGTGCTGATCAAGCTCTTTGTAATTGAGGGAACATGTCTCACATTCTTCAGCGTGAAAGAAGAGCCATTCTGAAACTTCAATTGAACATCTCCAACACCTAAGATCTCACATGTCTGCCCATTGCCTAGCCGAACATGATCTTTAGTGGTCACATAAGAGGTAAACCACTCCTTGTTTGGAGACACATGAAGTGATGCCCCTGAGTCTATAATCCAGTCACTCAGTGCATTTCCATCAGATGCTGTAAGAAGAGCTGAGTCCATTGTATTCTTCAAGAAGTAGATGTCTCCTGACACTAGACTGTCATCCTCTGCAACAGTGCTTGTCACATTTATTTCTTGAATCTTCACTGAGGACTTGTTCTTCTCACCATGGTCTTCAGCTTTCTCTTTGACTTTTTCTGCTTTCCATTCTCTGCAGTCTCTTTTCATGTGACCCTTCTTGCCACAATGGTAGCATTCTATGTCACTCTTGCCTTTAGCACTGCGGGACTTGCTACGAGACTGATTCCTCTTTCCACCTTTGTACTTTTCTTTGGTCCTTCCCCTGACAACTAAGGCTGTTCCTTTGCCTTTGTCCATTGTCTTTCTATTGGTTTCTTCAGTAAGCAGTCTTCCTTCTACACCTGCTATGTTCAAACCATCTGGAGGTGCAGAATTACTCAAAGCTGTGCGAAAAGTGTCCCAACTTTCCGGCAATGTGATGAACAGGAACATAGCTCTAACAGGTTCATCAAACTTGACACCTTGAGCTGACAGTTGACTATAGATTGTGTTGAATTCATTCAGATGATTGGACATAGGTGTCCCTTCTTTCATCTTCAAGTCAACAAGCTTCTTAAGCCAGTATACCTGTGAAGCTGCACTCTGCTTCTCATAAAGATCACTCAGCTTTAACCATGCTTGATAAGCCGACATCTTGTCTGCTACATTGAAGTAAACGCTTTCTGCCAAAGTCAGCATAATGGTAGAAAGTGCCAATTCATCCATTTCGCTCCATTCATCTTCGTCCATATCTTCTGGTTTTATCCCCTTGAGCTTTATAGGTTTTATCTCCTTCTTTTGTACCAACACGTGCCAAATCTGCTTCTTCCACAATGGGAAATTGGTTCCATCCAACTTCTTGATATTGTAAAGAGCAGTGTCCTGTGATCCAGCCATAGCTACGCTTCACAGTAGTTTACTTTTCTAGGAAAAATTCGGCAGAGTTTCCCCTGTAAACTAACCTCTGAACCAATATCAACCTGTCAAATGAACCAAGAAAGCTTCAGATTCTGCATAAATTTTGGCAGAGTCTCCTTTGTAAAATGGCTATGGTGTACTAAAAACAGACCAAAAAACAGCTCAAAAAACATTGTCTCTCTGACACTGTAAGCTACGGGTAAACCGCTCCTGCACCTGTACTGTCTCTCACTGTCCTGTCACTGTCCTATAAGCATAGACTGCGACAATGCCTCAACTGCAGTAAAGGAAAGATGCAATCCCAACTGTCTAACTCACAGTCAATACATCCTAGCTACCTATCTAAGGGTGCTCGAGGGATCGCTCCAAGACCTGTATCACCGAAAGGATCTCAACATTCGAGAATCCCCTAGCTCAATAAAACCTCACTCGACCCTCAACAAAGGCTGCAGTAAATCTGACAGTACATAGACTTCCCACAAAGTCATACATCCACAAATTTCCCACTATATGTTGTAACCGTTGCGGCGGTTGTTTGCTGCGTGACTCACAGCCAGCAAACCCTCAACAGACATACATCATCTCTGACAATACATCCCATGTGGAAGTACCTACAATGTCAGGATGAAATCTGGAATATCAAGCAGCAAACACAAGCTACCTAATGAACTAGTGGATGTCGCCTACAGTCTGTGTGTAGATGCGCCCGTGTCGTATGTGACACGCCTCCAAGAACTGTGAGCCATCCTTCGATGTGTAGACAGCCACAAATCAACACTCTGGGAGTGTCGATATCCTCAGCACCTGTAGTCGTAGGCCGAAAACCCCAAATTTGCAGAGTCGGATCTGCACCCGTCGAGACCACGTAGTCGAAAATGCTCACTCTAGCAAGATATGTTAAGAAAAACAAGTGATAAAATCACGAGTCCTGCCAATGCCACTAGATGTGCACAACTACAAGGCCCACTTAAAGTTTTGGCCAGGAGGAAGTTCAATGTTTTTTCTCCCCAAAACTCACAATTGTCAGTGGATGTATTAGCTTTTTCAAAATGTACAGGATAACCTCAAGTTCCTTCCTCCCTGAGGGAAGTCCAATGGCAAATTACTAAAGCTAGCACTTTAATCAATCAAGGGAAATGAAGAGCTAAACATATTGTAAAGTGCCTATAAAATTATGCACTTTCTCATGCTCATAGTAAAATGCATATAAACATCTTAATTTTATCTTAGCTAACATATATTTGCCATCTTATGTTGGCTAGGCAAAATATAACTTAATATTACTAGAAGTTTAGCACTATTGATTAATCTACTACGCTGAAGCCATATTAAGTTGCAAGATTCCAAATCCCTTAACAATCTCAAAAGCAAAAGTGTCTCTCCTATCGTTCTCACGCAGAGTTTTTCTCCCCCAAAAACGAACTGCACCTTTCTCCCCAATCGCCTTCTTAAACTCTTGGTCTCAAATACACCCCACCATCGCATTCTCCCTCCCTCTCCCCGTGTACAAAAGAAAATGCGACACCACTACTGTAGCATTGCCGAAAATCCCTTTGTTTGTCCTAGCTTGTCTTGTCCTGTCTTTGCACTCATGTGGACGTAGATCCTTTCTCTCCATGCACCTACTGCCTGGAGCTCCGTGCCTCGACCTGCATGCACCGAATCTCACAATCCTTTGCACTCGCTTCGACACACGGCCTCTGTGTGTGTGTGTGTGTGTGTGTGTGTGTGTGTGTGTGTGTGTGCGCCCTTTGGTACCTCCACGCAAAGACAGAGACGGGAACGTTTAGAAGGAGTCATCAGCTTCCTCACCATGTGAGCGGCGTTCGTGCCTTAAAAAACACACACTGCAACACCACAACATGCATACCCTGCGTACCATTGTCTGGACTTGCACTCCAACTACCATTGTCTGGAATGGAGGAACAGTGTCTGTGGCACTGTTCCTCCATTCCTTTCCCCTCCATTGGCACCCCATGCCTATCCTGCTGTGCCATCTACAGTCTCCCCTTTTCCTTGCATTTTCACCTCAAGAGGCATGGCAAAAGTTACGATTTCGACTAATCAGAGCACCTCACAATCATTTGTGCTCGCCTACTACCCTTCTTACATGAAAACTCTCCCATCGGATTGCACACATACACACACTCCGAATTTCATACAGTAAGAAAAAACACCTCTCTCAGCTTCGCCTGCACACCACCTTTCTCTCTGTCTTCGCCATCACCTTAGACTTCTCTCTATGTTTTCGCCATCATGCTCACAGTTATCAACTCTCTCTCTCTCTCTCTCTCTCTCTCTCTCTCTCTCTCTCTCTCTCTCTCTCTCTCTCTCTCTAGATGCAGCCTCAGATCGGGTCGTCTCTCTCTGTGCCTCTCCACAAGTGCGCTCTACCTCCGCCTTCACCATCATCCCCACCTTTGTCAATCTCCGCATTGCATGCTCAGACGGAGCATCTCTTCACATAGCAGCGCTTCCACCCTGCAATTTGTGCCATCCAAAAGGCTTCCCCTGCGCATCTATAGTCGCAAGATATTGATCAACTACGCAAATTTAAAAAAAAAACCACGTGTCGTTTTGCTTAGTTCCAAATGAGGGACACCTTTTGTTTTTCCTAAGAGGCATCAAAAAGGGTTTCCAAAATCTCTGCCACGTGCCGGTAGCCGATCCTTTTTCCCTCTTTTTCACGTCAAAGCCATACCAAAATCCAAGAAAATTCCACTTAATGTGACCCTTACAAAGATTGGCAGGACCTACTGATTGCTTTGTTGAAATGTATAAGCGTATATGTAGTACCAATTTTGAGGAAATGGAATATGAGTTCATAGCTCTAGAAAATAGAGTATGTAGAAAGATTGCCTAAGTTTAAATTTTGTTGCCACTTTTGAATCACAACACATGATTACATCAACACACAAAAATGTGTACATGTACCTCATGTGCTTCACTGCACTGTTGTTTGCTACCTTTCAAGCATCAACCCCGTGCCATTGTTCCTTCCTCTTTGAATACTGACACCTCATTTGGCCTCATTCGATCCTCTCCCTCTTCATTTGCTTCACTTTAAACTTTTCATTTGCTTTAACTTTAGCATCTTCCTAGATTTTCACTAAACTAATGAATCCAAAATCGTACCAACCTACTCATGGATTGAATGCCATAAACACAATGCACAAAACGGCGTCGCACGAAAGATTTGCATATGGGTCCAAAAGACTTGGAAGATAAGATTCTTTAAAAACGATCTTTTTTCGGAAAAGAAGCTGCTAAAGAGCCAAGAGATTCTTATTATAACTCAAATTGTTAGATTTTGCTACTTCAAGGCCAAAAATTGTCTTTTCTTTGAAAATACCATGGAAACAACCATGTTCATAGAGATAAATCAAGAAAGCAAGGGGTAATAATCGCCATTGGTAAACGGATTAACACTGATGAGTGGAATAGGGCTTGTAATGCAACAATGGCTGACCCTTCCAAGCAAGAGTGTAGGCCATGTCTCTATCGTGGGGTGGCACCCCTTTCAGTTGATTTAACTATGGTCTTTTAAAGATGTCATGGTTCGGCATGAGTATGTCATGATGTTGTATCTTTTGCTCTTAACAATACAACCCACTCACCATTGTGAGCTTTGCAAAAAAGCAAAAAAACTCTTTGATTTAGAAGCCTATCTGCAAAGGTTAAGAACTTCAATTATCTTGAACATCCTAGAAGTGAAGAATTTGTCTATGTATGTAGGAAAAACGCCTCTTGTCCATCTGTGGGACAACTTCACAGGACACAACCCCCATATTCTGGAAGTTTCATTTTTAAGATGGCTAAGCTGTGGGAAAACTTCAGAAGACACAACCCCAACATTCTAGAAGTTTCATTTTTATGATGGCCAAGCCCAAGTACATGTGATCATTTCTATCCAATTCGATCAACCCTCAAAGACACAAAACTAAGACGTGTATGTGCAAGGACATATATTTGCATGCATGAGAGAGAGAGAGAGAGAGAAAGAGAAAGAGAGAGAGAGAGAGAGAGAGAGAGAGAGAGAGAGAGAGAGAGAGAGAGAGAGAGAGAGAGAGAGAGAGAGAGAGAGAAGGAACATGTTGGCTTTCAATATCTAGATCTATAATAGAAATCCATTGTGGAGCATTTCAACTTGGGACCATTTCAGAGGAAGCGAACGGAGGTTCTCTCGATAGAGGCAGCAACGACAATGTTCATTGTGAGCTGGAGTACATCCCGAGGTGGTGGTTGCAAGAGCTGGTGTCATGAGGTGATGTTGCAAGTCATCCTAGACATCGTCATTTGCATTAGAAAGCTCCCAATAGGTGTCTACAAGGTTGCGACTCCCAATAGGTGTCTACTAGCAAGATCCAACAGGTGTCCACAAGGTTTCCACTCGTTCGATCCTAGCTAGTAAAGAGTACCTTCCTCCTACACTAGGGCTAAACGTGATGCTTCATCAAAAAGACGAGTGCATACCCAAAAACACCTCCCCCTCCTCCTCACCATTGCAATCCCAACTCTCTGCATTCAATAATTCACACTCCCAACTCTATGCAGCTGTTCAGCTTGGCAATAAGCACCCAAAGAGCGTGATCTGCACAGAAAGCATGAGAGAGAGAGAGAGAGAGAGTCGAGCGCGTTGCTTTGGAGCTGGCTTGGTTGAATAGTGCAGCAAATAACCTCTCTTCCACCTTTCAGTTGTTTTTTATTGTGAAATCTCATTCTCACAACTCTCGGCTCATGGGCTGGGTAGCGACATGTGGCACGCATGATACGGGTAGAGCACAGAGACTTCACAATAACTGATGCCTATAGCTGAGTAGCCCTGACGCTAGCTCTGCGTGCCCATAGCTTTGGCTACCATTTTCTCCATTCCCCTTCGCATTAGGGCCAAAAACGACTCAAAAAGGGTGTGTAAGGAATTGGTTAACTTATTAATTAGCAGAGCCGTTGGACCCTAAACCGGCTCGAAACTTGGCCGTTTTGGTCATTTAAAGTATATATCTACGCAATTTAAAGCATATCTAGGTACATATCTCTAAATATTCAAAAAGATATTGTTTTTTTCACATTCCTTTGCGGCTCACCTCGAAAATTGTTCTCATTTACTTCACTTGGCGCGGCAAATAGTTGTTTCCACTTTTGAATCACTCAATCTCTCTTTTTTCTCTATGATCTTTCACGAAATTTCTCTCTTCTTTTTGATGCTGAAAGCTCTGCTACTACGTTATCTACATTATAATTTCTGTGTGTTCATTACTTACAATGAGTAATACATCGTCCATTAGTGATAACCGTAAGTTTCACTTGAACACTAAGCTAAGCAAGAATATGCTACTACGTGAAGTGTCTATCAAAGACCGGTTACAATTGCAGATGAAGCACATCAGCTTCGCAACGAGGGAAAGAAACACATTGATCTATGGATAGATGGGAGCTTGTATCCACCAGATCCTAGCACTGGAAGGTACCCATCTTTTCACATACCTCATGATTTGATGAGATTTGTTGGAGATGGGGTTGATGGTTTACTAGGATATAGTTCTAGGCTATCTCATTTACATATTGATCATACACATTACATTCAATATCTCAAAACTGCTTTGTCTTCAAATGCAACAAGAATTTTAGAACTTGAAAACCAAATAGCATCTCTAAAACAAGAAAATAATCAGCTTCAGACTTTAAAAGAAATTCCAATAGGATTAAGAGCACGAGTAAAACAAATGAGAGATGTAGTAAACTTAACAGAAGGTTATGGAAAAAGAGAAAAAAGGTTAAAGATTATTAGAGAACATGTGATCAACCTTTTAGGATTTGATATGTCCATTTTTCAAGAAAGGGTGAGATTTTTGAATGAGGTAATGAACAAGAGTGAAATTTTGAAACTTTTGAAACTTCTCAAAAATCAAACCTAGAAGAAATTGCTATTTCAAAATTTACCGAAAGATATGGGTTTATTAGTCCAACCTTCTCAAATGCAAGAAGTTTGTGACAAATTGGGGGTGAGTAAAAGGGGTTATAGGGCCATCTCTAAAACCTGGTTTTAGCTCCTAAACGATTACAAGATTAAATCTTTTGGATTGCCTAAGCCTCACAATTTTGGGAAAGTAAGGACTCTGTTAAATGCAAAAATACTTGAACATTTTGGAGAGTACTATCATATAGAAGGAACGATGTCATACGAAAAACAGAAAAAAATCTCCGTTTGAGTAAAATGTTTCTAATAATAGTTGGATGAGTATAAAAATAGTTCAATCTACTATGGTGAGATACTATAACATGCGAGAAGTAGATTGTGAAGGAAAACTTATATTTGTTATGAAATTGAATGAAGCTCAAATTCAGAAATGTCAAAAAATGGAAAGAGTATCCATATCCCTAATGAATAGAGCTTGATTCCCCGTACCGCAAAACTCAATCAGAAATGGAGCTTTGCTGGATTGGAGTAGCTCAAATACCAGTAGAAAATCACGATACATTGAAATGGCTCTTTTGTAGATCGATATCCCTTTTGTTATACATGACCAAAATGCAGGTGAACAACTCCGTGTAGATGGCATGGGTGACTTCATTGTAGAATGGCACTTGAGTGCCAACCTAAAAGCATTGAAGTGCATGTTTGATGTATAAGGAGGTACCAATACCAAGTATCCATGTCTGTGGCAAGCACTGGAACAAAAGGATGTCTTGCAGAACACGAGGTTGGAAAACCACCATCGAGAAATAGTGTGAATGTCATTGACTACCCATTGCCTTCTATGATTTGGGATCCAATTCTAGCAATAAATTTAAAAAATGTACATATATGTTTAATGCATGCAGAGATTAGAATCTTGGACAAATTGCTTTGACTCCATCTTGATTATGCATATTCTATTAAGCCAAGTAAACTTGCAGACGAGTACATAGAAAAATGCCAGGCTTTGCTCTCTCGATTGGGTTTTCATGGTGGTCAAGTGCATCTAAAAAAAGATCCTACTCTTTCAAAAGGAACGGGTAATGTTTTGAAAGATGTTTCAATGGGTGGAGCAAAAGCCAAAAGATTTTTGAGCAACCATGACAACAAACAAGTTGACGCTATGTGGAACTACTGGAAGGATCTTTGTGTAATAACAACCAATGTCAAAAGTAGACCAGATGTAGCCAACAAACGCATGGAAGTGTGGAAGAAGCTCGATAATTTTTTGAAATTTTTGAGACAACAAGTTAGCTGTACCACTTATGCAGATGACTTTAAGAAGACAATAAAGCTTTTAATAACTGCTATCACAGATTCTTGGGGAGCAAAAGACATCACATATTACTGGGTAGGTATTTAATCACTTTTTAAAGTCTGGATAGTATTTTACATTGCATCCTATGAGTTCAACTAACCTTTTTAAAAAATTTTTAGCATATTTTGTACCTGCATGGACCATATTTTGCAAAACAAGGACCCCTTGCAACATGGAATACTAAAGGAATGGAAAAATCTCACTATCAAGCGAGGACTTCATTTTTCATATGTACAAGAAAGGGAGGGGAACAAAGAAGAAGCAATGGACAAATGAATTATTCAATTGATTCTATAGGAGAAAATTACAACAGATGAGATCAAACAACCATGGTGCTCAACCAAAAATGGAGATTAATGCTTCACTTTGAAACTTTGTACGGAGTCTTTTTAAAGAGATCCAAATTCAAAAAAGATATTTTTATGCAAAATATTGTCAATTTTACATCAATTTTTGATTTTTTTGGTATCACTAGGCATGTCACCCCTATATCTCAAGAATTTTCTTCTTTTATAGCCCCCAAGAAGGTCAAATCAGCTGCATCATCAATTTCCTCCTCCTCTAGAATTTCACTTTTCTCAAGCTGCAGGACTGTGGCAACATTTGTATTTGTCCCCTCTTTGTCTATATCTTTCACTTCATCACCTTTGCCTTGCATATCAACTTTAAGGAACAAAAGAAAAGAAAGGCAACTTCTTTTGGAACAAGGTTGAAAGGCTTTGAATGTACATGACAAGAAATGGTCGGTGGACAAATAAATAAAGTCTTCTTAGAAAATCTTCCGAATCTCCTTGTTACTTCGAATTTCTCAATTGAGTTGGTAGCAAATTCAGTTAGATGACAATAAGTCTTGCCATCCAGCACCAAACACTTACCCTCAACTGCCTCTTCAAACTCTTTGAATTTCTTTGACAAAAAGTCCTTCAATTTGTCTAACATAACTGCAAGATCGAACAAAGGATTAAATATTTCATATGCCTTGGAGTGCACTTCCATGTCACCACCATCCACGATAGCAACCAAGAGATTCTCACTTGGGCTCTCCTCTAAAATCTCTTCACGACCTTCACTCATGTTTTGGTTGAAAAGATTGGTTCCAAACTTGAGACTTTGCACCAAACTTGGTACCAACTTAAAAACTTAACGAGGTGAAACAAGCTTGAAGGACAATGCAATCTCGTTATGCAAGAGGTTTAGGGCGTGGAAGTAAGACTCAAAGGGAGCGATAGAGGCACGAAACAGATTCTGCTAACTCCAACTATCGCATTGTGCAGGAGGTTTAGAACGTTGCAGTAAAACCCAAACGGAGCGATAGAGGTACGACACAAATTTTGCAAACACCCAATATCGCATCGCGTAGGGCCAAAGGGAATACAAGATGGAAGGAGGGAGAGCAGTGGAATGGAGTTGAGGTGAGTGAATAAGAGTGCTTTGATGGCTTTGAAAGGGTTATTAGAGGATGATGTATACAAGGTTAGAGCATGTATAAAGGAGGATCTAAAGAGAGTGCTTTGAAGGGGTTAGACTTAACGTTCTTCGCATCGTGCGGTCCAAATGAGTAATAAAGCACTAAAAACGGCAAGGTTCAAGCTTATGTAGGGGGTCCAAAAACGATCGTTTTTGACACATGTCACTCATGCAGACGTGCCATGTGGCATAATCCTAACAAATAATGTACGGATGGTCGGAGGTATAAAAGGGCGATGTCACATGTTGATTTTTCACCTCTCCCAAACAATACGATCGCGTCCTTTTGTCCCTCCATCATCCTCCACCATCGCTTCCTTCATCTTCCTCTTGTTACATTTTCCCCATCTACCCGCACGACGGGATAGCAAAGAGTTGGAAGCTTTGGGAACACCTCCTTTCGTGTTCTTTGCGCTATCCTTTTCAAATTGATTATTTTCATCTCATCTGCCCGCACGATGCGGTAGCGAGTAGTTTCAAACTTTGGAAACACCTCCTATCGCGTTCTGTGGGCTATTTTCTCAAAGTGACTATTTTATTCTCACCTCCGCGCACGACGTGAGTAGTTTTAGACTTTGGAAATACCTCCTATTGCGTTGTTCGGGAAATTATTGAAGCATGTGACCTTTTCATCCTATCTTCTCGCACGCAATAGCGTGTTTATTGGAAAGTCTCGTGAACCTCCTATTGCGTTGTTTGGGAATATTTTGTGGCAAAGATAAAGCATGCCTCTTTTTGACTATCAGATGGCAAGGACAAAGCAAACTGCAAGAAAAGTTTACCAAGCTCCGAAGGATTCAAAGAAAGATGATGACAACCAAGAAGAATCAGTCAATCTAGAGGTTGGAAATAAAGAAGAAGGGAAACCACTTACACAACCTCGTCAGAGGCCTACTGCTAGGAAGAGAATGAATTATCAAGTCAAATTTTTAAGGAAGATAAGGAAAGCACATAAATCTACTTGTCTTCTTATTCCAAGGCTACCCTTCATGAGAGTTGTCAAAGACATATCAAACAGAATGGTGAGCATGATGAAAAGCAAAACTTTTGTTTTAGTAAGAAGGCAATCTCAAGCCTTGATGTGCCTTCCGGAGGCTGTTGAGGATTTCCTAATAGACTTTATGAATGATAGCTACATTCCAGATGCATTTGTTCACAGGGTCACACTCATGAGCAAAGATTTTGTGCTTGTGTCAAGGCTGAGGTACACGTTTGATAAGGCTCTTGAGCCTATTCCTATTGAGGATCTTAGGGTCTTTCAAATTTTAGATATCCCCCCTTCCAGGCAGCAGAAGAAGTCTGGGGTTGTCATTGAAGATGTCAATATGAGACAAGAAAGGCCCAGGATATCAAATTAAGCAAGGAGGTTGAGAGGGAGCAAGACATGATGTCAGAGGATGCTATCCTTACAAAGCAAGCAAAAATTTTAAGAGCATCCAACTCTCTCCTTTATGAAAAAGTTACAAGCCAAATGGTTGTGGGTGTCTTCGTGTGTGGGGATGATGAGGTGTACTGTGACATATTCCCTCAAGACACAAGTATGCTTGTAAACCCCAACATTGAGCTTGGTAATACTGTGCTCTTTATTTGTTTCAGGTATGTGTTGTTCCTTTGATGATTATTAGTGCATGTGCACCTACAAGGGCCTCATTAGGGGATGTGTTTTCTTTGACTTCAAGTGTCTTATGAGGGATCTTTCAGAGGCTATATCTATGCAAATATCCATACTTGATCCTCTAGTGACATAGTGCCTATTCAATGAGCAAGGAATACTTTTAAGTTTTTTTTTGAAGATTTTGACATGCTGACCTGCAATTACATAATATACCCCTATGTTGAAGGGTAAGTCTTAACTCCTAACAACTTTTAATATTCTGTGGTATTCCTAGCTAATTGTTATTTTTCTGTAGAGGGCATTGAAGTCTTATTATCTTCAATCTTTTGGAGAAAGATATTATATTTATGAATCCATTGTCAAGTATCCATGGGAGAAATAAATTGTAAGTATGAAGTATGATCTATGCTTGTTGGCCCATTGGTTTCTATTAGTAGCTTTTTGATTGATGTCTTATTGCAGTGCTACCAAACTTACCGTTGGTCACCTGAGTACCACAAATAAGGACTACGTTTCAAGTACTACAATCAAAAAGTGCCTTTACAAATAGACGCAACATCTTGTGGATGGAGGGTGCTTGCCAATGCATGGAGACATCTTGAGTCAAGGTGCATGATGACTACACTCACTATAAGTGTGCATCTCATGTTCCATTGATTTGTTTTGACTTCTTAACTTATGTATGTACTCATGTTCTTTATTTTCTTTTTCTATTTGCTGTAGTTGCATGAATATCCAGAGTCTAAGTTGGGTCATGTGGGTGAGAGAGAAGGCTGTTTCTATGGTTTTGGAAAGATCAATAAACGCAAAAGATCCAAACTCTCCTATGGCACCAACTACAGATGAAATAGAGTCTCCTTTGTCACCAAAGAAAGGTAGATCCACCAAGTGTTTGGATGCAACAAAAAGGGATCACAAGAAGAAGAGCCCTGCAAAGAAGATCCCTTCAAGGAGGAGCCATACAAGTAAGATCCCTTCAAAGAGAAGACATACAAAGAAGAGTCCTACAAAGAAGAGCCATGCAAAGAAGAGTCTTGCCAAGAGGAAGAGCCCCACCAAGAAGAAGAGCCCTGCAAAATGAAAAGCAGTTTCAAAGGGCCATCCATTCCACTCACCATTGAAATTCAAGGTTCAAAAGCATTGTTCAGCTAAGAACAGTAAGGGGGAGGCACCTAGCTCATCTTTCAAACTACCATTCATGTTGCCAAGTCACCCAAGCCAACCAGTCCTCAGGTGCCCAAAGCATCAACCCCTACCAAGTGCCCCGTGCCAAGCCCTGAGGAGCCCAAGTCTAACTTCACCCTCTCCTGAATACAAAAGAAAACGGGTCTTTGAGGATGTCGAATCCTCTCAGGCAAATAAAAAGTGGAGTTTCATGATTGATTACTCCACAAAAGTTATGTACACTTTTTTTCATTTTGTCCATATGAACATATACCCTTTGCTGGTTCATAATTTTGTACTTCAAATACTTAATACCAACTATTCAATTCTTAAATGTTTATCATGGTGTCATGTAAGTTTAAAACAACATAAATAATGAACACAACAAGGTAGAAAACACAAATATATCTGTAAAATGCAACGATTACAACACTAAACTTGTTTTTTCAAGTCCTTGCAAGTGACTCAAATACAACTCTTTCTGGGGGAAGGCATGTGATGCAAGAGGTTGAATTCTCCATCCTTGTACTCACCACAATTTCATCCACTTTGAATCTATACTCAGGAGATGTTTCATCAAGAAACTCAAGAGATTCTCTAACATCATGTAGTCTCCAATTTGTTGTTACTATAAGGCTTCTATGCTCAGTGTGTGGATGGAATGTGACCTTTAGTTTAAATTCTGGATAATTTTTCTCAGAGTCGAGAGGAACCCAAATACCAAACTTGCTTCTCCATCTCCTATAGTCATAGCCCAGAACTAATGACTGACGACATAGTTGATATGAGATAGACATAGAATTTGGGCTTACTCTACAACTAATATTGTTGCCAATATGGAAAGTTTCTTTGGTATTCCATCCGTCTCCAGGTACATTATCCAGTTCAGTCATAAAAAGTCTTCTTCAAAGCCACATCGTCTTTGTCCTCTACAAGTCCATTGTTTTGAAACATAACATAAAGACATGTATAGGCAAGAACCATTGAACTTTAATCCTTCTTGATATCCTACGCGGAGACATAGCTTTAAGTATGTCTTCTCTAATCTTGTATTTGAAGCTTGATATAGTACATGCATCAGGGGATTCCCAATCAAGTAAAATTTTATGGTGGGAACGGGTAATTGATGTAGTTCTCCATATGCACCTTCTTCTGATGGAACCTTGTATTTTGAAAAATAGACAAACAAATCCATTGTTTTGTAAAAATAAGGTGGCTTGTTAGCATACATAGCATCTGCAATCCCTTTATGCATTGTTTTGAATGTCCCACTTAGACTCTCCACAGGCTGCCATTCCACAACTGTTGAAGGAAATATATCTGGAATGGAATAAAAAAATGAGAAGAACAATGGGAAAATGAAAAATTCATTGTATCAAATAGATAATTTTTTTTTTACTTACATTAAGAATGCAGTGTGGGATGTTCGTCCAAGTCTAACACCATATCCTTGGCCATGTACACATGTTGAACCTTCGCTAGCCAGCCATTGCCTGCCGTCACTTTGAAATCAAGAACATGACCTTTCCAATGGTTTTCTACTTTATCTCGTTTGGTTCTCTTCACTCTGTGTACACCTTTGCATGAAGAAAGCATTGTTACCCAGTCATTCACATGAAAAGACATGGGTTTCCAAAGACCATCCTCTCTAACGTTATGAAAGTCACAAGAAGTTATATTATGTGAAGAGTGACGTGCAGAAAACACCATGGAATCTTAGAGATTAGAGAAGAAAAAAGAAAATACAGAGACAGAAAGACCTAAACCTCTCACAAAATAGAGGGAAAGTGAAAAAGGTATACATTTGAAAAAAGTAGATGTTTTGTCATTAATGGCCTTGTTTTTAGAGCTTTGTCACATAGATTTCATATCTTTTGACAATGATTTTTTGAAATATAAAATAGAATAAAAGACGAGAATTCATTACTTTGGGCCGCAAATTTAATGAGCTTACTCGCAGTTTCGGCCTTACGATCAAGACATTTAGCTACTCTTCGTCAAAATAGGACCATCAAAACCCAAGATAGAGGAGACAAGAGTGCCATAGTTTTCTATACGTATCAAATGACTATTTGACTATTACTTAATCCTTAGATTAAAAACAGCCCTTTTCTAGCAATTTTTGGCCCTAAAGGCTTGCTGCATAGCCTTGCCTGCACCACCCCCTTGAGTTGCAAGGTTTGGGTTTACGGAGCTGCAAGCTGCTAGGCTACATGGCCATCAACGTAGTGACTTAGACACAATATAGCCCCACGCGTGGCATACTTGAAGCTTTGGAAAGCTCCTATTGCGAGCTATAATGCGCAGAGAGAGAGAGAGAGAGAGAGAGAGAGAGAGAGAGAGAGAGAGAGAGAGAGAGAGAGAGAGAGAGAGAGAGAGAGAGAGAGAGAGAG
Organism: Adiantum capillus-veneris; assembly: GCF_014529385.1. Classification (NCBI taxonomy): domain Eukaryota; kingdom Viridiplantae; phylum Streptophyta; class Polypodiopsida; order Polypodiales; family Pteridaceae; genus Adiantum; species Adiantum capillus-veneris. The sequence goes on along the minus strand of NC_140959.1, from coordinate 115,766,927 downwards.
AGATAGAATCCTTTCACATACACATAGAAAGATAGAGCAACCCCACTCTGTTACCTACTATGGCCTACACATTGCGCACAAAGACCCTAACATGCTCCCATATGGCGGGGGAAGAGAGAGAGAGAGAGAGAGAGAGAGAGAGAGAGAGAGAGGTTTTGCTACTTTGCAACAGCCATAGAGAGAGGAAAGCTTGCCGATCAAGCATAAGAGAGAGAGGGGGGGGACAACAATCTCATGAGTCTCCTGCCCATCATTGAATCTTGCCATGCTAATCTCAATATTGTGTCTTTGCAATGAGTATCTTTCATGTTTTTCAACCAATAAAAAATTAGCTATTTTTAAAAGACAATCTCTTATTTTTCATTAGCAAAAAGGGACAGGCAAAAAATACATAAATAGTTTCATATTTTTAGTGCACTCATACACATTGGATCCTTCACATTTTTCAACAACCCGCCACTAGCACTCATAACTCTTTTTTGAATGTTGCAGTGCACTCACCAATCAAATATTTTAATTTTTTATTTTATTTTTACATATCAAATTTCTCACTAACATGAAGGGAACACATCACTATGGCCTTAGCCCTTTAGGCACACCAAAAAGTTAACCTGAGTGGGCGACGGGGACATATTGAGAGAGCAAGGAGAAAAAAGAAGCCTCTATGCTAACGAAGTATAAATCCATTGTGAAGCTTTAGAAGAGAGTTGGGATAGCCATACTTTCAATGTTTTCACTGATGATTGACTTACCTTAAATGTTATTTCAGTTTTAAAATAGTAAATGGATACTTTTATTTCATCTTTCATTTCACATCTTGACATGTCTTGACTTTTCTTGCATTCTATTGTTTTAGAATGTTAAAGTGAAGCTTCACCTTGCATAATTTTAAAAAATCCCCCCCCCCCCCCCCCCCCCAACAAACACACCAAAAACAAAAAAAAAACACGCACACAGCCACACACACATTGATGAGTTCTTTCTATTTCACATTTCATTTCAAAGCTTCACATGGATTGACTTTTCTTGTATTCTATAAATTAATTCTAGTCAATATTTGAGAAAGTCTTTTTCATTAAGCGGCCATTGACCGAGTCATTCCTCACAAAGAAGTGAGACGAAAATACTAGCATAAATTTAAAATTTGTAAGATTTTTAAACTATTTTCTCACATATCTCACCGTTTTTCTTATCTTTACCATGTTTGCAACCGGTTGGTCTTGATTTTCAACCGGTTCAAGGCTAAGTTAAGCAATCCTTTTTCGAACCACTGATTCTAATTAAACTCAACTTAATGAATTTATCACTTTTTTTATTATTTAGAAAGGCATCGTGATCCTTTCACTTGTTTTTTTTTTCTCCAAAACTCACAATTGTGAGTGATTGAATTAAAAAGTCAACAAGAAATATATAAATCCGTCTTAAGCTCATGTCGAGCCTTGAGGGACAGAAGGTTACATGTACCTAGCAACGCACTATTACCAACAACACAATCCTTTATACAGCAAGGCTTGGCTGGATATCAAGAATCGTCCTAAGCCAATCCTCCGTGTTATACCTTTTACCTACTATATTTATAATCTCCTCAATTTCTTGTACAATCTCTAAGAAACTAGTTATAGAGAGGTCAATACTAAATACACGGTAGTTCCTGGCCTTCTAGATATTCCTGAAAAATAGTATCTGACAATGTGAGTGAAAATTAGAAGTGCAGAAATTTGAAAGGCAAAGATCCTTTGAAAAACCCTAACTTCCACATTCTTTGTATCTATTTGCACACTTTTCCTACCAGGCCTCAAATTGCCGGGCATTCCAAGAAAAGGTGGGCGAGGTCTTCACTAACCAATCTGCACCTTGAACACTTACATGACTGAATCTTGACACCTCTTGGTAGAGTCCCCCAGAGGACCTTCCACATAAATATCTTTATAAACTGAGGCCAATGCGGATTCCAAATATTCTGTCTAACCTCAACCCATCGCGCTTCTCTCGATTGTTTCTTCCACTGCTTATTCAAAGGGGTGAGCCAATCAGCCTCATGTTTTAAATTAACACTTGGTAAATGCCCTTGGGATGAGGTTCAAAAATTGGCTACTCATGGGCCATCTCAAAGCTTTCCACTTGAAAGCAGATTCATAGATTAGAATCAAAATCTTGTCTAGGCCTTCTACAACTCTAATGGCAAGAAGCTTCTCAATCCCATTAAGTTGAAATTGGGCAGCCATCTAGTCAAAGGATTTCCAACACTTGCTATTTTTCTCCTAGAAGTGAATCAATAGAGGATTTCCAACACTTGCTATTTTGATCCTAGAAGTGGATCAATTGGTTGAGTCCTTGATTATTCATTCCTTCTTGCATATTCTCTTGGATAAGGGTTTAGGGTAACATCAACAACTTTAGATAGCCAAGGGGATCAATGTGAGATGGAATTGTGGAAGTATCTAGTTAACTCACCCCATTCTAGTATCCCTGTTGCTCTATTGCACTTTCGCACTAGCTCTCTTGTGATGCCACCCAGTCTCAGGCTAGACCACCTCGGGGCTAATAGTTTCTTGTGTACCTTGATCCCTTTCCACTTACAACCTACAGAGTAAAGTTTTTCCTTGTCTATCATATCCTTGGTCATGATAGCCCAAGACTGGTCTTGTTTTGCAATTGAGACCACAAACTTGACACACAAGGCCTCATCATGAACAATAGGGTTGAGAATTCCTAGACCACCTTGGACCAACGTTCGAGCGATACCTTCCCACTTTGCCCATTGCCACGATGATGAGGCTTTAGTGTTGTTCCTCCATAGGAATCTTTTAATAGGTATAAAAAACTCCTTCCAATATTATCTTATATCCTCTATATATATATTAAAGAGATAGGTCTATGCTCCACATGGATGCAAATGCATGCAGCCACAAGAGCTAAGGCCTTATGGGTTCTTTCAACCTCGCTAGCATTTTGATGCTATGAAAGCTCACAAAATTTTGAGTTGCAAGACACCCTTCGACAAGCAAGACAAACAATGGTTGGTAAGTTGAGATACGTGTAGAGAGAGAGAGAGAGAGAGAGAGAGAGAGAGAGATTTGTGTGCAACATTCAACTTCTTTCTCTTCATCGTGCATCTACATGCTCTCTTTGTTGGCCTGATGCACTTGCACAATTGCATGCTCTCTTTGCTGGCTTACATCATATCCCCCCCCCCCCCCTCCCCCCCCCCCCCCCCCCCCCCCCCCCCCCCTCTCTCTCTCTCTCTCTCTCTCCGACTCCCGTCGGCTGCATCAAACTCCAGTCTATGGATTGTTGCACCCTGTCCCTATCAAGCCAAGGCATCTATGGATTGCTGCACCTTGACTCCCCTAATCTAAGTATGGATTGTTGCACCCTGCCTTCCCTGCTCTTCGACTCTTAATTGCTACACCTTGCTTGCATACAAGCAAGTTTAGCTCTTTTTTTTTTTTTTGTAAATGCAGAGTATTTTTTGCTTCCGTATTTATTCATGAGAGCTCTTACAAGTGGTCCATGTTTTTACAAATGCATACATCTAAACAATGTGCATCAACAAGCATTTGAGGTCCATTTTTAAGCAGCCAAATTGTAAAATTCTAGATAGATTCCAAGCTTACCCTAACAAGAGCCAACAAAAATTTGCAAGTTTGAGTATAAATACCATCAACTCTTCAATCTTGATCAACAAACTGAACGATTTTTTTAGTGTGCCTCTTATTTACTATAAAATTATTTTGATCGAGAAAAAAGATTTGGCACCCTCTTCGAGACTCTCTCTCTCTCTCTCTCTCTCTCACTCACACACACACACACACACACACACACACACACACACACACACACACACACACACACACACACACACACGTGCCCTTTCATTTTGGGACTGTTCCAAATCGATGTTTGATAAAAATTGGGGTTTAGTGTAATTTTAACAGACTAAAAGTACAAAATCCCAGCTAAATTCCAAGTTTGCCTTGAAGTAAACATATAAAATTTTGTTAGTATACATACTAACAATTCCTTGACCTTTGGTCTTCAAAAAGCAAAGTTGAGCCACCCTTCAATTGAGTTTCAAAAGGAAAAGTAAAGTCTGTAGACATGTAGTAGTGTTAGTGTGTATACGCGCTTCACCAGGGGCACTTTTCTCCCACTGGGTTTTTCCCCCTGGACATCTGGTGTGAAAGGACACCTTATCTCTTAGGGTTTCATATAAGCTTTGTAGCTCTGAGTTTGTATACACAATTATTATTCCAATACAGAGAGATAGACTACAGAGATCTCGTACACAAGCTCTGTGTCTTTTCCTTCTCCATCTTCTTCCTCCTCTGAGTTGCTGTCTTCCTTCTGTTTCCTGTTTCATCATCTTCAACAATTGGTATCAGAGCGAGGTGATTTCCAGAGCCTCTACTTGCGTTTTCGCGTCCGCGCGCGCAATCGCAGTTTTCAGGCAGTTTTCGGAAAATTTGTTCGCGGGAGCATCCTCGACGTTCCGGGAGTATTTTGATCAGGCGACCTAGGGTTTTACCCCCCTTTCGAAGCCGTTCGAGCCCTCAGAATTTCGTTCTGAGCAGCGTAGCAGAAGTTACTTTTCCGAGGCGTTTAGATCAAGAGGGTGTGCTTTTTGACAGATTTTCTTCCGGTAAACAGTTCTTTTGGGAAGCAGCTTGTCTTAGCGTTGTGCTGAGATTTTGTGTAGAGTTTTGCTTGGATTGGAGAGGAGATTTGTGAATCTCTTGGAGGTTCTTTTGCTCTCTTGTGTGCATCTACAGTATGGCTCAATCTACGGAGAAAGAGATTTTTGGTGCGTTTACATCCGAAGACAAATTGGATGGTACCAACTATTCTCTTTGGTCTTTTATGGCCAAAAATGTTTTGGTTGGTAAAGGATTGTGGGATTATGTATCTGGAGATGAAGTTTGTCCAGGTAGCATTGCACCTGCCACGCCTGGTCGTGGTGCAGCTGTTGGTGCAGGACCCTCACAAGTCACTCCAGAGCAAAAGAGATGGGATACTAAAGATGCACAGGCTATGGCTGTGATTGCCTTAACCATAAAGAGGACAATCACACCACATATCAGATCTTGCAGAACTTCTGAGGATGCTTGGAACACTCTGCAAGCTATGTTTGGAGGAAGAAACGCTGCCAGAATAGAGTTTTTGAAGAAACAACTTGACAAAATACAGATGGACGAAGGTGACGATATTGTCGAGCATCTTACAAAAATCAGGGATCTTAAAGAGCAATTGCTTAGCATTGATGAAGTGATTCTAGAGAAGGACTTGGTTTCCAAAACACTCAATTCACTACCACCATCTTATTTGACTTTTCAGACTTCTTTGACTCTGTCTTTGCGAGCTAATCCTGACCCTCTTCATTTTGAAGAGTTAGTGGCATTGCTATTGCAGGAGGATCAATCACGTAAGAACAAGTCTTTACAGGTGGATGGTATGGATCATGCTCTTGTTGTACAGAACAAAAACAGGGGTAAAGAGAGTGCTCATCACTCCAAGTCTAGTGCAGGACAATCTTCAGAGAAGTCTAAAGGTGATTCCGACAAGTCCAAGAAGAAAGGTAAATGTCACTACTGCAAGAAACCTGGTCACTACATTAGTGAGTGTAAAAAGCGAATTGCTAAAGAAAAGAAGAAAGAGTCAAGTTTGGTTGTTTCAGCTTCTGGTGATTCTTCTACAGCTAAAGAAGAGTCTGCAAACTTTGTGCAGGATTCTTATGATTTCGTAGTATGTTCAGATTTTTCTGCTTACAGTGTTGACAAGACACAAATGATTTGGTACTTTGATAGTGGTGCATCCAGGCATATTACTTCAAGGAAGGATTTGTTTTGTTCATTGGATGCAGCTCCAGCAGGAAAGAAGGTGACATGTGCAAATAATGCTTCTTATCCAATCAAAGGCGTTGGTAAGATTTTGATTACCATTTCAGATGGTTCAGATTTATGCTTGCCAGATGTCTTATATGTTCCAGGGATCAAGAAGAATTTGTTGTCTGTATCCTCTCTTGCAAAAAATGGTCTTCGGGTCATTTTTGAGGATGACAGATGTGCTGTACGAGATCGAGAGAATGGTTATTCTCTTATCACTACAGGTACGCTGGACAATGGACTATTTGTGCTAGATCGTTATGAAAAGAAAATTCAGGTATGTATTGCAGAAACAAAGACTCAGGCCATGCAAGATGCTGAGTTGTGGCATGCTAGATTTGGGCATGTTAGTTATGGCAGTTTGATGACTTTACAACGTCATAATATGGTGCATGATTTGTCTTTATTGGAGATGCCACCAAGACATGTATGTGAAGGTTGCGTTCTTGGAAAGATGCACATATTTGCATTTTCGCAGGATGGTTCAGTTAGAGCGACACGAAAGTTGCAGCTTGTACACAGTGATGTATGTGGTCCTATGAGGACGCCATCTTTGGGAAACAACCTTTATTTTGTGACCTTCATTGATGACTTTTCCAGGTTTTGTTGGGTGTATCCACTCAAAGCAAAGTCAGACGTGTTTGCAGTTTTTCAACATTATGTCGCCATGGTTGAAAATGAAACAGGTTGCAAAGTACAGACTCTTCGTACCGATCGAGGAGGTGAATACATGTCAGGTGCATTTAAGGATTTTTTGGGAAAGAAAGGCATTAAACACCAATGCACTATGCCATACACACCACAACAGAATGGTGTTGCAGAAAGGAAGAACAGGTCTTTAATGGAGACGGCTAGATGTATGCTCAAGGCTAAGAGTTTGCCTCATAAACTATGGATGGAGGCTATTGCTTGTGCAGCACATGTTTTGAACAGGTGTCCTACTCGTGCCTTGAAGACCATTACTGCATATGAAGCTTGGTATGACAAAAAACCTTCAGTCAGTTATCTTCGTGTTTTTGGTTGTCTTGCTTATGCTCACATCCCTCAGCAGTTACGTGGGAAGCTTGATGATAAGGCAATCAAATGTATATTTGTGGGGTACAGTAGTGGAAGTAAAGGTTATAGACTTTACAATCCTGCTACAAACAAGATTTTTGAAAGTCGTGATGTAATTTTTGCAGAAACTACTGCTCAACCTATGGTTGCTTTTGATGTACCTCATATGCAGACACATGATGTATTTGAAGGTTTGCTTCCTTCTTTTGTGGAGAATCAAGAATCACAACATGTTGATAATCTTGATCAATCTTTTGATCAGCATGTGACACCTCATGATGTAGAGGAAATTGTGCGTGAAGAGCAAGAAGTTCTCAGGGAAGAAAGAACCTTGCCTAAATGGGTTCAGAAAACTTTGCAGGATAGCAAGTTGGATGCACCGTTGCCACGGAAAACACGTGCTGGTACTACTTTTGGCAGAGAGCAAGTAGATTTGGCTTGCTTTAGCACTCTTTGTCATGCAAATGAGCCTGATTCATTTGAACAAGCTTTAGAGTGTGTTCAGTGGAAAGATGCTATGCAGCAAGAAATTGATTCTATTCATAAGAATCATACATGGGATCTAGTGGACTTGCCTACAGGTAAAAAGCCTATTGGTACAAAGTGGGTTTTTAAGGTAAAAAGGAAACAAGATGGTACTGTTGACAGGTACAAAGCAAGGCTTGTGGAAAAAGGCTATGCGCAACAGAAAGGCATAGATTATGATGAAACCTTTGCTCCTACTTCTCCTGCGTCCACAGTTAGATCACTAGTTGCAATTGCTGCTCATCATGGTTGGAAAGTGCATCAGTTGGATATCAAAACTGCTTTTTTGAATGGTGATTTGCAGGAAGAAGTTTATGTAAGTCAACCAAGTGGTTTTGTTGTAAAAGGTCAAGAGCAAAAGGTATGTAGATTGCGTAAAGCTTTGTATGGTCTCAAACAGGCTCCAAGAGCATGGTATGAGAAGATACATACTTATTTGATTGGCCAGGGATTTCAGAATAGTCCAACAGAAAGTACTTTGTATGTCAAAAAGAGAGATGGAGTTCTCATTATGCTAACACTTTATGTGGATGATATGCTTCTTACAGGCAATACTGCAGATGAAATTGAAGCGTTTAAAAATGCTTTGAGAAAAACCTTTGAGATGTCTGATCTTGGTTTGCTACATTATTACTTGGGTATTCAGTTTGTGCAATCAGAGGATGGCATATACATGTTGCAGGCAAAATATTTGCATAAAATTTTGGACAAGTTTGGTATGCAAAATTGTAAGCCAATCTCTACACCCGTAGAAACTGGATCAAATTTGAGCATGCACGATGCTGGAGAACCTTTTGATGTACATACTTATGCAGCAGCCGTTGGTTGCTTGATATATTTGGCAGGCAACACTCGTCCAGACATTCAATTTGGGGTTTCACAAGCAAGCAGATTTATGCACAGCCCAGGTATGCATCATTGGCAGGCTGTGAAGCGCATACTTCGATACCTTTCAGGTACCCCTAATCTTGCCATGTTCTTTCCAAGGGGGGATATGTATGGAAAGCACAGTTCTATGCAGCTTCTTGGTTACAGCGATTCAGATTGGGCTGGTGATTTTGACACACGACATTCCACAAGTGGCAATTGTTTTTTCTTGGGAAATGCATGTATATCTTGGCTAAGCAAGAAGCAACCCACAGTGGCTACATCAACTTGTGAAGCTGAGTACAGGGCAGCTTTCACGGCAACAGTTGATTGTGTATGGATACGCAGGTTATTGGCAGATCTTTGTGAGTGTCAACAGGCACCCACTACCATTTTCACTGGCAGTCAGAGTGCTATGGCAGTTGCAAGGAATCCAGTATTTCATGCAAGAACAAAGCACATAGAGGTTCACTACCACTATGTCAGGGAAAGGCTACATGCAGGGGAGATCACACTAACTTACTGTCCTACACAGGATAACATTGCAGATCTATTTACGAAGGCGTTATCACGAGAAAAGTTTGAAGCTTTCCGAAAAGCTTTGGGCTTACTCTCATACACATGATGATCTGCTACCTTGTACGGATTCACACTATCACTACAGGGGGGATTTGTAGACATGTAGTAGTGTTAGTGTGTATACGCGCTTCACCAGGGGCACTTTTCTCCCACTGGGTTTTTCCCCCTGGACATCTGGTGTGAAAGGACACCTTATCTCTTAGGGTTTCATATAAGCTTTGTAGCTCTGAGTTTGTATACACAATTATTATTCCAATACAGAGAGATAGACTACAGAGATCTCGTACACAAGCTCTGTGTCTTTTCCTTCTCCATCTTCTTCCTCCTCTGAGTTGCTGTCTTCCTTCTGTTTCCTGTTTCATCATCTTCAACAAAGTCTGCCTACAAAAGGGAAAGTAGAGTCCACCTTTTTTTGGCTTGCCCAAAGGGCTAAGGCGGCAAGGCCATAGTGATGTGTTCCCTTTTTGGCCGGCAAAGGGCATAGTGATCTGTTCCCTTTTTCCTAATGAAAAAGGAGAGGTTTTAAAAAATGTACATTTTGTTGATTGGTTGGTTTTCAGCAAACAGTCATTATAAAGATTTATAAAGATAGAGCTTTGTTTTGGCGGGCTAAAAATAGGATTAATTTTTGTTGGTACAAAAGATTTGATTGATAGATAAGTTAGTGGGCACTCATTGTTTTAGAAGCTTGTCGTGAAAATGATGAAACATTGTGGTTTGGAGCTAAAAATAGCAAAAGAGTTTTAAAGTTATAGTAGATTAAAATAAATTTCCATTGGTAGATAAAGATAGGAAGATCCCTTGATGAGGTCGCTTCAAATAAGTATTACAAAGATAAGCCCGATACCTAAGGCCAAGGGGTTCACAGCGTAACTCTGAGAGAGAGAGAGAGAGAGAGAGAGAGAGAGAGAGAGAGAGAAGAGAGAGAACTAGCCTTGCCATGCTTGATGAAGCCCACCAAGGTGCGTGGTTTAATCTTCGAGATCCCATCAATACGTGTGCACATGCGTGTCCAACTTTCCCCTCCACTATCCCGTGGTTGCACTTACTCTTTGTATGCAGTTGTTGAAGCCGGCCTATGCACGTTGTTGTATAGAACTTCCATGGCTACCTTAAATTACATGTGCCTTCACTCTCTCTGTCTCTCTCTCTCTCTCTCTCTCTCTCTCTCTCTAATTTCTCTTAGCATGAGCACAAGGCGACGGCCAACCAGCCAAACGAAATCTTGCAGGAGTATGTGTCGATGTGGTGCATGCTTTTTTTGGCCGTGGAGTGACTGGCTGGCCGTCGTAGCCCCACCCTCACCTCTACCAGACAGCTCAAGCGCATCCTTTCTAACCAATCAGCGGCCATTTTGCTTCATTAAAAAGTCACCAGCCACTTTGCTTCATTAAAAAGTCACCGGCTGATGCCCGGCTCGAGCCTATGAGCTCAAGATTGCCGGCCGGCCATGGGATATTCTACAACATCATTTGGTCGCCGCTAATTGGCCGCACGGCTAGATATACTTGTGCTATCTGTGTGCTGACAACATTCAATGGCGTTTGATCTCTCTCTCTCTCTCTCTCTCTCTCTCTCTCTCTCTCTCTCTCTCTCTCTCTCTCTCTCTCTCTCTCTGCCGTTTTTTGACCTAGTAGACAACAGTTCACTCTTTTGACCATAACTTGCTCATCCGAACTCCAATTTAGGTGATCTATAGCCTCAATCGAAGAGCACAAATCCCTCTACGCACTGATGTAAAGAAATAAATTTTTTGTTTAATGGAAGGCTTTGCTGTAACAGCATCTCAGAACTAAAAAAACTATCAAAACTTTTCATTTTTGTTGCCGACTTGAAGGCAATGTCAGACAAAACTCGCAAGGGTGGAAAAGCCACACATGCCATGGAGAATGATGCAAAATCTCCAAGGAATTTGGATGCTAATCCAACCATATCATCTACAACAACGGAAGTAATGATCATGGCTTACTTGATCTCGTTACAAGAAATCGTCAACAAGCCAGGTGAAGAGTTGCACGCACTTGCAATGGAGAATGGCACTTTAAGAGTTCTCGTTGTGGAGAATGAGCACCTCAAGAAGGTTCTTGAACTGCAAACAACACACTTGATGCATCTTGAGAATGAAGTTCAGGAATGTAAACGCTCTCTTGTTGACATGAATGTATTGAAAGAGGAAACGATAGATACAATACAACATGATGTATGTGAGATGAAAAATGAATCCAAATCATGGGCTAATATATGTAAGGATAATGTGGTTTCTACATCTCCTATCACGCAAGCCGTTGTCCAAGCAAAGAATGTAGAGAATGTGGACACTCAAGAATTGCAAGAACGGCAAAAACGCTCAAAGAACATCGTCATTCGTGGAATCAAGGAGGAAAGCATGGAAACACCCCAATCTCTTGCGGTTGCTATTGAAGAGTTTTTTGCTACACACTTTGGCATGTCAGGAATCATGGCTTATGGTGCACATCGAGTTGGAAAACAAGGAGTCCCTCGCTCTGGAGAAAGACCTATTGTATGTACCATGGCTGATGAGGTAAAGAGAAAGATCATCCTTGACAATGGTTGGATCTACCTCAAAGAAACGGGTTGTAATGTATATGAGGATCGTACTCTTATGCAACAAAATGTATGTCGCAAAGCATATGAGGAAAGAAGCAAGAAGGTTAAGGTATCATCTCAAGAAGAAAAGCCACTTGAGGAGGATGCAAGTCCACCCAACAAATACGGACACATGATCTATGAGACCAACTCACGCTTGCAAATAAGCTTTTGGAATTGTAACGGGTATCCATGGAATGCGGGAACATCAATGACTCCGATGTGATACTTCTTGTTGAAACATGGGAGCATGATGCGCAACGAATTCTTGGATTTGACAAATACGATGTGCATTCTTTGATGTGGGCCAAAAATGCAAAGCAATGAAGAGGCCAAGGAGGCGTAGCATGTATGACCAAAAAGGGTTTGAAAGATGTTTCCATTGTCAAAGAAGATAAGTATAAATGCTACTTATGACTGAAAATCAGCCCATTAGAAAATTTCGGAGGTTATTTGGAGGGCCTTGTAAGAAATTGTATTTCTCTCTCTAGAAACTTTTTTTAAAATGCACTTGCACCTTGTGAGTACGTCCAAAAGGACAACCAGACACTCTAAAAAGTAGATTTATATTCCCAATCGTCCTTGAAAACGGTCACTTTTTTATTTAATGCGAGCGTCTTTTTCAGGAGGCAGGTGCGACGCATTCAATGCAGCTTACATCATCACTGGAACTTGAAAAGTCACAAACTGTCAAATAGTGATAGATTTTGAGGCTTTTGACACCACCAATGTGTCCGAAACGCCAAAATACCCTAAAAACGAATGTCTACTTGTCTCGTTCCGACATTCGGAAAGGCAAAAAATGTCAAAAAAGCCCAAAAAATGGGCTTCTTACTTAAGGCGCGCGAGGAGGCATTCTAAAATTCTAAAATGTCCCCCTGCGCGCCGTTAGTACAAAGCTTCTTTTAGTGGTTTTTGGACACTTTTCTTTCAAGAAAGCCCCTTTTTAGAGGTTTTTTGATATTTTCCTCTCAAAATGCTCCCTAAAAAGAGGAAAAAAGGGGCTTTTTACTAACGGCGCGCGAAGAGGCATTCCAAAATTCTGGAATGTCCCCTCGCGCGCCGTTAGTAAAATGTTCTTTTAAGGATTTTTGACATTTTTTGCCTCTTTGGATGTCGGAGCGAAGCAATTAGATATTCATTTCTAGGATATTTGGGCGTTCCGGACGCATTGACAGTATCAAAAGTTTCAAAATCTTCCACCACTTGATAATTTTGTGACTTTTTGAGTTCCAGTGATGACGTAAGCCGTATTAAATGCACCGCATCTACCTTCTGAAAAAAGTGCTCGCATTAAATGAAAGAGAGTGATCGTCTTCAAGGACCACTAGATTATTTAATGAGGAGAGGGACACCTTTTATATTTTTGTTAATATCAATCTATTTTTCTACGTAACGTAGGCTCTTCTCTCATTGGAGGAGCTTATTTTCCTCTCTATTCCAAAAGGCCCTCCAAAAGACTTCCGAAATCTCCTAATGCACCAAATGGTCAAGTCATGTTTGTGGCTGGTTGCTACATTCCTCACTATGACTCCAACTTTTATGCTCGCTTGAATATGGATAGAGATCAGCCCTTTGTTAAACTAAAGGAAGACATTGCTCATTACAAGGATCAAGGTGAAGTCGTTGTTTTTGGAGACATGAATGCTCGTACAAATATGCTATAACACGACACACAACAAGTCGACATGCTGCATGTTTCAAGAAGAATGGATGACTCATACATGTATAATCGAAGTTCTAATTATGCAAAAAAACTGGATCACTATGGAAAGTCACTTCTACATATGTGCAATAGTACCAGAATGCTCATTGCAAATGGTGTATCTCTATGGCAAGGCACCAATGACTTTACATGTAGAAAGCACAATGGTGATAGTGTGATTGACTATATGTTGTTCTCGGAAGCCACTTTAGAATGCATAAAAAGCTTTACACTTGGTGAATGGAATCCGGAATCGGCGGATCATAGGATGTTATGTATTGACCTCAAGTGTGGTAAACGGCCTGAGCATATAGCCTCCAATCATGATGTGCATCATTTGTACCTACATCTAGACTTCAAACGAGCTTATATATGCTGATATGGTGGACCAAATGTTAAGCATGATAGAGCAACAAGAGAGCCCAACATTAGAATGCAAGTGGAAAGTTTTCAAAGAAGTAATCTGCTCTTGTGCGAAGGAATGCTTTTCGGTGAAACACATATCTTGCAAAAGGTCTAAGAACGGTAGTGTTGTAGCTCCTTTCCGTTTATGTCTCCCTTCTTTACCATTGAAGATGTATGACACACGCTTGAGAAACTTGCTACCCGCAAGGCAGGTGATCTTCAAGGTGTCAAGGCTGAAATGATTAAATGGACAAGCAAGAAAACACGATATTGGATATGCGATATGTTTAACCTTGCATTTCAATATGGCATGCCTGATGATTGGAGGGCAAATTGGATCAAACCTTTGCACAAAGGAGGAGATGTAAATAATGTGAACAACTATCGCACTATAATGGTTGGTTCTTTGATGGCAAAATTATTTGGATATATCATGGAGATGAAGATAAGTGAATGGGCTGAAAACAATGGCAAACATGCGCTTGGCCAAGCAGGTTTTTGAAAGCATCATAGCACTATTGATCACATTATCACTCTTCGAGTTCTTATGGAAGCATCTCGATTGAAAGGAAAAAAGTTGTATTGTTGCTTTGTGGATTTCAAGAAAGCTTTTGACATGGTACCGCGAGGAAATCTTTGGAGATGTATTCAAAGCCTTCAAGTGCCGAGAGAATTTATGCATGCAGTTTTTCACATCTACCAAAAAGTGATATGTCGATTACGTATGGGAGATGGAATTTCAGATTTTTTTGCAAGCACCATTGGTGTCAAACAAGGATGCCCACTTTCCCCAACCCTCTTTGGGTTACTCATTGATGAATTGGAATGCATGGTTCTTGATTTTATGTAGCAAGAAGGCATAGAAGAGGTTAAGATCAGAAATGCGGTGATCATGCTTTTGCTTTATGCCGATGATGTAGTGCTCTTGGCACATACCTTAGAAGATGCACAAAAGCTTTAGAGTGTCTTGGAACGCTTTTTCCTACATAGCGGGCTGATCGTGAATGGATCCAAAACCAAGGTTATGCTTGTAAAGACGCTCAATGACGAAAATCCATGCATTGTATACAACAATGAGCAACTTGAAGTGGTAGATCACTTCAAGTACCTTGGCCTTGAGGTTCCATCCAATCATAAATGGAAGGATTGTGCAATGCGTTGCTTGAAAGTCGGAAAGAGGGCTTATTATGCATTTGAGAACATGTGCAATGCTGGAGAGATCAAGTGTTGGGCTCTCAAAAAGTACCTCTTTGACACATTGTGACGAAGGAAATTTGGAATGGTGGCCTCTACACCAAAACAAACTCCATTGCGCCACAAGGGAAATGAGATGAGGGCACCACCTAGTTTTGGAAGCGTGGACTAGGACCGCTACACACACACACACACACACACACACACACACACACACACACACACACACACACACACACAGAGAGAGAGAGAGAGAGAGATAGAGAGAGAGAGAGAACTATCACTATGAATGAAGCATTAACCTTATTGTGTGTACAAGGAATGGATAACTTCAAGCACTCCCAACACAAATAGCATGTAGATTACTAAACAACAACTCAAGAATTAGCCAAAATCACATTAAGCACTCTCACACACACATAAAAGATCTCTCTTAATTAATATAAGTAAGAGGAGGGGAGGTTACTAGCATAAAACAATTTGCACTCTAGAATGTGTAAGAATAGAGTGAATGAATGAGCTTTATGGGCTCATGATGAGTGATACAAAGACTCAATGGGACTGAGGGATACTTGAAATTACAAAGGGGGGGGCTCTTTATATAGGAAAGAGAGTGATTAGGAGCGAGGTTAAGATCCAAGTGCAATTTGTACAAATGAAGCTTGATTAGGGACATTCAACCAATGAAGAAGCTCCTTCCAAGTGATTTGTTGACCAATTTGCAACTAATTGGCTCCATCATCACTTGTGTTGTCTTCACTCCTTCCTCCATAGCTTGAGTCTAAGAGCTTCCTTATTTTAAAATGTAAAGAATCTACATAAAATCAATGCATATCTAGTAATAATAGAAAGGGGTTGAATGAGAACTTATGAATTACAACAAGATTATGCATGATTTGAGAGGTGATTAGAAGAGGAATTTGTGATGGTTTTTTGAGCTTGAGAGAGAGGAGGAAGGAGGGGAGGGTGAGAAGACTAATGGCTGATTTTTAGAGAAGGTCTCAATGTGGAAAAGGAAGGATGTGTGTGTAAAGGTAGAGGGGGTGGTCTCCACCACAGTTGAAAAAATTGGCGTCCGCCATTTTGGCCATATCTCTTAGACCGTAGATGCAAAAATTATAAAAAAAATATGGTCAGAATCTCCAGCTCATCAGCTACAACTTTGATGAAGACAACTTTTCTTGGATCGGAGTGAAAGTATTTTTTTAAAATCCAGCAAAATCATGTGTCTGTTTCTTTCCTTTACCAAGTCTTCCACTTGAGTCCCATCTGTTTGAATCATCATATGGCTCCAAAGCCATGATGATATGAGCCACTCATGACCCTTGAATCATGGGTGCATGGCTCCACAATCACATCATATCTTTTCTTTTCACATTTATATATTTTCCCTTCCCTTTACCACTAGGTTCTCCCTCTACCTTTCACCTCCGGTGAACTAGTCAAGAAAAAATTCCCATCAAATCATTTTTCGAATTTTTCCAAGAGGTTGTTCTCACTCTTTCTTTTATTGTAAACCTCTAGAAGCAAGGAAAACCAACAAAATATAGTAGACAAAAATTTGTGATAGGCTCGGATCAATTGGTGACACCATTGCTTCTTTACGGAGTGGAGGTGTGGGGTGGAAGCATCGGGAAGTCTACTTGGAAAGAGTTTGAGAATGTCCAAAAGCGTTTTCTCACCAACTTTCTCCAAGTCAAGACACAAACACCCTACATGCTCTTACTTATTGAGTCCAGATCGCTTCCCATTGAGGTCTTGGGCATGCAAAGGGTTGTGGAGTACATGCGTAAGACACAACATAGCCCTTTGCATCAACTTCTTAGAATCGCATATGAAGCAAGTCAAAAGGTTCAAAAGACATGCAAGAGCAAAATACTAAGTTCGTGGTGGATGCTTGACATCAAGAAATGGTTTGGAACATGGGATGCATGTCGCTTGGTCAAGGATGCGTCGATCGACTCCCAAGTTAATGAGGCTTTCTTACAACGCCAATGTATCACGGCTTGGGAGACATCCGGAGGTTCTCGCTTCAGCCATTACACCACACGCACTGCCCCAAACTACAAATATCTCTTCTTCTCCGAACGAGGTAACCGAACCCATCCCAACATCCTTGACCCCATCCCGTTGAGTGCGATCCGCACCATTGCCTCCATTCATTTTAGCTCCCATTCTCTACGCTGCGAGACAGGACATTGGGGCACTGGCGAGGAGTGTCATCAACTTTGCACCTTATGCCCTCGTCAAGTGTGAGAAAGTGAGTACCACACACTACTTGAGTGCTCAGCTTTTGACCACATTAGGTCCTCTTTTCCCTATATATTCAGCCATGAGCTCTCCCTACATACTTCCTCTCCCAACCACGATATGGACTCTATTGCGACACTCATTTCAGCAATTTTTGAGTATCGAGTCATTTATGACCTCCACTCACACCACGTGACATGTTTATTTGGTCCCATATGTCATATTTGACCTCCGAGGACGATAATAGAACTCTCTCTCTCTCTCTCTCTCTCTCTCTCTCTCTCTCTAGTAATCCTAGCCTTTGCAGAATAGAGCTCCCTCCACCTCCTTCTTGTCGGCCTCCCTAGGGCAAGGGGCAGCCCTACAAGAGTGCTCTTAATAGCCACTGTTCCGCCCCCCTTCTCCAAGTGAACCCGTGGCCAAGACGCTCTCTTGCAGCTTGGCTTTTGCATCTCGCAACTTTGCTTTGTGAGATGCTCCGACTTAGTGACTTGCAGCTCCGCTTCTCCATCTCGGTTCTCAACTCGCGACCTTGGTAGGTATTGATGCTGCAGAACGGTTGGCGGTTACTGTGACGATGCCGAGCATATGGATGCACACGAAAACTCGTCACTGAGAGCAGTGCAATGTAGGCGGGCTGGTATGAGCATGAGGTGGAGCATGGGATACACACTCAATGGATAATTGGCACGCATAGCAGGGAAAGACAGACTCAACATGGTTATCCCCCTCAAAAGTTTTTATGTGATGGGAGCTCGAGCGCAGACCTGAGGCATGGAGATGGAGCATGAGCATGGTCTGCATTGTCCCCTCTCTCTCTCTCTCTCTCTGTGGGCACGAGGGTGACGAAGGTTGCTTTTGCTGCCTTGAATGGAAGGTGGACAAAGAGGGAGAGATTGCAAGTATTGCTTGACAGTGCTGTCGCGTACCCAACGAACTCAACATAGGAAGATAAACATTTGCACGTTCTTCCCAACCTTTTCCCATTTGCTGCCGCGTGGCCAGAAGGTGCGTCCCTATCCTGGAAAAAATTGCCTCCTCAGTCCATAGCTTCCTTTCTTTCACCCTCTCGTCCGCCCGTCTGCCAGCTAGTGTACCAGTTACTCCTGTCCTCCTGCACACCACCAAACCCTTTGTTTTTCCTTCACATTCCCCTTCTGCTTGGCTTTGCTAAAGGCATCTCATCAGATACACCTTAATGAACGCTTAGAAAAGATTGAAGAGACCTACTTGTAGCGAGTCACTCAGTCTTTCATATGCGGTGCAGTAGGACTCCCACAGACTTCACGCTTGTTTATGTATGTACTCGAGTTCTTTTTATCTTACTTGAGATCATTGAGCTCACTATGTAAACCACATTGCTAAATTAACTAGCAAGGATATTATAATAGCTCCTTCTGCAACGTCCTCTTTTGCATGTAGGCGTTCTATTTATCACCCCCCAAGCTCAATCTCATAGTTTGATCATCAATATTGAAACTCTCTCTCTCTCTCTCTCTCTCTCTCTCTCTCCCCCATAGAGAGAAGACACTCATTAGGAGGAGACGTTAGAAGACACTCATTGTTGCTAATGAAAAAGGGAAGGTTTATTTTTTTAAAATGCTGACTTTTTGATTGGTGGGAAGAGATTGAAGCACTTATTACTAAGACAAGCAAATTGTCACATGGCCAATTAATCATGAATACTAGTGCCATGCCAATAGTTATCAGACACTCGATCTTCGAGGCTTCATCTACCAGCAAGAGTGCTAGCATTCAACGCACGCTATATGCACCTCTATCCCTGACATTTGGTTTCAGTTGAAGATGGCGACTCTTCCTCGGAACTATTTGACACCCCCTTGTCAGGTGGGATCAACGATTCATGATCTTTGGACGATCTTGATCATTCGTTTATTCTTAAGAATAAAAATATTTCGATCGATTTAGCCCCCGCGACTTGAACAGACCACCTACCACACCGAAGACCAAGCTCTACCATTGAGCTACCGCGCGCTACTTGAAATGGAGGTGAGAACGTTCGGTCATATATAAAAAATGAATGGGTGAGGATCACATGGTGTTCCCTAGAGGATCACTTTGAGATGCTCGAGGTCACACCATGATCACTTTGAAATAAGTGGGTTCATAGGGTAATCACATCCTGATTGGGATTCACACGGGGATCACTTGCGGTCACTTGTTGTTCACATCAAGTTTTCATGGAGTTCACTTTAATTGTGATCACATAGTGATCACTTGGGGATTAGTCCACCAACAGATAGTGCAAAACTGATCCCGCCCCCCCCAATCAATAGGGACCGTAGATCCCACCTAACAAAGGGGTGTCAATTAATCACGAGGGCGGCTCTTCACTTTGAAAAGTTTGCAAAATCTTTACAAGAGCTAGTAGTTGGCATGCGAGCTTGTAATCCTGCACCATGGCGAGAGAGAGAGAGAGAGAGAGAGAGAGAGAGAGAGAGAGAGAGAGAGAGAGAGTCGGCTTTCATTTCCATTGCTTTGCTCAGACGGATCACTAGAGATTCAAAGCACCAAGTGTATGTGATCGCTATATCCACAAAGCTTGAGGTTAGATTTGTTGATGCTTATAGGAAAATCTTTGATGCAAGCTGTAGCATGGTTGCACGCACGAGGTAGGGGTCACACCCCTATGGGGTACAGGTTTCCCCATCCAAGGCTCTTTCCATCAGTGCTTGACATAGGCTGGTTCTGGCTGTGAGTTGACCTGAGAGGAGACCGTGCACTGTGCATTTTCAAAGTAGGTTGGGGGTGTCCAATAGGATAGCAGCTCCTCGTCCTCCTTTGAAGTGTTTTGGATGCCAATAGTGAGCTGTCATTAGTTCTCCCTCTTGTGAAGGAGGTTCAGGTTTTTACAAGACATAAAAGCAAGTTGATATGTAGTAGGGTCTAATTGTAGCAGCACGCATCCTGTCTATTCGAGTAGGGTAAGACAAATTCATGTTCATTATGTTAGGGTCTCGTTATGTAGAGTTCTCTCTCTCTCTCTCTCTCTCTCTCTCTCTCTCTCTCTCTCTCTCTCTCTCTCTCTCTCGGAGTATAGTCGCCTTCAGGCTAGCAAGAGGATGAGATATATTGTGGCTACAGAGGAAGATAGTCGAAAGCGAGAGGAGAGAGAGGAAGGTGGAGTTGGGGATGGTGTTAGGAGGGTTGCCAATAAGTTTGTAGATAAATTCAAGGTGAAACAGGTTTGGGATCTGCATGAGGCCGGCTAGAGAGCACAGGGGGGTGGCCCTGGAAGGTAGGCCAGCTTGACAAGGTGGCACTCATCCTGCTCGCTATTCTTCTCTTATAACCTCGCTATTATACTCTTATAATATAACCTGTTTTGTACTTAGCTTTCTATCTACTTTTATGACCTAGAAGCTCACCAGATTCCAAGCTTGTAAGGCACCCGAGAGTGTGATGCAAAGCTCCTGGGGGGTGGCTTTCCTTCACCCCCAACTCTTGAGGGCCTTACCTGCAGTCACAAGGGGAACAAATGAAGAGAGAGAGAGAGAGAGAGAGAGAGAGAGAGAGAGAGAGAGAGAGAGAGAGAGAGAGAGTGAGAGAGAGAGATTTTATTATTGTCCTCGGAGGTCAAATATGACCTATGGGACAAAAGTTACATGTGATGTAGTATGTGTATGGCTGATGAGTGACACTCAATGCTCCAAAATTGTGGTGATGAGAGTCGCAATGGAGAGCCCACACTTTGGCTGGAGAGGAAAGTGTGTAGGTCTAAGTTATGGCTGAAAATGTGAGAGAAGCAAGTTCGAATGTGACCAAAAGCTGAGCACTCTAGTAGTGTGTGGTACTTAGACTCTCAAAGTTGCAGTGAGCCGCACAGTCGATTTGACTCTTCTCCATTGCACCAACGTCCTATCTCGCATCGAAGGAAATAGGAGCTAAGCCAAATGGCTGCGGTAGTGCATATCACCGACAAGGGAATAGGCTCAAGCATGTAACTGTGAGTACGGTTTCCTCTTTCAGCGAAGAACATGGTTTTGTAGTTGGGGGCAATATGGGTGGTGCAATGTATGAAGCGTGACCCTCCGGATTTCTCCCAAGCCATAATACATTGGGTTGTAGAAAAGCTTCATTCACTTGGGAGTCAATTGAAGCATCATGTACCAAGTGTAATGCATCCCATCTCCCAAACCACTTCTTTATGTGTTGCATCCATCCCATGCTCAAGATCTTGCTTTTATGCGACTTTTAACCTTTTTTGCTTGCTTCCCATGCAATTGTAGGAAGTCGATGTGAGGGGTTTTGACGCATTTTTATCATGTACTCCACAACCCTTTCCACGCCCATAACTTCAATTTGAAGACATCCCGACTCAAGAAGTAGGAGCATATATGGTGTTTGTGTCTTCACTTGGAGAAAGTTTGTGAGAAAATTCTTTTTGGAGATTCTCAAACTCTTTCCAAGTAGACTTTGAGATGCTTCCGCCCCACACTCCAACTCCATAAAGAAGAACCGGTGTCACCAATGCATAAAAAAGATACTTCTTGAGAACCCAACACTTGATGTTTCCCGCATTACACATGTTCTCAAATGCATAATATGCTCTCTTTCCTGCTTCCAAATGACGCGTAGCACATTCATGCCACTTGTGATTGGACGGAATCTCAAGGCCAAGGTACTTAAAGCTCTCAACAACTCCAAGTGTCTCATTGTTGTACACAATGCATGGCTTCTCCTTATGGTTGGTTTTCACAAACATAACCTTTGTCTTGGATTCGTTCACAATTAGCCCACTATGCAAGCAAAAGTTCTCAAGGACAACCATAAGCTTTTTTGCATCTTCTAAAGTGTGTGCTAGAAGCACTACATCATCCACATACAACAAAAGCATGATTAAAGTCAATTACCATTTGTTCCAATTGATCGATGCATAGACCAAAGAGAGTTGGTGACAACGGACATCCTTGTTTAACCCCAATAGTGCTTACAAAAATTTCTGAAATTTCTCTTCCCATGTGCAATTGAAAAATCACCTTCTCATAGATTCAAGAAACCGCAAGCATAAACTCACTTGGCACTCGGAGTTCTTCCATCCTTCTCCACAAATTGTTACGTGGAATCATATCAAAGGCTTCCTTAAATTCCATAAAACAACAATACAATCGCTTGCCTTTCAATCAACTTTCCTCCATAAGAACACGAAGAGTGACAAGATGATCAATGGTGCTATGGCATCGATGAAAACCCGCTTGTCCCTTTGCACGCTTGTCATTATCTTCAGTCCAATCACTCAATTTCATCTCCATTATGCACCCAAAAAACATTCCCATAAGAGACCCAATCATTATAGTCCGGTAGTTGTTTACATTCTTTACATCCCCTCCTTTATGAAAAGGCTTAACCCAATTAGTACTCCAATCATAAGGCATACCATGTTGAAGTGCAAGGTTGAACATATCACACATCCACTCATGGGTAAAATCTCCCGTCCATTTGATCATCTCCGGCTTGATACCTTGAAGATCTCTCGCTTTGCGAATGGCCAACTTTTTAAGCCCGCCGCATACATCCTCAATAGTAAAAAAAGAAGACATACATGGGAGTGAACCATAAAATGGCATTTTTTCAACACTTGCTTGCTCATATAATTGCCTACAATGTGTGTACATATCCACAAGACTCAAGTTACCAAAATTCTCAACCGGCTTGTCCCTCAGGTTTCTCCCAAATCTTCCACATGCATGCACCTTTTCTTGGACTTGAAAAAGTTGTTGCTTTACTTCCCATCTTCTTCTCTTCTTTTGAATCAATGCCTTGTATGTATGCAAATGACTTTGATAGTTGTCTTTGTCCATAGTTTCATCAAGCTTTATCAAGGACTTTTGAGCATCTGACATTCTTTATCAAACCACCTTTTGCATGATCTATCTTTGTTGACGCCATGGAGATTCTTTATAGCAAAGCATTCTTCGGCACAAGAACAAATAGCTTTCTTGAAAGCTTCCCATTTAGTTTCCAATGGTGCATCATATTGAAGCTTCTTCATCCATAAATTTTTCTCAACCATTTCAATGTACATTGGTGCCCATTTGAAATCCATACATAGTGATAATTTCTCTTTCCTTTGGCTGAGATTATCATGCTTAGTTGCTTCTCCACATCAAAGGTAAATAATAAGGTGCAATGGTTGGATTCCGGGGTCCATTGGCCAAACATTAAACTCTTTATGTGATACATGATGGCTTTGGAGAGTAGCATATAGTCAATCACACTATCCCCAATATGCTGCAGATAGCTGACCCCAAGCACATCCAACATTGGAGAGAGAGAGAGAAAGAGAGAGAGAGAGAGAGAGAGAGAGAGAGAGAGAGAGAGAGAGTGGATGATGTAACCAAGTGAGGGTAGCCAAGTGTGAGTATGTGTGTCTTACCTATTTGATGAATCCTAAGCTGCACGGAATCGCCATGGGCTGCAAACAACACCATAGTTGCCACTGCCATCAGATGTTGAGTTGCAAGCTCGCAGACAAGCTAGCCAAACTGTAACCAAAACCAAAGTGTGACATGCATGCAGGCGAGGCGGTGCCACGACGCTAAGTGACACGGCCGCGCACGTGGGGGTGGGTAAGGGGATCGATGTTGGAGGAGGGTGGCAACATCCCGAGGTCGGTAAGCCCCCCCAAAAAATGGTGGCGCATGTGAGGAGCCCGGATTGGAACCCACAACCTCGCACCCCAATTCCTTTTGAGGTTTGAGCTAACCACGTCACCTGTTCGCGTGCATGTGCCATTTTACATGGTCTTATAAACGATAAACCTGGACTCGCTTAGAGCTAAACCTGGACAGGCTCCATGTCCGAGTTTAGTTCTTGGTCAGGTTTAGTTTTAATAAGGGATCTATGATGCAGATTGCCTCGATAGCTGTGCGTGGACTTCCCATCCATTGATCCCCTCACCCCCCCCCCCCCCCCCCCCCCCCTTAAATGCTCCATGTCATTTAGTCCTGAGGTGGAGGCATGTTGCATGTGTGCGTGTGTAGGCCCCAAGCTCACCTCCTTGCTATCATTTGCTACTATGGGACCCAAGCTCACATGGGCAAGTGGGAAGACAACAATGAATGCAAAGCGATCAATGACATGTGTTTGATAGCGAGTACCTCTACTTGTGCATGGAGAGAGAGAGAGAGAGAGAGAGAGAGAGAGAGAGAGAGAGGGGGGGGGGGGGGGGGGGGGGGGGGGGGGGCTGCAACACTACCATTTGGCATTAGCTCGCCAATCGCTCCACCCTATGCACATGCTGTAGCTCATATGGTTCAACCACTGGGCAAATTCATTGAAACATGCCCTCCTCCTACTCTTGGAGGCCTCGATCATAGTGGGAAGTCATTCCTGTGTGGGCTTGGAAGGGTCATTCCCATCTCCTGCGGCACAGGGGAGAAGGTGAGGATATGGACTCCGCCAATTGGGATCTGAGATTGAGCACTCACCATGGCAACAAAGAAGGTCAGTGAGGGAGATCATGCGCAAAGGTTTGCCCCATAGACGAGGCCTGCATTATGCTTATGTTTGACGTGGCTTGTAGAGTTGTAGTTAGTTCAACTTTGTTGCTACAAAGTTGAGAAGGTTTTGGACGAAGATATTTTTGGAGCACTGGGGGGATTCATCACAGTCCTGCAAGAATTCAAAAGGATAGCGAGTGCCAAACATGCCTATAGACATCAAGAGCTATAACTCTCTCTTAGCATAGAGGACACACCATCTTTGGCAATCTTAGCATGCCTACTAACATCATACGATACAGTTTGTGTGTCCACTTCTTCAAGGCCACCATGTATGGCTACTTTGACTATGCCAAAGTGTGGGAAGCCTTCCTTTCCCACAATGCCACTTAGATAAGATGTTTGACGTAGCACATATAGAGAGTGTGGCGGGGACATCATGGGGTAGCTGAAGTGCAAGTTAAGTTGCAAACCGTACCATGACACTCTTATTTTCTTAATGTAGGAAATTTTTTTTTACCAAATTTTGTATTATTATTAATTAATAAAATGAAAGGTAGTTGCATTTGCATCGTTGCAAAATTTTGATTAATTTCTCTTAGAATATGCACATGCAACATTTTTGCCTTCGATCACAAATTTGCTAAAAAGCATGCTACGATCTCTAGAGATAATGTAGACATGAACGGTGTGTCCTCTATGGGCAAGAGCTGAGAGAGAGAGAGAGAGAGAGAGAGAGAGAGAGAGAGAGAGAGAGAGAGAGAGAGAGAGAGAGAGAGAGAGAGAGAGAGAGAGAGAGAGAGAGAGAGAGATATGTAAAGTAAGATGCCCCCTATGGGAAATTTCTTCCCAAAGAGCAACAACAACAGCAGTTGGTCGAGAATCATGCATTTTGATGCACTGGAAGAGAGTAGATGCAGCGCTTGTGAAACATATCCTCCTCTTTCTAGAAGCAGAGAGTCGCTGGAGAAGAGCAGTAAAAATTGTGCATACATGAAATGCTAATGGCTACTGCAATTTTCAATATCTACCGATTGGGCAGGAGTTGGAGACACACATTGATCTTTCCATGGATCCTGCAAAACAGCAGGTAGCCACTTGAGAAGAGAAAAAGAGATGCTGGATGTGTAGGCACCCACCACAGAGAGAGAGAGAGAGAGAGAGAGAGAGAGAGAGAGAGAGAGAGAGAGAGAGAGAGAGAGAGAGAGAGAGAGAGAGATGAAATGAAATATTAACGTCTTCAAAAGGCAAGAATGACCTATGAGACCAAAAAGTTACAATCGATGAATTTGATACAATGTCCGAGTTCAAAAAGTACAAAAATTTGAAAAACTAAAAACTGAAATGAAGTAGGGAGGGCTCAGATGAGATCCCTCATCAGTCAAAAATTATCAACATCCTCCATGGTCAATACTCTGACTCAGCGTCTTGCAAGTTGAGCTAGAGTGGATTGGATCCTCTGCTGCAACCTCTGTTGATGATGTGAGGTCATGCGTGGTCGTGGGAACTTGGATCTACCTAGCACAATGGATTGATCAATCAGGGTACCTCTGGTCTGGGTGGATTTGAGATCTCCTGTGATGGCTTCTCCTCTGCTGTCCTATGGCCAGTGTAAAGAAGTCTGTGATCTGTTTGTAAGACTGGTTCTCCCACAATGTCCTCAACAAGCTCTCTCTATGTCTACGCATCTCTAGTAGAAACAATCCAAGACATCTACGATCCTGATATCTCATGACTCTAGAAAATGGTCCAAAACCCTCTCTAAACAGACAGTGGAAGCAACCTCGTATCTCATAGAATATCAGGAAATGCCATGTGTAGTACATCTCTGTCTCTGGCTCTAGGCGACATAAAGTGACATATCCTAACCTCTATTGGCACTTCTCTAAATTGACTAGTCTTAATATGAAGCTGATGTGAGGATGTGCATATCTGCCCAATAGCACACCGCATCCCATGAGACAAGTGTGTATCCATGTATGCAGGACTAGTCACAAAACCGTCCTCTGTGAGTTGGAGAAGATGATCTCTATAGAAAGCCATCTCTAAAGATCAGCATAAAATTACTTTTGCAATAGAATGGGGTATATTTGCCTATCGCGTTATGCCATTTGGGTTAACTAATGCTCCAGCCACGTTTCAAAGGTTGATGAGCCATGCTTTCAAAGGATATTTTAGGAAATTCTTAGAAGTATATATGGATGATCTAAGCGTACATTCAATTCGGGCTGATAATTTTGAACACCTCAAAAAGGTATTCAAAAAATGTAGACTTTATAGGATTTGCTTAAATCCTGAAAAGTGCACATTCATGGGTAGACAAGGAAAAATTCTTGGACATATAGTGTCTAAAAATGGCATAGCTACTACTGATATTGAGAAAATTCATGTCATTGTTGAATTGCCTAGACCAACAATAGTAAAGGGGGTACAAGCCTTCATGGGGCATTGTGGATATTACCGACGGTTCATCTACATGTATACTATAATTGAAAAACCCATGTATAGCTTGATTACGCGCTTCAAATGGACCGAGGCATGTGAAGAATCCTTCATGAAGCTTCAATAAGCTCTCACCTCAACTCCAATATTAAAAGCACCAAATTGAGATAAGGTATTTCACGTACATGTAGATGCTTCTAAGTTTGCTACTATTGGTTGTATACTAGCTCAACCAGGAGATGGGAAACTTGACTTTCCTATTTCTTATGCTAGCCGACAATTGAACATGGCAGAAAAGAATTATACCACCACCGAAAGAGAAGGACTAGGAATGATCTATGTCGTTAAAAAGTATAGACGTTACCTATTAGCCAACAAGTTTGTGTTCTTTGTGGACCACCAAGCTTTGTTATATTTGGTCAACAAGCCATATGGCACAGGAAGAATAGTGAGATGGTTCATCATACTTCTCAAATTTGATTTCACTGTGGTTGTAAAAAAGGCACTACACATCAACGAGCAGATCATTTGTCAAGGATTGTTTCAGGGGAATCACCTAAAGGGGTAGACGATGATCTACCGGATGCCTATTTGTTCTCCGTAGAAATGATACCTAGATGGTCGGAAAACATTGTGTCATTAATGACAATAGCTCAAGTGGATTCACAAATACCACTTCCTATCACAATCGGATTAATCGAGCAATCCGCTATGTATCAGTTACTAGTTGGAAGGCTATACAAAAGAAATCGAGACGGGATATGGCTCTTATGCATTAACCCTTAATAAAAAGAACAGTACCTAAGTCAAGCACATGTTACCATAGTAGGACTTCGCTTTGCGGAAGACCAAACTATGCAATGAATCTTGAGACTTGGAGTATTTTGGCCAACTATGAGGAGAGATCTTTTGTAAAGGATTGCCCTCAATGTCAAAAACAGACACCCATACCTCATGTAACATTGTTTCAAATGTCACCTGTTCCTAAGTGGAGTAATTATTTGGTTACTTACTTATCGAGCCAAACATTTCCTGAGGATATGAGTAAACATTTGAAACTGAAGCAAGAGACTATGCTCTTATTGGGAACCAATTGTATCGGAGAGGTAAAGACTCAACATTTGCGTCTTTGTGCAAATGAAAACGAGTATATTCCGATTATAGAACAAGCACATACTTTAGCTGGAGGTCACTTTTCTAGTGAGACCACCGCAAGAGAAATATTGATGGCAGGCATATGGTGGCCAACACTTTTTGCAGATGCCAAAGAATATGTTTGAAGATGTGATGCTTGTCAACGAGCAAAAATGCCAACACAAGTGGATAGCATGCCCTTAAGACCAATGATGGAGGCTAGAGCTTTCACAAAATGGGGTATAGATTTTGTTGGAACAATACAGCCACCTGCTTATAGAACCCAAGCTCAATATATCATTGTAGCTACGGACTATTTGACCAAGTGGGCCGAGGCTAAAGCAACTCAAAAAAATGATGCCAGAACCACTGCTGCATTCTTATATGAGTATGTATTCACGAGATATGGACTGCCAATAGAGATTGTCAATGATCGGGGAACTCATTTTCTCAATGAGGTAATAGAGTATTTGCTTAATGAGTTTATGGTCATCCATAACAAATCAGCTCCCTATCACTCACAAGAAAACAGACAAGCTAAGCATACGAATAATATTCTTAGCTCACTGCTGACTAAAGTGGTTAGTTCAGGAAGGAAAGACTGGGAAATGAATCTCTATGCAGCTCTATGGACTCATCGAGTTTCATTCAAAACAGCTCTAAATGCTACACCCTTTAACCTTGTTTATTGTCTTGATGCCATACTTCCAATAGAATTTCTATTGCCGACATTAAGGGTAGCACAAAATCTTGAGTGGACTGGACATGATTGTCAGAAAGACTCGCAGATTTGGAAAAGCTAGACGAGCAAAGGCTAACTGCTGTAGCTCATCTCTATGCACAAAAGCGGAAACAAAAACAGTTTTTTGATTCCCACTTAATCACAAAGATCTTCAAGAAAGGGGACTTAGTTCTAGTCTATTCCCTTAAGCAACACACTCGCAAGTTTAAGAAAAAGGGAAACGGACCATTTATCATTGAATATGTATCTCCAAGCGGAGCAATAAAATTGTCCACCCTAGATGATGAACCAATGGATAATTGGATTAGTGGATGTCGTTTAAAGAAATACAATTTTCCACTAACCAATGAATTGCGAGAGAGAATGCATGCAGCCAAACAAAGGAAGATCAAATGACAACAGGTTATTGATGAAGCCCAAGAGGAAGCTAGGCTTTGGGTACTCAAGCGGAAAGATGCTCTAAAGAATCAACAGATATCGATTCTCGTCAACACTTTGGAAATAGATGATCGAAAATGGGAGTTACCTAAAGACACAGTTTTAATAGATGATGACTGGTTAGATGGAATGGACCTGCGCATCAAAGTACAACTCAACAATCATAGCACCAATGCTTTGGTCGACACAAGAGCTAGAGTAAATGCAGTCAGTTATTCCACATACAAGAAGGCAACAAGTCAAGCAGTGATGGCAGGAATAGCGAAAATCAAAGGATGCAACAAGAACCCAACTCCAACATTGGGAGTAGTCAACTTGAACATGATAGTACATGGTTGTTCATGTCCTCATTAGTTTGTATGCTTACCAAATGAACACACGAATGAGATGATGATTCTTGGAATTCCCTGGATGCGTACATACAAAGTAGTATTAGATTGGGATACAAATCAACTATAGCTATCACCTAAAGGAGGGCAACTCATTGTTCCAATTGCATCAAGAAAGGAGGAATGGAAAAGAAGTAATCAGCAGACCAAATGAAGTAGTCAATCTTCTCCATCCCCTAAACAATCAAATGCTACATATAGCATGCAAGGAGTCAGGAAAATTTGGGTACCAAAATCACAGCTTAAGGATAAACCTATTCAGATCTGGGTGCCTAAAACTTCACTAACAAAACAAAAGAAGGTTCCAAGGGTTAAAACACAGAGACGAGCATCTCCGAGCAAGGAACCTAACATGGAAATGGTTTGGAAGAAAAAGGAGCACTTATCTTCTCCAAAAACCGCGAAACCAATTAGGAAATGGCGAGTCAAGTCTCAAAAGACTCTAAAAAACCATACAGTACCAAGCCGACCAAGTTACCAATGGCGAGAAAAAGCTTGACAACAGTCAAAAGTGCTACCAACAGCTCAACCAATCAGTGCGCTAAAGCATCCTGATGGTACAATTAAACAGAGAGCACACAAGCTACAAGATTTTCTCTTTGGAAGACATCAACAATAAACCTCGACATCCGAAACCCTTGAGTTAATTACTCAAGAACCAGCTCTTGCACAGGTTTGAATTGCATTGATCTTCATATCATGGTAGAGCCAATTACGTCTATGCATAGACACGATTGTTCAACCCATGCACACAGTCGTCCCAGAGTACGCCATCTAGGAGGGGTGGAAGGCCACTAAGAACTAAATACTAAGTACTAAGTAATTAAGGATAATGTTTGAATAGGGAGGAAAAAGTTTGATGTTAACGTGTGATTGTTTGTCAAATTACCTAATAATGCCCTTATAATTCATCATCAGGGGAAAATTCACTGATAATATCTTCTCGACGATAGTAAATAGTGTATATACAATCAGAAAATCATCAAAAATAGTCCTTTTTTGGGTATTTTTCATCATTTTTGTTAATAATGAGGCTTAAAAATAGAAAAATCCAACAAAAAACAATAAAGCTGTGTTTTTCAAGGGATTTTCTTAATTATTAGATTTTTACTTTACCTTTTTAGAGCATTTTTCAATTTTCTTTGATTTTTTCAAATAAATAGATCAAAAATTAATAATAAATAGCAGGGAATCTCATATGGAAAAATGGAAGACACGATGATGATCAGATAGAAAAGGCGGACAAACACAAAAAATCTCAATGAAATCAGAAGATGGAAGCGAGAAGCCTAAATTAGGCGGCCAGGCCTACTTTTGCAAAATTCTTGCAGAATGAGCTACATGAATCCGATCAGGAATTTTTTTGAGTCTAACATAGATTTCACGGCCTAGTAGGACTAACGGGGGAATCTGGGGAAATTTGGTTTGGGAAGATATCCATGGTAGGCTAAAACCACCTCATTTCCACTTGGAGCCTTTGCAGAGAGAGATTTCGGCCTCTTTCGCGCAACTTTTCCAGAGCCCACAGTTGACCATTTTCGGCGCTGTCTCACACGAGACATGAGGGGTAAGTTCTTTACTCAACAATGATTCATTTTGTACGGCCAATAGCTAGTCTAAAGCCCTAAGAAATCGAGCAGTGCACGAAGACCTATGACCTAAAACTGACCATAGCGGCCTACCAGCTTGACCAAATTGGATGGGATTTGAACCATAACGTGCCCTAAAATAATAGAACCTTTCTATATCATCAGATGACCATTCGGCTGGGGTCAAGGGGGTCCCCAATAGAAAAGTTAGGTCTTTGGCAAATGTCAGAATTTTGACCTGACTCCACAGATAGCTTGCTTATGAGGTAATTATACAATGTATATGATTGGTTTGGTGAAATCCATCAAGCAAAGCCCTCGAAAAGCAGAAAATGGCTCGAAGATTACAAAGCGTCAAATTCGACATACAGGGTCAAACTGACTCCAAATGAGCTAGAATTGGACAGATTGCTTCAGGACTATGTTGCGGACAAGTCCAAAGCCTCAAAGTTGACCGACCAACCCAACAGACAGAGTAGTCACAAAAAACGGGGATTTCAGAGTCGATAGAGCACAAAGTGATGTCGGCATGATCAAACTTGACCAAATCCAATTTAGGACTTGTATTAGGTGTATGAAACATGTCTAGATCAAAATTTGTAGGTTTTGCAAAGTTTTTGTTACTGTTGTAAATAATCACGATTATTTACTTTTGCATCAGTTTGTTTTTCTTGGAAATTGTCAAATCATCTCACCTATCATGTGTACACACCTATTACATGCCAAAAATCAAGTATGATCCAAAATGACCACCTGTTACTTGTAAAATTGCCAAAAAAACGCAAAGAAGTCTTTGCAAGACAAAATTTGGGTTATGGACCACATTTCTTGATCCAAATCACTTCATATCTCATACCAGGTCCATACAATGCCTAGAACCAATTTGTACCAAAAAATGTCAATTTTGGAAGAAAATTTCATAATCGCGATTATTTACTTTCTGGTCAAAATTGGGGAATTTGGATATTTTGCCATCATACATCCAAAGTACATGATGTGTTAAGCCCACTAGCTAATTTTGAATCAATTTGTAGTTCAAAATCTCAAATTTCCTTTATATCTACTGCTTCAGAGACATAAAGCCAAAATCTGGTACCATTTTCACCCTATGTATCCAAATGAGCCCATATCTCACTCAGAGCATGTATTTGGTATATACTTCAAGCCTATAAAGCCAAGTTTGCAAAAAGTTGAAAAATTTTCCTCAGCTGTGTAAATAATCACGATTATTTACTTTGGTTGCAAATTTTTGTTTTGACCATACAATTTTGTTCCTTGCATGTTTTTATGCATCTTTAGGGTTGTTCAAAAATTGATTTGAAGCAAATTGGACTAAATTGTCAGCATTTCAGTCTAAAAGGACATTTCAAAGAAAATTCCAAAAAATATGCTAACTTTGCACTCTATTCATAGAATAGGAGCAATGCAAACAGCGGAGAGGCCAAGAAGAAGCTAAACCAAAAAGAGAAACTACAAGAACTACCCGCATATCAACTAGACCCTGAGTCAATCAAAGCAGCAAAGGCATCTACCTTTCTAGAGAACAGCTGGAAGAGCACCACACTACGGTCTTCACTGGCAGGTTCAAGAGTGAAGAGGGGCATCATGTGGAGTTGCAACTCCTTCCCAAAGAAGTCTATGATGTAGTTGCCAAGCTAGAAACAAAAGAGGCTAACCGCAGGTTGGGGCTCAGGCATTTCTATGAACAAGAGCCTTGCGGAGTGGACTTTCAGAAAGCTTACAAGCTTCTATCCACCATCAAAGAAGACGAAACCACATAGATATCAGACACCCAAGGGAACAAGGTCGAGTTAGTGATCACAAAAGAGATAGTGGCAAAGGCACTCAGACTGCCCACTGAAGGAATGACCATGAGGGCAAGAGATAGGAAAACCACAGACACATTTACCAAAGAGACAACCGTGGCTACATTCGTCGATCGTATTCACAAACAGCTGGAAGAACCAGCCCGTTTGTACCACCAGCACTTTCATTTCTTGGCAAAAAGGCCACCAAGGTACACTACACCAAACCACGCCGTGGCCACCACATTCACTCAGGTTCTCAAGTCGACGACAAGGCAACCAGTGGACCACGCGCAGTATGTCTTGACAACCTTGAAGGGCCCCAAGAAGGAAGGCAAATCACGTACTTGGGTGCGCCAGAGGTCTTGACTCGAATAGCATATCATGCCATCGGCATGGCCGGAAACCTACCACCTGCCCCTGATCAGAATACATGGATGTTGGCAGCACAACCCTCTCCAAGAGCTACAAGGTCAGGTAAAAGATCATATAAATCTGATGATGAGTCAGCTAATACCTTGCCAGAACGGCACAGCAGCGAGAGCTCTGACAACGAAGAAAAGAGAGCTCGAAGAGAAGAGATGAAAAGGAAAGTTGTGGCCACACACCAAGAAAAGCCAACTAAAAAACAAGCACGCTTTGAAAGAGAGAAACTGGAGTACCACCACATAGGCAAGTTCACTGGTTCTTGACAACCTTGAAGGGCACCAAGAAGGAAGGCAAATAACGTACTTGGGTGCGTCAGAGGTCTTGACTCGAATAGCATATCATGCCATCGGCATAGCCGGCAACCTACCACCTGCTGCCCCTGATCAGAATACATGGATGTTGGCAGCACAACCCTCTCCAAGAGCTACAAGGTCAGGTAAAAGATCATATAAATCTGATGATGAGTTAGCTGATAGCTTGCCAGAACGGCACAGCAGCGAGAGCTCTGGCAATGAAGAAAAGAGAGCTCGAAGAGAAGAGATGAAAAGGAAAGTTGTGGCCACACACCAAGAAAAGCCAACTCAAAAACAAGCACGCTTTGAAAGAGAGAAACTGGAGTACCAGCGTAGTAGGCAAGCACAAGTGAAAAACCCAAAAAAATTGGTACACGCAGGACTGAAAGGCCCTCGAAAAAAGCATCATACAAGAAAAGAGGCGGATGATCTGACAGAGCATTTAGAAAGACTGTACCAAGAGGCTGAAGCTCTAAAGCTAAAGGAAGCAGAAGAAGCTGCGAAGAAAGCCAAGGAAGCGGAAGACCAAAGGCAAGCCGAGGAAATGGCTAGCCAAGCGCAAAGTCATGCATCTCCCCGACCCATCTCATCGCATATAGAACAACAAGACCATGCCATGCCTAGACCACCACCATCACCTGCAGGCAAAGACACCAATAAAGAAGCAGATGCTGAAAAAGAGAAAGATTCTGAGCCCACCCAACAAACAGAATCTACACAAGAGGTTGACCACCCCGACGGACAAAAAGAAAAAGAAGCCGAGCCAGAACAGGAGAAGGCAGCAGCAGCAGATACTCAAAAGCCATACGAGGAAAAGGCAAGTAGATCTGAAAAAGAGACTGATAAAGAAGCAGATGCAGAAAAAGCACCTACCACTGCACATGAGACAGAGCCCGAGCCAGAAAAGGAAGAAAGTCCAGCACCTGAAGAGACAGCAAGTGTTGAGACAACACCCTGTACTTCTACTCAGCCAGAAACTGCCAAGGCCTCAAAGCCTCAGGATACCCAAGAAGAAGACTGACCATCTACCTCTACACAAGAACCACCTGAAGTTACGACGCAGCAAGAAGCAACACATGAGGCTACAAGCACATCTCAGCTAGCATGATAGGAGGAGTGGTAGTCAAACGATGAAATAATAGTACAACTCAATGAATATGCATGACAGATGTAGGAAATGACGGACATACTCTATTCAGTAGCTTCAAACCGCAGCACAAAGGCCAAGGAACTTGAAATTGTGATCGAGGCTCTCCAAGGAGAGCTAGAAGACAAGATGACTGTCATCAATGATCTCCAAAGGTAGGTGCAAGAGCTGAAGGCAGAAGCGGAACACCATCAGTTGACCAGAGATAAACAACAAAAATAAATGGAGGAGTTAGGTGATCTACTCACCAAATTATCTGATGCCTGCAAAGTAAAAGACGAGCAGCTGACAGAAGTTACAAATGAACTTCTTACGACCTCTCTGTCAGCTCAGAAAATTCAAGTGCAATTAGATGTTGCCAATGCTTCTCTGCAGTATTCTAAACAGAGGATCAATGATCAGGCCATTTTCTTATGGCAAATCAGAGAAAACCCAGCCGTGGCCTTGATCAAAGAACTTGACAAAGTGTATAAGGCACTTGAAAAGAAAAACAAAGACCTAGAATTGGATTTAAAGCTAGAACAATCACAACGCAGGGACCTGGCATTGATGCGGGTTCAGAGAGAGAAGGAGCTTCTAAAGGAGATAGCAGAACTCAACCGGATAAATCAACTCCTCAGAGATGGAAAACCAGACACGCAGGAAGAGGCAGGAACTTCAGAGCCGCCACAGATAGACATACCCTCGGTCTCGTTTTCTGAGTTTGAGACACAGTCCACAGCAGAGCCGAGTGGTGATGAAGATTTTCAGATTAACATCACGGACAAAGACACAGTGCCAATGGTCCAGCTGTCAAAAGCTGAAGAAGACGCACTGAAGGCGAAGATCACCCTAGAGGTGGCTGAGCAGTGGAAAGCTGCTATGGATTGGGAGTTGAGAGTTTTACACTCTATCAATGTCACTCAACTCACTCCCAATCAGATCAATGCTCAATGGAACCAACAATCCCTATCGTACCCTCTCATCAAAGTAGAACAAGAATCCAAGATACCTGATTCTGTTTTACAAGAGCACCTGCAGCCCTTCAAAGAGATCCAACATTCTGTCATGTACCCAGAGTAAGGACATGGCAAGCGCATGAAGCACTGCAAAAGAAGAGGCCAACTTGGCTCAGCTTCCCCAGGCTACCAGCTCCAGAGAGAGGCCAAGCGACGGAGGAATACATGGTGAAAACCGTAACGGGCACCGTGTCTTTCTTCAAGAGTCTGCCAGATCTTTCCTTGCAATGTTATGTAAGATCTACGGAATGATGCTCACATGTATACAAGTTTTTAATGAGCCTGACCAAACAGGAGCCCCATTGCTATCATTCTTGGAAGGAAACAAAGGCTTATGCTACGATCTAAGTGGGAAACCTTCAGAAGAGGTCCTTTACGGATTCTATGCCAGATGCATGTTCTTGCCATCGAATAATATGTTGGCCTTTGAAGAAGATTTCTACACTCGATTCTTCACCTGGCAAACAAAGATATTTGTGCCGGTGATCAGCAACCTAACATCCAGGTTTGTAGGCTACTCAGTGGTGGAGCTGAAGAATCAAGTAGCAATGCAATTTTTGCAAGACAAAGAACAAAGAACCAGATACCAGAAGGCACTGGACGCGCTTAAAGACCACCTCGCCAGTCGTCAACCCGAAGACTATTTCAGCCCATAAAGCTGTGTCAAGGGATGACACAGGCAAGGAGGGGGGGGATGTTAGCAGCAAGCTAACACAGACACCATTTTTTGGAGTTCCCTTTGAAAAAAATTTATTATTTTGATGAATCGAGAATATTGTAACTCCTACTTTATCGGATAAACTCGTAATTAATGAGCCGGGGCTACAAGCTTCCAGATTGTATCAGCCAGTCATCTCCCAGCTTTGGTAGAACTCCAGATTATTAGTTTTGACCACCCAAAAACCTTGTCCAAGGTATAAAAGCCAATTTTTGTAAGATTTTTATAAACAGCATGAGCTAATGGCGCTCACTTCTCTCCTTCTCGCGCTTCCTACTCCCTCTCCGGTTGTCACATTGCCATTGCATTTGTTGCATTGCAACCGCAGGTAAGAGCTCTACTCATTAACGTAAGCCATTCATAGTATTTTGTAGCTTTTGGCGTCGCCGACCCGCGGTTGAATTTTATCATAACTAGGAGTTTACATGTTCAAATAAAAAACTAATCATATGTGGCATATTGGGGCATCATTGCTAAGCATTTAGATGCATTCTAGGTCAAAAACGACTAGGTCAAAAATCCATCGCTATTAATAAATCGTGAATTTGGAACTTGACTAAAGTGGGGTTTGAGGCCATAGTATGTGTGCTTAGGTCTTATAAACTTTTCCTAGAAGTTTTGTTACGTTTGGATGTCATTTGATGCTGTAACGGATGTGATTTTCTTGCCGATGAGCGATAAGCTTTTGGTGATTTCAGTCACTTGAGTGTAGCTTCAGTTAGATGCGAGTTGTTAGTTGTTTTCTGAGAGATTGACAACCTCTTGTAGCCTCTATGCACTAGTTGAGTCAGCTTCGTCCATGGTTTGACAAATTAATCGTGGTTCTTGCTAATACTGCAATAAGATAGGATAGTGAGGTTAGACATGCTCCCATAGCATTTCATCAGAATAGATTCCTAATGAGAATAACAAGAGTGCTTGCGTGGAGAGAGCAACAAAAAGTATATCACCTAGCTAGATAGCATGAACAATACTTCAAAGAGAGAGAAATTAAGCTATTGACAACAGTTGAGGACCGGATTTACATGGAGCCGGTGCCCCCTCCAAAAGGCTTTGTATTATGGTTTCTCCCATCAAGAGAGACATTTTACAACACAATTCTTTGTGTTCCTTCAATACTAGCTAGTGCAATGAAGATGGAAGCTTCAAACACTAAGCAAAACACTTATCAAACACAACATCAATTTCCTCACGGTCTCAGACCCAAGACCTCAAACACCTTCGAAGATGGTGAGAGCTAGCGGGGTATGAGAGTAGATTGAGAGGAAGAAGGAGTAGTCTTATGAGAAAGATGTACATCTCCTCACATAATCACTCATATTAGAATAGCTTAGCTTAGTAATTAGCATGGTAGAGGAGATGAGCATGCATTGAAGATTGTCTCTTGGTTGGATTTTCATCACAAAGCCAAGGGTTGTTGGTGTAGGCCTCCCTTCTCACAAGCTTGGAGTAGATGATAAGATTTCCATTAAAGCTTGAGAAGGAGAGAGAGAGAGTCTTCTTACTCCACACATGGACTAGTGTGAGTGTGTATGCAATAATGCCTTTGAAAAATCAGCCCCCTCTCTCTCTTGGTCGACCCCTCTTGCTATTTGCTCATGCTACCACCCCATTGGACCTCTCCGGGCTTAGCCAATAGGATTTAAGGAGCATAAGTGATAGCCTTTACACATGTGTCCCCCTTTCCCCTTTTGTGAGATCTTTAGGTAATTAATAAATGCAACTAAACTCTCATTGGAACCCTTTGTCTCCTAGCCAATAGGAATCAAGCAACCCATTGGGTTGCTGTCTGCTCATTGGACCCCTTGGGAGATTGTCCAATAGTCTTCTAGAGAGCTTAATTCCTATTGGTTCTTTTATTAAGTGTTTTTAAATTAATTAAGCTAGATTTACTCTAGCCTAATTCTCATTGGTCCACCTCCATGGCCATCCAATAGGATTTGAGTCCACCTTGTGGACATCTAGGCTAGGGAGATGACATGTGTCCCTCTTTCCCCTTGTGTAAAGGAAGCTTGTGAATGTGTGTGTGTGTGTGTGTGTGTTTATCTCTCATCCCCTACTTCTAGGGCTCGCCACCTCCTAAGTAGGACTCTTTGAAGACTTTTTGGCACACACACTAAGCATCCAGGTTTCCTAGTGATTCACCTTTGGGCACAGCCTTTGAATTTTGGAACCTTGGCATTTTGGAAGTCTTAATGGGCTGAACTTTAGGATTTGTTAAGCTCATTGTTGCACATTTCTCTTTTGAAAATGCCCCCCCCCCCCCCCCCCCCCCCCCCCCCCCCCCCCCCCCCCCCCTACTGTGGCCGGTCTGCCAGCTTAACCAATATTCTAGCTTTTTCTCCCCTAGCACTTCCCTATATTAAATGATCAATTTGACATGAGAAAATTATTTAGGAGAATCCAGATATTAGTTATTATGACATTACCTCTCTCTTGAAATCATCATTATCCTTGACTATGGGGTAGAGAAGATAAAGCATATTCATTAATCCTTTTTCTAGCGGGTAGAGGATTCCGATGTTAGCCTACGACATCGTTCTAGAATGGATGACTAATCCATTTGATGCTTGAGAGCCTAAGTTACCGCAAGATTGTTTGCACATTAGTCCTTTCAATCTTCCATAGCAACGTGTGAGGTCTATACCCAGACTCGACCCTACTCACCTCCCTAAATCTTCCAGATTGTTCCAAGGAATGACGTAGATGGGTTCCTCGCAACTGCCAATGCGTCCTGAATGTCAATGTCGATAGTGTTGGTAGTGTCCTGTCCAACGCCCAAATCAGCCATAAGGTGTCTGAGCCATACACACTCAACCGTAGTTGTGAAGATTGCCCTGTACTCAGCCTCACAACTCGAGCTACGAAGCATGAAACAAAAACCACTTGTGGACACTCGCGTGTCAAAACAACCAGCCCAATTTGAGTCCGAAAAAGCATGTAAGTTTGGCGGCAATGATCCCCCCTTGGGATAAATTATGCCAAGGTGTAAAGTGCCACTAAGGTAGCGGAAAAATCCTCTTGACAGCCTGCCAGTGCTTAGACCCTGGGCTATGCATAAATATGTTGACCTGTGAGACTCCAAACTGAATATCCGACCTCGTGTTGCATACATAAATGAGGGAGCCAATAGTAGTTTGGTAAAGAGTGACATCAGCAGGATCGCCAACATCATGTAGACTCAACTTCAAACGTGTTTCCATGGGAGTGGCAATAGGTTTACAATCCTCAAGTCCAAACTTACATAGCAATGTCTCTATGTAACTTTTCTGACACAAGGCAATACCGCCATCACACTGCAACAGTCCCAAATAATGATGCAACAGTCCCAAAACTTTCATCTTGAAAGTAGCATTCAAATCAGCCTTAAATTCAGCAATATGTCTCTCATTTGGTCCAGTGATCAGCAAATCATCGACATAAAGAACCACAATGAGAAGTACATCACCCTCACGCTTTACATACAATGTGCTTTCCGTTGGACTGTTACGAAATCCTCGTTTGACCAAATGAGTGTCAGCTTTCTCATACGATGCACGAGGAGATTGCTTCAACCCATACAAAGCCTTCTTACATCTGCACACTTTGTCCTCTTGTCCTTTTATGAGGAAACCGTGAGGCTGCGTTACATAAACTTCCTCAAATATGTCACCATTCAAGAAAGCAGTAACAAATGTCTTATTGATGTTTATCACAACCAAAATGAGCTGCGAATGCACATAGAAAACGCATAGTAGTCATACAACAAGTTGGAGCAAAAGTCTCTTCATAATCTATGCCTTTTTGTTGTGAATAACCCTTTGCAACAAGTCGAGCCTTATGGAGATCGATCTAACCATCCGGCTTGCATTTCAACTTGTAAACCCACTTTGTACCAATGGCCTTTTTGCCAGAGGCAAATCACATAAAGTCCATGTGTCATTTTCTATAAGTGCATCATATTCTGATTGCATGGCAGCCAACCAATTTTCTGAATTTTGTGCTTCATCAAAAGACAGAGGCTCCTCAACATCATGTAAGCTAGACACAGCCAAAGCATAACAATCTAATGCATAAGATGCATGGCGAGAGCCTGAACGAGTATGACTAGACAAAGGTGCATCCAATTTACTGTCACGCAAAGTGTGCACCAGCCATTTTGGCATACCTCTAGCCTGCTCATTTCCAGCCCTTTCTTCATCAAGCACATCATGTACATCTGGATCAGTAATAGGCTGATCTATAACATTTTCAGAAACCCTCATAAGCTGTACATTTGCCTCATTGCAACTTACATTCATATTTTCACCACCAAAAAGAGGCAACAAAGTGTCATAAATGTCCTGTGAGCTTACATTACTGTCTCTAGTACATGACAGCAAGGGCTGAACAGAATCTTCCACAAACACTACATCCCGTGAAACCAAAATACGTTTTGTTTGCGGATGATACAACTTGTAACCTTTGCTTTCAGCACTATATAACCAACAAAAATACATTTGATAGCCTTATCATCCAATTTTTTGTGTTGTCTTTGTGGCACCAAAGCATATGCCAAACAGCCAAAAACACACATGTGCTCAATAGAAGGCTTTCTATCATGACATGCTTCATATGGAGTAATAGACTGCACAACTTTCGTAGGACACCTGTTTAGTACATAAGTGGCACACATGATG
The DNA here is from genome assembly GCF_014529385.1 of Adiantum capillus-veneris. Lineage (NCBI taxonomy): Eukaryota > Viridiplantae > Streptophyta > Polypodiopsida > Polypodiales > Pteridaceae > Adiantum > Adiantum capillus-veneris. Next base: position 115,725,612 of record NC_140959.1, on the reverse strand, counting down.
GCCTCAAGCCAGAAAGAATGCGGCAAAGCTTGACATTTGACCATACATCGTGCCATTTCTGTAAGTGACCTGTTTTTCCTCTCAGCAACACCATTTTGCTGAGGTGTATAAGGCACTGTACATTGGTGTTTTTTCCCACGACTAGCCAGAAATGCATTGAATTCATGATACATATACTCTTCCCCTCGATCGGAACGGAGGGTGCCCATAGTACATTTCTAGACATTTTCAGCCATAGCCAGAAATTGTTTGAAGCACATAAAAACTTCGGACTTCGCTTTAAGCGGAAATACCCATCCATGCCTAGAGTAATCATCAGTGAAAGTCATGAAGTACGGGTAATTTCCCAAGGACGGAGTTTGCATGGGCCCACAAACATCACTATGCACAAGCTACAAACTGCATGTGGCCCGAACTGAACCATCCTTTGGAAACTTAGAACACTGCATCTTACCCAAAATACAGCCTTCACAAACATGTTTGACAGGTGCGTCAAGAGGCGTCAAAGAAGCAACCATATCATATTTTTGTCCACAACTTGTCATACAAAGTGTGCTTATATAGCCCATGGCACAAAAAGGCCAATGCAACCATTTTCATTACCAAAACTGAGATCATGAACTGTACATATGTCATCCACAAATTTGACTACAAGTCCAAGTCTAGCAAGTGCGGATACAAACAAGAGATTCTTCTTGATCCCAGGTACATAAAGTGCATCAACAAGTGTGAAAGAACTGCCATTTGCAACAGTAAGCACAATCTTTCCAACTCCCTGAACCGGATAAGAGGCATTGTTGGCACAAGTGACTGAATTCCCATGAGGGACAGACTCGAAAGAGGTGAACAATTCACGATGTGAGGTAATGTGCTTTGTAGCACCACTATCGAAATACCACACATGTGAATCTGCTGCAACTGAGAAGCACGCATCATGGACAACAGGATTGTAAGTGCACTCTGCGATAAAAGCCCATTCTACATCAACATCAACATTACAGTCTCTTTTTATAGAAGACTCAACAATGGCTGCATTTGTAGTTGAACCAGCATTTGCAGTGGAACCACCCTCTTTCTTCTTAGCCTCTTTGGACTTCAAATTAGGACACAACTTGATCAAGTGATCATTAGCTTTACAATAATGGCAGCGCATTTTCTTTTTGCCCTTATTACCAGAATTGCCAGACGAAGTGCTGCCAGCAGAAGCATTGGGAACAGAAGTTTTTCCACTCGCAGCAGAACCATAATAAGTGGTTGTATTGCTGTTAGCACCCTTTCTTTGAGAAGCAATAAAAGCTTGTTCAAATGTACGCTATCTAGTTCTGTTTTTTTTGGAAAGTGACTCTTGCAACAACAATGTGCATAATACATCAAACTTGACAATTTCTGGATTTCCTTGGGTCATAAGTCTCCAAGTACTAGCAAAAGTCTGGTAAGAATCTGGTAAGGCATCAAGAACACTCTGCACAAGGGAACTATTTGAAATGACTTCACCTGCAAAATAAGTTGCTCATTGATATCCTTGAAACTAGCAAGGAAAGTGTCCTTATAATCTTTCTCATGCATAATCTTTGACTCTAGCTCTCTACGCAACAAAGCAATTTTAGCCTCATTTCGACTTGCATAAAGACTAGCCAAAATATCCCAAGCCTGTTTTGCAGATTTTGCTGAATGGATGTGAGGAACAATGGTGCGCTTCACAGAAAACGCAATCAATGCCTGAGCCTGTGCATCCTTTACATCCCAACGAGCTTGTTCTACCGTAGGCAAAACAACTCCAATATCAACAATCCTTGCAACAAGACCTGTAGCATCCTCAACATCGCCTACATCCTCAGAACCAGGACGTACATCAATGCCCTGCACAATATTCTAGACCCCCTTTGACACAAGAATGTGTTGCATCATATAAGCCCACATAGGGTAATTGTCCCCATCCCACCTGTCCTCAGCAGTAAACATCTTGAAGACATGTGTGTTGTTGTCAGCCATGGTAAATGCTGCACCTGATGCAAAAACTGCCCAAAAATAGGAGAAACGGAGTGGGAACAACACTTGCTATATAGCACAAACCATAGAAGACTGTAGGGCACCTGTTATGCAGAAAACGACACTGACAAAAATTTTGCACAAAATAAAAAATTGCCTGTGCAGACTTGCCTGTAGTGGAAACGGAGGCCAAAATGAGCCCGAATCAGAAATTTGAGCAAACTGAACTCTACGAGCACATCCAAAATATTTGTCGACCTGCGAACGCTTGCCAAACTTCACTGTAATCAGAGAAAGTGATCAGGCGTGTGCTGGAGCAGGTGGCAACTAAGCCCCGGAGGATGTAACCTGCTCTGATACCGATTGTTGGAATTAGGGTTGTAGAGAAATGCACACAGCTTGAAGAAGACGAAGGAAGCTCAAGGCACACAATAGAGAGTGTGTTACTTAGTGTGCAATGGAAAGATTGATAGCCCTAGAGTGATGGGCGTATATAAAATGCTCGGGGGAAAAAACCTCCTAAAGAGGGAAAAAATGCCCCGGCAGTCCTAGTGTGTTCACACATATCACTACCACATGTATATGGTAACAATTTCATGAAAAATCCCTTCCCGAGGTAGTATTTAACTACTACAAAATCAGGACGACAGTCTATCAGACATTGTGAGACTACAAGCAGCATACAATCTATTGCATACCCTCGTTCACGGAAATTCATCTGGTTGTTCCCACTAGATCTTTAGTTAGAAACTTTTAATTCATTTCTTTACCTTTATCTACTACAATTAGCTTGTAACTAGTTTCCTAACTAATCATGCAACACATTTAGTTTCAACCAATTTATCTTGCCTTACTTAGGACCAAGATAATTAGTTACAAGCCATCAAAATGGCAGCACCTTCACAATATTTCCCAGAATTGAGTGTTTGGGAAAGGCTCATCAAGTAATTTAATCATTCCTTCTTAAGCATCTTATTTCGAGAGGTATAGCACCATCTCGTGACAAATGCACAGGATAGCCCCTATATTCCTAGCCTTTCCAGCTCCTTTTTACGCAACCAAATCGATCAAAATTCCTTAATTTAATTCACATCATCCTCCATGAGTATGACCTTCTCATCTAATTATTGGCATCATGCCATACCCGGATTATGGCCATTTTCCAATAAGAAACCACGCGTACTTCACCCGACCGGGCAAAAATAAAACAAACCCATTCACCCCTTATCCCTCGGGCATGAATGACCTAGATATAACAAACTTTCTTATGCTGCCCTGGCCGAAAAGGGCCAATCTCCATCAAGTTCCCCAAGAGAATCCTCTCAATGGGCAAGCCTTTCAATCAAATTGACCCCAAGAAGATCCATCTTGGTTTCCGGTCATTTTTAGACAACCTCAAAACTCCTAGTTAAATCTATGTTTTGCAATGTGTTATCCCTGTCACCTCTCGAGATTCCTTTTTAACTCCTAGTTGGTAATTCATGTACATTCATTTATCAACCTTAATTCCTACTTTCATTAATTATCTACCAGCCAAGTTTATTTAGAAAATACAAGCGATTCTTTGCCATAGGTATTTGATGGTTAATGTCTCTTAAAAAATGCCAACTTTTTAAGTTCAATCCCCGTTTTGAACGATTCCTAGATTTTGCAATCCTTTGCCATCCATGGAGCATCTCCATGGAAGCTTGTAGAGTTTTCGGTTCAAAACAACACGGAGATCAATTCCATGAAGTTATCCCCTATCTCCCCCATCCCGTATTTGCAAACAAACTTGAAATTGACAACTTTAGAAATACTCTTCAATACAAAAAATTGAACTACTTCTATCGAGCTTAGACAACTACTCTTTTCTTATGGTGCCTAGCTTTCCATTTAGGAAGCTAGAAGGTCGTCCTATAATTTATGAAAGCTTGCTTTGGGGATAAAATGGGAATCTAGAGATTTCCATTAAAGCTTGGAAGAGAGGATTATAACCATACATTCTTCCTAACATAAAGAGACATGCAAACCCTAAACTTGATCACCATAATGAGACTAAACCTTTCTCTCTTTAATGAGACAAGGTTTCCATGGAAGCTTAACCCTAATCACACAAGGTCACCATGGAAGCTTAACCCTAATCACACAAGGTCACCATGGAAGCTTAACCTTAATCACACAAGGTCACCCTGGGAGCTAAACCCTAATCACACAAGATCACCATAGAAGCTTAACCCTAATCACACACAAGGTCACCATGGAAGCTAAACCCTAAATTGCAAGTTTGTCTTTCAAAGATTTTCCTAAGTGTAAAGTTACCATCAAAGCTTAGCTTAAGTATGCAAATATACCTTTGAAGCTTAACTTAATGATTCATAGATACTCTTATCACTTAACCCTAATTGGCGAGGTTAACTTTAAAGCTTAAACCTAAAATACAAGGTAGTCACTAAAGCTTACACCTAAGTGCAAAGTTACCATTAAAGCTTAGCTTAAGAGTGCAAATCCACCTTTGAAGCTTAACTTAATGATGCATAGATACTCTTAGCACTTAACCCTAATTACGAGGTTACCATTAAAGCTTAAACCTAAAATACAAGGTAGTCACTAAATCTTACACCTAAGTGCAAAGATACCATTAAAGCTTAGTTTAAGAGTGCAAATCTACCTTTGAAGCTTAACTTAATGATGCATAGATACTCTTAGCACTTAACCCTAATTGCGAGGTTACCATTAAAGCTTAAACCTAAAATACAAGGTAGTCACTAAAGCTTACACCTAAGTGCAAAGTTACCATTAAAGCTTAGACCTAATATGATGCACATAACCTTCCTAGTATTAAAACACATGGTTTAGGTTAATTAATCCTGCTTGAAGTGAAGATTAACTCCTCTGAACAAGAGGCAAGTGGGGTTGAAGTCCTTCTTGAAGAGATGTGAGGCTCAAGGAAGAAGGAAAGGGATTTAGGATGAAGTGAAGGAGAGAGGAACTTCTTCACAAAACCCTCAAGGGTTTAGCTTTCAAGAGAGTGAGAGAGAAAGAGCAAGGTTTAATGGAAACCTTGATTTACTTAAGCATAATCTTGAGCGTGGCAAGTATGCAAGTAGCTTAGCAATGTGTGTCAAATTACAAAGGAGAGGGGGTACTTATATAGGAAATGGTGGACATAATACAATGTATATACTGGGGGGGTGGATGAAAAAGTACAAATAGAGTCCCACTAAAAACCCACAAAAGTAGAGAGAGAGAGGGTGGTTGGGCTCACATTCATGGGCTCACATTCAATGCAAGCTAGAGAGAGAATGAGTGAAAAGTTGCAACTTTTGACTCATTCAAGAAGTTTACTCTAAATTGAATTCTTCAATCAAAAAATTATATTTCAATTTGAATTCTTCTAAATTCCTATTGGACCCCAATTCTCTTCTCAATTCTTATTGGACCCCAATTTCTTCTCAATTCCTATTGGACTCCAATTCTCTTCTCAATTCTTATTGGACCCCAATTTATTCTCAATTCCTATCTCTTAACTTTATCTTCCAATTAAGTTAGTCCCTTTTTCTGTCAGTTCTCGATCTAGATCAGTTCCCACGTGGCTTTTGACGAAAAATTATAAAAAATAATCTTTTTCAAAAAATATAGAGATGATGTAATTTCTTATCCGGAATATCCTTGTCTTTTCATTCTGGAGTAAAGTCTCGTTGTCCGCATGACTTCTTTGTCGGTCTTGCTTTTTCTAAATTATTTTCTAAGCTGAAAAAGTTTTGAATGGATCTAGGGTTTAGGGAGGGACCTTACACAGAGTGACAAGCTCTACTTAGTGTTCAGGAGACGTCATCTCCACAAACTTGATCTAAGCATGCATACTACTTCATTTTTTTGCACAATAAAGAAAAAGAGAGTCTTATAAGACAAAAACTTTGTTCATTTTTAACATTTGTACATTCGCTTACTCTAGGGAAGCATTGTAATCATTGACAAGGTTTAGGTTATCCTTTAGTTGTATGACGTGCATCCATCTAGCATCTTCAAAAGGATAATTCTTAAACTTAATAAGATATTGTCAACAGATAGTCTTACCGCCTCTTAGTACCTTGTCTTCATGTCGGAGAATGGACTCAAGTTGCAACACCTCTTCTTGGTCCTCGATCTCTGGTGGGTCTTCAATAGCTGGTTCTTGAGGTGGCTCTCCTTTGTAAGGCTTTAGTAGGCTCACATGAAAAGCATTGTGTATGAGCCAATGGCTTGGCAACTTGAGTTGATAGGCCATCTCATTGATTGGCCTAAGAATCTGGAAGGGACCATAGTACCTTTTTGCTAACTTAACATAGTACTTTTGGTGTTCCGTAGGATTCTTTCCCGTCATGTGCCTTAATTGAGCCTTGGAAAATTTGAGTAAGACCCAATCATTTTCTTTAAAGGCTTGGGCTCTTCTGTGCTTGTCAGCAGTAGCCTTTTGCCTTTGTTGTGAAATAGAGATAGTATCCTTAATCTTTTGGAAAGATTCTTGTAGGTATCGGCTATACTCATCTGCAGCGAAGATCTTCCCATTCACCTTAAGTAGCAGGGGACTTTTTTATCTTCCCTCAATTACCTCAAAAGGTGCTTTTTCCGTGGAAGTATGTACAGTGTTATTGTAGGCATACTCCACTAAGGGTAAGTACTTCTCCCATTTGGATCTTTGATCTACTTCCGTTACATAGGCTTTTAGTAGATTGAGGATTGTTAAGTTAGCTATTTCACTTTGGCCATCCGTTTGCGCGTGATAGGCCGCAGAGAAATTTATCCTTGTTCCTAAATCCTCAAAGAGATCCTCCCAAAAATTATTGGTCATTCTAGGATCTCTATCTGACACTATGGACATTGGCAAGCCATGGTACTTGAAGATTTGTGAAATGAAGAGGGTTGCCATTTGATGGGATTTGATTGTCTTTTTGACAGGCATAAAATGAGCTTTTTAACTGAAGCTGTCTACTATCGTCCATATTTCCATATTCCCATGGATAGACTTAGGCAATCCAAAGATAAAATCCATGGATATGCTCTCCCATGGTCAATTAAAGATTGGCAAAGGTTGAAGCAATCTAGGTTGCTTCCCTCTATCAAACTTTGTCTTTTGGCATATCACACATTTAGAAACATACTCTTGTATGTTTGCTTTCATGGTAGGCCAATAGAAATATGTTTCACTCCCTTTTAGGGTAGACTGAATCCCTCTATGCCCTGCATAAGGAGGAGCATGAGATTCATACATTACTTTCTCATGTAGTGAGCTAGTAGCCCATAGTCTATTGCCATAGAGAAGATAACCATCTTGTAAAGTAAATGGTTCCTCTTTCTTCCCTAGTGCAAGGGCCAAAATGACATCTCTAAAGTCGGGATCAATAGCATACTCATATATCATAGAAGATAGATCATTGTGAGTTGCTATGGAAATCGCATTCACTCTCGGCCATCTTGAGAGTGCATCGACTACTTGATTATGCTTGCCACCAATGTGATCAATATGAAAATGAAATTGAGAAAGGAAATTTTCCCACCTCATGTCTTTGTCGGAGAGCTCGGTCAATAGGGTCAAGCCTTGGACTTTCATAGGCTATGGCGTGCCCTTCTTGGAGCAAAACAGCTCCAAGACAATCACCACAAGCGTCACATTGGACCTCAAATGTCTTTGAGAGATCTAGTAGTGTAAGCACAGGTTGAGAGATAAGATTTTCTTTAAGCTTTTTGAAAGCATTGTTTTCCTTGGTAGACCATGTATACCTAGCATTTTTCTTTGTTAGGTCATGTAATGGTCTTGCAATTTGTGAGAACTTTTCTATGAGGCGTCTATAGTATGCACACATACCTATAACGCTTCTTAGTTCATGAATATTCCTTGGTTTAGGCCATCCTTTTATTACCTAACTTTGATGGATCCATTTGGATGCCATCTTGAGAGATAATGTGACCTAAATACTGAATCTTGCAAGAAAAATTCACTTTTCTTTCGATTAACATAAAGTTTATTCTCTCTTAGAGCTTGAAATATTACCTGGAGGTGTTGCTTATGTTCGTCTTATGAATTAGAGTAGATGATGATGTCATCAAAGAACACTCCAGTAAAGGTTCTCCATCAAGCGGTTGAATGTGGTTGGTGCATTGGTCAAGCCAAAAGGCATGACAAGACCAAATGTAGTGCAAAATGCGGTCTTTACAATGTCTTGATCAACTATCCTTATTTGATGGTAGCCACTTTTTAGGTCAATCCTACTGAAGTAGGTGGATGCTTGTAGCTTATCAAATAGGTCTTCTACCCATGGAACGGGAAACCTATTCTTGATAGTGATCCTATTTAGTGCTCTTATAGTCGACACACATAAGATATGTGCCGTCTTTCTTTTGCACTAATAGCACAGGTGAGAAAAATGGAGATGAGCTATGCCCTTCTCAACTAACTCATGCACTTGTTGCATAATCTCCTCTTGTTGAGCTTGAGAAACTCTATAAGGACGTTTATTAGGCGGTGAACTTCATGGAAGAAGTTCAATTGCATGGTCATCATTGCCTTGTTTAGGAGGTAGTTCACAATGGATGTCGTCAATAAAAACATCTTGAAACCCCTTGAGAAAATTGGATAACTCTAATTCCTTATGAGTGTGTATATTTTCTTTTGCTAAAACATTAGGTTCATTTTGAGAATCTTTAACAAAAATCATGTGCACGGAAATAGAGCTCTTTATTGACTTATTTAGGGCTTGCATATGTACAATGGGTATGGTGTTACACATTTCCTTAGCATCTATGTACATATCTTTTTCCCTGAACCTAAAGTAGATTGTCCTTTTAGGGAATTTAACATTGGCAGCCATGTGATCAAACCACGATTCACCTAGGATTACATCCTCATGCTTGAGAGGAGAGATAAAGAAGTCCCCTTTGTCCACATAGCTTTGGACATGGAGCCTCAATTTCCCAATTAAGGGAGTGACTGAAGCTTCTTGCCCCTTGAAAGCACCATCTGCGAATAGAAAATTTCCCATCTTGTAAGCTTGTGTGCCTAGCTTGGTGGCCAAATTTGTGAATATGAAATTGTGAGTAGAACCAGGGTCAAAGATAATAAAGCGTCATGTTCACTTACCTTTCCCCAAGCATGGCATAGAGGAGATCCTTTGTGGTGAGCTTCCTCTTCTTGGATTTCGACCAAGGTAGCTCTAGGAGGCTCATGGCGGGTGTTCTTTTGGGGACAAGCACGGTACGCATGACCTTGCTCGCCGCACTTGAAACAATGGTCATCCTTGCAATAACGCTCAATCTCTTCAGGAGAGAGTTTGTTTTTGCCTTTGTAAACTCCGTTCTCCTTAGCTTTGTTGGAATTTCCCTTAGGAGACTTTTGCACTTTGTCCTTCCCCTTAGGCTCATTGGAACCGTTGTTTTTCGTGGGCTTAGAATTTCTCTTGGCCCCTGTTTGGAAATTGATTCAAAAATCCACCATAGTATGGTGTGTTACCGCCGATATGGTTGCGTGGCCTTTGGGAGTTGACATACTCTGCCATTTCTTCCGTTAAGCCCGCACAAAATTGTTGCTTTTTCTCTCCAAAATCCAACTTTTGGAAGACAGTTACTTTGAGTTGTAGGTCCCCAAACTTGTCTACATATTTGTGAATGGATTCGTAGGGAGAGAGCTTCAGGCTTCGCCATTCGGTGAGTACTTTGTCTTTGGCATTGGTGGCCAAAAACTGCTTCATAATGGAATCTCTTAAAGCTTTCCATGTTTGTGGAGCTTTAGTTTTGGCCCATAGGCTAGACTACCATTGCCTGGCAAACTTTTGAAAGTGCATAGCTACATGGGATAGCTTAGAGGACCCCGTCAAGCCCTCGTCTCCAAACGCCAATCGAATTGTTGGATAAAGGCCAAGACTTTGTCCATATCACCAAAGCAACCATCGCAGGTAAGGAAAGAGATGCTCTTTTCTCCCTCTTTGAACTTCTTGAACTTGGACGACCTCTTCCATGCGGCATAGGATTTCCTATGGCCTCTTCCTTTTTATTGTTCAAAGGTTGCACCATCACTTTCTTCAGAAGATGAATAATTTGAGGAAGATGGAGAAGAGGGTGACCTCTTTCTTTCCTTTTTCTTACCTTGATCTTCTTTGTCTGCACCATCACTTTCATAAGACGAAGATGATGAAGAAGATGGAGAAGAGGATGTCCTCTCTCTTGCCTTTTTCTTCTCTTGCTTTTTGTCATCCCTCTTTGAAGTATGGTGTGGAGAAGTGTGTGATGGTCTTCTCTGTTTTGAAGGTGATGGAGAGCGTTACGCCTGCTGTCTTTGTGGAGCCATCTCCATCGAGGTGGTCACTTATTTCTCATTCCTTTGGTGGGGGCTCTTGAGTTCTGCTTTGGTAAGGAGATGCATCATCAAGAAGCAAATTTTTAAGCCCTTCGTATGGATCCTCTTCTTCTTCCCAAATTGGAGAGAGACCTCTTTTGGGAGTCTCGCAAGGAGGCTTCCTAGGTACTCTCTTGTCATGGTGGGAAGTTTGGAGAATCCCATGAGCACAAAGCTGCCATTGCACTTCACTTTGGAGAGATGGATTACCCATGGCTTGTTGAAGCCTAGAAACAAGATAGTTAACAAGCATAGGGGCATCATTAGTAGCCTTCTCATTAGCAAAATCAAAGTTATCAACATTAATTTCACTCTCTTTACTATTGTCAGCCATTCTAACAACTTTAAGGTTAATCCGTAGGCAAGCCCCGTAGGAATCCACTATTAAGACCATAGCTCTCGACGGTGATGCCCCGTTATTTGCATGAAGGCAGCACACTACAAGGCTAAAATATCCCTATTCTACTTACTCAAATGCAATTAATAATAACAACCATTTATAGCTCGCTTGAGGACCTCTCTTCTTGAGCAAGAAAAGAGAAAACTTTTGATCTAATACCAATGCAACATTTAATGGCCTAGTAGCTTGTGTGTAGAGGACACTATTAAGACCATAGCTCTCGACGGTGATGCCCCATTATTTGCATGAAGGAAGCACACGACAAGGCTAAAATATCCCTATTCTACTTACTCAAATGCAATTAATAATAACAACCATTTATAGCTAGCTTGAGGACCTCTCTTCTTGAGCAAGAAAAGAGAAAATTTTTGATCTGATACCAATGCAACATTTAATGGCCTAGTAGCTTGTGTGTAGCGGAAAATAGCATGAACATTGTGAGCATTTAATCAAAATACATTCCTAATGAGAATAACAAGAGTGTTTGGGTGGAGAGAGCAGCAAAACGTACAACACCTAGTTAGATAGCATGAAAAATACTTCAAAAGAGAGAGAAATTAAGCTATTGGCAATAGTTGAGGACCGGATTTACATGGAGTCGGTCCCCCCTCCAAAAGGCTTTGTATTATGGTTTCTCCCATCAAGAGAGACATTTTACAATACAATTATTTGTGTTCCTTCAATACTAGCTAATGCAATGAAGATGAAAGCTTCAAGAACTAAACAAAAAACTTATCAAACACAACATCAATTCCATCACGGTCCCAGACCCAAGACCTCACACACCTTCAAAGATGGTGAGAGCTAGCGGGGTATGAGAGTAGATTGAGAGGAAGAAGGAGTAGTCTTATGAGAAAGATGTACATCTCCTCACATAATCACTCATATTAGAATAGCTTAGCTTAGTAATTAGCATGGTAGAGGAGATGAGCATGCATTGAAGCTTGTCTCTTGGTTGGATTTTCATCACAAATCCAAGGGTTGTTGGTGTAGGCCTCCCTTCTCACAAGCTTGGAGTAGATGATAAGATTTCCATTAAAGCTTGAGAAGGAGAGAGAGAGAGAGAGAGTCTTCTTACTCCACACATGGACTAGTGTGAGTGTGTATGCAATAATGCCTTTGAAAAATCAGCCCCCTCTCTCTCTTGGTCGACCCCTCTTGCTATTTGCTCATGCTACCACCCCATTGCACCTCTCCGGGCTTAGCCAATAGGATTTAAGGAGCATAAGTGATAGCCTTCTGACATGTGTCCCCCTTTCCTCTTTTGTGAGAGCGTTAGGTAGTTAATTAATGCAACTAAACTCTCATTGGACCCTTTGTCTCCTGGCCAATAGGAATCAGGCAAGCCATTGGGCTGCTGCATGCTCATTAGAACCCTTGGTGAGAGACTGTCCAATAGTCTTCTAGAGAGCTTAATTCCTATTAATTATTTTATTAAGTTTTTTTAAATTAATTAAGCTAGATCTACTCTATCCTAATTCTTAATTGTCCACCTCCATGGCCATCCAATAGGATTTGAGTACACCTTGTCGGAAACTAGGCTAGGGAGCTCACATGTGTCCCTCTTTCCCCTTGTGTAAAGGAAGCTTGTGAGTGTGTATGTGTGTGTTTCTCTCTCATCCCCTACTTCCAGGGCTCGCCCCCTCCTAAGTAGGACTCTTTGAAGACTTTTTGGCACACACACTAAGCATCCAATTTTCCTAGTGATTGACCTTTGGACACAACCTTTGAATTTTGGAACCTTGGCATTTTGGAAGTCTTAATGGGCTGAACCTTGGGGTCTTTTAAGCCGATTGTTGTGCATTTCTCTTTTGCAGATGACCCCCCCATTTGGATCCCTATTTTCCCTTCTTTGGATCCCGACTGTGGCCGGTCTGCCAGCTGTTTCTCCCGTGGCACTTCCCCATATTAAATGATCAATTTAACATGAGAAAATCATTTAGGAGAATTTAGATATTAGTTATTATGACACCTAGTAAATGGTAGTGAAGATTGACATCATGAGACAAAAAATATACCTTATATTCAAAATAAGTAAATAACACAAAAAGCACATGGAACTTAAAATTTTGATGTGCACGGGTTTGGAGGGGGTATTGATTAGTACTTTTCTTTGGATTTAGATGATGCATGCCTTCATCTTGCTGTCGCTTGAGTTTCTTCCTTAGGGTATCTGCAATTACTAGTAATGTCTTCACATCCTCTACGTCCACCGCTTTATACATGGTTTCCAATTCTAGGATCACAATAAGGTTTAGGGGGAAAAAACCAAAATCTGCTCGAACAAAAATGAAACACTACATATATGAACTTTGTTACCTTCCTGGTTGTCGTTTGAGAGCTTGCTAGAGTCATGTCGAATGGTTTCCTTGCCATGGTTCTCAACCACGAAGGGTTCAGCCTCGGGGTCCTCCACTCTGTCCCCACTTTTTACAACAGCCTTGCCATGCTGAAAACCCTCAAATAGCTCTATGTTGCTTTTGTCAAGTTCAAACAATTCTGTATTTTTCTCGTCAAGTTCAAGCAGACGAGAACTTTTGTCAGCATTGGTTTCTATGAAAAAAAAAATCATGTTAAGGGACATATCTCATGACAAGTGGATTTAAGCTAAGTATAGGGAACCCACCTTCCAAATCTATGTACTCAATTCCGAGTGCCTAGCACTTGGATATTTCTACAATCTTTACTGTGCACAATGGGTGAGTGCACTCTGTCATAGTGCTGCATAGAATTGCAAAGCAAAATGGGTGATATTTGTGTTGACATTCAAGTGAGAAGAACCCTGTCATGTGGTTCGCTAAGAGGGGTTTCCCACATGCAGCACAGTCACCACCAATACACACAAACGGTTTCAAAATAGAAGCTTTAGTTGGCGGTGAAGGGACAATGATGACTCTCCCTTTTCCTAGATATATTGGATGGCTGTATCCATAAATGCTCTTTAAGACGTCAAGACTTCTAATTCAAATTCCAAATCCATATTCCTTTGCTGCCAACCATAGCATAAACAACAGCGGAGAGTAAGGTCACTTCATGCTTGGATGGACTTAAGTGCACAAGCTTGAATGCTTCTATTCAACTTCTTCTAAAGAATTCAAAGAAAATTAAAAAATGCTTGACAAATCTTATCAAAACGCTTTCTAGGCATTTCTAAGCACTTTCTAACAACTTGTTTAGCACTTTTGAACCACCAATTGAGCACCATTGAGCACTTCAAAGCGCTTTCTAACCACCTGGTCACCACTTTCAAAGCACCTAGGTACCACATTCTTGGCAACATAAAGCATTTCAAATCTCTTTCTAACAACCTTTTTAGCAACATTGAGCACTTCAAAGCACTTTCTTACCACCAAGTCACCACTTTGTACTTATTGTGAGCAAAGAAAGTGCTTCAGAGTGCAGATTGGTTCCTTGAAAGAACTTTGAAGTACTTTTTAAGCATATTTCAACACTGTGGAGCACTTCAAATCAGTCTCTTGACTCAATCCTTACCACTTGGTCTTAACTTCATAACCACCTAGAAAGCAATCAAGAGCTATCTCAAAGAACTTCAAAGTACTTTCAAGGAACCTTTCAGCACTTTCTCACCACTTTCTAACCACCTATTAAGCCCTTTCAAGCATATCATAGGCACCATTGAGAACTTCAAAGCACTTTCAAAGCACCTGGTTACCACTTTCTTGGCACCATAAAGCATTTCAAATCACTTTTTGACCACCTATTGAGTGACAATGAGCACTCCAAAGCACTTTCTTACCACCTAGTCACCACTTTTACTCCTTATGAGCAGTTAAAGTGATTCAAAGTGCATATTGGTTCCTTGAAAGCACTTTGAAGTACTTTCTAAGCACCTTTCAATATTGTGGAGCACTTCAAAGCAGTCTCTTCTCTCAATTCTTTCCACTTGGTCAAAACTTTATAACCACCTTATAAATAGTATAGAGCTATGTCAAAGCACTTCAAAGTACATTCAAGGACCCTTTCAACACTTTCAAGCACTTTCTTAGCACTTTTGACCACATGTTAAGATCTTTTAAGCATATTGTAGGCACCATTGAGTATTTTAGAGCACTTTCTAACCACCTGGTTATCACTTTCTTTGCACCATAAAGCATTTCAATTCACTTTTTGACCACCTATTAAGCAACATTGAGCACTTCCAAGCACTTTCTTACCACCAAGTCACCACTATGTGCTCCTTGTGAGTAGTTTAAGTGCCTCAACATGTTGATTGCTTCCTTGAAAGCACTTTGAAGTACTTTCTAAGCACCATTCAGCATTGTGGATCACTTAAAAGCAATCTCTTCACTCAATCCTTACCACTTGGTGAAAACTTTATAACCACCTAATAAGAAGTATAGAGCTATATCAAAGCACTTCAAAGTACTTTGATGGATCCTTTCAGCACTTTGAAGCACTTTGAAACACTTTCCTACCACCTATCAAGCATATTGTAGGCACCATTGAGCACTTCAAAGCACTTTTAGGTGCTTTTAGGGCATTTGTAATCACTTTCTAGGAACCATTGAGCACTATGAAGATTTTTGCAACCACTTGGTCAACACTTCCTACTCCAAGTAAGCAATTTAGACTTATCTCAAAGCACTTCATAACATGAAGCATGTCTAGTCTGAAGTCTAATCACTTGGTCATCACATTCTACTTATTTATTGAGAATTTTTAATTTATCACAAAGCACTCCTATGCACTTATAGCAACAAGCTGACCTACAAGGAGTCCAAATCTTCTTTAAGCCGCCCCGAATCAGTAGTGGCACTTGCCTTGGACATCATTTTGGTGATAGCTGTGACCTCTACCTCTTTGCGGTCTACCTCTCATGGATCTAAATCGGGTGAGGTCTTGAGCACCTCCAGCTCCTTGCTTAGTTGGTCCAATTCCCTGTAGAAGTCATTTCAAGTAGAAAAATGCCCTTCATTTCTAAGCCACAGGTTCCTCTTTTCCTGCAGCTGGACTTTCACCTCACCCAACATCCTTTTTTTCTCATTCTCCTGGCCACTAAGTCCCTCCTCCATTCTAAGCACCAGCTGAATATACATTGGCATCTCTACTGCCTGAAATGGCTACAACTTGCTTGCCGACATTCTCGGTATTGATGACAAGGCACCGTCACAGATAGATGCTTCTATTTGAATGACACCTGCCAATCCATAATCGGTGCGGAACTTGTTGATATTCCACTCCAAACCTGCTTTTTTCATCTTGCAGTTTTCAAGGACACCGCCACCAAACCTTGCCCATGCAATCCGATGTCCAATCGAATCACTCGTTGTTGCTAGATACCTCTCATACACGAAACCCCGTGCAAATTTTGCTACCAACTCACCATTGGATGGGGTTGCTTGATATACCTTCTGGTACAAAAGATAGCACTTCTCAAAACAAACTCATCCCTCAAATGGTTGAGAAATAGCTTTGTGTTTCTCTTGTGCAGGCACTTGAAGACACTCAGCCACTCCTCATCGGGGATATCTTTATCTGTGAGCTCTTTAGGCAACTTCCCCTCTAGGCTGAGCCCATACTCCTCATGCAGTTCCTTGGCCAAGAAGAAAAATCTTGATAGCCATGGGTACTCCAACGCTGCAAGCACCAAAAAATAGAGCTTGTTGAAAGCCCAACTTTGCAAACACTGAAGCAATGGAAAAAAACAATGCAAAACATACACATGCATACCTTTTGATGACTTTGTTGACAGCTTTGAGTTGGATGCAACGCATTTTAGAGTGCCAGGCATGACCTTTACCTCCACTTTTGATGGACTGCTTTGGCATCGTGAGCTCATTGGTTGGAGGGTTTGATCTTGAAGTTCAAGTTCAGACATTGTGCCCTTCCCGATCTTGTTCCTTGGTAAACCATGTGCAGTTGACTTTATCTTGCAGCCTACAACATGAATGTACAGTAAAGAGGATGAGCTTATGAGCACGCAGAGAAATACTAATGCCTACATCTCTAAGTGCAACAGTATGATGCATGCAAATCTTGACTTTGGTAGAGCAGACATGCAAAACAAGACATGCAAACATGTAAGCCTCAGTAGTTCAAAACTGTTTATGAGCATGGCTGGCGACCTCTGTTTGCGAAAAGGATGCATGTCTTATGAGCACGAGGAGAAAGACTAATGCATGCATACAACTCCAAGTGCTACAGTATTCATGATGCATGCAAAGTTTCACTTCAAAAGGAGCGGGAAAATTGGCACATGCAGACATGGAAACCTCAGCAGTTCAAAAAGGCAGTAGGGTTTACCTTCTCAATCCAGCAAAGCAGAGGCAAGAGAGAATGAAATGTTTACAAACCTCAGCAGTTCAAAATGGCAGTAGGGTTTACCTTCTTAGTTTGGCAGAGCAGAGTCAAGAGTGAATGAGACGAACGTTTGAGTTTTGAAGCTCAGTGAGATCACTTGGCACGTGGGAAGAATCTGTCAAAAGTTGACGTCAAAGTCGTCCTATGAAAAGTCACACACGCATATCTTAAAAATGATGATCAGTGGCCCTTCCAACTACTGAGGCCATTAACGTTTCAAAATTCCCCTTTTCTTTTTGATTTATCACAAATTCCTTTCCAAAGTAGTCTCTTGGTGGTACCCCAAAAAGTGAAATAGTGGTACCACCAATACATTCTTAGACCCGTATACTTTAGGAAATTAGCTGATGCTTTCATCGAGAGAGGAGGAAGATGATGAAGATGGAGAAGAGGGTGACATCTTTCTCGTCTTTTTCTTCCTGTGGTTCCTCCCTTCCTTGTCAGGAGAAAAGGAGAAGGACTATGCGGCAATCATTTCCTCTTAGGAGGAGTTGGTAACCGTTGAGACCGCCGTCTTCGCGGAGCCACGTCCTCCAAATCACATCTTTCTCTTTTAGTGTTTTCCTCTTCTTCTTCCTGCATCGAGGAGATTCTTCTTTTGGAAGTCTCATTAAGAGGCTTCCTAAGCTCTCTCTTGTCTTGGGGAGTTTGAAGGAGGCCATAGCTATGAAGTTGTTGAGTAACTTCGGCTGCATCTTCAGTAGCACCTTCAACATTCATTCTACTCCCTTTATTATTGTCAACCATGCTAATTAAACTTATGTAAGTAGTACTTTGTGATTTGGTACCCTCAAAATCATAGTTTCTACCCTTCTCGACTCTTAAAAATAGGCTTTCAAGAAAACACACCCGTGGTTTAGAAATTGTTGATTGCAAAGAGCATTGGAGAGGTTCTAACAGTGCCCGATGGATTATGGTTCCTACCGAGTTTTCTATTAGCTCAATAATGGTTAAGCCAAAGGCAAGTCCCAAAAGACTCCATTATTAAGTCTATAGTTCTCAATGGTGTATTTCAAACTAAGCTCTTCCCACCGAGAAAATAAATTCCTATCCCACTTACCCTCTTGTAATTAGCAAGTCCAACCTTTCATGAACTTAAAGACCTCTCTTTTCTTAAGCAAGAAAAGAGAAACCAATAGCTCTTATACCAATGTAACAAAATTGGACTTGTAACATGGAAAGTAGAGGAATCAAAATAACTATAGTGATCATTTTTTATAGAATTCTTCAAGAGCATAAAGAGAATACTTGATATATAGCAAGCATATTCATTATACCTAATTAGCTTGGCATGAACAATACTTTTCAAGAGAAAGAATTAGAGAAGTTGACAATAGTTGAGGACCAGATTTACTTGGAGCCGGTCCCCCCTCCAAAAGGATTTTGTATTATAGATTCTCCCATAATGAGACTCTTGGTACAATACAAGCTTTGTGTTCCTTAAGACCTAATTGATGCAATGAAGATGGAAATATTCATGCATCAAAATTATGCCCTTAATCAACTTAATGAAAGCGATGTTTGGGCTTCAAAATTATGCATGCGCTGTTTGGGCTTCAAAAAACCCTTTGTATTCACACTAAAAGGCCTATGGCCATTGGCTTTGAGCTTTGGTCATAGTGGAAGGCCCTCCCACCAACCGTGCGGCATAAACAAGGGCCGGCAATCCTTCCTCCGTTCTCGTGCTCCTACGACCACCAGTTCGTTGTGCTGCAAAAATAATTCAGTATTCCAAGCAGGCTGCAAACTCCGACTGAATTTTTGTTTGCATAAGATGCAAATCCCGTCATCGGCTACTATGAATTGATTTGTGTTTTCAAATGCGTCCTCGGCTCCAAATCAATTGTTGATTGCGCGGTGGCTTGGGATTTACAATCCGATTTCAACTTGGACGTTCAGTTCGGTTGAAGACATAATTACCTAGTTAATTATCGCAACCTACTATGAGCTAGTGCTGAAGTTCCTCGGTGATTTCACCTCTTCGCCAATTCTACCGGGATTGGAAATTCACTTTTTTTACGACCGCCGGTGAGGTTAGAACGGCTAACTACCTTTGTGTTCGATACGGTTGCGAGTTTTTGTTGCACTCCAAGGTACTGTTTTCTCTTTTGTTTGCACAACACAGATTCGCCATGAGTGAAGAAATTTATGATCAACACATGTTTGACTTAGAATACCTCGAATTGGCTCCACCTGTGGATGTCATGGGGCCGGATACTCTCACGGAGAGTACCATCGTGGAAACAGGGATGGATGGTGCAAAGCCAGGTGATCAATCTCTGTCTCCTCATTTATCAACCACTCCTCCTCAGAGCGTGTTGGATATTTTAGAGGATGACAGTCAATTGCCAGATGCCAAGGAGTTTGTCACTCAACAGGACTGGAAAATTTTTTACGCCCAACTTCGCAAGCTCGCTGTCAGGGTTCAAATTTTGGTTACACAAGTAGAAAATCTTACAGAACTAATTTACAAAATGCTACCAGAAATAGCTCTCCACCTTCCAGCAATCCAGGGGGTTGCCAATTTACCAGTTATGACCAAAGAGGTCCAACATGTCCACAATAATTCGATTGTCGGAACAAATCGGGGCACGACCAACGTGGTCAAGAAGCACCTATCACCATCCGAATTTCAACGTGTAAAAAGTCAAAAATTATGCTTTATTTGCTTAGGAACACATCAAAAAAAGCAGTGCCCACATGTCGGACAACTTAAGCATGATGCATGAGTTCGTGATTTGACATAAACTCCAGTTTTGGTGCACGGAACAGTAGTTATATGGCTTTTGAACATGTTATGCTTAGCCATTTTCTCATACTTCAATATGGATTTTCAGCGTATTGTACGTTTTTTTGAATTGGGTACTGTTGTGCCCCAATTGTTTTTCGTCCACCATAGTCATTTTTGGTACGACCAGTCACATCATCTCGGATTATACGATCTGTCAAAAACATTATGAGATGCATGCAAGATCACTGAATTAGGGTGTATATGATACACGTGTCCTACACCTTTACGTTTTGCATTTACTTTGGACAGTATTATGAAAAGCCAAATGCTTCGACATGACATAAGGCTTCTAATTTGTACTCCGATTACCTCGGCGACAAGAGCAGTTGGAAACCAAGTTTGGGGCACCTACATTATTCAGGATATCATCTCATTGAATCCCTACCAGTCTAGCCGGTGCAAGGCACTTATGGTGTTTCCTTTTACGGTTGCCACGGTAGCCACGGGCTTCCGTTTTTGTATGCAAGGCATGCTACCCAGATGGTATAAAGTACGCTCTCACAAATCACTCTGTCAAGGACACTATTTGTTACGCATTGAATACCATAATTTTTGGTTTTTATCAAGGCACACAAAACAACCTAAAACTTCTACTGGATTCACAACCCATACACGGTAGACAGTCAAGATCTGACTTGTGTTCCCTCTCGCGATGCGAGCATCATACAGTCAGATGGTTGCATGTTTATAGGATAAGCTGCCAGTCAGGCATAAGATGTCTAAGCGCACACATTCTGGGCACACACAAAATAGACATTTAAGAAAAGTTCCTCAACCCAGCATGCTCTTCTGTTCGTTCTTCACCTCTTTTTCTAAGGTACAACATGAAAATTTTCTACGAAGTTTGTTTCATGTTTTCTCCTGAGCCAAGATGCTCTACAATTATCAGCTACAAATTGGGCAAGGTGCCATTCACATTTATTTCATCGGTTTATCGATTGAACACTCATTGCCATACGGGCTATGAACCACGCACGCTGGCTACGGGCCATTGCTAAATCTAGGATAAGATCCACTTTTTGGTATTCCTTGGATGATTGTTCTCAAGATCGAACAGCTCTACCCAGTGGTGTACACACTGACGTTAATTGACAAGCAAGCATCTTGTCTTTACAGATATCATTACGGATGTTAGGGTGTCATGTTTTCACTACATGTTTTCAATGCAAAGGCTCATGTGCGTTTTTTGATAATCTTAACCTCACACAGACTGATCTCTACCACGGAGTATAGACATAGCAATCAGGGGTGACAACATGGTTGTAAGGGATTGTTAGTTCACTCGTGTGCGTCTTCTGCTCTCTCTATAGCACTACGAAGTGTCTATGGACATACGGTTTTGGGGTAAGACCCAGCGAGTGATTGCTACATCACCCCATAGGCATTACGGATCACAGTTTGATCTACATTGAGGATCACAGTTGATCTCTCTCAGTTCTACTTTCAAGGAAAGAATTACGCAATCTACCATGCGGTAGCAAACGAACACACTTTTTAAGTTGATTCCACTCAATCTGTACACGGTTAACTATGTTGGTTACCGCCGTTATCTCCTAAGTTGAGCAGTTTCTACAAAGAAGTCTTATAAAGGGATTTGACTACATAGATTCTAATTCAAGGGCTTGGGTTGCAAAGGCAACAACCAGGGTTCCCAGTGCAATACTGTTTGTTTTTCATGTAGGGGACGTGCTCCTCTCCATTCAAATACGGGTAAGTGAACATTACGTTCAAATCTCCAGGTACGCATCTATTGATTTGGGGTTATTCCATTTTTAGTATGCTTTGCTTGGTGTTTCAAGACGTATAAATACGCTTGAATGTTATAGAGCCATGCCAAGGGCATGTCGGCACAAAGTATTTTGGGCCAAGTGTCCAATCTATCTTTCTGCCTTATGCTGTTATGAATCCACTTGTAGGATTCAATATGGAACATGTTGTCACATAGGATACAACATGGTCTAGGAACTCAAGGAGTTCGGTTTAGCCAGTGTGGAGCAATGAATGAGGGTCCCTCTCACTCCCGTCGTAGAGTGTTTGCAATTACCTCCACACACAAGTATATCTTGTACTTGAAGGATGTTCCTTTTTACACATCCTTACATGAGACATATTCCACATGTGGAGAATATGAGTCTCTGGACTGACACTGTTGCCATTATTTTAATTATGTGTCACGACAAAGTCACTAGGTGCGGGTCACATCTGTTTTATAGACCATTTTTAGCACGACGTATCAGGAGCAATTTCATGGCCAGAAATTATCGGATACTCAGAATGACTTGTTAAGGTACAAGTACTGCTAAACAACATTACAGATGGTTGTTTATACATATAGCTAGGCTATAAGTTGTTAATGAAAAAGTTTCATTGTTTGTACCTAGAAGTGATCAATGTTTCACCTTCTATTGTGATTCAGACGTTTTAGCAAGGCTTGCAAAAGACTGCACCTAAAAGTATTTAGTTTCTTTTCAGAACTATTTACATTCCTTTTAATGCGTGCTAGGCGCATCACATTTGCCATAAGTATTGGCAAGGATCATTGTGGATATACAGGTTTGGGTTAGTCTTTGCTAAATGCATGCACACTAGGTGTTATGGGCCCTAGTGTTTAGCAAAGGCTGATTTGGAACGGCATGCATATTCCATAGGTTGTTGCTTATGAAGCATTTTGCACTCTATGTGCACTATCTCTATGAGATTACTTTTTGATCCACTAATCACCAATAGAGGTCATGGCTCGGTTTGGGCGTTTGTGGATTTTTTCAAGTTAACCACGATGGTTACTTCGGACATTGTTGATTCTTCACCAATGTTAAACACTACTGTGATTCCCCGTTTACCAGTCATCTAGGACGACTGTCTGTAAACCATGAGGAAAACACGCCTCAGTACTGTCAGTTATCCAAGGGGATAGGCAGTTTACAAAGAGTAATCTTGTGCTAAAGGATCTGCTAAGAGCATACGTTAGCACAATGCATTTCTAAATAGATGATTTTATCCCTATTCTAGAATTTGCTTAAGTACGATTTTTGACTTCAAACACCTCTTGTGGTGGGGTTGGAGATTGTGTCAATACTTTCATACGTCAAGGACTTACTAGGTGTGCTGACAAAGTATGTTGGCAAGTAACCTTCATTAGGGATGAACATGTAACGGACTTTTCAAGATACTCAGGAGAGTAGGAAATCTAGCTCACAACTGCATGGAAAGTTACGCCGAGGTTTCCTTGCATTATTCCAGTACCTTCAAAAGATCTGAAAATTGGTTATTCCTTTGGACAACTCTTAGTTGTGGTTACTCCTTCACAGTACTCAAGTGAGTTATAAATGGAGTTACCATTTAAACCCAAGTGACTCTTAGTTATGGTTACTCCTTTACAGCACTCAAGTGAGTTATAAATGGAGTTACCATTTAGACCCAAGTGGTTGCAAACGGACAACAATGTTGAAAATCAAGATATTCATCTTGGTTTCATTGAACCTCCTCACTGCACCAATTATCGGTCATACAGACAACTGGCTCACTTATGGGACGTCACTAAAGAGAACATCAGTATTCTTAAGAAGATATTACTACCTGTGTTTTCGAGGAAAAAAACTCTTCCTTAAGGGGGAAGTAATGTCAGGATAAGGGTCATGTACCCTAAGAACTAGGTTAGTCACGGACTACGGCCAAAGGCTAGGCTAGGCAGTGTGGATAGGGGATCCATCTAGGGCAAGGGGCTAGGAGCCCGCCTATATAAAGGGAGGTTGAGAGGAGGATCTCAAAGCCTAGTTCCCTAGTTCTTACATAAAGTGTGTAAATGTAAGAAAGATTTGTATGGGTTGAAGCAATCTCCTTGTGCTTGGTCAAACAAGACTTTTGTAACAGTCCAACAGAAAGCACATTGTATGTAAAGCGTAAGGGTGATGTACTTCTCATTGTCATTCTCTATGTGGACGACTTGGTGATCATTGGACCAAATGAGAGACATATTTCTAAATTTAAGGCTGATTTGAATTCTACTTTCAAGATGAAAGATTTGAGGCTGTTGCATCATTACTTGGGTACAAAATTTAAGCAGTGTGATGATGGTATTGCTTTGTGTCAGAAAAGTTACATAGAGACATTGCTATGTAAGTTTGGACTTGAGGATTGCAAACCTATTGCCACTCCGATGAAAACACGTTTGAAATTGAGTCTTTATGATGCTGGTGATCCTATCGATTTCACTCTTTACCAAACTGTTGATGGCTGTCTTATTTGTGTATGCAACACAAGGCCGAATATTCAGTTTGCAGTCTCACAGGTCAACAAATTTATGCATAGTCTACGGTTTAAGCATTGGAAGGCTGTCAAGAGGATTTTTTACTACTTGAGTGGCACTTTATATCTTGGCTTGTTTCATCCCAAGGGGGGATCATTGCTACCACATTAACATGCTTTTTAAGACTTAGATTGGGCTCGTTGTTCTGACACACAAGTGTCTACAAGTGGTTTTTGTTTCATGCTCGGTAGTTCATGTATCTCATGGTTGAACAAGAAGCAACCGAATGTGGCCACTTCTAGTTGTAGTCTGGGTATAGGGTAGTCTTTACAACTACAATTGAGTGTGTATGGATCACACACATTATGGATGATTTTGGTGTTGGACATGACATTGCCAACACTATCTACACTGATAGTCAGAGTGCATTGGTAGTTGCAAGGAACCCAATTTTTCATGCTCGCACAAAAGAACATTTAGATGTTTTACCACTATGTTGGGGAGAGGTTGTTAGCAAGAGAGATCATCTTGACTTATGTGCCAACATAGGACAACGTTGAAGATATTTTCACAAAGGCATTGTCTCGTGTGTAAAGAATGAGGATGCAAGAGAGATACACAAGACAAGCACAAAGCACACAGAGATGGAAAGCTTCTTCTTCTTCTTCTCTCAGAAAAGAGAGTACAAAATGACTAAGTGCTAAAGCTGAAAAGTAGCATATATGTGCATGCGGTCACTAAGTGTGAACTCGCTAGAAGCGTACTAGGCTGGCACTATAAGTGTAGTTCAATTGTAGAATCATTGGCAGAGATCCTCCGTGTCGGTCACCTAGCGCGCCAGTGAGTAAATGTCGTAAGCAGCCAAGACCCGTAGTGGATGCTAGCTCAAGATGTAGAGCTCGACATCTCAACACTCCCCCTCGAGCTCTGCATGTTGTAGAGTCCAAGCATAGTCTGGAAACGTTGAAGCTTCTCAGCTCCGAGGGCCATGGTAAAGATATCCGCCAACACTCACTCTCGAACGTAGTGGTACTCGACCTCTATGTGCTTGGTCCTGGCATGGAACACTGGGTTCCTAGCCAACTGCATGCTACTGAGGTTGTCACAATGGATGACAATCTGCTGGTCCACCTGCACTCCCAAGTCCTCAATTTTAATGTGCGTAGCTAAGCTACCTCGCACGCCGCAACTGCTGCACCTGTGTACTCGGCCTCTGTGCTCGATAAAGCAACCGTAGGCTGCATTTGCTGCTCCAAGTAACAGCAGCACTCCCAAAAGTGCTGCTGCTTCAAATAACAGCAGCACTCCCAAAAGAGAACATGAATCCACTCGTAGATCTCCTATCAACAATGCTACCTGCCCAATCTGCATCTATATACCCATACAATGCTAATGGCGCATCTGCTGCATAGAACAATGCGTAGTCAAGAGTCCCTTGCACATACCGAAGTGTGCATTGTACTCCATCCAAATGTGGCTTCCTCGGAAGCTGCATGAACAGACTCTCCAAGCCTAGTGTGTAGCTCAAGTCTAGCCTCGTGATAGTTAAGTAGATTAGACTACCCACAATCTTCCTGTACATCTTGACATCCTCAACAACATCACCCTTCTCTGCACTCAGCTTTGCATTCACATCCAAGGGAATAGAAATTGGCTTACAATCAGCCATACCATACTTTGACAATATGTCCAAAGCATACTTTCTCTGTGACAGCCATAAACCCTCTGGAGTCTTGATCACCTCAATGCCAAGAAAGTAGCGCAACTCGCCCAAAATCTTTCATTTCAAACTCCTGTTTGAGAAGACCCTTCACATGGTCAATCTCCATAGCATTGTCACCCACAATAATAAGGTCATCTACATATATGATAATGACCACAATCCCCATATCACTCTCACGTACATAGAGTGAATGATTAGCATGAGCTCTCCTAAAACCAATACTGACAAGATACTTGGCAATCCTGTCATACCATGCTCTAGAGCCCTACTTCAAACCATACAAAGCTTTGAGAAGCCTGCATACATAATTTGGGTAGCCTGGATCGACATAACTAGGTGGCTGATCCATATACACTTCCTCTTGCAACTCACCATTCAAGAAGGAATTTTTTACATCCATTTGATGCATAATCTATCCTCTAGATGCAACCACTGCTATGACAGCTCTCACAGTCTTCATCTTTGCCACTGGAGCAAAGGTCTCCTCATAGTCTATGCCATACGTCTGTGCACAACCCTTTGCAACCAGCCTTGCCTTGTGACGCTCAATGTTACCATCAGCCTTATGCTTGGTTTTATACACCCATTTACAGCCAATAGCTTTCTTGACACTTGGCAATGGCACCAACTCCCATGTGTCGTTTGCTTCCAATGCATCCATCTCTTCATTCATTGCATCATCCCAATGCACATTTCCAACTGCATCCTCAAAACATGTGGGCTCCACATCCTGTATCACCTTAGCCATGTAGGCTTGGTGATGCGCTAGATACCCATCATAAGTCAATTTTTGAACTGGATTTCTGACTTTGTTAGATCTGTGTGGTCCTGGGTCACTTCTTTGCCCTCTAGAATCTTCTTGTACTTTCCTTACACCAGGTGTCCTGACAGCCGGAATTCCAAATTCCTCATCAAGACTTTGTTCAGAACCACATGAATCCATGTCTATATGTGAAAAACCTGATGATGCATCAGCCATAAAGGGAGATTCATCAACCTTTTCCTTTCCTTTTTGTGATACATTCCCTGTACCTACTGGTGGAGTGACATGCGTACGTAGTCTACCATTCCATGGCTTCTCAACAGAGCCACGAGAAGAGGACTCTTGTGGTCCACTCAAAACCTGTGACTGTGGCCTCACATTTTGTACAACCACATCTTTTACATCAGCCCCAATAGTTCCATGTCCATTACTGTACCAGCTGCTCATCTCATCAAAGACTACATCTGTGCTCACTCGTAATTCTTGTGTAGTAGGATTGTAGCACCTATACCCCTTTTGTTCAAGGGAATATCCCACAAGAATACATTTCTCTGCTTTAGGATCCAATTTCCTACGCAACTCATCTGATACATGCACATAAGCTATGCAGCCAAACACTTTCGAGTGTGCCAAATCAAGCTTTGTATCTGTAAAATTTTCCTCAGGTGTTACATCATGCACCGTAGCTTTAGGTGTCCTGTTCATAATGTACACAGTTGTATTTACAGCTTCAGCCCAGAAATGATGAGGCATGTTCTTCTCATTCATCAATGCACGTGCAACCTCTACAATGTGACTGTTTTTCCTTTCTGCAACCCCATTCTGCTGTGGAGTATATCTGCATGTAAACTGCCTGCGTATACCATGCATTCGTAGAAAATCTGAAAAATCATTGGAGAAGCACTCGCCCCCTCCATCTGACCTCAATGTCTTGATTTTCATATCTGTCTCCTTCTCAATCATGACTTTGAAGTCCTGAAAGTGACCAAACACTTTGCTTTTGTACGCATGAAGTAGACCCATACTTTCCTTGTATGGTCATCAATGAAAGAGACATAATACCTACAACCATGTATACTTGCAGTATTGATTGGACCCCAAACATCTGTGTGCACCACCTCAAGTGGCTTTTTACATACATTGTGCTCATGTGGAAATGAGCCCTTTGATTGTTTTCCAAAGTGGCATGCTGCACACACTTTATGCATACCATCCACCTTGAATTTGGGCAAACCTTTTACAATATGTTTTGATTGCATGCTGCGCAATCTCTGCTCATTGACATGGCCAATGCGTTTGTGTCAAATGTCAACATCAGGCACAACACCTGTGCCCTGTGCAAATAATGTAGCTTTTATCTCAGGCATGTCTACATTCAGCGTAAACATTCTGCCCACACATTTGCCCTCTATGATCAGCTTACAGCCATTCTGGAGATCTTCTACATAACAGCCATTCGGATTGAAGCGAACCTGCAAACCCTGCTCAACCATTTGTCCAACAGAAACAAGATTCTTTGTAATGTTTGGGACATGAAGTACATCATGCTAAGTACTTACTTTCCCACTTTTTTATTTAGAGGTATGTCCCCTACATGAGCAATGGGGTGAGCTGTGTCATCTCCTGTCTGCACATAGCCTGACACATCTGGTTTCCACATATCTCTAAACCACTCTCCACGAGACGTCATGTGATTAGAGGCACCTGAATCCACATACCAAACATCATCTTGGGTGGAATTCTCTGCAGTCATTGTATTCATTACATGCTGCATAACAAACATGCGCTCGCTTCTGCTGTCATCTGCATCTCTGCTAGTAGATGCATAGTTGCCATGTTCTCTCTTTCCACTTGCTTTTCCCTTTGGACAGTCACGTGAAATGTGGCCTTTTTGGCCACAAGTCCAACATTCTCTGCTATCTGCAGTATGTTGCTGCTTGCTTGATCCTGCACCATGACCTCTTTGACTCCCCCTGCCTTGAGACTGGTTTCCCCTGCCACCTGTATTGTTTTGATTTGATTGACCTTCTCGCGATTGGCCCCTGCATCCACTTGGGCCTCGACCACGACCTCTACCTTTGTTGGAGTTAGAATAGAAGGCCTATTCAGACCTATTTCTGCCACGAGAAGAAGATGTGTCAAGACCAAGGTTCTTCTCCTCAAGAATAAGCATAGAAATCAAATCTTGGAACACGGGGATGTCGTCTCTTGTATTCATAGAAGACCTGAAATGTACATACTCATCTCCTAGACCATCCAATCATGCATGGACAATTTCATCGTCTTCCACTGAGACTTTAATAGATCCAAGAGCCTCAATGATACTCTTGATCTTCAAGGCATAATCATTGATGGAGAGGTTTTTCCTCTTAACCTGATTTAGCTCCGACTTTAGTTGAAGCTTCCTGGCCTTGGTGTTCACCTCGAACACTCTGCCTAAGTTTTTCCATGCAATGGCGGGGGTTTCAGCATCCTGTAGATAGCCCATCATGCCATATGTGATGCTCATAGAAAGCCAATACATCACTTTGCTCTGGCCTTGTTTCCAGTCCCTCAAAGCTTTTCTTTGCTCTGCCATAGCATTTGCCTCAGGAATCTCTGGTTCCTTTTCATTGTCTCCTTCTACATAGTCCCAATAACCTTTCCCTTTTAGGAAATTAGTTATTCGGAGCTTCCATGCAGGGCAGTTATTTTTCTCAAGCTTCTCAGTGACAATCTGACTGAAACCGTCAGACATCTTGAAGCACTAAGACAAAATAGCTGCAATCTGCAATAACCTGCAAATCTGCTGAACCTGCTATTGTGGTACCTGTAACACTTTCTACACTCAACGAGTGTCCACAATCAAGCGTACATACAACCACTGTACTTGTATAGTAAATCTCTGTATACTGCACTTTGGAGACCTGTTCAGATCCTTGTACGAAAAACCCCAAAAACTTTCCATCTCTGGTACGTGGATTGCAAACGAAGAGATTGTGATGCTCTTGCTCTCTTAGCCTCTCTTGCCTGCACCAAGCTCCAATACCATGTAAAGAATGAGGATGCAAGAGAGCTACACAAGACAATCACAAAGCACACAGAGATGGAAAGCTTCTTCTTCTTCTTCGCTCAGAAAAGAGAGTACAAAATGACTAAGTGTTAAAGCTGAAAAGTAGCACATATGTACATGCGGTCACTAAGTGTGAACTCGCTAGAAGCGTACTAGGCTGGCACTATAAGTGTAGTCCAGCTGTAGAATCACTGGCAGAGATCCTCCGTGTTGGTCACCTAACGCGCCAGTGAGTAAATGTCGTAAGCGGCCAAGACCCGTAGTGGATGCCAGCTCAAGATGTAGAGCTCGACATCTCAACATCGTGAAAATTTTGAAGCTTTTTGCAAATCTTTGGGCTTACTCCCCTTTGTGGATTGATCATGTCCACAGGGCATGGCACTTCTCTATACTCTATGTGCCAAATCCTTTTCACCACATCACTCCCAGGGGGGATTTCTTACCATATACGTGTGGTAGTGATGTGTGTGAACACACTTAGGAATGTTGGAGCATTTTTTCCCTCACTAGGAAGTTTTTTCCCCCATGCATTGTATATACGCCCATCACTCTATGGATATCTTATCTCTCCATTGCACACTGAGTAATACAATCTCTAATGTGTGCCTTGAGCTTCCTTTGTCTTCTCCAAGCTCTGTGTGTTTTCTTGCAACCCTAATTCCAACACTCTCTCTCATGCACGCACGCACACACACACTAGGTCGTTGCTTCGGACCAGGCTAGCTATTTAGAGCTACACTAACTTTACCTAGTGGTATTACTACCCTAATTATGTATGTTGATAACACTTTACCCAATACACTTCTGGCGATTTGACTAAGCCTTTACTCTTTGATTACAAGCAGTCTACTCTTACCATAAGGATCTCCTCCTTGAGTATGAAATCACTAAATTGATACTTAATTCCTTGTTGCTGACCTGCTAGGCTATCTTGATTAGCATGGCTTAATGAATATCACAACAAACCTAACTCGGTGGTGCAACCCCTTGTGGATTTAACCTTACTGACACTGTTTTGTCGGTTTGCTTGAGTTGGTGTGACCCAATATTTTTGTAACATGGGCTCAGTGGTTACCTTATGGGTATCATCCCTTAATATAGCTCATACCAAGTTCACTTAGATCCCATTTTTTAGCCTCTTACTTGGGTGAGAGTTGAGGCTTCAGATTTGATCGATTTACCTAAAAATTCACTCTGCCGTGGCACTCATAGCACGTCATGATCTTGTTTTGATGACCTCGCTTGATGATAGGGTTGCTTGGCATGGATTATTTGCCTACCTCTCTTATGATGCTTAGCTGTTAAACCTCCTACACTCATATTGAGAAAGATCGATGCTAGGGTGCTACGGCACCTCCACAACTGAGTAGTTTTGGAGATCTTCCCTGCCTCTTCCACTATATAAGGTGAGGGGCTCCTCCCTTCACTTAGACTTAGTCTACCCCGGCACTTTGGAGAAAATCTTGCAATTACATCTGCTCGTAGGTTATATTTATTTTTTATCTCAATGCTTAAATAAACCCTTGCTTTGTTAAGTGATTATAACAAGTTTTTTCTTGACATTAAGAACATTGAAAGAACTGTGCATTTGGAACTTTCTTTAGCAAAAGAATTTGGTATGATAAACCTAGCTATTGATGTTCACACATTACTAAAGGGTTTTTGCTTTTAGCCTGGTACTGATTACATACATACTCTAGTTTTTTGCTACTGGATTAAAAAATGGCATCACATCTAACATACGTATGGATACTGATTGGCTTTCTTTTACGACCTAAATGTGTTTTATTATGGTGATATGGAGGAGACTGTTCTGACTTACGAAAAAATCTTGCTATAACAGACTAATGAGATGGATTCCTAATAATGGCTGAACTCTGGCACTATTATGTGAGAAGGGCCTTGTTCTAGGGTAGGACACAATAAAGTATGCTTTTGAAATGCTACTAGTCTTTTTTACTTAAAAATAAACTTGTTTTTTGTGGGACTTCAATTCTGCTCACTTTACTTAGAAAAATACTCTATGCAATCTCTGAAGTAGTGGCTTATAATGGAATCTTATGAAAAATTGGTGTTTTTGCATTAACTTGATACTTATTATTACTGGTTGTCTAGCTTAATCTCTCGAGGAGATTCTTGTGTGCTTTGACTTACTTACATCATGTTGCTGATTACTGGTTCGCTTTTTTGGTCAGGGATATCTCGCTTAGTCTTGAAAACTTGTTTTTTCCAAACTACAGCCAGCTATTGAGAGGTACTACCATAAACTATATATAAACTTATACATGTGTGCTTATTCTAGGCTTGATGCTTGGCATATAATCTATGGATACTGATCTATTTTTGGTGCTTCACTGCCAAAATTATGACCTAGTCTCTGGGTTAGATCTTACTCTCATGAACTAGCTATATTTCGGTATGGTTCGAGATGGATGGATCTGGCTCTGGTTCAGGCTAGTACATCCTTGGCTCTGGCATATACTACCCTGGGCTGTTTTTAGCAAGATCTTTTCCTCCTTGCTGACCTTGTTGGCCTTTGTTATGCTGACCTTGACATGCAAAAAATTTGACATGCAGCTTGTTGCTAATTACTAGGAGTATGGTTTGTCTTTTTTTTGGTATGGCTTTACACATAATCTGGTTTTTTAAAGAGAATTGGCTTAAATTTTGGTATGGCCTTGTTACTGAGCTGGTGAGTACTGATCTGGTCTTTTTTGTGCTTTACTACCTGTGTATGGTATGGTATTATGATATGGGGGAGGCTACTTGCATTGACAAAAACACTGACCTTCAGCTTTGGTATTTAGATTGTTGGCTTAAATCTGGTCCTTTTTCAAAAACCATATTCACTACATCTGGTTGAATTTTTTTTGGCCAATTATGGCTTAAATCTAGATAATTGTACTTCGGGCCTGCTCACTAATGCTTGAGTAAAAATCTGATGGTGGATAATTGTGGCACTGATTAAGGGATGACTTGAAAGAAATTTTTACCAGAAGAAATGAGCTCCATTCTTTGTGGCTCTGTCTGATACTTCCTAGGCAAATTAATCTAGCTGCTATTTTGATACCCAAAAAAATCTCTTTATGGTACTTAAATGGGTGCTAATAGGTGAGCAGGCCTGTTGCAAAATCAAAAGATTATTCAATTAACTCAGGTTCTTGTTGGCTGACCTAAACCTGGGTTTTTTCATACAATGTTTAAGCTAAAGAAATACATAGGCTAATATGGAGTAGTCGACTTCCTCTCACAGTAAATGGTTATCATAAAGAAGAACTTTTATAACATATGAAGCAATTCTAATAGGATTACTTTGTATAGGGTGGTAGCTAGTCTAATAATTTTTAAGTTTGACATGGATAACAACTGATAGGTTCTTTGCAGCCTGCCATACATAGCCAAGTCTAACATATCTGTTGTCTTGACTTTGATTACGATCGTCAGTGCACTAGATCCCGACGATATAGCGCAGATTGTTGCAGATGAGTCTAGATTGCAATCATTATACAGTGAGATTGCCCGCAAAATGTTGTTGTTATATCCAGACAAAACAACCGAATCAATAAACTCATTACTGAGTAGTTGGGTGGGCAATTTGCCCAAGGTGGCCTCTGATTTGAAAGAGGAATGCCCTCAAGAAGTAGACAAGGGTAAGCTAGAGCATTGGAACACTAGATGGAGAGCTGAAAAGGAGAGGTCAAGGCGAGCATCCCACATAGACACACAGTTTGGCCTATGCAAGAAAATGCAAATGGCTGTCACCATAGTTGTGGGGAGTAGCCAAGTTGGAGAACCGTTTATTGAGGAGGCTGCCATTATGGGAACATCGGGTTCTGCTGCTTCTGCCAGTCACCTGGAGAGCAGTATATACAATTCTGAATGTAGTATGACTCTGGGCATTCCAAATAAGTCCATTAAGAAGATCAAGAAACTTGGGTCAGGGGCTTATGGCACAGGGTGGCAAGTTCAAATCAAAGGGATCGGTTTCCTTCCTGCAACGAATACTTATTGTGCCAAGGAGTTCCATGGACAGTCAGTGGAAAAGCTTTGCATCAAAAAGTGGGGTAGATCTCAACCATAGAGGGATTGTGAGGAGTATTTCCCACTCTGTAACGTTGCCATGGTTTCTGATATTCCCCTACTTCAATGGGGGAACTTTAGGTGATCTTATGGAGACAGTGCCCCATCCACATGGCTCTTTCACGACGCTTGTAGCGCATCAAGAGGGGAAAGGAAAGATCCCTGCAGACTTTAAATGGGAGCAGCGCTCTGAAGACCAGAAAACACGTATGAAGAGCCAGTGCAATCATGCTCCCTCGTTGATCCACGCACATGACGAGGGAGTGATCCACAATGATCTCCATCCATGGAACATCATGTTGGACTTTACCAAGGATCTCACTTCCCGTATTGGAATAATTGATTGGGGATTGTCTCTGCGTGTTGTCTTAGAGACACAAAAGACCAACAATACCCGGTGAAAACTGGCAAAAGCTTCATCCTTGGTGAGCTCCTGAGTTACTAGATGGCAATCCCTCGTGCCCATGGACCAAGGCCACAGATGTGTACGCCATAGGATGGGTGATATGGCAATTTTGTAAGTTTTGTGGAGAGTTCTCTGACTACTACAACATAGATTGGTTCAAACATAAGGTTTCAGTGGAGGTACAAGCCATATCTAGGATTGTTGTGGAAGGTTGGGTGAGGAAGAAATCCACAGAGAGAAAGACCTTGGCACTTTTGGACGAAGAATTAGAAAGATTTGAAGCCCAGCCAGAACTATGCTTACGCCCTCCCTCCCTCTGAAATGAGTGTAGCCTTTTTTTGATGGATATATGATGTACTTTATGAAGCACGGTTTTCTGAGACTTTTGACTTATAAAAGAACTTTTAAAATTTCGGTTTTATGCGCCATGGATGATGTATGAGTAATAAAAACACTTTGTTATATCTCAATAGACAACAAATTTTCTATGAGTTTTGTTTTTTCTCTTAAGTTTCAAGCAATAAGCCACGTGGAATCACTGATTGTCATTCATTGATTTAAAAAATGGTGGTTACTCTTATATCAATTGATTTGTATATTATGAAGCTTTAATAGTGATTTGTGTCCTTGTAAAGGTTTTTAAGGGCTTCGTTTATTATTAAGCAAATGTATAAACCTTAAACTAAATATATAAAAAAATCTTATAAGATAAATAGTTTCTGAACTTAAACAGAAGTCACTCAATGGATTCGATAATCTATTAATTAAACCACCATCGCTTGCTGCGACAAGTCAAAGTTGGTTCAATTTCCAAATTCTCCTTCAATCTCTTCTAAAGTACATGTAGTTTCTACTTCATGAGATTCCCCTTGTAGCTCACTGTCTTCGTCCACCTCATCATTGGTTACATCATAAGTCCAGCGCAGCATCTCCTCTTTGTAGTTCTCAACTTGCACTCTTGCCAATAGCCGATGGTTGCAGTGCATATACACCAATTTTTCAGCTCTTGAATTTAGAAGGCATTATCTGATGGTGGAATGTACATATTTATATGTACTCCAGTTTCTCTCACAACTTGAATTGGATGCACATTGGGCTAGGATTCTAACAGCTAGGCATTTAAGGGTGGGTGCACAACCACCATTCATCATCCACCACTTCCACGTTGGTTGCTCCGTGGAAAGTTTCTGCACAAATTCTGTACCAAACTTACCCTCTTTGAGTTTAGACTTTGTAAGATCAGTAACAGCTGATGCATGCCCATCAGGATCAGCATAAAACCTGTCTACCACATCATAAAAGTCTTCCAGCACCTCCTCATCAAGTTGGTCTATTTCCATTTCTCTCCTCTTTTGAGTGAATGGTGTCTTCCAAGGCTTCACAATTGGCTCCTGGGGATCCTCTGGATTTTCAAGGCTTTCTTGAACACTCCACCAAGCCATCCACACCTTACCTATGTTAGGCAAGGCAGAATCCAGTTGGCGTAATGCGAGCATAATTGGCATCATGACATTGTGCACATCCACCACATCATCCCAGAAGTGGCGATCAGCTAGTAGATCTCTGATCACCCCTATTTTTCTTTTTATCTTCTCCCTTTGACCGGCCTCCCATTCTGAAAAAGTGGCACAAACAAATGTCTCCATCATAGCATTCTTATTTTTTATTAGTGATTCTACCGTATAGTAGTTGGTGCAAAATCTAGTTTCGCACGGCAGTTTTAATATAGTAGACATCCTCTGATGGTACATGTCAAGAACCCTCTGACGCTTCAAAAAAAACTTGACTATTAAGCGAGCATTGACTACTATCCATTTGAACCACTTTGTATCATTACTCTTGTACCAATCTTGCAATACCAAGTTCAAGCTGTGTGTACTACAACCAGCACTATATAGGTGAGAGAAGCGACTTTCAAGTATCCTACCTATAGCCCTGCAATTTTTGGCGTTGTCCATGATTACTTGGACAACATTTTCTTTTCCAAGTTCCTCAACTGCGTCGCCAATGATGTCAACTATAAAACTGCCAGACTCTATTTGACCAGAGCTATCCACAGCTTTGATAAATTATTCACCACGAGGACATACAAGCATGATGTTGATCAATGGCCGCCTTTGAACGTTGGACCAACCATCACTAACTATGGTGTATCCAGATTGTTCTGTTGCATTTAATATTACCCTTTCAATATCTTGTTGTGTGCTTGTGTAACATTTATCCAACAGTTGGTTTCTCATATGGTGATATGTTGGAGGGGTAAATCCAGCACCATACTCCCCAATGCGTTTCCAAGCTGACTTCCATGCATCACGGGTGACAATGGCCAATGATCCCCCAGTGAAATAGATGGCTATAGCTAGTGCAAGTTGTGCTTCTTCTAAGGCAAGCGTTTTGAAGCTAGTCTGTAAGCTAATCTGTCTACTTTTTTAGGATCCTACCTGAAAGTCCGGAGATCCATGGTTTGGAGGTGTAGTTCCATCGATATGAGAAGTTGGTTCCCTGCTTTGAGTGCTTCCATTGGTGGGCATTACACCCAATGATCCCTCGTCCCGGTTTGATCTTATCGATACTGGGGTGTGATGGTCGAAAGTAGAGAGTTTTGATCTTTTGCTCATGGAAATTAGCTTACCAATTAAAGCTTTTAAGCGCATAGCTGCTTCTTCTGCACCTAAGCCCTTGCACTTTCCTCCTTGAATTCTGGTATTGCTACCTAGCAAATGATCCCTTATTCTTGGTGCTCCTCCAGATTTCTCTTCGCCACAAAAGTTACATTTCCAATCTTGATACTTATTTAAATTTGTGGAAAAATTCCACTCGGGTCCTGGACTTTTTCCACCTGCCTTTCGCTTGCCCTGCGAAGTGGTGCCCTGCGAAGCAGGACCTAGCATCGAGGTAGGAGGTCTCCTCAAGGAAGCCAGGCTTGAGACGCCAACATCACCGCTCACATTCCCGGTGGAAGACATACTTATTGGATGCCTGCAATACCAATAAACATAGCTGAGTATGCTATCTCTTCTTTCAAGTATTATTCAAACCAAACATTAATGTTATAATCAATATCACACACAAGCGTAGTAGTGAAGCCTGAAGGGAATAAACCTCAATCTACTCAAACATGAGCAAGCAAATACAACGGTGAATCAAATATGTGATCAGTCCATCCCAAAAGTAGAGATATCGACCCAAAGATTCACCTTCCTACCTCCTTTCATGAATCAGTCCATTCCAAAAAAGAACTAATGACCCATGATTGGAGCTCTAATCGAAATAGCAAGCAAATACAGCGACGGTGAATCAAACATGTGATCAGTCCATCCCAAAAGTAGAGATATCGACCCAAAGATTCACCTTCCTACCTCCTTTCATGAATCAGTCCAGTCCAAAAAAGAACTAATGACCCATGATTAGAGCTCTAATCAGAATAGCAAGCAAATACAGCGGTGAATCAAACATGTGATCAGTCCATCCCAAAAGTAGAGATATCGACCCAAAGATTCACCTTTCTACCTCCTTTCATGAATCAGTCCAGTCCAAAAAAGAACTAATGACCCATGATTGGAGCTCTAATCGGAATAGCAAGCAAATACAGCGGTGAATCAAACATGTGATCAGTCCATCCCAAAAGTAGAGATATCGACCCAAAGATTCACCTTTCTATCTCTTTTCAAGAATCAGTTCAGTCCAAAAAAGAACTAATGACCCATGATTGGAGCTCTAATCGGAATAGCAAGCAAATACAGCGGTGAATCAAACATGTGATCAGTCCATCCCA
This sequence comes from Adiantum capillus-veneris, assembly GCF_014529385.1. NCBI lineage: Eukaryota > Viridiplantae > Streptophyta > Polypodiopsida > Polypodiales > Pteridaceae > Adiantum > Adiantum capillus-veneris. Next base: position 115,687,716 of record NC_140959.1, on the reverse strand, counting down.
AAAGTAGAGATATCGACCCAAAGATTCACCTTTCTATCTCTTTTCAAGAATCAGTTCAGTCCAAAAAAGAACTAATGACCCATGATAGAAGTTCTAATCAATATAGCAATCAATATAGCAATCAATTTAGCAAATATAACGATGAACCAAACATGAGATCAGTCCATCCCAAATGTAGAGATACCGACCCAAAGATTCACCTTTCTATCTCCTTTCAAGAATCAGTTCAGTCCAAAAAGGAACTAATGATCCATGATCAGAGTTACATTAAGTTTTAATTTTTTTTAAAGACTATTCATTTTTTTACCTTTAGTTTTTCTTCTAAATTTTAAAGGATGACCAAATTTAGTGGAAGAGGTGATGTGATGTGATGTGATGTGATGTTTATAAAAGGGTTATATAGAGCCGCCAAATATAGAGGGGGTACACCACCAGCCCGGCGGGATTCTTGCTTGTCCTGCCGGCCCCGCCGGGTTTCATATTAAGCCCGCCGGGCCTGTCAGGATTGTTGGTTATCCCGCCAGTTCTACGTTTTCTAGCGGTTTTTGTAGGTCATGACATTAGATATGTTATTAACATGAAAAAAATAGTGATAATAACAACAATAATTAATATTTAACAAAATGTGTCATCGCGTAATTAAAATCCCTGATGACACCTCTTAGTGTCTTATCAAGGGCCTCAAAAGCAAGTCTATGAGTCATGGGAGCTTCATCCCATGTGATCAATGAAGCCATTTGAAATAGGTCAACAAGCTATCTATTTACTTTAATGTTGCATGTTGAGTCAAAATCTATATCAATAGGGATCTTGAATCTAGAGTGTGTGGTCCTTCCATTGTTGAGAAGATGTGCTGCAATACCAGATGATGCACATGACAAAGAGACTTTGATTTCTCCACATATCTCAAAGAGCTAGGCATTATAAAGATAAGTCTTTCATGTTCCACCTGGCCCATCCAAGAAGAACAAAGTCCCACTATTCATGCCAATGGCTTGTAAAACACAATTGTAAGCTTCCCTTTTTCCAACATTCAAATATGAGATTAACTATTCATCAAGAACTCCATGCTCACTCATGATTTTCAATGTGCAATCGACTTGGGGAATTCCAAAGTACTCTGAGAGCCTCTTTCCATACCGCTGAAGCATTGTCTCTAAGTTCAACAATGCTTGGTTTCCTTCCATGCGTTCACAGATATGCACATTAGTTATGCAAGTCCTCATATGATATACAAGGTCCTCAGAAGGCTCCTTACAAAAGCGATCCCATAATGCACCAGGATATATCGACTCACAAAAAATCAAAATGACTACAAACAATAGCCACAATTGTTTTTCCTGTTTGTTGGCATGAAGCTTCTTCGAAACAAAGAAACCATTCATAATCAACTGGAAATAATCCACGTGCATTGCATGCTTATATAAATGTGTCATATACTCATCCATTCAAGGTCCAAATATCTTCAAAAGACCTATATCGTCTGCACTTGTTTAGTAAAATACACAAATAGTATAATTCTCCAACAGTGGGAATTATGTAGTACATTCTTCCAATCATGTCACCCTTCTTTCTTGGAGTCCATGTTCTACTTGCTGACTTCCAAACCCACTTTGCTGGGAAGTCTATGTACAAAAGATAATTGGCTTCTAGATATTTTTGATTTGCAACAACCACTGAGTGAGCGTAGTCTTTTTGTTGGCCTCTCTCTCCACCACACTATGTACAATTGCTCTGTTATTAAAGAATACTTGATTTTGATGAGGTAAATGAACATGGAGGCATTTTATGTCAGGTTTCTCTTTATGCAAGTCAAACCCAAATATTTTCTAGATAGCCTCAGATGTTGATACATTTTGTGCATTAACATAGTTTGTAACTTCATCTATAATTCCTTCAATGTCTTGCAGAGCAATAATCACCGTGTGATGTCCCTTCATCCTTGTAGAGATATTTCACAGCGTAGTCTTTTTGTTGGCCTCTCTCTCCACCACAATATGTACAATTGCTCTGTTATTAAAGAAGACTTGATTTTGATGAGGTAAATGAACATGGAGGCATTTTATGTCAGGTTTATCTTTATGCAAGTCCAACCCAAATATTTTCTAGATAGCCTCAGATGTTGATACATTTTGTGCATTAGCATCGTTTGTAACTTCATCTATAATCCCTTCAATGTCTTGCAGAGCAATAATCACCCTGTCATGTCCCTTCATACCTGTAGAGATATTTCACAGCGGATATAGTGGAGAAAACCTCCACATTGATATGTGCATTGTTCCTTACTGACAATAATGGATTGTATGGAACAATCCATATATTATTCATTTGTGTTGGAATTAGGGTTGCAGGAAAACACACACGGCTTGGAGAAGATGAAGGAAGCTCAAGGCACACAACAAAGAATGTATTACTTAGAGTGCAATGGAAAGATAGATAGCCCTAGAATGAAATGGGCGTATATACAATGCATGGGGGGGGAAACTCCTAAAGAGGGAAAAATTCCTTGGCAGTACTAAGTGTGTTCACACACATCACTAGCACATGTATATGGTAACAAATTCCCCTTGGAGTGATGCGGTGAACGAGAGCTGGCACATGAGTAAAGGGAAGTGCCATGCCTTGAGGACATGATCAGTCCACAAAGGGGAGTAAGCCCAAAGCTTTGCAAAAAGCTTCAAACTTCTCATGAGATAATGCCTTTGTGAAAAGATTTGCTGACATAGTGGTAATGCACCTCAATGTTCTTTTTGCGAGCATGAAAAACTAGGTTCCTCGGAACTGCCAATGCGCTCTAACTGTCACGTTAGATAGTGTTGGCAGTGTCCTGTCCAACACCCAAATCAGCCATAAGGCATTTGAGCCATACACACTCAACCGTAGCTGTGAAGACTACCCTGTACTCAGCCCACAACACAAAGTGTCCACAATAGGTTGCTTCTTACTCAACCATGATATACATGAACTGCCAAGCATGAAACAAAAAATACTTGTGGACACTCGAGTGTCAAAACAACTAGCCCAATCCGAATCAAGAAAAGCATGTAAGTCGGGCGACAATGATCCCCCCTTGGTATAAAACAAGCCAGGATTTAAACTGCCACTCAAGTAGCAGAAGATTCTCTTGACAACCTGCCAATGCTTAAAACCTGGGCTAAGCATAAATTTGCTGACCTATGAGACTGAAAACTAAATATTTGGCCTCGTGTTGCATACATAAATGAGGAAGCCAACAGCAGTTTGATAAAGAGTAACATTAGCCAGATCACCAGCATCATGTAGACTCAACTTCAAACCTATTTCTATGGGAGTGCCAATAGGTTTGCAATCCTCAAGTCCCAACCTACATAGCAATGTCTCTACGTAACTTTTTTGACACGAGGCAATACCACCATCACACTGCTTAAACTATATGCCCAAGTAATGATGTAGCAACCCCAAATATTTCATCTTGAAAGTAGCATTCAAATCAGCCTTAAATTCAGCATTATGTGCCTCATTGGGTCCAATGATCATCAAATCATCCACATAAAGAACAACAATGAGAAGTACATCGCCCTCACCATTGACATAGAATGTGCTTTTTGTTGGACTATTACGAAAGCCTTGTTTGACCAAATGAGTGTCAAATTTCTCATACCAAGCACGAGGATATTGCTTCAACCCATGCAAAGCCTTCTTACATCTACACACTTTGTCCTCTTGTCCTTTCTTGACAAAACCACGAGGCTGTGTTACATAAACTTCCTCAAACATGTCACCATTCAAGAAAGTAGTAACAATGTTTGATTGATGTACATCCCAACCAAAATGAGCTGCCAATGCACATAGAAAACAAACAAGTCGAGCGTTATGGCGATCAACATCACCATCTGGCTTGGGTTTCAACTTGTAAACCCACTTTGTACCAATGGCCTTTCTGCCAGGAGGCAAATCACATAAATTCCATGTGTCATTTTCTATAAGTGCATCATATTCTAATTGCATGGCAGCCATCCAATTTTTTGAATTTTGTGCTTCATCAAAAGACAGAGGTTCCTCAATATCATGTAGGCCACACAGAGCCAAAGCATAACAATCTGATGCATAAGATTCATGGCAAGAACTTGAACGAGTACGACTAGACAAAGGTGCATCCAATTTACTGTCACACAAAGTATGCACCAGCCATTTTGGCATCCCTCAGCCCTTTCCTCATCAAGTACATCATGTACATCTGCATCAGTAATAGTCTAATCTATAACATTATCATAAACCCCCATAGGTTGTACATTTGCCTCATTGGAATTTACATTCGTATTTCCACCACTAAAAAGAGGCAACAAAGTGTCATAACGGTCCTGTGAGCTTGCATTACTGTCTCTAGTGACAGCAAAGGCTGAACAAAATCTTCCACAAACACAACATCCCGTGAAACCAGAATACACTTTGTTTGTTGTAATTTTTTCTTTCATCACTATAACCTACAAAAATACATTTTATAGCCTTATCATCCAATTTTCTGCGATGTGTTTGTGGTACCAAAGCATATGCCAAACAACCAAAAACACGCATGTGCTCAATAAAAGGCTTTCTATCATGCCATGCTTCCTATGGAGTAATGGACTGCAAAGCTTTCGTAGGACACCTGTTTAGTACATAAGTGGCACACATGATGGCCTCAAGCCAAAAAGAATGCGACAAAGCTTGACTTTTGACCATACATCGTGCCAGTTTCGCCCATAAGTGACCTGTTTTTCCTCTCAGTAACACTATTTTGTTGAGGTGTATAAGGCATTGTACATTGGTGTTTTATCCAAAACTAGCCAAAAATGCATTAAATTCATGAGACATATACTCCCCCCCTCGATGGGAACGAAGGGTACCCATAGTACATTTCGAGACATTTTTAGCCATAGCCAGAAATTGTTTGAAGCACATAAAAACTTTGGACTTTTCTTTAAGCGGAAATACACATGCATGCCTGAAGTAATCATTAATGAAAGTCACAAAGTAAAGGTAATTTCCCAAGAACAGAGTTTGCATCGGCCCACAAACATCATTATGCAGAAGAAGTTGCAACTTGCATGTGTCCCTAACTGAACCATCCTTTCGAAACTTAAAATGCTGCATTTTACCCAAAATATAGCCTTCACGAACATGTTTGATAGGTGATTCAAGAGGCACAAAGAAGCAACCATATCAAATTTCTTCAAATGCAGCAAACTCGCAAAATTCAGATGCCCAAAACGTGCATGCCATAGTTTTGTACCTGCAATAGCCCTTGAATCTACAATTGTAGTTGCAAAATTTTGTCCACACTTGTCATACTGCCTACGACACAAAAGGCCAGATGAAACAATTTCATCACCAAAAATGAGATCATGAATTGTACATCTGTCATCCACAAATTTGACTACAAGTCCAAGTCTAGCAAGTGTGAATTTAGACAAAAGATTCTTCTTGATCCCAGGTACATAAAGTGCATCAACAAGTGTGAAGGAACTACCATTTGTAGCACAAAGAACAATCTTTCTAACTCCCTGAATCAGATAAGAGGCATTGTTGGCACAAGTGACTAAACTCCCATGTGGGACAGACGAGAGAGAGGTGAACAATTCACGATGTGAGGTAATGTGCTTTGTAGCACCACTACCGAAATACCACACATGTGAATCTGTCGCAATTGACATGCATGCATCATGGACATCAGGATTGTAGGTTCACTCTGCACTAAAAGACCATTTTGCATCAACATCAGCATCAGAGTCTCCTTTCACAGAAGAGTCGACAATGGCTGCATTTGTAGTGGAACCAGCATTTGCAGTGGAACCACTTTCTTTCTTCTTAGCCTCTTTGGCCTTCAACTTAGGACACTGCTTGATCAAGTGATCATTAGCTTTAGAATAATGGCAACATGTCTTCTTTTTGCCCTTATCACCAAAAGTTCGAGATGAATTGCTACCAGCAGAAGCATTTGGAACAGGTGATTTTCCAATTGCAGAAGAACCATAAGAAGTGGCTGCACTGCTGTTACCGCCCTTTCTTTGAGTAGCAATAAAAGCCTACTCAACTGTACGCTATCTAACCTGTTTTTTCTTGAAAGTGACTCTTGCAACAGCAATGTGCATAATGCATCACACAGTGACAACTTCAGGATTTCCTTGGGTCATAAGTCTCCAAGTACTAGCAAAAGTCTGGTAAGAATCTGGAACAGTCTGTGCAAGGAAACTGTCTGAAATGACTTCACTTGCAAAAATAATTTTCTCATTGATATCCTTGAAACCAGCAGGAAAGTGTCCATATCATCTTCCTCATGCATAATCTTCGACTCCAGCTCTTACGCAGCAATGCAATTTTTGCCTCATTGCGGCTTGAATAAAGACCAGCCAAAACATCCCAAGACTGTTTTGCAAATTTTGCTGAACAAATGTGAGGAATAATGGTGCACTTCACAGACAATGCAATCAACACATGAGCCTGCGCATCCTTTACATCTCAACGAGCTTGTTCTACCGTAGGCAAAACAACTCTAGCAATAACAATCCTTGCAGCAAGACCTGCATCATCCTCAACATCGCCTACATCCTCTAAACCAGGACGTATATCACTGCCATTTACAATTATCCAAACACCCTTTGACACAAGAACATGTTGCATCATGTAAGCCCACATAGGGTAATTGTCCCCATCCATTCTGTCCTCAGCAACAAACATCTTGAACACATTTGTGTTGTTGTCAGGCATGGTAAATGATGCACCTGATGTGAAAACTGCCTGAAAAAAGGATAAATAAAGCAGGAACAACACGTGCTATATAGCACAAAACATAAAAGACTGTAAGGGACCTGTTATGCAAAAAACGGCACTGACAAAAATTTGCACAAAATGATAAGATAGCATGTGCAATACTGCATGTAGTGGAAACGGAGGCCAAAATGAGCCTGAATAAAAAATCTGAGCAGATTAAGCTCTACGAGTGCTCCTAAAATTATTTTCGACCTGTAAATGCTCGCCAAAGCTCACTGAAATTGGAGAAAGTAAGCAGGCATGTGCTGGAGCTGCTGCCAACTAAGCTCGAGAGGACGCAACCTGCTCTGATACCATTTGTTGGAATTAGGGTTTCAAGAAAACACATACAACTTGGAGAAGATGAAGGAAGCTCAAGGCACACAACAGAGAGTGTATTACTTAGTGTGCAATGGAAAGGTAGATAGCCCTAGAATGAAATGGGTGTATATACAATGCACGGGGGGGAACCTCCTAAAGAGGAGAAAAATGCCCCGATGGTCCTAAGTGTGTTCACACAGATCACTACCACATGTATATCGTAATAATTTGCACTTTCTTATAGATAGTGTAATTTCCATCATCCCTCCTCATGTTAGTTGGGTATCCCTCCTTATCCACAGCAGCTGATGCATTGAAGCCTTTAGGGTATTTAAACCTGCCCTTTTCCTGTAACATACATGGAGCATTTTCATTCAAGTTCTACACGTACCATGTACATTACACGGATTGATAATTTCATACAACTGTGGAAACATCACCTTATTAGGAAGCTCGACATACACCATCTTATCATAATGGGATGTCTTTGTTGGTTTGTGCTCAAAAGAAAGTATCAATAGAACGTGGGCATGGAGAAGGCCTCTCTTTTAGAACTCAATCACAAAATGTGTCCAGTGACCTTACCAAAAATCTCTTTCTTACCCATCAAATCCGTGAACTTATGGTAGAAAAAATGTGCAGTAAGATCAAGATGATCATTGGACGTTTGTCTGGGCAGTAACACATCCTCTATCTCCTTCCATCTAGGATTTCATGTAGATGTTATGAAGAGATCGGGTTTGCCTCTTTTGCGTACAATTACCATGGCATCCTAATAAAGTTGGTGCATATAGCACGGACCATCAACATATTACATTAGCACCAAGTAATGGTTCTCTATCATTCCATGTTCCATCTCTTTCACTGATCATGTCTGTCAAACCTTGATACACCTCACTTCATAAATCACTCTGATGATTGCAACCCCATAAAGGCCACAACTCCTCCATACAGCTATATGCATCAACCATATATTGTTGCAATATCCTACCACGTAGAAGACATTGTGTCTTGTCATCCTTGATTTGCAGTCTATACTTGTAGAAATCCATTGTAGAAATATATCTTGTACTCTCATTTTCTTGCTCTCTATTTTCTCGTGGCCTATCCGATCATGGTATGTAGGGATTCCAACCTTCTTCACCACTTGGGAATAGCAACACACATAAGAGAGGTATGTAGAACCTATAGCAATTTGAGATTCCTTTTTGACCACCACCAGAAAGATTCATCAAAATATCATGATGGCCGATGTTGCTCTCATCCCCTTGACCAGGCAAGATTGCACCAACTTCCGCACTTGTTGGAGCAAGGTACTACCAGCCATTTGTACGTTTCTCAATGATGACCATCCTAATGTTAGGAATATTTGAAATTTGAACCATTGTAGCAAATTGCCTTAAATCTTGAACATATAGATTTACTCATTCCAACATTGATTGCAAGCTTTCCAAAACATCTGATTTGAGTTTAGAAACACAAAGCATCCAATTTTGAAACCCATTCTTAGTGTCAAAAAAATACAAAGGGAGTTGATCTGATTGTTTTTTTGGCATCAATGGACCAATTTTATGATAGATAGATATATGCACTTTCAAGGTATAAATTCATTTTATTTGAGATGGAGACTCATCTATATGAGATACTAACGAAGAAAATGTCAACAGACCATTGTACGCTCTAATATGTTTTAGGAATTTCTTGCTTCTAGTATTACCCCCATGCATTAATTCTTTTAATTCTAAAGGAGGTTGACATAATGGCGGCAAAGAAACACACCTTTGAGTTGCAACCGTAGGCTTTCCCACAAATGTGAGAATGGTCTTTGCTTCTATCTTCCAAGAAAAAGCACCACAAAGGGAACATGAAAAATCCAAGCTGTCTATGTTGTGAAGTATAGACTTTTGGTGAAAAAGTGACAACATACAGATATGCACCAAGGATGTGTTTTTAGGCTATAGGTAGGTGATGGTGGATAGTCAATGTGTCTCGACTTTGTAGTAATGTCCCTCTCTAGAGACAATTATCGTCTCCCACAAACATCTCCATTATTGGCTTCCAAATTGCTTCTCACTTCAATCTCCTCAAACTTTTGTGGAAGCATTGGATCAATATCTACATCCATTGCAACCCTTCCCTAAGAAAATTCATTGCATTGATTCACATTTATCAAATGTTGGCAATCTTCCAAGAGAGCTACATTAATCCCCCCTAGAGAGCATCGAACTCTATTTCTTGCTGCTCCAAATTGTGTAGCTCAAGAGGCTTAATAGATCCTACTACATCTTGCATGTCCAAGAGACAACACCTTTAGACCAATAGACATCGTCCAAAAAAGAAAGCTTATAAGTACTCTCAAATGTGGAGAATTAAGGAGAGTGTATGTTTTGTGAAAGAAAGAAACGATTTTCCAATTATTTCCATCTCTCTTTCATGATTGAAAGTATGAGAGAAGGGGAGGTAGAGAGAGGGAGAGAGATAGAGAGAGGTAGAGAGAGTATTGCCAAGGCTATGGAAGAATCCCACTCCCCTGCAACATGGCATTTTTAGAATGTTTTAGATGCATAATTTACATAAATCTCTCTCTCTCTCTCTCTCTATCTCTCTCTCTCTCTCTCTCTCTCTCATGTTTTGAGGGAGAGAAGGAGAGAGAGGGGAAAGAGGAGAGACAAAGAGTCTCTCCCTCTTAAATATGTTTTGCATGCATTTGACCGCCTCTCTCATGTATTGAGGGAGAAAAGGAGAGAGAGAGGGGAAGAGAGGAGAGACAAAGAGTCTCTCCCTCTCAAATATGTTTTGAGTGCATTTGACCACCATAAGGTGGAGAGAGAGAGAGAGAGAGAGAGAGAGAGAGAGAGAGAGAGAGAGAGAGAGAGAGAGAGTTGGTGCATAAAACAACTTTGGAGAAAGTATGGCCAAAGTTGTGGAAGGAAGAGACTTTTTTCCAACTATGCCCATCTCTCTTTGATGATGGAAATGTGTGTGTGTGTGTGTGTGTGTGTGTGTGCACGCGCGAGAGAGAGAGAGAGAGAGAGAGAGAGAGAGAGAGAGAGAGAGAGAGAGAGAGATTTTGTGTAAGACAGCTTTGGAGAGAGTATGGCCAAAGTCGTGAAAGGAAGAGAAGATTTTTCCAACTATGTCCATTTGTCTTTCATGATTGTGTGTGTGTGTGTGTGTGTGTGTGTGTGTGTGTGTGTGTGTGTGTGTGTGTGTGTGTGAGAGAGAGAGAGAGAGAGAGAGAGAGTTGGTGCATAATACAACTTTGAAGAGAGTATGGCCAAAATTGTGGAAGGAAGAGAGATTTTTTGACTATGCCCCTCTCTTTGATTATGGAAATGTGTGTGTAGGTGTTTTAATTAAAATAAATACACACCAATGAACAAGAAGTTCAAAAAAACGACTGGCTAAAGATGTCTAGGCAAAGATAAGTACAAGAACAACTCAGTCTTTGATTCATAAATGTACAACATAATAAGAAAGAAGTATCATTCCAAATGAGTTTGTACAAAGGTATCAGAACTATCCCAACTGGATCATCAAGTGTTTTTCAAAGTCGGACTGCAGCAATCTAAACCTTTTTAAGCCAAGATAGATTCTCACCTACATCCATATAGTCAAGACAACAGATATGTTAGACTTGGCTACGTATGGCAAGCTTCAAAGAACCTATCAGTTGTTATCCATGTCAAACTTAAAAATTATTAGATTAGTTACTGCCCTATACAAAGTAATCCTATCATAATTTCTTCATATGTTATAAAAGTTCTTCTTTATAATAACCATTTACTGTGAGAGGAAGTCAACTACTCCATATCAACCTATGTATTTCTTTAGCTTAAACATTGTATGAAAAAACCCAGGTTTAGGTCAGCCAACAACAACCTGAGTTAAATGAGTAATTATTTAATTTTGCAACAGGTCTGCTCACCTATAGCACCCATTTAAGTACCATAAAGAGATTTTCTTTGGTATCAAAATAGTAGCTGGATTAATCTGCCTAGGAAGCATCAGTCAGAGCCACAAAAAATGGAGCTCATTTCTTCTGGTAATTTTTTTTTTCAAGTCATCCCTTAATCAGTGCCACAATGATCCATCAATAAGATATAACAACAAAAGTTTTTAGATAGATTTTTACTCAAGCATTAGTCAGCAGGCCCGAAGTACAATTATCTAGATTTAAATACCCAAATATAGCTAGTTCATGAGAGTAAGATCTAACCCAGAGACAAGGTCATAAATTAAGCAGTAAGCACCAAAAAATAGATCAGTATCCATAGATTATATGCCAAGCATTAAGCCTAGAATAAGCATGTATGTATAAGTTTACATATAATTTATGGCAGTACCTCTCAATAGTTGGCTGTATTTTGAAAAAAACAAGTTTTGAGGACTAAGCGAGATATCCCCGACCAAAAAAGCTAACCAATAATCAGCAACAGGATGTAAGTAAGTCAAAGCACATAAGCATCTCCTTGAGAGATTAAGCCAGACAACTAGTAATCATAAGTATGAAGTTAATGCAAAAACACCAATTTTTCATAAGATTCCATGATAAGCCACTACTTCAGAGATTGCATAGAGTAATTTCCTAAGTAAAGTGAGCAACATTGAAGTCACACAAAAAACCAGTTTATTTTCAAGTCAAAAAGACCAGCAGCATTTCAAAAGCTTCCTATATTGTGTCCAAGCTTCAGTTTAACCACTACCCTAGAACAAGGCCCTTCTCACAAAATAGTGCCAAAGTTCAGCCAATATTAGGAATCCATCTCATTAGTCTGATTATATCCAGTAACTGATTTTTTTGTAAGTTAGAATAGTCTCCTCCATATCACCATAATACAACACATTTAGGTAGTAAAAGAAACCCATTCAGTATCCATATGTATGTGAGATTTGATGCCATTTTTTAATCCAGCAGCAAAATTTAGAGTATGTATGTAATTAGTATCATGCAAAAAGAAAAAACCCTTTAATAATGTGTGAACATCAGTAGCTAGGTTTATCATACCAAATTCTTTTGCTAAAGAAAGTTCCAAATGAACAGTTCTTTCAATGTTCTTAATGTCAAGAAAAAAACCTGTTATAATCACCCAACAGAGCAAGGATTTATTTAAGCATTGAGATAAAAAAATATATATAACCTGCAAGCAGACGTAATCGCAAGATTTTCTCCAAAGTGCCGGAGGAGACCAAGTGTAAGTGAAGGGAAGAGCCCCTCACCTTATATAGTGGAAGAGGCAGGGAAGATCTCCAATAGTACTCAGTTGTGGAGGTGCCGCAGCAGCCTAGCATCGATCTTTCTGAATATGAGTGTTGGAGGAATAACAGCTAAGAATCATAAGAGAGGCAGGCAAAGAATCCATGCCAAAAAACCCTATCATCAAGCAAGGTCATCAGAACGAGATGGTGATGCGCTATGAGTGCCACGACAAAGTGAATTTTTAGGTAAGTCGGTCAAATCTAAAGCCTCAACTCTCACCCAGGTAAGAGGCCAAAAAATGGGATCTAAGTGAACTTGGTACAAGCTATATTCTGGGATGATACCCATAAGGTAGCCACTGAGCCCATGTTCCAAAAATATTGGTTCACACCAACTCAAGCAAACCAAGAAAGCAGTGTAAGTAAGGTTAAATCACAAGAGGTTGCACCACCAAGTTAGGATTTTTGTAATATTCATTTAGCCATGCTAATCAAGATAGCCTAGTAGGTCAGCAACAAGGAATTAAGTATCAATTTAGTGATTTCATACTCAAGGAGGAGATCCTTATGCTAAGAGTAGGCTGCTTGCAATCACGCAGCAATGGTTAGTCAAACCGCCAGAAGTGTGTTGGGTAAAGTGTTATCAACATACATAGTTAGGGTAGTAATACCAATAGGTAAAGTTAGTGTAACTAGAAATAGCTAGCTTGGTCCGATGCAGCAACCTAGTGTGTGTGTGTGTGTGTACTCGCCCTAACCTAGGCGCCATGCACAATTGGTCTTGGTAGTAGGCCCATTGTGTATGGGCCTACTGCCTCATCAAAAAGATGAGTTTTAAAAAAAGTCTTTAGCCGAGAAGTGCCTCCTTGCCCTCTTTGTTGCTTGAGATTCTTTGACCACCTCAATGAATGTACATTGTAATCCTCCAAGTCGTTAATCCTTTGTGTATCATGCTCCCAACACTACAACAAAAAAAGGTGCCTTCGACGCTGATTTCGACGCAATACATCGAAGAGTGCGTCGAAATATACGTCCTTGTGAAACCGTCGAAATACGCGTCGCTATCTGCGTCAAAAGGCTTTGTTTTCGATGCATATTTTGACGCCCCTATCGACGCGTATTTTGACGACCATATCAGGAAAAAAAAAAATCTTGGGTAGAGGACAGGCAGCCTGGCCTATGCCCAGTGAAAAGATGGACACAGCCACAGCTAGACTGCTTGTCCTCTGTCGAAGAAAGCGAGCAGCACCAAAATCAACCGTGCTCCCGCAGAAATTTCAACAGAGTTCCCTTCGTTTTAACATAAACTTTTTTTAAAAAACCATATGTATACGCCTCCTACATGATATCCATGTAGGATCTCACATGAGATTTAAGGCACAACTTGATGGAAGAAATGAAATGAACTTTGTGCAAAACCATAACCAAATTAAAACCATAACCATAACGAACTTTGTGCAAAACCATAACCAAATTAAAACCATAACCATACCCATATTGATCAAAACCATAACGATAGCCATAACCATAAACAAAACAATAACCATAACCATGTCTATACAAGAACAATAACCATAACCATAGACAAAACAATAACCATAACCATGTCTAAAAAATAACCATAACTATGTCTAAACAATAACCATAACCATGTTTAAACAATAACCATAACCATGTCTATACAAGAAAGAGACACAAAGATGTGTCTGTCTCACAAAACATATATAGAAATCCACTGATGACTCCACGTCACAACCTGCACATAAAAAGACAAGTCACAAAATTAGTATGATATTACTTCACATATACTTAATTAATTAAACCAACTCACGCATATTAACGTCTCACCTCAATCGATCAGCGAGACTCTAAGGCCTCCCAGTCTACAGGCTCTCCTGCGGCAGCAAGATCATTCAATACTTCATAAATGCCTCTCCAATATCCATTTGTCTCCTCCTGACGTGTCGGGACTCAATGCATTGCAAGATTCTGCGTTTATACAAAAACCAAAGTAATTAAGAATACATGATTTATCGCGTTTTTAAAAACACGTCATAGCTAGGATTGGATTGGAAACTCACAAACTCATAGCAAAAGGTGTCGAAGCCTCTGCTGCCAAGATGAGATGTGTCCGTGGTCATCTGTCGTACCTCCGCGGCCTCCGCGGCCTGACACTGCTGTCTGAACCATGTGTCCGATGTCTGCTCATCCTCCCTGATCTACTGTCACATCTCGTGTGAGATGCCCGAAGGCTTCGGCGAGCCGGTCCTAAAAGCTCGACGAGCTGCATCTCGACGATGTTTCACGGTGTCCCGTGCAACACCCTTGATCCACCTCCTCGGAAGCTCCTCTAAACCCGGAGCAGGCTGATACTCTCTCACGATGGTCTCCACTATATAATTGACTTTGCTGCAATTCTGATCAGGCCAAGGCATCATTATGCTGGTCGAAAATTGCTGCTCCGCGAGCTGGCGGACCCGCTGTCTCATCTCAGTTCCGACTCTATCCATGTCAACCTGTCCATCTGCCCGTATAGTATAGACCTTGGAGGCACTAGGATCGTGTGTCCCCCAAGGTGTCCGAGGTGTGCTAAGAGGTGTGTCGAGAGGTGTGCTTGGGTAGGACGGGGATCGTGAGCGAGGAGGGGTCGAAGCATCTGTGGACCCTCCTCCACAGCAACCACCACCTCCACCTGACGATCGCCGAGATCGGCGAGTGTGCCTGTGCTACGGAGATGACGTACCTGCCTCTGTCGTACCTCTAGGTGTCGAAGCGGCCGTGATGGGAGACCTCGCATGTGTCGTACCCATAGGCGTCCCCCCCGGTAGGCGTCCCCCCATAGGCATGGATCCTCGGGTGTGAAGCTCGGAGGCGTGGTACCCGTGCCTCTGGCTACCCAATACTGAGACGCATATGCCATCTGAATGGGCATCATCCGTGTGATGAAGCCCATAAATGCATCCACACTCGTAAAAGCGGGATTTGGATATTGGTCTGCCATACTAAAGTCCTGTACAAAGAAAGTAAAAGAAAGCGTCAGAATACCTTTGTTTAAATGAAGAAAGAGCTTAATTTTAAATCAACGTCTTCACACAAACACTTACACGCCTTGACTAGTGAGGCATCATCGATAAGATGTTGCAACGTATCATCGTCTATCTCTAACTGCAGACATAACTCTACCCCAACTCGTTCCGGCAGATTGTCTTCATCCATTGCATCTTTATCTACAAGTGTCATATCTGCCTCGTCTGCGTCGTCCCTCGTATATCTGTCAGCTTCCTCTGCCATACCTTCGATCCTCTCATCTAATGTCACAGTAGTATCTGCGTCGTCTGGCCAACTTTCTCAGGAGGTCTTGCCCTTCAAATACTTGTTTATTTCTTGGAGCAACCAGAACCACAAACCACCATTGTTGCTCTCGAGGGTCCGGTACAAAGACCACTTTCTCGCAATGTTCGGGGAGAGAAAACGTGTCGCTCGCATCTGTCCAAACCTTTGTAGAATCTATCTGCACAAGCTTGTTTCCATCTCTGCGTACCGTTGCATTGCGACCGGAAGTAATCATCTTGAACCACTTCACATCCAACAAAAACATTTCAAACCGTCTGAAGCTGACTTTCAAGATATCTGACACTAGACCACAGTAATCCATGTTGCTAGTGCTCTCATTCGTGTCTCTGGCACTGGCCCTGCTCTTTTGCATGAAACTAACCATTATCCCGCTGTCAAACGTGTTTCTTCTGCTGTCAATTTGTTGCGTTCTGAAATGCTTTTCATGCGACCACAGTGCCATGTATGTATGATACCTCCAGTCACATCCAATAGCCAGCTCTTCCTCTTCTGGACATATGGGTTCTCCAATCTGTCGAGCTGCTCTCACTGTCTTGTCCAACCATGCCATTGTAGGGAATTCAGGTAGAGGAGCGAGAGAGTCTGCCAAGGGTAAGCCTCTAGTCGTTCGGCTTCGCCTGAAATCGTGTCGCTCTGTTGCGTCTCTCTTTCTCTTCTTTGTACCTTTCAAGACAATTTTGCATCGGCTCTAAATTTAGTATACAAAACTTCATGATCTTTTCTCGCATGGCGTCGTCCATTTTCTTCGGCACCCCTTGTCCCTGTGGCTCGTCTCCCACCAATCTTGCATCCTCCTCATCACTCCATAGTCAGGGCATTTCTCGATCAAAAACGGATAGAAATTCGATCGTCAAGACAAGAGACTCTTGCACCAGCCATCCTTTTTCCATGCTCCCCTCTGGACGCGCTTTTTGGCAAACAAAACCCTTAAGTGTTTTCATGAACCTCTCTAGAAAGAACATCCAACAGCTGTGGACTGTACCTGCCACTGCAACCTCATCTACTACATAATCGATCAAGTGCATTTGGATAGTTAGGCAGCTCGTGGGTAGATACTTCTCAATCATGCAAACTGCCTCAATGGAGTTAGCCCTTGCGACTGCAATGGATTCCTCTCGTATCTCCTTGGAAGAGATCCACCACACTAGCTCTGAATCTTGTATATGCAAGACCGCACTTCCTTCGTTAACACCCCTTGATCGCAATTGGAAGAATAAATTGCAAGAACTTATGCCAGTCGTGCGATTTCAGTCCTGACAGTTGATCGTCACAGGTGAATGCTGTCTTGAGACATCACATGCGTCCTATTGGCGTGCTGAACTCTAAAATCACCCTTTTGACTTGTCGTTCCTCGCTTTTTAGCAATACCCATGGCACTCTTGGAAGCTTTGTTTGGCCCGATGCATTGGTGAAAGGCCACAGCTCTGGCATCTTTCCAACTGACTGCAAATCATCTCGTGAAGCTCGATTGTCTTTCATTCCCATGATTGTCTTCCAGAGGAGCTCTCCCACATCCTTGAATACATGCATTGGATCCAGCAAATGGTTAATTAGTAGATCACCCCAGTACGGCTACGTATGGAGAATGGACAAACGTTTCATTCCTGGAACAGGTTTCCCCTCATGTTGCTCCCATCGGCGACGCCACTCTTGTACATGCATAGGACGACATTCGACGCGACCAAGCTGCCCTTCGTGCAAGTGATGGCCATTTGGAAGATAACGATGGTGGCCTTGATAAATTGTCTTTCGAAGCGAGGTTGAATAGCGCACATCCAAAGACGGCCCGCAAATTGGACATGCATTGTATCCCGAAGTTGTAAGCCCTCCATATATTAAAGCATGATTCAGTACTACACAAAGTGCTTGCGAATGGCGAGAATTTTGTAAATCAAGAACCATTACCAGAAGCTTCACCGTATCCTGGCCAATCATGCATAGTCCACATAAGAAGTCCATGGATCCTTGCATGCTGTTTTCCTGCTGATTCAACCGCATTTGCTATGTTGATCCCATGCCATAACTCCTGGAGCTCGTCAACTAGTGGTGCTAGGTAAACATCCATGTTTTTTGCCTTGAACTTACCAGGTACAATCAAGCCTAATATCAAATGACCCTTCTTGATGGAAAGCCACGGCGGGAGGTTGTAATTGACAAGGCACACAGGCCAAGTGCTCCATGACGAGCTTCTCAAGCCAAATGGATTGACTCCATCCATTGCCATGCCCAAACGCAAATTGTGTGGTTCACTCTTAAAATGTGGCCATGTATCTTCAATGTGCCTACAAGCCTTTGAATCAGCGGGCACCCTAAATGTTGCGTCAGTGGATCTATTCGTCGAATGCCACCGCATCAACTTTGCAATGGAACCAAAACGAAACATGCTTTTTATCCTCGGAATAATAGGAAAATGTCACAACACTTTAGCTGGTACAATCTGTGAATTCATTGCGAAAAAGAATGCAATCATTTGGACATGCATGAATCTTGTTGTAGTCCAAGCCAACTGAGGTCAATAGTCGCTTTGCGTCTGGCCTGGAGGGGGACATTTCATTGCCAGCCGAGAGAAGTTGCTCCCGCAACAACCTGTTTAAGCCACATTAAATTAAAATCTCCCCAAGCACATCACCGTTGCAATCGGAAAATCTCTTTTATAAGTTACGTACCTAAACAAAGCAGTGACGCTTGCATCTGACCACCCGTACCTTGACTACAGATTCAAAAACAACAGACAAGTACGAAGCACAGATATTTTTGCGACTTCATAGATTGGTTGGCGTGCCAACTTTCTCAACATGTCTTCAAGAGTTAGGCGCACGTCTTCTGGTGTTGCTTCGTTAGCGTTCTCCTCGCTTGTCTAGAAGAAGGCATCACGCATCTCCTCCATGCCGTCGTCTTCTGTTTGTAAGCCCTCCTCTGCTTCCATCCTTGGCTCTAAATTGGTCAGACCTTCACGCATAATCCTTTTTCTCTCTCTCTCAGATGTAGGTGTTATGTCGCAAAAAAATCCATGCCCAAGATCAATGCCCATTCCGTAGGAGTCGTATCGTAGATTCTGTACTGTTTCTCTAGCAAACTCTCCGTACTTGTAAAAATGCTCATTACATATCCTACGCTTGAGCAGGATTTGATACTTACATAGCGTGCATGAGCATGCAATCTTTTCCTCCATGTTAGTTGATGACATTGCCATCTACAATGATTATGAAAGTTGTTTTAAATATATACTCCTCACAATGTAAACTACCTCGCATTCTCTAGCGATCTCCGCACACCTCGGTCCAAAGGTGTACGGAGATCAGGATAACGTGGCAAAATCTCGTATTTATTGGTCAAATCCTATATGGGTAGACACATACGTGCTCTCCCAAGTGTACATGACAATGCATGTAGCGGGCAAAACCCTTTGCCTCTTTAGTTCCATAGTTTTCTTCTAGAGGGAGAGAGAGAGAGAGATAGAGAGAGTTTTTGTCATTTTCAAACAATTGGTCAGCTAAGTTAACTCTTTCACGCCAACTTTCTCTATCTACTACTATCTCTCTCTCTCTCTCTCTCTCCCTCTCTCTCTCTCTCTCTCTCATCTCTCTCGTAGCTATCTCTAGTTAATTCTCTCTCTCTCTCTCTCTCTCTCTCTCTCTCTCTCTCTCTCTCTCTATATATATATATTATATATATATATATATATATCACTCTCTATCTCTCTACGTACCCTATCTCTCTTTCTCTCTCTCACTCTCGCTCTCGCTTTCTCTCTTTCTCTTTCTCTTTCTCTCTCACTCTCTCTCTATTTTTCCTATCTCTTTCTCTCTCTCTATTTTTCCTCTCTCTCTCTCTCTCTCTCTCTCTCTCTCTCTCTCTATTTCCCTATCTCTCGCTCTCTTTTTCTCTATTTCCCTCTCTCTCTCTCTCTCTCTCTCTCTCTCTCACTCTTCTCTTCTCTCTCTCTCTCTCTCTCTCTCTCTCTCTCTCTATCTCTATTTTCCTATCTCTTTCTCTCTCTGTATTTTCCTCTCTTTCTCTCTCTCTCTCTCTCTCTCTCTCCTCTCTCATCCTCTCTCTCTCTCTTCTCTCTCTCTCTCTCTCTCTCTCGTTTCTTTCTTACACACACACATTTCTCTCTCTCTTTGATTTCCTACACACACATTTCTCTCTCTCTCCCCTCTCTCTCTTCTACACACACACACGTTTCTCTCTCTCTCTCTCTCTCTCTCCTCTCTCTTCTCTCTCTCTCTCTCTCTCTCTCTTTAGTTTCTTACACACATACACACACATTTCTCTCTCTCTCTTTCCTACACACCACACACACTTATCTCTCTCTCTCTCTCTCTCTCTCTCTCTCTCTCTCTCTCTCTCTCTCTTTCCTACACACACACACACACGATGTAGCTTGAGAGAGAGAGGGGGGGGGCGGGGGAGCGGGATCAATAATACCTGCGCTGCAGATTTCCAAGGGCAGATCTATGCGTGTGCTCGTAGGCGAAAATGACCGCCTGCACACGGATTTGGTTTTTTCTTCCCCAAATTTTTACCGTTGATATACACGTCGATATACGCATGGAAATATGTGTGGAAATACGCGTGGAAACACCCAGCTTTTGACAGGCATTGCCACGTGTATTTCGACGTCTATATCGACGCATATATCAACGAGCAGTATGTCCGTTGAAAAGCACGTGGAAAGGTACAGTGCATTGAAATGTGGTGCGTCGAAAGCTGGGTATTATGTTATAGTACAAGTTTCAACAAGAAGTACGACATCGACTTTTCTTGTTAGTTTATCAATGCCAACCCCCGCATTCCTTGGGTATCCATTACAATTTCAAAGCATATTTTCAATTGATCGAGTCTTACCATACCCCAAGCAATCTTTTCCGAGCAAGCCCAAATCCGAGCAAAGTATGTGGGTTTGAGTGTACGTGTAATCTACGTCTTAGATAACAAGGAAATAGAAAAATTAGCTTACATAACCAACACATCTAATACATAGTATAATGGAGAAAGCAATTCAGGTTGCCATGTGGTACCACTTTCTTCTTCTTCTATATTTTGTGCTACAAGTGATTAGCTTACATAACCAACACATCTAATACATAGTATAATGGAAAAAAGCAATTCAGGTTGCCACGTGGTACCACTTTCTTCTTCTTCTATATTTTGTGCTACAAGTGCTGCCAGGTCTGCGTGGTGGGCATTGCCAGCGGTGCACACGTTGCCAATTGGTGCCTAAGCTAAAATATGCCGATTATATTTCTTTTAACGTAGACTCAATAGAAGCACTCAATTTTAAAAAAAGAAAAGGAAGAATCTTTGGAGATACCTCTGAAGTCTATAGCTATAACTATAGTTATAAATAAAGTTTTAGTGCATTAATTTTAGAGGCACAGCATCAATTTTTTAGTGCACTAATTTTAGAAGCACATCATCAATTTTTTAGTGCACTAATTTTAGAAGCACGGCATCAATTTTTTAGGTGTTTTTTTTTTGGAGAGAGTCTCTTTCGCTCTCTGTCACGAGTGCCTCATTCTTTTCAATTAAGGTGTCATAGATGGAGGTGGCCATGGTGGATGAGGTGCCTCTGTGTGTGTGTGTGTGTGTGGTGTGTGTGTGTGTGTGTGTGTGTGTGTGTGTGTGTGTGTGTGTGTGTGTTTTTTAGTGGAGGCCTGACTTGGAAAACATTCCGTGTGTATGTGTGAGTGTGTGAGCGTGAGTGCAAGAGAGAAGAGTGGGATTATCATGCTTTGCAGCTAAAATGGGAGAGAGAAGGAAGTCGTTGCTCTGTGTGAAATCAGATTTCTACGTGCAATCTTGTGTATGTACCACTACGCTCTCTCCGCACCCTCTCTCCTCTCTGCCACATCCTGCTCTCTGGGCCACTCGCTCTCTCTCATTGCAAGGTCCTCTCTCTCGCCCGCATCTCTGCCTGGGCACTGGACACTCTCTTCTCTCATTATCAATGCATGATCAAGGCTCCTGAGCTCTCCGCCCCTGCTATCTCTGCATCAATAAGAGATCCAATAGTCTGCTTACTCTTTGATTTCTTTAGATCAACACAGGAGAGAGGCAGCGTCGTTTGTGTATGCCTAGAGGGTGAGGAGCAGGGAGCAAACCGGTGAACAAGGACCGCACGTCGACGTGCCATACCTACAAACCCCCCCCCTTTTTTTTTAAATCATAGTAGCGAGTTAACTTAAAGATTTGTTGGTCTATATTTTTGACAATGGTGGGTATTTTTACAACGCTTTAGCGAATATAGATCGTCATCATCCCTTCCTCTCCCTGTATCGTCCCTTCCTCCCCGTGTACCTGGGCTAAGTGTTGTTGCCAGCGTTGCCATGGCAGAACACCATGCCTTGCTTGGGGTCAAATTTTACAATATTTAGTGTAAATACCGACAAAAGCTTCAAATTTTGACCTAAAAACCGATCAACTTTCAACTTTGCCCTTATTTCCTTTGGTTAGGAAAATGGTTTTTTTAAGCCCTAAGGTGGTCCTCTCGACCCTCTTGTAGGTATGCTCGTTGAAGTTCCTCTTGACCCTCTTGTAGGTATGCTCGTTTCAACGAGCATACCTACAAGAGGGTCGAGAGGACCACCTTAGGGCTTAAAAAAACCATTGTTCCTAACCAAAGGAAATAAGGGCAAAGTTGAAAGGTAACCTCTTGACCCTCAATGAGCATACCTACAAGAGGGTCGAGAGGACCACCTTAGGGCTTAAAAAAGCCATTTTTCCTAACCAAAGGAAATAAGGGCAAAGTTGAAAGTTAATCGGTTTTTAGGTCAAAATCTGAAGCTTTTGCCGGTATGTACACTGAATATTGTAAAATTGACCTATTTTTTCCAAGGCAAGCTCAAAACTTAGCCGGCATTTTGCAACCTTAGCCGATTAAAAATACATTAAATCTCGGTTTTTTTCGAACACCGCTCAGCACCTCTCAAAAGTAGGTATGAGGACTTTCAAGAGGAGGCACCCTCTTGCAAAGTATGGTTGTTTCAACGAGCATGTTTAGTGAATCATTATGTAGGAATGCACATCGACGTGCATACCTACATACAATAAGCCAACATGAGAAAGACATTTAGTTTGTGGGGCCATTTGTCTTTGAGCATGTCTAAATATGTATGTAGGTATTTTTTGCACATACTATTCACTAAACATGCTAGTTGCTTCTTGAGAAACAACCATACTTTGAAGGAGAGTGGCTCCTCTTGAAATTTGCCAGACCTTCTACTTTTGAGAGGTGCTCCTCTTGACCTTTTTTTCTGAGAGGTGGGTTGGACTTCTTTGCTGACGTACATGCATGAAACAAGGATTGAAGTAGTGCAAGATGATGCATGTCCAGTGTTTGGAAAGCAGACCCTCATACCTGTTGCGTTTGCTGGCCATGGTCATTGAGACTTCAAGAGGTGGCGTATATTCAAGACGGACGAGGCGACGCGTGGCAGAGAGGGGATGGGTAGGAGAGGAGGGGATGTGTCGGGGAATACTATTAAGGAATCTAGCTGATATTTGAAATTTTTTAGGCTTGTGGGCAAGCCTCTCCCTAAACATAAACATAGCACAAAACACTTCACGCCGGCGTGTAGTAATTGTGGCAGGAGGCTAATAATTAATTGAGAAGCTAAACACTAAGGTGAGATTGTTGTTTCTATGGACGCGCGCAGGCGTGCATGGATTTTGGAGATAGACCAAGCTTGTGAAGATCGCAATCGCAAATTGTATGTAGAGCTGATGCAAAGAACCTGTGACTTATCGAAGAAATTGGAGGGAGAGCACAAAATTCGGACGCACATGGGAGATTCTGAAGGATATCCATACCCACCCACACCCTGTATGGCACTCAACTCCATGTCTGCAAATAGCTAGTGCTCTCTCTCTCTCTCTCTCTCTCTCTCTCTCTCTCTCTCTCTCTCTCTCTCTCTCTCTCTCTCTCTCTCTCTGGACGCTCATGGAGCTCAAATCGAACCAAAGCCTCTGCTCACACCGCCTTCACATGCTGGAGCGTATGAATACTGCAGCCTCTGAAGGTGGAGTCTAGCCTCGACAGCCTTTACATACATGCATGCCAACATTCATTGCATTTGTGGGAGAGATAGAGTGTGAGAGAAGCGAAACGTGCTCATGCCGACCTATGTACCTTTCAAGACTGAAAATTCATACATATCATCTAATAGCCATATTTTGCTTCAAAATTCAAAGATTTTTAGGTTAAAGAAGCCAGTTTAGAGACGCCCAAAGTAGACGAGCAAATTGCTGACGGCATACTACACCACTATGAAAGCCCTCGACAAGGAGAATTTGCAAAAGAAATTTCAGGTCAAATCGAGTTAGTAAGGGCAAATATTGTGGTTGATTTCTAATTCATGTGTAAAAAAGTGGGTGCGAATGGAGAACCTCTCAAGGGGGTATGTAAAAACAAATGTGCCAACAAGGTAAATATCATGGATCCAATGCTTAAGATCAAATCTAAAGTGAACTATCAAACCCAACACTCACCCAACCTTGACTTTAAATTGGCGCAAAGTGTAATTGAACTAGGCAAGACTTGTCTCTAACTTGTGTCCCTAAATTGTGACCGGTTTTTTATTGGCTCCTATAGATTATAGCTAGCTTGAGAGAGAATGAGAGAGAGAGAGAGAGAGAGAATTAAAAGGTGCACAAAATTCTCTAAAGAAAGTTCTATGTGCCAATTTGTCCATAGAAGACGAATTGTCTGACGATGCTTTAATTAGGTTTTGATAAAAGAATGTTGCAAAATATTATTAATTAGGGCTTTCGATAGTTTGGTCTGAGTCTACTACTCCCTTCCCATGGATGTATGTAATCTTTTGTGTTCTTTCTTAATACATTCATGCGTTCAATTGACAAAAAAAATGAAAATATTGTTAATATCTTTGTAATTGTCTGCTCGCTTTAGCACTCGCATAGATTTGCTCGCTCGGAGAGCGGGATTCTTCTTTCAGTTGTAACTCCGTTTCATAGGTCACGCATCCCTATTTTCTCGAGGGACTTTCCTCCTCCTTGGGCTTCGTGAGAGATCTCCTTGTTTTTTTCTTCTTTTTTTCCTCATATTCTTTGCAGTGCATATTTTGTTGCTTAATAGTGGGATCTTCACATAAAAAATATTTTGTATCTCTCAATTAGATCCAATTGTTATCAAGGATAATCTTTTGTTTGGTCTCATCCGGCATGGTGCATACAATGGGCCGTTTTCTTGAGCGAGGAGCTCCTTGCTTACCCACTCTATGTGCTCCATAGACCATAACTCCGGACATGCCAAAGTGGGTTTTGAAGAAATCCTCGTCGATAAGAATGGCAAGAGAAGGGGGTGTTTCTAACTTCTCTTCGGGAATTCCACAAATGGCAATGTTCTTGGAGTGTCGATCCTATTTCTTCAACTCCTCTACATCCACATGCTCAACATTGTTTGTTTGAACCATAGCTTGCATGAGTGAGAAATTAAGAACCACATTGTTATCACACACATCAGTCCAAGACTTATTTGTGTGTACATTTTTCATGTCACATACATCTGGGCTTATGGTGTCAAATTTTTCCTCTTTCAATACATGGTAATGCTCTATTTTGCTGCTCCTTCATACCATTCAAATCCACAAGAGAGTGTTTATGTTCCTTGACTTCCATTTCAAGTTTCATCAAACGTGGTGTTTGCATCTCAAGTGTCTTCTTGAGATTCTCATTTTCAACCACAAGTACCCTTAGTGTGCCACTCTCCATTGCAAGTGCCCGTAAGTCTTCGCCTTGTTTGTTTATTACGATCTCTTGCAATGAGAGAGAGAGAGAGAGAGAGAGAGAGAGAGAGAGATAGATAGATAGATAGATTTTATTATCGTCCTCGGAGGTCAAATATGACCTATGGGACCAAATTTACATGTGATGTAGTATGTGTATGGCTGATGAGTGACTCTCGATGCTCCAAAATTGTAGTGATGAGAGTCGCAATGGAGAGCCCACACTTTGGCTGGGAGAGGAAAGTGTGTAGGTCTAAGTTATGGCTGAAAATGTGAGAGAAGCAAGTTCGGATGTGATCAAAAGCTGAGCACTCTAGTAGTGTGTGGTACTCAGACTCTCGAACTTGCAGTGAGCATAATGTGCACAATCGATTTGACTCTTCTCCATTGCCCCAACGCCCTATCTCGCATCGAAGGAAATGGGAGCTAAGCCGAATTGCTGCGATAGTGCGTATCGCGGACAAGGGAATAGGCTCAAGCATGTAAGTGTGAGTACGGTTTCCTCTCAGTGAAGAACATGGTTTTGTAGTTGGGGGCAATATAGGTGGTGTAATGTATGAAGCGTGACCCACCGGATTTCTCCCAAGCCGTAATACATTGGCGTTGTAGAAAAGCTTCATTCACTTGAGAGTCAATTGAAGCATCATGTAGCAAGTGTAATGCATCCCATCTCCCAAACCACTTCTTTATGTCTTGCATCCATCCCGTGCTCAAGATCTTGCTTTTATGCGTCTTTTGAACTTTTTTGCTTGCTTCCCATGCAATTGTAGGAAGTCGATGTGAGGGGTTTTAACGCATCTTTATCATGTACTCCACAACCCTTTCCATGCCCATAACCTCAATTGGAAGAGATCCCGACTCAAGAAGTAGGAGCATATATGGTGTTTGTGTCTTAACTTGGAGAAATTTTGTAAGAAAACGCTTTTGGACATTCTCAAACTCTTTCCAAGTAGACTTTGAGATGCTCCCGCCCCACACTTCAACTCCATAAAGAAGAACCAATGTCACCAATGCATCAAAAAGATACTTCTTGAGAACCCAACACTTGATGTTTCCCGCATTGCACATGTTCTCAAATGCATAATATGCTCTCTTTCCCGCTTCCAAACGACGCATAGCACATTCATGCCACTTGTGATTGGATGGAACCTCAAGGCCAAGGTACTTAAAGCTCTCAACAACTTCAAGTGTCTCGTTGTTGTACACAATGCATGGCTTCTCCTTATGGTTGGTTTTCACAAGCATAACCTTTGTTTTGGATTCATTTACAATCAGCCCACTATGCAAGCAAAAGTTCTCAAGGATAACCATAAGCTTTTGTGCATCTTCTAAAGTGTGTGCTAGAAGCACTACATCATCCGCATACAACAAAAGCATGATTACCGCATTGCAAATAGTGACCTCTTCAATGCCTTCTTCTTGCATAAAGTCAAATACCATTTGTTCCAATTGATCGATGCATAGACCAAAGAGAGTTGGTGACAATGGACATCCTTGTTTAACCCCAATAGTGCTTACAAAAATTTCTGAAATTTCTCTTCCCATGCGCAATTGACAAATCACCTTCTCATAGATTCGAGAAACCGCAAGCATAAACTCACTTGGCACTTGGAGTTCTTCCATCCTTCTCCACAAATTGTTACGTGGAATCATATCAAAGGCTTTCTTAAAGTCCACAAAACAACAATACAATCGTTTGCCTTTCAACCGACTTTCCTCCATGAGAACACGAAGAGTGACAAGATGATCAATGGTGCAATGATAGAGAGAGAGAGAGAGAGAGAGAGAGAGAGCTAGATTTGTATGAACACTTCTAAGAGACCTCAAGACTTATGTAAGGAGTCTTCAACTCAAGGGCATGTGGCGAGAGAGAGAGAGAGAGAGAGAGAGAGATTCTTCTATGATATTCATCAAATGTGACCCTATAGCGTACTGAGTGCATGAAGTGGTGCATAAGTCTACCTTAATTCTTTTGTCATGTTGGTGTTATCATCACTAGTAAACAAAAAATGTATTATTGTATATGTTAAAAAATCTATACATTGATGCACCACCCAATGTATAATTGATATTGAATAACATGAACATAAATCCAACATTGATATTTTACGCTTTGAAAAAAGAAATTAGTTTTATAACAAAAAAAACCACTTTTTTTATGTCGCAGCAACGCGCGGATCATGTACTACTACAATATTATGTAATATCCAAAGGGATTTAGGGGAGTATGAAGTGCTTGAACATCAAGAAGTTATATCAAGAATCTTTGAAGCGATTTCTTTTGTGGATGTGTTGCCAAAACTTGAAGCTATTGTACAAATTAGGCACTTGGGCATTTAATACAAAATTATGCAAACAAGGTGAGACTTGTGGGCGCACCTCTACCAAAAGGCAGTGATAAAGTTTTGGAAAAGGTATCTCAACAACCAAATCTCAGACCCTAAGAAGATTGAACATAAAATTATTGAAGGGATGCTAAAAGAGCCAAATATTGTCAATGAAAATTTCCTTATAGAAGTGAAGATCGAGTGACATGGAAAGGCTTTTGCTTTCCAACCGGGTAAGACACGATGTGTGGATCCAAACATTGTTCCACCTATGGTTATTTTTAATGTTCCACATATGCCTTTGTCCTTTGTCCTTGCAACCTATTTTTGTTTCAAAGGTTCACTTACCAAAGATAGGATGTGCTTAATGAGAAGAAACCGCATAACCTCCCCTATACCTTAAATGCATTGGCTAGCTCCTTTGCTTTTGGTGCTTTGGAGAGTTCATCATGGACACTCCAAGGGTAGTAGACCATTGGTTAGAGTTTGGGAAAACATGGCCTAGGATAAAGGGGCCAAGTTAAGGCCACCGAAGTTGGGGAGCACATTGCTTGGTCCATGGTGCACAGATTCGAGGCAACAGATGCGCAAATGAAAGTTGAGCCTTCACCCGAGTAGCAACAAAAGGGGCATCTCGATTGGCGTCGCACATGTGACGTACATCATCAAAACTTTTTTTCGTGTAACAAAAACGAGGGCGTTTTACATGTCTGGGCAAGGGGTTTACAGAGCCGTTGCATCAGCAAGGATTGAATTGAAGATCGGACGATAGGGATTTCAACTCAATCGCGCTAACCACCCCAACTCCCATCCTCACTGGATCTTCTATTGGACCAACCCCTTCTAATGTATTGGGGGTAGGCAGGTCCTTGTGGTGGTACCCGGCTCGTTATTGGCCGCTTTACCCTAAATAGTTATAGAACGTATGGTAGTGGTAGGAAATGAGACTGGACAGATAGAGATAATGGACGGTGACGACTTGTGATCTATAGGAAAGATCCACCAAACAAAATGAAATATATAATTGATGAAAGCCAGATTAGGTTCTTGTGGAACGCATACCACATTGTGGCCCTGTGGACATACCCTTGGTGTGAATCACTTTTTTTTTATATATAGAACAAGAAATGTACTAAATAAAAAAACAACTACCACAATGCCTCACACGTGGGGAGAGAGGCTTCCCAAAGTCTAAAATATTACAAGTCAAAACAGGAAAAAAGGCCATAACCGGTCTTTCTTTAGAATAGGTTCCCAGCATAATTCTCTCCAGGACTGACCATCTTGTATTCTCTTTGAATGAGATACAGAGGCCCATTACCCACATTCTTCATTAGCTAAAGACAATAGGTAAGATTTTTTCTTCAGCTGATAGAAAAGAACTCTGAGGTGTTGTCCTCCTTCTTGTTATATAGTTTTAATTCTCTGAGTCCAACAAGACTGCAGATAGGTCAACCTCCATATATTCCAAAGAGGGATGTCCATTCTGAGACAGTCTCCTACTGATAACTCATGAGCTGACAATTGAAGTGGATGAACCTCTTTGCAGCTCTATCCTAGGGCTAGAAGTTTTGAGGAATTGGAAGGACAACCAACAAATATATGATGAAGATTCTTAGGAGAATTACATCTCTGGTAGTTCCCATCACCAAGTCTAGCTTTGAGTGCCCTCTGGCCAGTCTAGATGCCCTGATGTAGAACCAGACAAGCAAGAAAATTGTGTTTTATTGGAATAGAAAAGCTCCATAGGCATTTAGATCTATATATCCATTGCTTTGAGCTCCACTTCAGCCCCCATTTGAAGTTCAGCTTTTGTCTAAGCTTCTCCTCAAAATCTGGGATGCCAGAGGACATCTTGTAGGCATTCCAAGCACACTGGTAAAGTTAAAGACTTGCTATGTCTAAGTACTGTAGTACTTTGAAGATGA
Organism: Adiantum capillus-veneris; assembly: GCF_014529385.1. Classification (NCBI taxonomy): domain Eukaryota; kingdom Viridiplantae; phylum Streptophyta; class Polypodiopsida; order Polypodiales; family Pteridaceae; genus Adiantum; species Adiantum capillus-veneris. The sequence goes on along the minus strand of NC_140959.1, from coordinate 115,658,070 downwards.
GCTTTCAGCTCTTCTAGTCTATTCGAAAAATCTGCAAGACATCCAACAAAGATATTAAATCGATTAGATAACTGGTTGGGGGATCCAATGTCCATTGTTTTGAAGATTCCCCCATGTTCTTATGCCTGCTATGAAACATTTCTAAGCTTTGATTGTAAGTTTCTTCCCAGCCTTACTTGCAGACCAGCCCAGCCATATAGAATCATGTGAGAGTACAGTACCATCAGTCAGGAAATGTCGGGGGAGATGAAGAGACTGTTTGATTTTAAACCAAGACTCCCACAGTCTGTTGACAAGCTGAGAACCTGTAGGTTTGAAACTCCAGCTAGAAGATATTACATCCCAAAGAGATAGCTCCCTCCAAGCTTTGTACTCCTGTACATGAAAAATTTTTATTTTCTTTTTATCAAACATGCCCAGTAGTCTTGACTGTCTATAGATCTGACTATCCATTTAGCTGCTGAAGTCGCGGAGCGGAGCGTGGATCGACTCACACACACACACACACAGAGATACACAGAGAGCTTACACAGTACACAGAGAAGTCATTTTGAAGGGTTATCTCCCAAAACCTTATTATCCACAAAAGTATAAGTGAGTATATACAAAGAGTTAGTGAGTTAGGCGGCCGACCGGCCATATCCGTATAAGAGGCCACTTGGGCTTTAATCCCAACAACCTCCCACTTAAAGTCCAATGTGGCACTTTAAGTAATTGTAAATCTATGAACATAAATGTACAAAGATTTACATGGCTGCCATCTATCCAATGCCCAATAACTCACGACAATGCACAAAGCCCTCTCTTGGAAGTCCCTTTGTGAGTAGATCAGCAGGATTGTCCTTGGTGTGGATCTTCAGCAGTTGTAGTTGCTTGTCTTCAAGTACTTCCCTAATGAAGTGATATTTCACATCAATATGCTTAGTCTTCGAATGGAACAATGGATTCTTTGCCAATTGTATAGCACTTTGACGATCACAATATAACTCTGGCATATCTACTTTGATTCCCAAGTCTGCTAACAATCTACCAAGCCAAATAGCTTCTTTGCATGCCTCATTTGCTGCAACATACTCAGCTTCTGTAGTAGACTGCGTAATACAATCTTGTAATCGAGATCGCCATGATATGGCACCTCCAGCCAATGTAAAGACATAGCCTGATGTAGATCTCCTCTTATCCAAGTCTCCTGCATAATCTGAGTCAGTGTATCCTCTGACACTCAAATCCTGACTACCATTGCATATGCGTATACTCTTTGTATGTTTTAAGTATCTCATGATACCTTTCACTGCCTCCCAATGTTTCTTGCTCGGATTTGAAATATATATGTTAACCACTCCCACTACAAATGCAATATCCGGACGTGTAGTAATCATTGCATACATCAAACTACCCACTGTAGACGCATATGGAATCTTATCCATTTCAGCCTTTTCTTCCTCAGACATAGGAATATCTTGTTTGCTAAGTTTCACATATGGTGGCAATGGAACACTCAATGCCTTTCCCTTCTCCATATTGAAACGTTGCAAAACCTTGTCAATATACTCTGTTTGAGATAACCAAATCAACTTCTTTGATCTATCTCTCTCAATGCACATACCAAGTATATGACTTGCCTCACCCATGTCTTTCATGTCAAACGATTTTGCCATCTTTGACTTCAAAGCTGAAATTTCTTCCAAGTGTTTTTCAGCAATCAACATGTCATCCACATACAAAATAAGGATCAGCCAACTGCCATCCTTAGCCTTCTTTGTATATAGACAGTGATCGAACTCACTACGTTTGTATCCTTGAGAAATCATAAACTGGTGGAACTTATGGTACCATGCCCTCGATGATTGTTTTAAGCCATAAAGACTCTTTAACAACTGGCATACCAAATCTTCCTTGCCTTTCTCAACAAACCCTTCTGGCTGCTGCATATAAATTTCCACATATAAATCACCATGGAAGAACGCTGTCTTGACATCCATTTGGTACAACACCAAATCCAATATGGCAACCAATGCAAGAAAGCATCTCAATGTAGTCATCTTGACCACCACTGGAGAGAAGACTTCATCAAAGTCAATGCCTTGTTCTTGCTTAAAGCCCTTGGCAACAAGCCTTGCTTTGTACTTTGGCTGACTATCATGAGCAGTGATCTTATACCTGTAAACCCATTTACAAGGTAGAGCCTTTTTGCCCTGTGGTAATTTAACTAGCTTTCATGTCTGGTTTTTATGCAAAGTTGTCATCTCTGACTGCATGGCCAACTGCCATTTTTTCGAGTCAACCACTTGTAATGCTTCCTTGTAACAAGATGGTTCTCCGTAATCTGTGAGCATGACACAATTTAGAGATGGCACATAACGATCAGGTGGTTTGGAGACACGCTCACGACGTCTCACCACGACTGATTCTGCCTCTCTAGCCACTATAGGCTGTTCCTGAGTCTGACCATGCTATCTTGATGTGCTAGCACTAGGTCCATCTTCCCTGAAGAAAACTCTTCTGATCTCCTCTGTCTTCTATGGCGAAACTTGACTTCATTGAAATGCACATCATTGCTATGAATAAGTTTTCTGGACTCAGGATCCCAAAGCCGGTAACCCATCTCGCCCGATTCTCCTTAGCCAAGGAATATACACTTCTTGCTCTTTGGTTCTAACTTATTTCTGAACTCCTTAGGAATATGACTATAATCTTCACAACCAAAGACTCTGAGATGCTTATATGAAGGTGCCTTGCCTGTCCATAGCATCTCAGCCACTGCACTCTTATTCAGAACCCTACTAGGAGACCTGTTGATCAAATGGACTGCTGTAGCCACTGCTTCCGCCCAAAATCCATCAGGCAACTCAGCATTTGACAACATGCTTCTGACCTGACCTTCTCTTGTATGGTTCTATTCATACGTTTTGCAAACCCATTCTGCGAAAGATTATATGGTGTAGTAAGTTCCCGCTTAATCCCTTTTGATTCACAAAAGTCTTGAAAAGCTTTGGAAACGTAATCTCCACCATTGTCAGTTCTCAAGCACTTCAGCTTCTGACCACTCTGATTCTCCACAAGCTGCAAGAATGTCTTAAAGACCTTGAGCACCTCATCCTTGTGCTTCAAGAAGTAAACCCATACTTTGCGAGAATAGTCATCTATAAATGTACAAAAGTACGTTGCTCCCCCTAGTGACAAACCTAGGCATTGGTCCGCATAGATCACTGTGCACAAGAGCTAACCGTTCGTCCCTACGATTCCTCTTTGATCTGTGCGGTTCCTGTGTTTGCTTACCATAAACACAATGCTCACAAAACTCAAAATCTTGAAATGAAAAACCAGGCAAATAACCATAATGAGAAAGTATTTCCATTCCTCTTTTTGACATATGTCCCAGCCTATGATGCCACAGTGACACACTTAGCTGCTCAATCACATTAATTACATGGTTTTTAACCTCTGAAACATGTAAAGTATACAGAGTTCTTGACTTGCTGCCATGTGCTACAGTCATCGAACCTTTGGAGATCTTCCAAGCGCTGTTCCCAAAAACTGTCACATAACCCATATCATCCAACTTCCCTATATTGATCAAGCTCTTTCGAATTGCTCGAACATGTCTGACATTCTTGAGCCATAAAGAAAAGCCATTCTGAAACTTCAACTGCACATCTCCCACTCCAAGTATGTCACAAACCTGCTCGTTGCCAATTCTGACATAATCTTTAGTAGTCACATATGATGTAAACCACTCTTTGTGCGGAGAAACATGTAAAGATGCCCTTGAGTCGATAATCCAATCACTCATAGCATGTCCATCCTCTGCTTGTGAGAAAGATGTCACCAGCTGCTATAGCTGCTATACCAGAATCACTGTCTGAACCAGATCCTGTGACATTCACCTCTTCAATCTTCATTGAACTCTGCTTTTCATCTTGCTCAAAACTCTTCGTTTTGCCTTTTTCTTGTTTCCACTTCGTACAATCTCGCTTCATGTGACCCTTCTTGCCACAATGGTAGCATTCTATGTCATCCTTTGACTTCGAGTCACGAAACTTACTTCGGTTTTGTGTCTTCTTACCCTTCTTCTCTTTAAACTGTTGTCTCCCTCGAACGACCAAAGCACTATTGCTTTTGCCTTTGTCAATGTTCTTCCTGTTCACTTCCTCTATGAGCAAGCTACCTTCTACATTGGCACTTGCATTGAACTAACTAATGATCCTGTAACACATTTGCAGACATGTACACTTTGCCAGGCCTGGCTGACTTGTAGCATTCCCCAGCCTGTTTGTTGTTCCAAGTAAAGCCAACATCCTCAGATACATCTAGTAAGTTCAGGGAATCAATCAAATCAGACCAGTGTATTTTTTCATTACCAGGTAATCAGTGTATTTTTTCATTACCAGAGATTACCTGACCCAAAGACCTTTATCTGTCAACAATTTGCTCTACCATGTTAAAGTCCCCTGTCAGTATCACATTCTTTGACAGAGTGTTCAATTCTTGCCAGCACTGGGATCTTTCTGTCAAAGAGTTGGGAGCATAGACACTAACTATTGTATAGTTGATAGGATCAGCCAAAATGATAGCCACCCAAAAACTTTATTGGAGTATTGCACATTGTACCCAAATTAGCCCATTTGCAAGATAGGCCTATGACAGCACCTCCTCTGCCTGCAAAATGATTAGTGGCATACCATTGGAAACCAAAGCCTATTCTGTTCATATTGAACTCTAGCTCTTTGCGTTTGAGTTTGACTTCGTGTAGACAAATGTAGTAAGGATAAAGTGACAAATCCTGCATCCACTTTCCGATAACCACAACTCTTGCAAGGTGTGATAACCCTTTACAATTGAAGCAAAAACCAGAAAGATTAGGAAACATCATTTCTTACTGCTTTTGTTAGGTTTTACCATAGATACAGAAACCCTATTGGGATCATTGGATTTCTCCACCTTTCTCTTGCTTTTGACTATCTACAGATTGGATAGAGACTCTTCTCCTCATCTTGAGTCATGACAATGTCCACTGAGGGAGTTGGGGAGTTTGCCAAGGTAGCCATTTGAAATTCTGTCTTTGGCTTCAAGCTCCTTAGCAAACTGAAGCATTTCCAAATAATCCACCTTATCTATTATTTGTGTACTCTTGTATAAATTCATCAGCTACACTCTGTGATTCAGAGAGACCTCTTGCATTGTCTTTAGGGCTGACAAGAGGGACCTGAGAGGGTTGGGGGCTTTTGGGAGAATGAGTCCCATCTTCCTCCACCTGTGAGGGCTTTCCTTCCCCATCAGCATCAGAGTGCACTTGGGCAGAACAGGGATCAAAAACATCTTCCAGCAATACATCAAGGTAGTTAGAGTTAGTAGCATTACCCCCTCTCCTCCTTTGCATCCTATTATTGGATCTCTTGTTAATAGGTTGAAAGGCCTTTTGAGGAGTGGGTTTGTGCTCCTTAGTAGAATGATTTGGTACTTCGGATTGAGCCAAGATAGGACAATCTTTGATAAGATGACCCTGATGAAAACAGTGGAAGCAAGAGTTAGGGATATTTCTATACAGTACCCTCTGTTCATGCAGTAGGCAGCCTTCACAATCTTTGATAGGGACCAACACCTTAGGAGCTTTGCATAGATCTACTTCTATCAGAAGTTGAGGGTCCCACTTAGAGTTAATTCCCCCTCTGGCCTTCTGTCCAAGGACCTTACCCACATAAGAACCATTTTTTCTTAACCAAGAGTAGTATTCAACTGGCAGGTCAGGGAAATCGACCCAAACAGGTGCTTTAGTAGGCTTATCACCTCTAGGGTTAAAACCCTTATACCACTTAAGAAAGGAAATTAGAGTATTACGAATGAGCCTCTATCCTTCAGTTATGACCTGCAGAGCGCTATTAGCATCTTCAAAGAAAAACAGATAATAATTATTGGGTAAGTATTGAATCTGCAGGGAAAAGGCCTTTTTGTTTTCCCAATTAATAACTACCCAATTTTTGAGCACTCAGAGGGACGGTCTGGAGCCATGACACAGACCTATCACAACCCTGTCCACAAGCTGATTATGCCAAGAGTCCAAATCCTTCTTGCTAACGGTGACACAATCCTCATTTTCACATACAGGTTCAGTGCTGGTTTCTACATGAGCAGGATGATGATGTTCTGAGTCAGAGACAACAGGAGATGGAGCTTTTATGGGAGAAGAAGACAGACCACCTTTAGCGGCTTCCATAGTTCTAGAGGCAAAGGGAAAATGCATGCCAGCAGGAATCTTCCCCTTCTAGTCATTGTTAATTACAATAGAAGGCATAAACCCCATACCTTCCTCAGCTGGACGGTAGAATGGATTGTCATACCTTTCTGCGTGGCCTCTGATGGCATCAGCATAGGACAAATGGGGCGCCTGATTGAAGTTCAATAAGAACTGTTGAGGGTGTAGAGCATTTCCCCTCATGAAAGGGCGGACAGAATCTTCTGGAGAGCTTCTTGTATGAGCAGGCATAGACTGTGTGAGAACTGGACCTCCTTGAAGACCTCCATGGACAGCATTAGGGCTTAGCTTCGTCTGATTACGATTGATGATCCCCTGTATAGCAGGTATAGAGCCTTCCATAGCTATAGAGGTGCCCATGGGGAAAGCACAAGCATACCATTGACTAATGCTTCATGCAGAGACATGGCGGGCTCCCCTGGGGGAGTCTAGAGTTTACTCAGCAGGAGAGAGTCGGGTGGAGAAGGAGAACGGTCAACGGGCATCAAGAAGAGGGATGGCCAGAAAAATCATTCCTTGCATGGAGTACGGACATGGACCTCCTTGTTTGGTATCTATAATGGGAGAATTCTCTATAAATGAGCAAAAAGATCTTCTAAAAAACTAGACAAATATTGAAATTATAATGGGAGAATTCCCTATTAATGAGCAAATATCTTATAAAAAACTTGAGAAATATTGAGAGGAGTTGGTGCAAGCGACTCACAAATGGTTGGATAGTATGGGGGAAGATAGTAGTGACATCACTTCATAAGATCAATGCAATGGTGTCTCCCATTAGATGTTCATATGGGAGGAGCATTAATTCATTTAGTCCACATGAGTTGCAGAGGAGGGCTTCAGCTTGACAAGCCTCATTGCCCCCAAAATCCTCTCCGGAAGCTCATTTGGATGGATGCCCTCCAGCACAAAGCCCATATCCGCCACGATGAGCGGTGCCAGACCGAATGTGAGATTTACAGCCGTGCGGGTTAAAATCGACGACCCCATATCTGCATCAACTTCTATGTAGTGCTGCTCCCTTGTGTAGGTGCATTTTACAAGTTTGCCCACCATACCCACAGACATCTTTCCCAGCACCACTTGCACAAGCCATGGTGCCCCGGGTAGTGAGTCAGGACTTTGAGGCGCGCGTTGCGGAAGGCATCATCGCCATCAAGAAATGTCTGCATGAGGGAACCTTGGGGAGGGCTGCTGAAGCTTACAAAGTAGAAAACCACGCTATGGTGAGTCTTGTTGCCCACCTGGAAGTTGAAAGCCCAGACAAACGGCTGGTGCTGGGGGATTTGCCGTCGCAGCGGACAGCGACAGCGGCCTCGAGTGCGGTGCGGACACGCGAGTGCGGGTGATTCATGATGTGGGTGATCGCAGAGGGGCCCTGGAGGAAGTCGAAGGCGAGGGGTTGCAGGAGGTAGTCGGAAGCTGGGATCTTGGCCTTGGATGTGAGGTAATCTGCGCTGCGGACGGAGAAGACGTGGGGGAGCGGGCAGGCCCAGCTGTTCGGGGCAGAGTGGAGAGACAGAGGGGTTTGGCCACCTTGTCTCAGCCTCTCCACCCACTCTCGGTGCTCAGCGGGAATTTCAGCAGCAGAAGCTTCCATTGGGGCAGATAAGGAGCCGCTGAGGATGTTCGCCCTCCATTTATTTGGCCCTCTCCTGCCAAAAAGTTCAACGCGCAAGACCGGGACATTTCAATTACCAGTATTTAACTTCAAGCCAATTCACGTGACGTGGGGTTTGAACATGCAACTCGAGGCGTTCTATTCCTATGAAGCTTTGTCGTGTTCTTTTTCTCCCAAATGAAGAATGAAGAAGCGCCTATTCCTTGTTGGCACTTGTTGTGTTACATGGTTGCATCCTCGCTCCACCCTTATGGGCAAGAGCACCCTCACAACCTGTTCACAACGTGTGTGCAACTACTTTGTTGATGTGCTCATGAAAACTTGCATGGTTTGCAACCTATGGCACACAAGCTGTCCACCAGCTCGCCATGTGGACTAGCTCTTAGCAAAACGGACTATGGTCGCTCATCTAGCACCTTTTCTTTAGGTGCAACTATGCCCTCCAACGTTCGTTCTGGCCACACACAAACACAATTTGGGCGTTCTGTTGCAAAAATGGGAGCTAAATGTCCAAACTTCACTTCGAAGCTAGACGACACGTTTGGAGAGAGGGAGAGCATGCATTGGCTATGGCCCCAATTTAGAGCACATCCACAGTGCCTGCATCGTTGCCTCTACTTTGTTTATAGGCAGTGAATCTTGCCAATGTTGAAGGCTCATTAAAGATTGTTCCCTGCATGTTGTGCCAACTATGCCAAAATCAACATAGTTGCAGACCCTTTTTTTTCATAGTTCTACTAATCTCTAACTGATGCCTCACGTGGCCATGACTTAGGCTAGTTATTTGTAAATGTTTATGATAACTATGACTCGTGTGACCACCATCTTAAAGGTACTCTTGAGCCTTCTTTGTTAATCAATGTCTCAATAATAGACCCGCTTCTAGAATCTAATTCCTCACGATTGTGCCTTTTCAATCATGACTAGTGTGTGACCCACGCATTGTTGTGGCCAAGAAAAACATGGACATTGGATCACACACATACACACACACACACACATATATCATAGGTGTGTGCGAGTGTCTATATGCACACAAGTGGAGAGAGTGGGCTATAGTCCTTGTAATCACTCCAAGAAGATGACAATTCTCTCTCTCTCTCTCTCTCTCTCTCTCTCTCTCTCTCTCTCTCTCTCACACACACACACACACACACACACACACACATCATACCGTGAGATCAAGACTTGTCGAGTAAATCTTTAATATCTATTTGGATCAATAAAAATTCTCACTCTCTCTCTCTCTCTCTCTCTCTCTCTCTCTCTCTCTTTTAAGTAATCTTACATCTAGTATTTAATCCCATTAAAAAATCCCTCGACTCTTTTTGATAGGTTTAGGACTTCTTTACCACAAACCTTCAAAAAATATATAAATAAAAAATGGTTCTCCCCCCCCCCCCCCCCCCCCCCCCCCCCTTCCGTCCTATATGGGAGTGGCGCCTTAAAGCTGGATAAATGCCTTTTAAAGGCACATTGAAAGTAGAACAATACCCCATAATACACTGGCAAACAACATTGAGTATTGTAGTAAATGATCTTGAGTCTATCGAGGTGTTCACGCCTGTCGCTTATAGAGTGTATACCACATATGGGAGCTTTGTGCACACACATGTTGCATGATGATGCTCTTCACCTCCTCTCTCCTACTCAGCCCCCTATGGGGCCAAGGCGCTGCCCGCTAGAAGCCATATTGAGTTGTTCACGCATGTTGCATACAGTGTATACCACACATAGAAGCTCTGTGCACCACACCCACATGCTACATAATGATGTTTTTCATCTCCTCTCCATCCCCCTATGGGGCCAAGCCGGCTGCTGCTTGAAGCCCTACACTTTGGGAATGGATCCGGTTGGAATACTGTTGGTCTGCATTACCATCAAACCTTTATATATAGAAAGACCAATTTAGAAAGTATGGGAAAAATGCACAAAAATGAGACTTGTTCTTCTCTTCATTTCTTGAGGAAAGATGAATGGTGTTTGAGGATGCACACTTTGTGCGTGTCTGCAAATCATAAGTAACCACTATTGCTTGAAGTTTGCACTGAACTATGTTTTCTATGAGCCAATGTGATAACATGTATGTATGTGCAACCATATGCGCACACACGCCCATGTTGTTGCCAGTTCCACTTCTTGCATGGCTAGAAGAAAGTTTCAAAAGGGACTCATATATCAATTGGTCTCTCTCTCTCTCTCTCTCTCTCCTCTCTCTCTCTCTCTCTCTCTCTCACACACACACACACACACACACACACACACACACACACACACACACACACACACACAGAGATTAGTTCACAAAAAATTGTACAGAAGTTGAGAAAACAACCCGAAACCTGAAATTGAGCAATACTTATAATTCCACAAGGAGTTTGACATTTCTCACAAAACTGGACACTTTCTAACACTTTTTGTACAATGCTTAAAATCAAGAGCTTCTTGAGAAAAACTGCAGATCTAGATGTGTGAGTTGGAGGACAGGGGGGACACTCGATGCGCATCAACTCCATAATTCCTTGCCTCAAAAACACCTAGAAGCTAGGTATAAGGTGTCCCCCATAGAGGAGTTTAAGATGTTATGGTAGGACACAATGTGGCACGTATTATGAAATTGTGCATAAAACTCCCCATGGACATCAATAATAGCTAGTGAATGCTCTCACAACTAGAACTGGACAAACAAAAGTTGGGAGCCAGACTAAAAGATTTTCCTAGGGCACCTTTGTGAGCATTATTCCAACAAGACTTGCCTTTTCTAGTTTGAGGCTTTAAAAATCCCATTATCCCACACGTAACATAATTACATCGGCTAACAGGGCAGCCACCCCTACGAACCCGCCTCCACAACCTTGATACACAAGGTCCATACTCTTGTCATTTTGAGATCTTTTATTTACCGATTTGCCCCCATCCTAGGCATTCCATTTGTTGACAACAAGGCACAAGTAGTCCAAGACCAATCCTCCGAGTGATGCTCGCGCACGAGTGCCCATATTAACACTTTGCTTTCTTGTATAATTTTTGTGAAGCTTGCCACCTCAAAACCAAGACATTCAAATGCTAGAATAATACTAGAGCATACATACTAAAACTCCAAAGTCCAGTTTTGTGCATTGGTTGCTACGACATTCAACAAAGCTTGAGCTGTAGTTCTAGCTAATGGAGGAGAAAGAGTCAATAACTACCTCTACTAAAACTTCAAATTTGACGTTTAGTTCCGTCAAGCTTTGTCAAATTCAAAATCAACGTTAGTTTCAAAATTTAAAACTAACGTTGACAGTCTTTGTCAGCAACCATTCCGTGAGCCAAGTCTCGCCTATTCCATGAGCCTTGCATGATTCTTTCAGCTCGCCATGAGCAGATCAGGCCGGACGGAATATCACAGTTATATGTTTTGACACTTGCATGTTGCTACCGCAATGACAATCCTAATCTCATGATGGCTCTTCATCCAACCTCCTGTAGCCTCGACTTGAGTAGCCTATGCCTTGTGGAGCGTCACACTTCTTCATCGCGCATGGCTCAACCCTGTAGAACTGTCTTGCAACACTCATGAATCTTGCCTTTGCCACGATCCTCATATGTTTTTGTTGTTGCAAGCTAGTACCATCACTGCATAACCGGGAACACTTTGCAAATGTTGTAGCTCATGAAGTTCATGTGAGCAATTGGAGCTGGTCAGTTATTATATAGCGAGCTGGGAAAGCGAGAAACAAATTCACAACTACAGCCACATGAGGTTAGTTGACGCAAAGGTATAGGCTTGCCTAAGGTGGGTGCCAGCACAATCGAGATAGTCGGCACAGGCTTGCCTAAGAATCTGGTTTATTGTAATGATTTTTTACGACACAACACAGTCTTTGAGTGTGCTTGTGATAAATATATCCCTTTTTGTAAAGATTTTGATACTTATGGCAAGAATGTTTGTACTTGTAGTCTTGATCTGGTTAGGAATACCACATTTCAAAAAATCCTAGCTAAAGGACTTAACCACATACCCACTTTTCCTAAAAACTCATATCTTGCTCTATCAATTTTACTTAGTTGTCTAACTGAGCTTGTCAGTACTCTCCAATTGGAGAAGACAACCCTACTGGACTTAGCAAATTTGGTTGAAAAATGCTTTTTTCAAAAAAATCTCACTCTTACCATATAAATGGTTATCTACTAAAAGCACATGGTGTTGTATATGGAGGCATGAGAGAACCTGCAAATGCCAAGAATAATGTACTGCAAAGCATAATACATACTACTTGACATACCTGGCAATCCCATAAGCGTATAATTGCGTGATACACGAACAGAGAGAGATAGAGAGAAACATAGAGCAAGGGAGAACATGCAGATGTGCTTCCTAGAGCGAAGTGTCACACCGGCACGGCAAGAGAGAAGAGAGGAGAGGAGAGAAGAAACACACAAGCACTGGGTGCAATCTTCCCCTGTGCAAGAGTGAGCGTTTCCCTCTTGCATGTCTTTTATTATAGATTCTTCAATGCTCAAAATGAAAAAACATTTGCCGGTTGGCACAAATGACCATAGCTCCTAATGAGTACTTGAGTAATAAATGTACATATCCATAACATACTCTAGGGTTGAAAAAGCATCTGCCCTCAGTTGTGAGATACATAAGTGGTGGAGTCGAGTGGGGCACATGCCTGCATAGCACAATGAGTAACTAAAAACCAAAAGAGCAATAATGATTAGTAGGAAGCCTTTTAAAAGTGAAAATTTGTGTACCACGTGTATGGTGTGATGGGGGTGCATAAAATGAAGTAAATGTGCGGAGGTGCAAAGTGCAACATTGTTCAAAAATGTTGTTCCAAATAGACCACCATCTGTCACCCTTCCACCTTGCCATATCAATTCATCATATCCGGTCATATCAATCCATACCAAATGTGGTGGGCCAGTTCCACATACAATGTAACCACGGAGAGTCCTAGCCTTACCAGGCACAGGCACTCTAGTACACATGTATCAACAGCCATAAATTTCCATAACATTATTGCAAAGCAGAGAGTCCTTCCTCACGAGGCCTAGGCACTCTAATACACATGTTAGTAATCATAAGTTTCCATAACAAGATGTGGAGCGGAGAGTCCTACCCTCTTCAAGCGTAGGTGTGTAGAAATTTTTCCATGCCAATTTAGTTCAATCCATAATATTCTTGCATGAAAATGCACCATGTCTCAACCAGTGTGACCAAGGGGTTGTGTGTAAAATTTATACCTGAAGTGTCTTTGATGTGAAACCATCGCACGTAGCTTTATCTACAAGAGGAATGCTTAAAGACAAAGTAGTAAAAATGACTTCTTATTAATGGTAAAACTAATGGAAGAAAACACTAAGTGTATTAACATGTTAAAAGTTTGTAATGAGAGTTGTGATCAATGTAGGGATGGGTGGCAGTAGAGAGTATTGTTGTGTGATAATAATACGAAGGTCCAAAAGTAGGTCCAATAAAGAAACTAAGCAAGGGGATTTTGTAAGCTACTTTTAAAAGAAAATTTGAAAAAGAAAAATTTTAAAAAAATCATTCTAATTATATGACCTTATATTCAACATGGTTTATCAGAATCAGCTACGAAGGAGTACTAGAAATACTGCATGTTGTAGTGTGTATAGTGAAGAAGGACGTCTTTTGGTCGACAGACCTGTGTGGTCTCGTTGAATGGTATAAGTTAACTCATTGAGGATTGTGGCACAACCGTGTATGAAAATGTTTGTATAGCCAACTAGTAAGCAAGAAGATAGGGATTAATTAAGAGATTTGAGTGAGTAGCAAGGAAGGCACCTTTTGGAAAATCTGAGAGAACATGGTTAGTATATTATCACTGTAGCTGTCAAAATGAGTTGACAAAAGAAAGTAACGAGATGACTTAACTGATTGTCATGCATTATGGATGCATAAAGTTTTTTGAATCCTTAAATGAGTTAGAGAAGTGTAACAAAAACAATGAGAATCGTGAATAAACTCAAAGTGCAAATAGTACTGACCACAATGACACTTTCTCTTGTACATTTAGACACTCATCTATTTATGTTTGTTATACTATAGGCATAGACAAAAATCTAGAAAAGTGGCATTTGAAAAAAAAAATAGATGAGCTTTTTGTCACTATAGATACGGTGCACCTCTACCTCCCAATTGTAACCTGCAACAATTGGAGTCATTTTTTTCCAGGAAGTCCACAAAATTCTGGTTTCCCTTTGACATATTCATGCCAAGCACATAGGGTGTTGGGTACCAAATAATCTTTAGTTGAGCAACCATTGGAAAAATATAGACAGACTTCAATACCCCAACAGATGTCATTGTTGATGGAGTAATCCTGCAAAATGGAAATCCAAATGTTGTGGAGGGCCATGAGAAAGGTGTTTTGAAGTCAATGAATAGATGTAGGTGCAACCGGAAGTGGGCTAGGGAGGTAGCCGATAGCGAGCACAAAAGGTATGTCTAGAGGACACACACAACCGAAGCACATGCAAAGAGGCCGGCTTGTCAAGTGCCGGCAACAGCAGCACGTGATCGGGAGGCGGGCACGTAAAAGATCTCCATCAATGTCCATATAACGCCGAGTAGGGAGGCGAGACCCACCGCAAAAGTTTCCACAGGTTGCACCATTCACTGAAGAGCTTGCTCAAAGTTTGTCTATGCGAGTATCCCGAGGGCCGATCACTCATGTGTTTTTGTCGTCAAATTTAACAGAGAAGGGAGAGAGAGAGTGTTTGTTGCAGTGTTAAGCACTGGGGTCGTACCGCTTTAGAATGCCTGCCTTGCAGGCTAGCAACATCATCAACAAGGCCTGTGCTACAAAGTGGCGCATCTGCCCAACAAAAACAAGTATGTTAATTGCTTGTTTGCTTGGTGTTCATTAGAAAGCCCAAGGCAAGATATTTTCTCAAACTCATAACATTACCAAGGATATCACCCTTTGCCTTGACTTAGTACTTTCAAAATGTGAATTTGTATGCGCCTCTAAACAAAAAATCTGCTCTAACTTCCCCAAATACACTATAACCCTTTTTGGCTGGTAAAAACTCCACAGAAGTTACTCTTAACCTCCCTAAACAAAAATTTCATCTCTTCACATCTGATATTACTCAATGATATGAGAACATACGCCTGGAAGGAGAACTAGGATTGAAAGATGTTCTATTATAAATTATTAATCTTGCCTTTAAACATGCTAGAATGAATGGTTTCTTCTACATGTCTCTCTCCAAAAAACCTAGATGGATTAGGGGAAAACAGTCTTCTCATCCCTTACACTTCGATGAGGATAAACTATTTAAAAATATATCTTGGGTCCTTGATAACTGCACTATTCTTTTCGGAGGATAGTGCTTTAACCAAAGCCTAGGCATTCTCATGGGTTTTTCATGCTCACCTCTTATGTGTAATTTAAACTTGGTCTTCTTTGAATACAATTGGTTTCTCAAAACCATGGGTGACAAAAACAACTATCATAAACTTTCACTATTTAAACACACACTTATAGATATAATGATGACATATTAAGCCTCAACAATAAAACATTCTCAGAAGAAATCAGTCATATTTACCCTAAATGCCTAACAATAGAACCAAAATATGGACAAGGGTTTAAAACATCAATCGGCTTCTTTTCTACTTCAGTACAGTTCCTTAACTTTACAATTACTCTCCATAACCCTTGTGTGGGAGGTTATGACCAACGGTTTACCTTGAAAGACTCGAACTCTTATATATCCCACCCATTGATTTCATAAAAAAGAATAGTATACTTGATTATGTACTCCTCCTCTAACTGCTTCTTGGCATGGGAAGATAAGAAGCATGGGAAGATATCAAGATACTTATCCACAAATTTTGCCTTAATGGATTAAAGAGAAGTGACATAATTAATAAAATCATAAAATCTCTTTCTCAGAATGAGTGGCCTGGCCTACATTTTAACCATACTAACCTCGTTTCTCTAATTAGGTAGTAGGCCCATTCACAATGGGACTACTATCGACCCATTGTGTATGGTGCCTGTGACAGGGCGGGTACACACACACACAAAAGTAAACTTACAGCTAGAATTTAATCCCAGTAAAAGAACCCTGACTCTTTTTGACAGGTTTAGGACTTCTTTACCACAAACCCTCAAAATACATATAAATAAAAAGTGGTTCCCCCCCCCTCCCCACCCCCCGCTTCCCCCTTCTTTCTATATGGGAGTGGCCCCTTAAAGCATAATTTGGATAAATGGCTTTCAAAGGCGTATTGAAAGTAAAGCAATACCCCATAATACACTAGAGGACAACACTAAGTATTGTAGTAAATGATCTTGAGTCTATCGAGGTGTTCACGCCTGTCCCTTGCAGTTTATACCACACATGGGAGCTCTATGCACACACATGCTACATGATGATGTTGTTCACCTCCTCTCTTTCACTCGGTCCCCCTATGGGGCCAAGGTAGCTGCTTCTACTAGAATCCATATTGACTTGTTCATGCCTATTGCATACAGTGTAAACCACACATAAAAGCTTTGTGCACCCACATGATACATGGCTGCTGCTTGAAGCCGTAGCTTTGGGAACGGAGTCGGTTGCAATACTTCTCGTTTGCATCACCATCAAACCTCTATATAAATGTGAGTTTGGCCTTGAGCCACTTAGTCTCTTTGCGTGTTGTTTGTGTTGATATAAAGAGACATTGTGACTTTGTTATGGAAGCTTGCCTACTCTCTAACCATGGAGCTTGTGGGGCAAAAGAGGGCGCTTCTCAGGTCCGCAATCTGTAAAAACCAAAATTATTGTTTTTTTTTGCAGCAGGCGCTCGGGTTTTCATATGATATACAAAAAAATGGTTTGGCTTGATATTTAGCGATCATGTATTAAAAACATGTTCATATTATCTCTGGTTTTTTAAACGCATGTGATCTTTTCACAGTAATTGATTGAATTGTTGTTGTTAAGCATAAAGGATACTTAGCGGGAAAAAAAGGTTTTGTATGGATTTATGATGGGCCGTTTTCACATGCCAGGTATATTGTATGATTGTGATGGTATAGGGTGCCATACACCAAGGCATGGACTAGCATTTCTGAAATTTTTTTGCGATCTCTTTTGGTTTGAGGTGACTGGCATTACATAGTACCTGTTTAGATCATGTACAAGCATGGCAATATGTACATGGCCTTGGTTGTGTGCTCGTTATTTCACATGCTGACTCAAATTGATCAGGATCTTACTGCAGGGTTAGGCTGCTAATGCCAATATAAGGCATTATACACCTAGGGTATAGCTACAAACTTACTAGGAATGTTGTGATAACTGTAAAAAAAGAGGAGCTGAGTTCGACGAGCTTGTGATTTCATTTTAATGACGGGTTTTTTTAAGGAGCTACTAGCATAATCATGATGTCACTTTGATGATAAAGTGCGCTATATAATATGACTTACATTGCTTACCACGATGGAGATGTCGTGACTAAAACAGTCTAGATTTCATGGCTATTTTCACTTAAGGCATGGCTTATCTACACTAGATTGTACAAATTTTGGAATTTTTTTTCTCAAACTTAATGTAGAGGAACTAATTTGTTTTGTTGAGTGATTTTTTGTCTAAACCAAGCAACCAACAAACTAGATTGTACAAATTTTGAAACTTTTTACTCAAACTTAATGTAGAGGGGTTGATTTGTTTTGTTGAGTGCTTTTTTGTCTAAGCCAATCAACCGACAAGCTGTTTAAAAGTATAGAACAACGTTTTTTTGAGGGATTATCTAAAGCTGAAAACAAAAGTTACTATGTTTTGACAAATGTTTTAAAGATGGAAGTGGAAATGAGATATACCGCATTTACTTGATTAGTTTAGAAAATTTATCTGACTAAATAAAAGAATAACATAATTTATATGTAAAATCTTGATGGAAAATGATTGAGAAGTAGGCACAAAATAAACTTTGAACTAATGGTGGTATTAAGTCACTTGATCAAAAGGGGTGGTGGCCTTGTGATCAAAATGATACATATGTAAATAACTATTTCAGGAATATTAGAAACTGGGTTATATAAAAATGATACATATAATAGCTACCATAATTCAAAGGGATTATGGTTTTCTACAAGTTTTAATGAAGTTTTAATGAAGTTTTTTAATTGAAATACATTTACACTTTGGACATTTGTTTAAAGTCAAAAAGTTGTAAGTTGGACATGGATAACAATTGATATAGTACGTTGACACCTGTAAAACACATTCAAGACTAACGTATCTATTGTATTGATTGAATGGATGCAGGTGAGGACTCTATCCTTTCCTGAAATTGTTTAGCTTGAAGCAAATGTCTGTTCTTGATTACACTAGCTCGTACTACTTGAGAAGTACTTCTTTAATGGGTTACTATCATTGTACACTAAAATGAGGCCTCATTCTTATATACCATGTACAAAGATAACTCTAAGACTAAGTTGTTTTTGTATTAATCTTTTCCCTCTCTCTAAAGCCAGCTGTCTTTGAATGTTAAAGTTCATTTATGTCTTATTGTTTAAGAAAAACAGCTACACACACGTGTGTTGATGCACAACCCTTGATTACCCTCCCTATTTCCCTCCATCAATCTTTCTCTCCCCATGGGAAAATTCAAGCCCATAAGGAGAAACTACTCTCTCTCTCTCTCTCTCTCTCTCTCTCTCTCTCTCTCTCTCTCCTCGTATTTGTGTGCCGCACAAGTGTAACAAATTTTTTACATGAGGGACCTCTCCTCTTTGTGCATAGCTTGTGCTCGAGTTGGTGAGAGAGTGACCGTGGATGTACTAAGAATCCAACTTTTTGGAGCCTCTCATGTCCTTCCATGTTGAGTCTATTTGAGACCCGTGTTAGCAAAAAAAAAAAAAGATTTGTGTATTCTTAACGGGCTAAAATTGTAAAACTCGGCTACATTCCTACCTTGCCTTGAAGAAAATCAATAAATTTTGCAAGTTTTAGTCTAAATAAAAAAACTCTTCATCTTTTAATTAAAAATTTGAAGAGTCTTATTTGTGCCCTTATTTATTAAATTACTTCAATTAGAAAAAATAGTATAAGTAGATGAAACATTTCTTATCATAGAATTGACTCCCTTTTTTTGAAACAATGTGTAATTGCTTTGGAGGGCTGCCAGGTTGTTGAGGAAACTCTCTCTCTCTCTCTCTCTCTCTCTCTCTCTCTCTCTCTCTCTCTCTCTCTCTCTTCTCATGTAAGTGCTTCACACTGTTAGGAAATAAGACGTAGCTAAATAGATAATTGAGTAGATTACTTAATGAAGAGAAACAGATTTAAATACACGAGATTATAGAGTAGAGAGAGAGAGAGAGAGTACACACGATATACGTGGTTCACCCAATGTGGGCTACGTCCACGGGAAAGCAGCCACTTAATGGATTTAGTACTTCAAAACAAAAAGTAGTTTACAAAGGGATTATACCCTTAATGGAGCTCTCCGCCTTGCTTCACTCTCACCACCTCACACTCACCTTGTTGCATCAACTTCACACTATGAAATGTATGTAGAAATGGCCTCCTTTTATAGGCCAAAAGGGCTGCCCTCTCTTATGAGAGACAACCATGTGTAGCCGCTCTTGTGCGAATAAGTCCAAATCGGACCCTCCAATCCGCCCATGTGTAGCCTCCCTTGAGAAGACAAGTCCGCTTTTGAATTCGGCCACCGGCCATTGACTTCCGACCACCGGCCATCCGCCATTGACTACCGGCCACCGGCCAACCGACCGGCTGTTTTTCGACCACTTTCCAGTCGCCGTCCGGCCATAATATTCCGGCGGAAAAAAAGTCTCGGGGGCCTCCCTCCCCGAGGCCTTTAAAGTTGCCCCTGATTCTTGTCCGTGAAAATTTTGGTTTCGGTGAGTGATTTTCCTTCACGCACGATGGCTTCTCCTCATAATGGGGGCCTTACAAATGTGCGCTTTTACCACCGAAAATTACAAGGGTAAATCAGGCTCCATACTTAACAATATCCCACTTGGAGACTGATCTCCAAACCAAACCTGTGATTGCTTTCCATTCTAGCTTCTTATCCTTGAATGCCGATTGAAGATGAGCAAAAGCTCAACTTCTCCTTGTTGACCACCTTTGTAAACATGTCTGCAGGATTTTCACTTGTATGCACCTTTCCTAGCTTAGCTATCCCTCTTCCAAAAGAGTGCGTATGAAGTAATATCTCACCTCAATGTGCTTTGTCCTTGAATGAAAGGCCGAGTTCTTCGCAAGATGGATAGCGCTTTGGCTATCACTGTACAAGACACAATTGTCTTGTTTGAATCCAAGCTCTTCTAAGAATCTGTGAAGCCACAAAATTTCTTTGATTGCCTTCGTCATTGCTACATACTCTGCTTCCGTGGTAGAAAGTGAAACCACTTTCTGCAGCTTTGAAGCCCAGCTTACTGCTATGCCTCCAACCGTGAACACATAGCCAGTAGTGCTCCTTCGAGTATCTTTGTCACCTGCCATATCTGCATCAGCATACCCTTCTAGAAAAATATCAGTTCCTCCAAAATACAAGCAGTTGTTGTTGTCCCTTTTAGATACCTAAGTATCCACTTCACAGCTTGCCAATGCTCTTTACCTGGGTTGTCCATGAACCTACTCACAACTCCCACTCCATGTGCAATGTCTGGCTTTGTCCAGACCATAGCATACATTAGAGAACCTACCGCTGCAGCATATGGAACTTTAGACATATTTTAGGCTATCTCCTCTTGTGTCTTTGGACACATATCCTTCGTTAGTTTAAAATGACCAGCCAAAGGTGTAGAAACTGGTTTTGCATTTTGCATTGCAAACCTTTCTAGTACCTTCTTGATGTAATCTTCTTGAGATAGCTTTATTGTCTTCTTCATCCTGTCCCTTGATATTTTCATACCAAGTATCCTCTTTGCAGCACCTAAATCTTTCATTGAAAAAGATTTGGACAACTCCTCTTTTAGGTCTTTGATGTCCTGCATGTTAGCACTTGCAATCAACATGTCATCAACATACAACATTAGGATGATGAATTTCCCATCTCCCAAATTCTCGTGTAGACGCAGTGATCCAAGTTGCATCTTGTGAATCCATGATCCAACATCCATCGATCAAACTTCAAGTACCATTGTCTTGATGCTTGCTTTAAACCATACAAGCTCTTCTTTAATCTGCAAACCATTTTCTCCTTACCTTTTACTTCATACCCCTTTGGTTGAAGCATGTAGATTTCCTCCTCTAAGTCACCGTGAGGGAATGCCGTATTTACATCCATTTGCTCGAGATTTAGATCATGAGCAGCCACAAGGCTTAAGACAAGCCTAATTGAGTTCATTTTTACAACAGGAGAAAATATTTCATTGAAGTCAATACCTTTCTTTTGAGAAAAACCTTTTACCACAAGCCTAGACTTGTACCTTTTCTTCCCACCTTCTTCTTCCTTTAGCTTGTACACCCATTTGTTTTGAAGTGCCCGCTTACCTTTAGGCAACTCAACCAACTCCCATGTTTGGTTGCGATGTAGTGAGTCCATCTCCACTTGCATTCTCTTCGTCCATTCTTCTTTGGATTCATGTTGCATAGCTTCTTCATATGATTCCGGTTCTCCAGAATCTGAGATCAAGAGATGGTTGAAGGAAGGAACAAACCTTTCTGGAGGTCTACTTGCTCTTGTAGATCTTCGGGGAATAGGTTGAGGCTCCTCATTTGGTTGACGTTGTTGCACATTGTCACCGTTTGCAGTCCTTGAGTCTTGACCGTCCTCAAGCTCCATGTACTCTTTACCTGTTTCTTTTGTTTGTTTTCTTTCCAAGTAATCTTTGTACATATTTTGTTCGTTAAAAATTACATCCCTACTCCTTAAGATTTTACCATCTTCAGGATTCCATAGGCGATACCCAAAGTCTCCTTCTCCATAGCCAATGAAGAAACACTTTTTGGACTTTGCATCTAGCTTTGATCTTAGGCTTTTATCTATGTGCATGAAAGCCTCACACCCAAATGTGTTGGCACATAAGCCAAGCTGATCTCTCCTGCTGAGAGCCTCTCCCTGACATAGTGGTAATGCACCTCAATGTGCTTTGTACGAGCATGAAAAACTGGGTGCCTCGCAACTGCCAATGCGCTGTGACTGTTAGTGTAGATAGTGTTGGCAGTGTCCTGTCCAACACCCAAATCAACCTTAAGGCGTCTGAGCCATACACACTCAACCGTAGCCATGAAGACTGCCATGTACTCAGCCTCACAACTCGAAGTGGCCACAGTAGGTTGCTTCTTGCTCAACCATGATATACATGAACTGCCAAGCATGAAACAAAAACCACTTGTGGACACTCGCGTGTCAAAACAACCAGCCCAATCTGAGTCCGAAAAAGCATGTAAGTCTGGCGGCAATGATCCCCCCTTGGGATAAAACAAGCCAAGATGTAAACTGCCACTAAGGTAGTGGAAATCCTCTTGAAAACCTGCCAATGCTTAGACCCTGGGCTATGCATAAATCTGCTAACTTGTGAGACTAAAAATTGAATATCTGGCCTCGTGTTGCATACATAAATGAGGCAGCCAACAGCAGTTTGGTAAAGAGTGACATCAGCAGGATCGCCAGCATCATGTAGACTCAACTTCAAACCTATTTCCATGGGAGTGGCAATAGGTTTACAATCCTCAAGTCCAAACATACATAGCAATGTCTCTATGTAACTTTTCTGACACAAGGCAATACCACCATCACATTGCTTAAACTCTATACCCAGGTAATGATGCAACAGCCCCAAATATTTCATCTTGAAAGTAGCATTCAAATCAGCCTCAAATTCAGCAATATGTCTCTCATTTGGTCCAGTGATCAGCAAATCATCGACATAAAGAACTACAATGAGAAGTACATCACCCTCACGCTTTACATACAATGTGCTTTATGTTGGACTGTTACGAAAGCCTCTTTTAACCAAATGAGTGTCAGCTTTCTCATACCAAGCATGAGGAGATTGCTTCAACCCATACAAAGCCTTCTTACATCTGCACACTTTTTCCTCTATCCTTTTATGACAAAACCGCGAGGCTGCGCTACATAAACTTCCTCAAATATGTCACCATTCAAGAAAGCAATAACAATGTCTGATTGATGTACATCCCAACCAAAATGAGCTGCCAATGCACATAGAAAACGCACAGTAGTCATACGACAAGTGGGAGCAAAAGTCTCTTCATAATCTATGCCTTTTTGCAGTGCATAACCTTTGCAACAAGTCAAGCCTTATGGCGATCAATCTCACCATCCAGCTTGCGTTTCAACTTGTAAACCCACTTCGTACCAATGGCCTTTTGCCAGGAGGCAAATCACATAAATTCCATGTGTCATTTTCTATAAGTGCATCATATTCTGATTGCATGGCAGCCATCCAATTTTTTGAATTCTGTGCTTCATCAAAAGACAGAGGCTCCTCAACATCATGTAAGCTAGACGCAACAAAGCATAACAATCGGATGCATAAGATGCATGGCGAGAGCCTGAACGAGTACGACTAGACAAAGGTGCATCCAATTTACTATCACGCAAAGTGTGCACCAGCCATTTTGGCATACCTCTAGCTTGCTCATTTTCAACCCTTTCCTCATCAAGTACATCATGTACATTTGCATCAGTAATAGGCTAATCTAAAACATTTTCAGAAACCCCATAGGTTGTACATTTGCCTCATTGGAACTTACATATTTCCACCACTAAAAAGAGGCAACAAAGTGTCATAAATGTCCTATGAGCTTACATTACTATCTCTAGTACATGACAGCAAGGGCTGAACAAAATCTTCCACAAACACTACATCCCGTGAAACTAGAATACGTTTTGTTTGCGGATAATACAACCTGTACCTTTCAGCACTATAACCAACAAAAATACATTTGACAGCCTTATCATCCAATTTTCTTCGTTGCACTTGTGGCACCAAAGCATATGCCAAACAGCCAAAAACACGCATGTGCTCAATAGAAGGCTTTCTATCATGCCATGCTTCATATGGACTAATAGACTGCAAAGCTTTCGTAGGACGCCTGTTAAGTACATAAGTGGCACACATGATGGCCTCAAGCCAAAAAGAATGCGGCAAATCTTGACTTTTGACCATACATCGTGCCATTTACGTCAGTGACCTGTTTTTACTCTCAGCAACACCATTTTGCTGAGGTGTATAAGACACTGTACATTGGTGTTTTATCCCACGACTAGCCAAAAATGCATTAAATTCATGAGACATATACTCCTCCCCTCGATCGGAACGGAGGGTGCCCATAGTACATTTCGAGACATTTTCAACCATAGCCAGAAATTGTTTGAAGCACATAAAAACTTCGGACTTCGCTTTAAGCGGAAATACCCATGCATGCCTGGAGTAATCATCAATGAAAGTCACGAAGTACAGGTAATTTACCAAGGACGGAGTTTGCATGGGCCCACAAACATCACTATGCACAAGTTGCAACTTGCATGTGGCCCAGACTGAACCATCCTTTGGAAACTTAGAACGCTGCATCTTACTAAAAATACAGCCTTCACAAACATGTTTGACAGGTGCTTCAAGAGGTGGCAAAGAAGCAACCATATCAGATTTCTGCAAACGCAGCAAACTGACAAAATTCAAATGACCAAAACGTGCATGCCAAAGTTTTGCATCTGAAATAGCCCTTGAATCTACAACATCATTTGCAAAATTTTGTCCACACTTGTCATACAAAGTGATCTTATACAGCCCACGGCACAAAAGGCCAGATGCAACAATTTCATCACCAAAACTGAGATCATGAACTGTACATCTGTCATCCACAAATTTGACTACAAGTCCAAGTCTAGCAAGTGCGGATATAGACAAGAGATTCTTCTTGATCCCAGGTACATAAAGTGCATAAACAAGTGTGAAGGAGCTGCCATTAGCAGCAGTGAGCACAATCTTTCCAACTCCCTGAACTGGATAAGAGGCGTTGTTGGCACAAGTGACTGAATTCCCATGAGGGACAGACTCGAGAGAGTTAAACAATTCACGATGTGAGGTAATGTGCTTTGTAGCACCACTGTCGAAATACCACACATGTGAATCTGCAGCAACTGACAAGCATGCATCATGGACAGCATGATTGTAAGTGCACTCTCTGCTAAAAGCCCATTCTGCATCAACATCAGCAACACAGTCTCCTTTCACAGGAGACTCAACAATGGCTGCATTTGTAGTGGAACTAGCATTTGCAGTGGAACCACCCTCTTTCTTCTTAGCCTCTTTGGCCTTCAACTTAAGACACGACTTGATCAAGTGATCATTGGCTTTACAATAATGGCAACGCATCTTCTTTTTGCCCTTATCACCAGAATTTCCAGACGAAGTGCTGCCAACAGAAGCATTAGGAACATAATTTTTGCCACTCGCAACAGAACCATAAGAAGTGGCTGCATTACTGTTACCACCCTTTCTTTGAGAAGCAATGAAAGCCTGTTCAACTGCATGCTACCTAGTCTTGTTTTTTCTAGAAAGTGACTCTTGCAACAGCAATGTGCATAATGCATCAAACTTGACAACTTCAGGATTTCCTTGGGTCATCAGTCTCCAAGTACTAGCAAAAGTATGGTAGGAATCTGGTAAGGCATCAAGAACAGTCTGCACAAGGGAACTGTCTGAAATGACTTCACTTGGAGAAATAAGTTGCTCATTGATATCCTTGACACTAGCAAGGAAAGTGTCCATATCATCTTCCTCATGCATAATCTTCGACTCCAGCTCTTTACGTAGCAAAGCAATTTTAGCCTCATTGCGACTTGCATAAAGACCAGCCAAAATATCCCAAGCATGTTTTGCAGATTTTGCTGAACGGATGTGAGGAACAATAGTGCGCTTCACAGACAACGCAATCAATGCATGAGCCTGCGCATCCTTTACATCCCAACGAGCTTGTTCTACCTTAGACAAAACAACTCTAATAGCAGCAATCCTTGCAGCAAGACCTGCAACATCCTCAACATCGCCTACATCCTCAGAACTAGGACATACATCAATGCCCTACACAATATTCCAGATGCCCTTTGACACAAGAACGTGTTGTATCATATAAGCCCACATAGGGTAATTGTCCCCATCCAACCTATCCTCAGCAGCAAACATCTTGAAGACATCTGTGTTGTTGTCAGCCATGGTAAATGTTGCACCTGATGTGAAAGCTATCCAAAAATAGGAGAAACGGAGCGGGAACAACACGTGCTATATAGCACAAACCATAGAAGACGTGCTATATATATATATATATATATATATATATATATATATATATATATATATATATATATATATATATATATATATATATTATATATACATATATATATATATATATATATACATACATATATATATATATATACATATACATATATATGTATATGTATATGTATATGTACATATACATACATACATACATTATATATATATTTATATATATATAATATATATATATATATATATATATATATATATATATATTATATATATATATATACATATATCATTAGGAAAATTTTGAGCTCATTTTGGGCCTTGTAAGAATTGTTATAGCCTTCAAAAAGTGGGGATTGGTAATTTTTTTGCAAATAAGATATAAACTTGTCGGAGGTTGGATATTTAGAATCTACTCTTCAAATGCTATCTATTGATATATAGCATGCATGTATTGGACATTACCTTCATGTAGATTTAGAAAAAGGTGATTTCAGATTACCGTAACGACAACAAAAATTGGTTGATTGAAAAAGAAATGGCACAACTTTCATAGAAGTCATCCAAACTTTTTGGACCTTGGCTCTTTAGAATCCATTTTTCAAGAGCTTTCCAATGATAGGTCATATCATGGATTCTGAGAAATATTTAGAGGAGTCTACCAGGTTGCTTTCTTTTGTACAACTTTGATGATGTGGCACTCTTAAAAGGCCAAAAATGAGTTCAAAACTTTCCTAATGATATATATATACATACATACATACATAATATTATATATATATATATATATATATATATATATTATATATATATATATATATTATATATATGTATGTATGTATATGTATATACATATATACATATACATATATACATATGTATATGTATATATATATACACACACACACACATATTAATGAGTTCTCTCTATTTCACCTTTCATTTCACAACCTCACATGACGTGATTTTTTTTGCATTCTATAGATTATTTTCAATCGATGTCCGAGAAAGTCTCTTTTTTTAAGCAACCTTCAATCTAGTTTCCTCCTCACAAAGAAGCAAACCAAAAATACTATTAACAATTTGAAATTTATAGGATTTTTGAGCTATTTTCTCACATATTTCATCGATTTTTCTTCACTTTACCATGGTGTAAACCGGCTAGTCTCGATTTTCAGCCACCTAAAGGCTAAGCTGAGGCAATCCTTTCCTAAACATTGGTTCCAATTAAAATCAACCTAAAGTTTTGATCACTTTCTTATTGTTTTAAAAAGCCACCGTGACCCTTTTACTTGTTTTTCTCAATTTGTTTTTCCAAGTGTTTTTATTGTCACCATTTTGTATGGTTTTAGAATATATTGCAATATGTACATACTTGGAGGAGATAAAATCCTAAGCAAAGTCACACAATGTTATAGAATATGAGATCCAAAACCAAGGTTCCCTTCATGCTCACATAAATGAAGTGAGGATAGACACAATTGTCAAGACCCTTGTAATCTAGTAAACAAAGCATGCACGTAAAGCCCTAAAGGAACCACATTCTTGTTGACACTAGCATATGCAATAACATGTCACAAGGTACAAGGTGCAACTATTTCAGAAAATCCATGCTCAACATAAAGACAGCGTTCGTGCCAGAGCTAGCTTATGTAATGCTTTCGTGAGTAACAAAAAGAAAGCACTTGAGCTTATTACAACTACCCAAGCTTGAAATGTTCGCTCCCATGATTGATCCACTCTCCGAATGTTGATGCTATTTGCCTCTCTTCTTGTAAAACAAGAATCAGATAGTCATTTCTTGCCGCCTTCAACGTTTCTACTCTTAAAGATTAAATATCTTTCTATTCGTGCAAGTTCACATACTTAGGCCCGAAAACGGGACAATGACAAGGTATGTGAACCCTCATCGTAATACAATGCCATGATTCCATTTTCAAAGTCTGCACACCTAACTTTCTTCCCCTTTATTTTTAGTTATTTAACTTATTCAAGGACAATGCAATCACGCAACTCCAACACCACATCACAACAATGGATCGAAAGCGTTCCCTACCTTCATTTAAATAAGGATTGCAAACTTGACGGGCGAATCTCCCTTCATATTCATACAACCACCTCCGAATTACTACCACGTTCGAAACTACATTAACAAATGCAAGAAGATTCTGGAAGAACAGAACGAGGTGGGCACCAGACTTGCGACTGGCTTGCATAAGGAAACACTACAACAACTCGAATTTGATTACAACAAATCCAATTGGCTACTCCTTGAAATTGGCGTACGAGAGCTCCTATGCCAAAAGACAAAAGGGTATCTCAACGTACTTCCTTGAAACGCTCCACTTCGGCTTCAATATCGGTCTCAAGAAACTTCTCGCTATCAATAGGACATCTACAAACAACGTGCTAACGAAGATGGAGCTTGGATATGTGGAGAGCGAGCCATTAATGATCGATGATAAGTTCATTTGGCACTTTGATATAGAGCTTTACAACCTACGCTTTGAAAATGGGACAAACCCTTTCCCCAAAAGGAGAACCAATCATATGAGTAACCTATCGACATACAATGCTATACTTTTGAATTGTTGTATCAATGATTGATGAGATCACATTCTTAATTGCAATGCAAGAGAACAAGCAAACATTGGACAACAAGCTGCAAGGCCAACGGGTGCATCAAGTTGACACTGCAGCATCAACCTCCATCGACATGCCACTGGCAAAGAGACAACGATAACCAAGGAAACCGAATACATAGTGTGTACTTCATTATATGCATCATGAGCAAAAAGATGTACACGTGTCATGAGAGACTTCAAAACTAGGAAGAAAATTCATGCTAGAAAAGCCTCTCGATGCATGCGAAAGGATGTGAAGGCCTTTAGGTCTCTACCATTCATTTCCTCTGATTCATTACGGTTTCAAAAAATCAAAGTTTATTATTCTTTATATCATGATTCCTATTGTATGTTCTTGCTTGATATGCTCATCATTGACCTATGCCTATGTGATCTACAATTCAATAAGCTTCATCATTCCCGATCGACAAAATTTAACCATATATGTGTGATTCATTGTACGAATTACCACGATTGAACCATTTCGCAATCATAGCCAATTTCCTGCTTGTAATATATTACCACTCATGTTCTATAATTAGGGGGCCCGCCGCCGCCGCCGCCCCCCCTCTTTCAAAAGGGGAGGGGGTAGCTGTAATTCAATTACCCCTTCAAACTGACGATGGTGACAATTACCCCTCCCACCAAAAAAGGTTATGTAACCACATGTCTACTGTTTCGAATAAAAATTTCAAATAAAAGGTTATAGAATTGGTCCGCTGATGCTTTAAAAAGGAATATAAAATTGTAAGTCTTAGAGAAGTGAAAGCTACAAGAGAATAAAAAATTCAAAGCTGCAAGTTTTAAAATTGTAAGCAAAAGAGAATGCTCAAGTTGAATTAAAAAAAACAAGTTTATTCATTAACGTTTCATGCTTTGGAGGAGGTGGAAATAAAAGCTCTACATGGGGAAAGGAATAGTGCTATGCACATTTAGAAGATCCCAAGGAGAATATTAATTTATTACAGAGGTGGGGGTGAACCAATTGCACCTCTTTGAAGTCCAATTGCTCTTTAAAACAACCCACCCCCCCCCACCCCCCCCCCCCCCCCCCCCCCCCCCCCCCGCCCGCCCCCGACAGTGCGCTCGGCAACTCTGAACGTTGAAGACGGGAGTTCCAACTTCCAAGTCCAAGTGGGTCGGAAGCGCATGTTGAATGCTGAGAATTCTGAGCGCTCTCTGTCCCTCTCTTCACCTGCCTCTTCTAAGATCTGTCCGCTTCGATTCTGACTCTTCCTCAGGCTTCCCCCTTTGGGGGGGTCAGGGATGGCGTTACACGAAGCCCTACGGAATGGGCTTATTCCCAGCGCAGAAAATCAGCAAGACAGGTTTACCTCACCTTCAAAGTTGATAATGCATAAGGCATTTACCCCTCCATCCCATGGGGCCAGATACCCCCCACATGCAGGTATTTCTTTGGAAAAAGGGCTCTTTGTCTTTAGCCCTGGTAGTCATCATTCCCCCCCTCAGACGATGCAGGGGTCACCAAAGGGAAGTGCAACCCTATACTGAGGTCTCCATCTCCAGCGCAGCCAGGTATGGGTCCTCTGCCACACCTTGTACAAAACCCTGTTTGGAATGATGATTATTTTGGTAATGTGACTCACCTTAACCACATGCATGAGGGATTTCATGGTGGCGACCCTGGTCCTTCTGAGAGGGGGCTTGAACAATCATTCATTAAGTACAATGAGGACCTTCCCCCACACTCTCAAGCGCCCCAAGGGAGAGAAGAGGCTTTTGCTCCCATTCCTAATGTTGATCCCTCTCCGTGTCCCCCAACTCAGATTAACTCCAATAATGAGCATGTACCCCTCCCCGAGGGTACTTTTGTCATTGAAGAAAAAGCATTGCATGCTTGGTATTCTCAATTGTAGTCATTGGCTTAGTTCATGGGATTAGACCTTCAACAGAAGCATTGAAGCTTTGGATTGCTCAACACTGGGGAAACAGAAACATGAAACCGAGTCATGTGCAATATTTACCCAATAATTACTATTTATTCTTCTTTGACCTTGCCAATGAAGCCTTTCAGGTTATCAGCCAAGGACAATGGCTCATCAAGAACACCCCTCTCTCTCTCTCTCTTTAAATGGTTTGAAGGCTTCAACCCAAGGGGTGATAAGCCAACAAAAGTGCCTATTTGGATCGATTTTCCAGACTTACCAGTAGAGTTCTACCCCTGGCTCAAAGAGTTGGGATCTCAGTTGGGCAGAGTTCTTGGCCAGAAAGCAAGGGTGGTTTTAATCCAAAATGGGACCCTCAACAGTTGATTGAAATTGATACTAACAAAGATCTGAGGTTTGAAATCCCTATAGCTGACTCTACTGGTAAAATGTTACATACTCACAAAGTTTTCTACAGGAACTTACCCAACGCTTGTTTCAATTGCATGAAACAAGGTCATTTAATCAAGCACTATCCTGAGCTTGCTCCAAAGGAACCTGAGAAAGAGGTACAAGAAGAAGTTGAAAGGCCTTTTCAGCAGGTGCATAGGAGGAACTCCTATAAGCAGCAAAGGAGTAGAAGCAACATTCCTAAAGGCCAACCTCCTCAAGCTTGGTTAGAGGATGTATTTGATCCTCTCAATGTTACAATAGCAACCTCTAGTCTCATCCCTGATAGCCCTGAGCAGTTTCCATCCCTTGAGAAACAAACCCATACCACCAATCCGTCAAATCCCACCCTTGTAGAAAATAATGGTGACATTGCTCTCACTCCTGGTTCCAAGAAAGAGGGGGGGGGATCAGAGTCAAGTCTCAGACAGTGAGGGTGAGAACATTCCTAGTACTCAATTCGTAGGCATGCAAGTTGATCAACACACCTTATCCTTTGAAGAGGAGATTGAAGCGGCAGACAAAAAAGAAAAACTCAATTTAGCTGCCTCCCCTAGCACATCTGAAGATACTAACATGCTTACAGCAGAGGAGGAAGTACTACCTGTGATAATCAAAGGTAAACCCAAGAGGAAAAAAGAGAAGGATTTAGATCCCTGCAGAGTTTCAATGGTTCTTTCCAAACCCTCAAAAAACAGTAAAAAATGACAGTCCCTAAACTAACATTACTGTCTTATAATTGTAGGGGGTTTTCAGACCAGGTTAAAGCAGCTGGCATTACGAAGTGGTGTGCTGACATCTCTCTGAATGCTGACATTATTTGTCTTCAGGAACTAAAACTTTCAGGCTCCAAGTTGGAATTCAATCTAAAGAGGATGGGCTCTCAGTACTTGTGGTTTACTACCTCTCACCAACATGGGAAAGGTGGAGCTGCCATAGGCATCCATTCCAAACATTCTTCCATGATCAAACAGTGTCCATCCTCCCAGAGGGGCAACTGGATAGGTGTTGAGCTTGCCGAACCTTTCAACTATACAGTTATCAGTTTGTATGCATCTAATTCTATCTCTGATAGAGCAGCTACTTGGAATGAATTGAGTCTCTTGCATAATCACATTATCCTGGCTGGAGACTTCAATAATGTGACATCTTTGCAGGATAGATTTAAAAATCTGGGGCAGATTATAACAGGCAATGAAAGGGTCCAGTGGGACAATATGGTAGATAATCTTGAGCTGATGGATATTTCTGAAGAATCTGGACACACTTGGAGTAATAAACAAGCAGGTGAGAACTTTAGATTTGCCAGATTAGACAGAGTTTATATGTCTTTGGACTTGATGTAGAAACATTGGCAAATTAGTTGTGTTACAGATAATTCTCTCCTGCTTTCTGATCACTTGCCTGTCATTACTGTACTTGATCAGTCTGAGTGTTCATTTAAAGTTGGGTGGCCACATTTAGACCAGGCATTGCTCAAACTGAATTTTGTTAAAGCTAAAGTCAAAGAGGTTATGCATTCTTCCTTTTCTGCTTGTACTTCACCATTTAAGGCATGGGACTCAGCTGTCAAGAATATTCAAAGATTGTTCACTGATTGTAAGAGGAAGGCCAAGGAAATTAGGTCTAGTAGAAGGATGATGATTAGGGACAAGATCTCTGACCTAGAGAAATGTCTGTCCCCAGATGAGCCCCCTACTCAAGAACTCGTAGACCTAAAGGATAATCTTAGACAGGAAGAGCTCCTGGTTGCTAACAGTGCCCTAGCTTGAACTAGAGAATTTTGGGCTGGAAAGGTCGACAAGCCCAATAAAGACATGTTCAATCTTCTCAAAAAAAAGAAAGCTAGGGACTATGTCCCTTTACTGAAGAAAACTGATGGAAGTGCTGTTTTGAACCATAAAGAGAACCTGGAATTTGTTCACTCTTTCTACTCTAATATTTTCTCTGTCCCCCCCTCCAGGAATGAGGGAATTAGAAATGCAAGAGCCCACATTGCCAAGATTAGAAAAAAGTGTCTATCACATGATTTGGCAACGGTGTTGGACAGTCCCATTTCAGAGGGGGAGATTAGAGAGATATTAGGGCTATGAAAGATGGAAAATCCCCAGGTATTGATGGTATTCCCAATGAATTCTTCAAAGCTTACCAGGATTTCATCATACCTTACATTATGAAGGTCTGGCTAGAAGCTGTTAGACTCGGAGCTCTTCCCTCTAAGGTTAGCACTGGGGTTATCAAGTTAATCCACAAAAAGGGGGCCAAGGATGAGCTCTCCAATTGGAGACCCATCTCTTGTCTGACTTCTATTTACAAGATCTTTTCCCTATCCTTGGCTAGGAGGATCAGCCCACATATGGACAAAATCATTCTTCCAGAACAAAAGGGGTTTATCAAGAACATATATATTCTAGATGCAATTATAACTCTGTGGGAAGCAATGGAGTATGCCATGGAGTCAGGGCAGGAATACATATTCTTTAAAATTGACTTTGATAAAGCTTATGACAGAATTGAATGGGATTTTATATTGCAGTCTTTAGTTGATATTGGTTTTGGTAAACAGTTCATTCGATATGTGCATATTTTGTTTGGAAACTCATTTGCCAAAATTGCACTTAATGGTGCATTGTCTGATGACATTAAGCTGGCTAGATCCATCAGACAGGGATGCCCACTCTCCCCTCTTCTGTATGCTATGTCTTCACATGCATTGGGATGGTTGGTCAAAGATTGCCTGAGTCAAGGAGCTATTAAAGGCATCATAATTCCTAATATGGAGAAGGAACTTTGTCTGCAACAGTTTGCAGATGACACTAACAGCTTACTAAGCAATGATGACAGATCCATTGAGAGCTTCTGGCAATGCCTCACCACCTTTTGCTTGGCATCTGGCTCAAAGATAAATCATGGTAAAACGGGTTATAAAGCTTCATCTGGTTCTTCCCCTCCCTTGGTGGTTCAAGCTGGGTGCCAACAAATTGAAGATGGCAAAGTTTTCAGGCTTCTAGGTATTCCCATGGGATTCAAAGTCAGCATGAATCAGAGATTTGAATGGGTTTTGAATAGGTTCAAGAGGAAAGTGTTCTTATGGCATAATATGCAATCAACTCTACCAGCCAGGGTGTTTGTTCTGAACCATTATATTCTTTCATCATTGGTTTACTTTCTGGCTTGCTGGAGGCCTACCAAATCTCAGATGAACAAGATTTTCTCTACAGCTCGAAGATTTTTATGGGGAGGAAATGAGGACATACCCAAAGTTCCCAAAGTGGCTTGGTCCACATGTTGTCAACCCAAAGAAGCTGGTGGTTTGGGCATCTTAAATCTATGGAGTTCCTTGCCAAGAAACTGGCTGCAAAATGGATTGTTAGATCTATTGGTTGTGATGACTATTGGGCTAAACTAATTCAAAGATCTCTCACCTGTTTTTGTGCAGCACTCCAAATCCTGGTCAGGCTTATCCCTAAGGGAAATTACTCTATGCCAGCTGGATCTGAAGTTTAAAGGAACTAATCTTATCTGCAAGTATTGGGAATCCTGGCAGGACATAAAGAAGGGAAAGTCCTTACCCCCTGAACTTGTCTATGACCTTAATTTTGTAATGCAGGATTCTATTTGGTTTGGCTACCATTCCCACAAACTGGGCATACAACTCTCCAGGAGAGCTCTTATCTGCTTTAAGAAGGGGATTAGAACATGGGGAGATCTGTTCAGGAATCACAAATGGATGGACATACAAAATATCAAAGAATCCTTTCACTGCCAATGGCTACTGCCTTGTGGTTTGGCCCTATTCTAATCAAGTTCCATACAGGTCTCAATTACTCCCATACCTTGTCACCAAGCCAAAAGTCTTTCTAACACTCTGTTGGTGTATTATAAGACCTTTGTGCAGGATAAAGAGCTGTCTGATGTCCTCCAAATGAAGCTTAACTCCAGATGGAAATTATCTTGGAGCAAAAGGCAGTGGAGCTACAGGTTCAGATGTATATGGGCTTTTCCTGTGTCCATGAAGCAAAGTGTGATCTTGTTGTTGATTCTACATAATGGGGTGTGGACTAGAGCCAAAGCTAACAAAATCAGAGGCACCCAGAACCTTTGTGATAGATGTAAGACTGAAGAGGAGACTCTAGCTCACTTGTTTATCAATTGTCCAAGAAACAAACACATTCTAAAGACCCTCCAGAGAGCTGTCCACACTTTACATCCTCAAGCATTCAATTGGGAAGAGCTGCTACTGGGAAAGTGCCAGGGTCTCGACATCTATCTTTGGTCCCAGATAAGAGCTTCCTACATATGGAACATCTGGCGCAGCAAATCCACATCTGATCAACCCAATAGCCTGGCCCAAGCCTATTCCTTTTTGTATGAAATCAAATGTCTTGCCATATCATGTACTCTTAATATGAACATGGTTTCTCAGCTAAGTCAACATGAGATACAAAGGTTCCTACCTTGGCAAAAGTGGAAACTTTGTTTCAGCCAAATGTACTCTGTCCCTAGACTCATCATGTTTGAATGCATACATGAGATGTAAAGATGTACACGTGGGCCCTTCCTCTGCCCTACCTTGAGACCCTTCTCTTGTATTTTCTCCTTTTAATTTAACTTTTCAACTTTGCATCAAAACCCACCCCCCCCCCCCCCCCCCCCCCCCCCCCCCCCCCTCTTCCCTTTCCCAAATAACAATAACTTTTCCTTTTGCGTGTGATCATGACATGTTGTTGTTAGATTTCTTGGAGATCATGACATGATATTGTTAGATTTCTTGCAATTACAAATTACCCCTTCCCGTGTGGGGGTACCTAAATTACTTTTATCGATCCATAAACTCTCACCATTTCGATTAACACACAACTAACCCATTTGGTATTTATGGCACACTAGTACTTTAAATATGCTTGGGTGCATCTCATCATCAACAAGTTGCGCGATATTTTAACTAGTGGGAAACAAAAACGTAAATTAATTTTACCAAATAGTAAAAATCAAGACCAAGATGGGCAGACGTACATTCGCATTGGGGTGTAGACTTGGCGATCTTGTATTCAAACTTCATGTTTCACACTCTTGCACGTTGCAACACTAAGGTGAGGACAATTAACTCTACCCACCACACGTGACTCCAAAAATAATAAAAGTGAATCACGTGTGTGTGGCACGCGCGCGTGTGTGTGTGTGAGAGAAAATGCAAAAATAAGCCCAAATTTATCAAATTCCCTAGCGGAAAAAATTGTGTATGGTTAGCAAAATGATTGTCGCTCAACATTGATCCGAAGACATCAAAGATGTATCTGACGAGACTTGAACTCAATAGCTAACGAGAGAGAGAGAGAGAGAGAGAGAGAGAGAGGCCGCCAGACCTTGTTGGCCGGCACCCAATAGCTTCCCTTGCATGATTTGAGTCGCCCACTTCCCTTGAATGATTTGAGTCGCCCACAGTCATTCTACACCAGCTCCTTTACCTTCTTCATCCCTGCTTGCATTACCTTGACAGCTTCATAAACTTAGATTTGATACTCGCACTCTTGTGATCGACCACTTCACTCTCACTAGCTGTTTCCTCACCAATGTCCATTTCCATATAGGGGGCAGAGGAAGGCTCTCCCTTCACAAGCCTCATTGCCCCCAAAATCTTCTCTGGAAGCTCATCTGGATCATTGCCCTCCAGCACAAAGGCTATATCCGCCGTGACAAGCGGAAAAAGACCAAATGTGAGCCTTATGGCCGTGCGTATCAGCATCGATGACCCTACATCCACATCCACTTCCATGTAGTGCTTCTCCCTTATGTAGGTGCACTTCATAATTTTACCCACCATACACACAGGCCACCTCTCCCCTATCGCCACTTGCACAAGCCATGGTGCCTCGGGGAAGCGAGTCAAGAGCTTGAGGCGGGCATTGCGGAAGGCATCATCCCCATCAAGGAATCTCTGCATAAGGGAGCCCTGGGGAGGGCTGCTGAAGCTAACAAAGTACAAAACCAGGCTGTGATGATTGTTGTTGCCCAGCTGCACGTTGAAAGCCCACACAAAAGGCTGGTGATACGGCGCGGTGTCACGGAGAGCGATGTCGAGGGCGGCGCGGACGCGCGAATGGGGGTGGTTCATGATGTGGGAGATGTGAGAGGGGCCTTGGAGTAAGTCAAAGGCAAGAGGATGGAGGAGCAGTCAGAGGCTGGGATCTTGGCCTTGGTTGTGAGGTAATCGGGGCCGCGGAGGGAGAAGAGGTGGCAGGAAGGGAATGCCCAGCTGTTGGGGGGGCAGAGTGGAGAGACAGAGGGGAGGGCCCGCCCTGTCGCAACCTGTCTACCCAATCGCGGTGCTGGGCAGGAATAAGAGCAGCTGTTTCCATGTTTCCATGGGAGAAAAATCGGGAGCCGGAGAGGTAGAAGAGCCGAGCTACTAATAATTCAGAAGTGCATTCATTGAGTGAGCATTGTCCAAAGTGTTGCAGAAGAGTAACTTCTCTACTTACCGACTCTACGGTCTACCCACTAGTATTACTGCACTCGTTTGCAGCCAGCTCATTTGGTCTTTTTACATTAAAACAAGTGATAAAATCACGAGACCTGCACTTCAAAAATCACATTAGAACCTAAGATTGAAAATTTTTGACTATCACCAGATTTTGCATCTTAAATATTGACTAGTACGGCTTTCTCTCTCCCCCCTCTCTCCCTCTTTATCGCGTGCAAAAGGGCTTGTTTTTGTTTTGGACTTTAGCCTTCAGGTCGCAAATTGCGACACAT
Source organism: Adiantum capillus-veneris (assembly GCF_014529385.1). NCBI lineage: Eukaryota > Viridiplantae > Streptophyta > Polypodiopsida > Polypodiales > Pteridaceae > Adiantum > Adiantum capillus-veneris. The sequence continues at coordinate 115,620,229 of NC_140959.1, read as the reverse complement.
GTAAAGGGCTTCCCCCTTCCGCCATATATATTAGTAGATGTACAACTTGTTAGCATTTTCATTTTGAGAGCTCTTAAAGCTCACATAAGAAGGTAGATATATCTACACACTTCTTTAGCACCACTCTTTGGATCTATATACATCGATATAAAAGTTGCTTGCATTTTCATTTTTGGGCCCCAAAATGATAGCTTTGCAGCAGTAAGCCAACAATTCAATTGTAACTTTTCGTACCAAATCCTCGTTTGATGAGTTGATCATGAACATAAAGACTTAGAAGCATAAGGGTCTACTTTGTTTGTTAACTACATATTTTCCATTACGTGAATTTCTCGGTTAAAGGAGATTACAAACAACTAGTTATAGGGCTACAAACTACAAACCACTTTGGTCCAAATAAGCATTTTACAAGCTATGAAGTGGATGCAGAAAGATGATAGAATTTCTATGTCAACCAAGCACAAGGAAAATGGATTCCTTTTTATTTACTGTCTTTCCATACATACTCAACAAGATGAGCTTTTGCGAGATGTGGTGACTAGGTCTCTAGCCCCTTGTGATAATTCATCTCATGGAAAAAATTGCTTATAATTGATTGTGAGTTCCTTGTTTTACATTAAAGCAAGGAACTCTCTGCATTTTCTAAAGCAACATACGGATCACAACTCATTAGGGAATATAAAACTAATTATTGAAATCCTTATGCTCAAGACACAATACAAATTGGAAAGTGTTGTTATTACAAGGTCTTGCACTACCGTTGAACTTGATCCCCAATCATCAAGCTCCTATGAAATCATGTTTGGCACAAACTTGCTACTATGCTATGAGTAACTAGATTGGTTTGGAGCATTGGGCAAGAGTCAGCAGTCTACAAAGCAAGGACAGTCAAGGACAAAGAACAAGTGCACAAAAGGATACTAACTTTGTTAGTGACATGCAATGGTCTTGCAAACAACAAGAATTGGGAGGAGACCTATTGTGTTTTTGGGTACGCTTTCCTATGTGCATGCATGAAGAGGTCGAGAGCTGACAAGCAATAGCAGGCTTGGAGGGAAGGGCACAAGCAATAGTAGGCTTGGAGGGAAGGGCACAGATGGGGGTTGGGGGCACTTGAGCTAGATGAAAGAGAGAGAGTTAGATGAGTCTAGTGATAAAAGCATACAACTGAGCCTGGCCAATCAAGAGTTTGCATTAAGTACCTTAAAACAACAATTACCAATCAATGGTTTGTGGCAAGTTCCTTAAACATAAAATCATTTTGTATCATCTACGAAACATATTTTTGAGCATCACCTTGCTCACAAAATTTGGATTCTGCATATTAGATAACAAATAAAAAGATCAAATAGCAAATTGAAGTCCCCATCTAGATACTTCAACACATGATCAAGTTGCAAGGATCCCACGATTTAAGTGAGTGTTGTTTTTGGAAAACTATGCATCATTTGTTTCTGCAGCATTGATGTGTACAAGTATGTCATACAAAGTTCATAGTCGGACAGCATCTCCTTAGAGTTAATAGTCAAAAAGCATCTCGTCCATTCAACTTCAGTGCATCTCAAGTTGTTCAGCAATATAGTCATGAAAGCATTGAAGTTGTTGAACAACAGGGCCTTGCAAGCATTCAAGAAATGGTCCGACTGGCCACTGCCTCCACAAAAGTCTAGCAATGGGATGACCTCGTATAAAATTTCAGCAGTAGAAATTTCTAGTTGTAGACATGAAGCCTTTGAAAGCTATAGTAGTAGAGATCTTGCAGGCCACTACTACCTACTATGGGAGAAGTTTTGAAAGTCTTCCTTAAAGGCGTTTCTATTGCGTCACTCCCATGCATTGCAGCTTTTGCTAGAATTCAACCAAGCCCCAACTCTGCAAATGCTTCACAACGTACAAGTCATGGGAGGGTGAAAGCTGGCATGAAGCAAGTCCACATAGCAAAAAGCAGCAAAATAACACACCCAAATGTACTAAAGCTGCCATGGGGAGCTTGCACACACAGAGTGTCAGTATTTACTCTTTAACTAAATACTAAATGTGCAGGCCATTGTGGGAAACACTGCAAGTACAGCATGGCCTGGCTTCATGGTGAGAATTGCAAGTTGTAGGGGACTTTGCACATTGTAGTGGTGTGTGTGTGTGTGTGTGTGTGTGTGTGTGTGTGTGAGAGAGAGAGAGAGAGAGAGAGAGAGAGGAGCTGTGGGAGTGTGTGTGAGAGAGAGGGCAGTTGTGGATGTGTGTCAGAGATATAGAGAGAGAAACTAGGCTTACGGTGTCGCCGGATATGGTAGTCACGGTGATTTCTACACGCAAATAATTACAGGATGATTATCCCATATAGATAGATAGATAGATAGATAGAGAGAGAGAGAGAGAGAGAGAGAGAGAGAGAGAGAGAGAGAGAGAGAGAGAGAGACTATGCGTGTGTGTGAGAGGGAGAGAATGTGAGAGAGGGAGGACCTATTGGAGAGCCCGTGTGAGAGAGAACTTGAGATTGGGGAACAAGAAATAGTGTGCCTTGTGGCACGCAGAAAGTAGAGCAAGCAGAGATTGTCTCGCCTGCCCATGTGGAGAGCTGGTGCAATGCGGCGTTGATGGTGGGCATATTGGGCCAACAAGAGAAGACATGTAGTAATAGAAGTTTGCGGTCAAGATAGGGCAACTGCTGATTCTGATCACTTGCACCTTCATTCTATACATTGTCCTCCATTTCTTTAGCAACACATGCTCACTTTGCAATGTGTGTGTGTGTAAAAGAGAGAGAGAGAGAGAGAGAGAGAGAGAGAGAGAGACGCTTGTCAAGGGTGGAGCATCTTCGTGGAGTTTGCACTGTGCAATCTCCATAGCATTGGAGCAGTGAAGAATGAAGAAAGAAGAAAGGGATAGAGCCTTGGCCCCTTAGGAGAAGACGTGTCACAGTGCAGCCAAGATTGCTCCAAGGTCTTGTCAGTATTCCAAAGCCATCATTTCATTACTCCATGTTACTTTTATGAGCGCCCATGACCTCGTCGATCCAATCAGATCTTTTTTGAGTCTTAAACTCAATTGAAATAAACAAAACCATATAAAGTAATTTTAGTTAGGAAAAAGGAGGGGCATTACTAATGTCTTACTAAGGCATCTGCCTTTTGGGGCAGGACCAAAAACATTCAAAAACTAAATGTTTTATTTTAATAAAAAATAATCCTCTCTTTTTCATTAGCAAAAAGGGAAACCATCATAAGGCCTCCCCCCTTTGGGACAGGCCAAAAAGGTGACACACTGTCAGTGTTCACAAAAAACCTGTAAACAGGTAGGTACAATGCACCTGCTACATTTTGGTTTCTATTTCTACCTGTAAAATAAAAATTTATAATTTGGAAAAGCTGTAAAATTTTGCCTAGTTTAGTTATAATTTTCAAAAAAACCTGTAAATTTGAAAGCTCAAATTTTTACATTTGTTTGGAAAAATGTTCTTTGGGAACACTCCACACAGCGCAAGACCTTCTTTTATTTAGAGCAGATTCTCACGTGTGTGGCTTGACCCCAGCCAACAGCTCGATCACTGCATTCGCATGGGCGGGGCAGTGCTAGAAAAACAACCGGGGTCTAGTGTATTTTAACCAACTGAAATGAAAAAATCTCGCTTAGATTTTGAGCTTGCCTTTTATAATTTACACAATTTTTAGTGTAGTTACCGACAAAAGTTTCAAATTTTGACCTAAGAAATGGAGAATTTCAAATTTTCCCTTATTTTCATCGGTTAGGGAAATGTATTTTTCTAGCCTTGGGCGGGGCCTCGTCACTAATTGACACCTCCCTAGGGAGGTGGGATCAATGGCCCACGGTAGGCATCGTGAGGCAATCCGGGCAGTCCGATTGTCATTTGAACTAGGTGTGAAGTAAGAGTGAACTCGGAGGTATGTGCACCACACCAAATTTGGTGTGAACTCAATGTGAACACGGTGTGAACTAGGTGTGAACTGGGGAGGGTCTACACACCACACCAAATTTGGTGTGAACTCAATGCGAACTCGGTGTGAACTAGGTGTGAACTAGGTGTAAACTTGTCCGCGATGCCATGATCTATAAACTTACCACACACACACAACACCTTTCACCGAGCGCGCGTTAGCCTAGTAATTAGAGTCAATCCTGTGGGGGAGAGAAAGTGGGAATCTTTTGCATTCCATAGGCAATCCAACGGTCACAATCAATCGGTGATCGTAAGCCGTTAATCCCACCTTCCAAAAGGAGGTGTCATTTAGTAATGAGGTTGGGCAGGGCATCATGGTGCGAGGACTTTGAGTCCTCCATTCTATAAAAAACGACATAGTTGCTCACCAAGGTTGACGTTAACCAGTAGCGCTCGCACATGCCCATTGAGAGCATGTCATGATATTGAAGTCGAGTAGTCCCTCCTACTCACAAGCAACACCATGAGCATTACCATGCTCTCTCTCTCTCTCTCTCTCTCTCTCTCTCTCTCTCTCTCTCTCTCTCTCGGCTTCTGAAAGCACGTATGCCCTACCTCTCTTAGCTTGTGAGACCTCAGAGTAGGGGGATCAAAGGGAATGTTGCACCAGGGTGTGGGGAGGAAAGGCATTCTGAAGGAGCTGGTTGGGGTAGGTGTGGTGACATGAGGGGCTCATGAGGGAGCACTCGAGAAATTCTGCCTTTGTTGGGCACTCTTGTTCCTTGCTAGAGCCTGCTTTTTGGATCCATGGGAGGAGCCATCCCTTTTATCGGAGAGGCAAACGGACAACATGAGGTTTCATCCAAAGGGCGATCGATGGTGGAGAGCTCTTCTTATGACAGGAGACACTCTCTCGAGTGGCAACATTGCGTGTATGAGCGAGCATGGCTCCCATCAAAGCTTGGATGGATTGGTAATTGTTTGATTTTGCTAAACGATGAAGGTACTCCTGTTCATTTTCCTAGTTTCTTGCTTTTTTTTATATAATGGGTTCCAAAATTTAGTATGACGGGGTTGCGAGGTTCTTGTTTATCTATGTAATGTTTGTAATAGTTGTTGGATGCATAGTACTTTCCCTGTGTGAGGGTGCCATTGGTGGTGACACCCGATCTAGCCATCTTTAAGGTATGTGGTTAATGTATGGTGTTTCTCATCTTCAAATAAAAAGCCCGTTTCTATGGTGTTAATTATGGTCATCCTTGTTATTATTATTGAGCTATGTGTCGGGCTTGTTGACTCCACACATGTATTCATGGGTGATCGTCGATTATAGGCGCACATCACATTTAGGGAGAGAAGAGAGAGAGAGAGAGAGAGAGAGAGAGCATACTAACTGTCAGCCAAGTGTGGGCACACAAGTGTGGTTGGAACGACTCACAAAAGAGCCTATAACCCTAACTTTTTTCTTATTCTTGAAGGTATGGTTTGCTTGCTCTCCTTCTCTCCCGCGTAGACTCATGTTGTGTGTGAGCGCGCACGCGCGCGTGTGTGTGTGTGTGTATGTGTGTGTGTGTGTGTGTGTGTGTGTGTGTGTGTGTGTGTGTGAGAGTGAGAGAGAGAGAGAGAGAGAGAGAGAGAGTGAGTGAGGGCGAGTGAGTAATGGTATGACAACGGGGAGGCGGTTGAGCAGCGGTAGCGAGCTCCCACTTCATGGCGGTGCAAGATTCTTGTATCGACAGCTTACAGAGGTGAGTGACACACCTTCTGTGTCCGTGAGCTTCCCAAAAACATTTTGTGTGTTTGTAGCCTTAGTGTCTCACACATGGCGCACAACGAGTCCCCCGCAATACGACATTTTTGGCGTCGTTGTCGGGAGGCACTATGCGTCAAGCTTTAGATGCAGCAGTTTTTTTGTCTTTTTTCAGTTTTCTATGAGATAAGGTTTAAGGTTATGACAAATTCTGTGTTTTTTTGCATCTTTTGATCTTTTAACTAATTTTTGCAACGTTTTTTAACATTTTTGCAATTTACAACAGTTTCTTGCATTTTTTGCACTAAAATATGCATTCTATGGTTCTTGAACAATCTAAAAAAAATCTCAAATAAATAAATCGTAGAAAAACATAATAAAAAATATAAACACCACACAACTGGCCAAGGAGATTTGACCCAATAAATAAAGGAATCTCTGCATAAGAGAGCCTTGGGGAGGGCTGCTGAAGCTAACAAAGTAGAAAACCAAGCTGCGATGCTTGTTGTTTCCCAGCTGGAAGTTGAAAGCCCACACAAAAGGTTGGTGATGATGAGGTTGGGTGTCATGGAGAGCGGTGTCGAGGGCAGTGCGGATGCGTGAATGGGGGTGGTTCATGATGTGGGAGATGTGAGAGGGGCCTTAGAGGAGGTCAAAGGCAAGGGGATGGAGGAGGCAGTCAGAGACTGGGATCTTGGCCTTGGTTGTGAGGTAATCGGGGCCACGGAGGGAGAAGAGGTTGGCAGGAAGGGAATGCCCAACTCTTGGGGCAGAGTGGAGAGATAGAGGGAACGGCCCGCCCTATCGCAACCTTTCTACCGACTCCCGGTGCTCAACAGGAATTAGAGCAGTTGTTTCCATTTGAAGAATCAAGAGTCTTAGAGTAAGAAGGAGAAGAGCTGAGCTACTGATTCAAAAGTGCATTCGTTGAGTGAGCATTGTGCAAAGTGTTGCAGAAGAGTAACTTCTCTAGACTACCGAGTTTACCCACTAGTATTATTGCACTCGTTTGCCAGTTCATTTAGTCTTTTTATATAAAACAAGTGATAAAATCACCAGGCTTTCCAGGCATAGTAGAAATTTCTTTTTGGCATGCAATTTTTCAAGTCCCCTTTTATATGCTTTGTATAATGCGATCAATTTATATAATTTGCCATATATAATGTTTACTCAAAGGTATAAACACAAAAAATGACAGGCAATTTCGAGCTTCCACCATGTCAAATGACATGTGTTTTTTTGAAGCACTTGTTTTGATAGGAAAAATAGTCCTTGACAAAAAATAGGTGCCAATTTTAGGCCTTGAGATTCTGAGTCTAGATCCCACTTCAAAAGCTCTACATCTATAAGCTTAAAAAACAAGTGATAAAATCACATGGCCTACCTTCAATTAGATATAGCAGAAAGAAAGTGTATGTAATAAAAAAGAAAACAATGTAGTCATAATTTCTTAAAGATATGAATCACAATGCTAACGATTGAATGTGGACTATCTAAGATACAAATACTATATTTAAACCTCTATGTAAATAAGAAGAATTACTATCAAACTAGCTATGATAATCACCATGTTCATACCTCTATCCCATGTTTATGAAAGAGCATGTCTTTTTTCCTGATTGTTGATTAAGTACTTAGTAAATTGATTGACTACCTTCTAAGCTTGGGATATTTATATTTCAATATACAATCATAATTTTTAATATTATTTATAAACTATCTATGTTGGGGATATCATCCTAGGTCTTAATACACCTCTATATACACCAAATTTGTGATGTGGTCAATAATAAACTTCCATGCACTAAACTTCCTTAAACTATACAACATTTCAACCCCAATAGAGGGTTTGATTGCTCAAATTGTGTACATTTGCAACTATAACAAGTATAATACTCAAACCTCCATGCACTAAACTTACTTAAATTGCACAAGATTTCAACCCCATAAAGGGTTTCATGATTGCTCAAATCGTATACCTTTGCAAGTGTAATAAGCAAAGAAAAAACTCTTAACAAAAAAAAAATCGTCGGCATTGATATTTTGCACCCGCAATTAGGGTAAAGTGCCCAGCTTAAGGACAATGAACTTGTGTGTTGCCGTGTTGGGGCCATTCTTCTTTGCTTTCAGCTTGGATAGACGCAAAAGATATGCTGCATCATGTGCTTTGAAACAAGCTTGGCTCTGTTCATTTCAACAACATGTGCATGTTTTCCAACACAATGCACAGTTCCCGATGCAAAACACTTACTTAGGACAGTCATGTCTCAGAAAAAGAACTGCATTGTTCCAAACTCGAACTCAAATCCCTGCAAATGAGAGTATTCCATGTCAGATGGGCTAGTCCATCTTCTCAAACGTCGTTGTGTGATTCTGGGGAGGAGGTGTGTCCTGTTAAAGGGTCGTGTTCTTTTATTGGGACTTTTACCCTAGTCAAACAAAAAAGCCACCCTTCCCAAGACAATTCATGTAAGATTTCTAGTCTTTGTACATTGTACACCATTTTTTATATCATCCGTCTCTTCATTAAACAATGACCAGTGAACTCAATAAAAGAACACATCATTGAAAGATCCATCACATAAATGTGCAACAAAATCCCCATTGACGAGTTCAAAAAGATACAAAAAAAAACTTTTAGATTTAAATTGATGTTAGGAAGTTGAGGTTTTCATAGCTTATAGGAGAAATCTTAGCAAATTTGAAACCTTATGTGTCTCATACTAGCACCAACATAATACTAACATTGGAGTTCCATCCTAACTTTAGGAGAGACAATGTAGGACACACATTCTTTATAAATGTTAAGTATACATGGATAAGTACATGTGATTATGTGTTTCAAGGCCAAAACAACCAAGAAAGACATATTGAGCACTATGTTTTCACTCTACAAATTATAAAACCTGCACAAACAAAACAACAAATTTGCCATGATGGCATAACCTTTGATTCTAGAAACACTCAATAAACTAAGTGTGTGGAAAATACTTGAAGCTGAGTGTGTAACTGTTTCCTATCCTTTACAAACAATTTCCATAACTCACCAAGTAATCCTCCAAATTTCCATAACCTTTGCAATGCTTGTAGAAAAGACTTGAAGCCGAGTGTGTACTTATTGTTTCATGTCCTGCATTGTAGCCTCTTGTAAAGGCAAACAAGAGAGAAATAGAATCTCTCTCTACTTTACAAAGGGACCAAAGAGAGAGAGAGAGAGAGAGAGAGAGAGAGGAGGAGAAGAAGAAGAAGAATAGAATTTTAACGTCGTAGGAAACTATCCCAAGAGACCTTAGAGAGAGAGAGAGAGAGAGGGGGGGGGGGGCGGGGGGGGGGGGGGGTTGTCAACACTGGATAGGTGGAAACCTCCTATTGTCATGCAAAGTGTAGAATGAAAGCCAGCTCCCATCACAAATGCATTGTCCTCTTGGATGCACCGCCAAAAAGTGCATGGAGTTCTTCTTGAAGAGAAAAATACAAGAAAACTTTTCAACTATTCCTTGTCATTGTCAATGCCATCAATCACTATGATGCAGTCAAGTTACTTCAAGATATCTAGTAGCACCACAATGCCCTCAAAAACATTATGGAAATTTGGAGGATTTCTTGGTGAGATTATAAGCTTCGGCAAGAGTGCCCTTTGAAACTTCAAAGGAGTCAGCTTTGGGACTTGAGTTGCTACACCATATGTAGCACAATGCAAGAAGCATGAGACGAAAGACACAAAACTTTTGGTTGAGTGTGTAATAGAGCACCTTGCAAACTCGTATCTCTTGGACCCAAGAATCCTAGTTCTCATAATGTTGATGCCTTGCTCCATCTAAGCTGAGTGCGTGCCCTTCCATTCATTGAGATGGTATTTGAAATTGGAAATACTTGTACCTAGATTTTTCCAATCACTTTGCTTGAAACCTGCGACAAACATCCAAAAGTAGTGTCAAGTGAATGCACGTGTCAAATGACATCTGCAACACGAGAAGACGAGAGAGGCTAGATCTCACGTTGACTACAATCTTCAACCTTGCATGACCAGCGGGTTTATGGGGTGCTCAGGATTATTGCTTGGGCCCTCCTCCTCCTGTCAATAAAGGCGCCCACTAGCAAGGGCCTATATTTACAAACAGTGTTGAATGGCAGTGTGTTGCTCTAGTCAAAGACATTGATTTAATGGATGCCATCAAAGATGGACATCACAAACTTGCCAAACTTGAAGTGTTGTAGCTGCTGCATGATTTTCGTAGCCCCCTCCAGTCAAACTTAGCAAAAAAGGGCTCAAAACAACGCTACATCCTGCCTCCTAGGACTTCTTGACTTCAGTGAACCAGGTGATTCCTTGAGGCTTAGAGGATGGTGACAAACATCACCGTGCATATCTGTTTGTCTTGCTAACTAGGCTCCCATATCAAATTGCAGGAGTAGGCAGCATTGCTAATGAGAGATACAAGCTGCCTCAGAGAGAGAGAGAGAGAGAGAGAGAGAGAGAGAGAGAGAGAGAGAGAGAGAGAGAGAGAGAAGAGAGAGAGAGAGAGAGAGAGAGAGAGAGAGAGAGAGAGAGAGAGAGAGAGAGAGAGAGAGAGTCTAGACCTTCACGCATTTCCTATAGCTGGACTGTATTTGCCTCCACAAAATAGGAGAGAACTGAGATTTTGGGATATATATATATATATATATATATATATATATAGAGAGAGAGAGAGAGAGAGAGAGCGAGCATCTTGTTTGACTCATGCCAAGGCGATCAAACAAACGGCAGTGATCGGCCAATGGCCATGATGCACATCTACCCCACCTCTCCACTTCTCTTGCCTATGTCGTTCCCATTCTCCCTTCAGCCAGCATCCTTATGTCTCTATCCATTGGAGCTCACACAAGGCAGTCGGCATCCTCCTCGCCCATTCTTCTTGCTTGCACATGCCTCCTTAAAATTTTGATGATGCACGATAGCCCAGCCCAGCCCCCAGCTTGGGTGTGCCTTAGCTGGTACAAACTTCAACATGGAAAATGATGGGTTGATGTAGGATAACGAGTGGAGGGAATGGGCTGTACATGATGTCTCACCTGGAAAATTTTGTTGCACCTGTGATGCCCCCATACAATGGTTTCTTGCCTACCAACTGCCCTGCATCTAGAGGGAGCACTCTTGCCTAGCTGCACTCTAACCCGAGACACAACTCCAACTGTCTTGCATCCAGAGGGAGCACTCCTATCTTGCCCAATTGCCATCATGAGGAGTTCATTTCCTTGCTCCTCCTGCATTGCCTGTTATGTACCATATCTGTCCCCTTAGCTACTTGTGAGCCCCTTGCCAAGGGTTCCCACCTGCCCTACCTCAACGGGGTTGGTTTTCCCTCTTGCATGAAGCTCCCCTGCTGCTCGCTCAATCACGAGGCCACATTCTATGATTCCTATAAGTATCAAGCCATGAGCCCCAAAAATACCTACTCAATAACACATGATGACAGGTGATTTGCAGAGCTACACATGTGGCTCATTCCAACTCTCTCTCTCTCTCTCTCTCTCTCTCTGTGTGAACAATTGCGGGTTGGCATCTTGCTGATGGTTGCAACATGGGAGTCATGCAAGCGGGTGATGACTCCACCATCGCGGTGCACACCCACATGCATGGGATTCAGTGTTCTTGAATCTTTCTCTCTCTCTCTCTCTCTCCGTACCTCCACCATAGCTTGCAATTGTGTGAAATTTGTTGCCCATGGCATGTAGATGTGCATGCCCTCAGTACAGATCGGCTAGCGCAGCACGTCTCTAGTCGTGCTCTTACACACTCCCCTATGTGAAACCTACTACTCCCACTATCTCTTTTGGACCTGCCTTGAAATCCAATCGTGCCCCTCTCTTGTTGTCTTTTATGGTTGCAACAGCTTGCCTTGTTGAACCGCTGCAGACAAACGATTGAGAGAGAGAGAGAGAGAGAGAGAGAGAGAGAGAGAAGAGAGAGAGAGAGAGAGAGAAGAGAGAATATAGAGAGAGAGAAGGAGAGTGAGGTAGCAGGCTCCACCTCTAAAATTCCCTGAAGAGAAAGTCAGAGAAGGGTATCGCTCTATCCCTGCACTAGTCCATCTCTCCTCTCCTCACTCCTGCGTGATTTCATGTAGCTTTTGAAGCCACTTGCCCTGCACGCTTCTATCAACCAGCTATTGCCACGGGCCAATTTGCGTCTACCTGTTGCAACATGGGGCTGTCACGCCAGCTGTAGGCTAATGGGGTATCTTTTTTGGTACCCCTCCCACATATTTCCCTCCACTGAGTAATCTCCCCACTTTCTAACAGTTAAGGCTTGCATTAAATGTACATATGCTTACCAGAGAAAGCGAGTCTGTGATTTTCTATTGTGAGGTCCACAACCCCACAAATTTGGGACGACTTGATAGATGGCCTCCCTTTATTCTCCTTTTTTGTTGATGACACCCTACTCCGTTTCCACAAAATATAGATACGAGTAACAGAAGAGAGGAATTCCTCTATCCATCATGTTCGTTGTTATAAGGGTCATACACCACAAGCAAGGTCAATAAATCAATAATTCTAATGAAAGCTAATTCCTAACATAAAGATAAAATTCCATTGACATATTTAGAATCTATAAACAACGCCTTTTTTCCTACATTTAAGAGGCACGGTCGCCATCCATAAACCATAAATATGACAAGAGACTTAGTCTAAACTAGCTAGAAATTTTGTGAAAAGTACCCAACTAATCGGATCCATAGCTTTCAGGGGCACGTATATTTGGAACGTCTCGACTCTTGGCACAATGAGTCTCTAGTTTCTCTTCTCTTGATAAGAGGGAGTGGAGAATTCCTCAACTAATCGAGACCACCTATCCTTGACTGGAAACCTGAGCCAGCCCCCACTTTCCACCCCACACTCACACTTTTTAGCTTGTTTCTAATTACTACACACTATTTTACATATACAAACATTGTTCCTTAATTAATTCCAGACACAAGTTCTTTTATATAGCCCTTCAAACAATACCAAAACAATTCAAACAAGGTCTAATGAAGACAGTCCTATATTTCAACAAAAAGAACTTTTCCAAGTTCTTATGAGTTTGCCGCTACCTGCGGACTTTGTTTGTCTAACCAATAGAGCCTTTGCAAAGGATTTATTTGCTAACCGTGAATTACACAACCTTCCCATTTCGCTAACCGCGAGGCATCTTGCTAACCGCCAAGCATCCTGCTAACCACGAGGCATCTTGGTACCACAAGGCATCCCGCTACCCACGAGGTATCTCGCTAATCGTGAGGAACAAAAGAGAGCGGATAACTTTAGCTTAATCATCGCTAACTACAGAATCATCTCGCTAATTGCGAGGTACAAAAGATATTCTCCCAACAATTCTTCTCTTTAAATGATTCTTCAAACATGATCAATCAACTCTTCATATCAACCAGTAATAACTTATCAAACAATACTAACTTATCAAGAAACAACAATTTAACAAACAATGACAATTTATCAAACAGTTCTTTCACTAATCTATGAAAACATATGCTTGTTTCTTGTGATAGAATCACGTTTCTTGGATGGTTTAAGTGAATCCCTATGCTTAACTTCCCAAATCAACAAGAATAGCAATGCAGAATTGTAAATTTATCTTATCGGATTAGTGACACGCTCAACTACCTCCTGTGTTTGAGGTTGGACGATTTCACCTTCTTTCGGAGCCGATATCTCCGATTGAGTTATGATTGGAGTAGATATTACCTTCTTTTGCACCTTCCTTGGACGTGGAACAACAGGAGCATGCTTTGAGCTTCAAGTCACTCGTTTTGGCGCCATCGTATTGAGGTAGAGAAGAGGGAAAGAGAACTCAAGAATCTAAAGGGCAACACGACGATGGTAGATATGGAGATTGGTTGAGGGTGAGAGGGTAACTCAAGCGTTATGGCAAGAGAGCTTCCGCTTCTGAGAACTTTTGTGTGTGTGTCTTGAAAGTGAGGGAAGAGGGTCTTTATATACGCTCTCAAGAGCCAAAACCATAAGCTAAGAATAGCGAAAAGCAGAGAGATAAGTTCGTGTACGTTCGCAGCTCTTTATAAAAAAAAATAAAAATTTGGTTACACATTTGGATGCGCAATTTCGAGTCTCTAAATTTATGAGAAGCTTGACTTCCAAGAAAAGAGACTCTCACTTCTCTAAAAATACTCCCTCTTTTCTAAAAATACTCCCTCTTCTAAAAATACTCCTCCTTTTCTAAAAGTACTCCTTCTACTCTTTCTCTTCTAAAAATACTCTTCTTTTCTTAAGGTTCAACTCTTATCTTTAAGAAATTTCCATATTAACCTATAGTTTTTAAGTGACTAAAGGCCATAATTAATAGTTTCAGAGTCTGATTTCCAATCCGATCGTTCTGTTTGAACGCTTTATGACTCAACAAAATGCGAACCTTAAATATTTGCAAAGTAAATGAAAAACTTTTATTGAAAAAAATATTGGGTACATTACATCTATAGTTTGTCATTGCTATCATTTCCATAATCACTGACCTCCTACTCTTTTTACCATAAAGGGTGCGAGCAAATTTATATTAAAGAAGAAGGAGCAAAGTTACAAAGGACGACCACTTGGGGTATAGTTAGCTTTTGGTCAGTAGATACAAAACTTTGGGTGATCAAAATTACATTCTTAGTTAGGGGGGTTCTATTCAGTCAGGGCAAACAGGAACTCCTAGAGGTGGTGACAAGCCGAATACCGTTACTGTGTAGCCTCCTTAACCTATCCCCATCCGTTCGGCATAATTCATCCAACATTCTCTATAGATGTGTGTAAGATCCATCAAGCAAGACCTCCAGCTGCTCGTTTATGTTAGCACTGTTGTAGAATCCCATGTAGTCCGTGAGTACCTTGAAGTTAGCTTCGTAAATCCAGCATTGTTACAGCTTGAGTTGATTTACCTGTATAGAAAAGTGAGAAAACAACTCTCTTATACTTTTAGTCTGGTAACATATGTTAGACAGCCTGTCATTTTGGTCGGACCAAATATTCCAAAAAAATTTCCCTCTTACTCTATTCCAGACCACTGAAAATAAAGAAACTGAGTCACCAAGAAATAGTTGTTTCCAACTTAAAGTGCACCCTAGCCTAGAGTTCAAGGGGTACATGATTTCTAAACTTTTGGGGCAGTTCATAAAGAGGTGGGGAATGTCCTCCTCAGCTCTATTGCATCTCTGACAGAGCCCAGAGCCTAACCTGACAAGCCTCATCCTATTTCCCATCTAGACCGCCTTGTGGAGGATTAACCAGAGCAAGACCGAGTGTTTGACTGGGATGCCTATGTTCCAAATTGACTGGAATTTGAAGGCCTATTGATGACGGTCGAGTGAGGTCCTCCACTTTCTATTGAGGGAAACGTGTAGCGGTTTTGTGAGGTTAGGGGCTAGGGTGGGGGGGCTAGACAGAGCGCTACCACTGGACCAATACAAAGCCTTGAGGGAAGGGTCAAGGTCACTCAAGAGAGTCCACTCCAGCTCCTTTGGGAAGAGGGATTTCCTGTTAGTTATCAAAGATAACTCCAAGGTTGCAGGTTGTACCGACTTGTGAGCTCGGTTTGGGAGAGCCACCTGTGTTCCAATCTGTGCCACAAGTTTCTCCAAGTGGTAATGCCCTTGTTGTGAATACGCTTAGTTGTTTTTCTCTTAGCCTGGTTGAGAGGGGGAATCGGAGACAGTGACCACGATATTGATTTGTGTGCTCTTAGGTGAAGGCTATACTTGGAGTCCCAGTTGACTCTAAGGTGGTTTTTGTATCTGTTCCACGCTCCCCACAAGGATTTAAGGAGGAGGGAGCCACTGGGTGCTATCTCGGCAGGTCCAAAGAAGACTATGATCCATGGGAGGGGGTGTAGGCCATTGCTCCCTTTGGCTTTGAATTTGCTGATGTTCCGAAATAGTTATGAAGCCCACTCCTCGTCGGGTGTCCAGGGCCCTGTCCAGGGCCCTAAGGACGAGTTTGACTGCTGGTTTGTCTGCCCATCTACAGAAGTTAGTGAGGCCGAGTCACCTTGTTCCTTAGGGAGGCAACATACATCCCAACTTACCTTGGCTAGGCCCTTCCTCATCGGGTGACCTGACCATAGAGAGTCTGCAAGCCCTTGTTATGTCTTTTAACTGATAGTCAGGTGGCCTCTAGCAGGAGAGGAAGAAGAGGACATAGCAGGAAAAAAATGCTTGACAACCAGTGCCCTGCCTGCAGTATTTTCTTGAAACCCTGTCCATCAATTTAGTTTGGAGGAAAAGCGCTCCATACCCATTGCCACCTTTGGGCCATAGATACCCTAAACCCAAAAGGATGCCTAGGAGCCGAAAGATGACACCGTCTTTTAGGATCGAGCAACCTTGTTCAGTGATCCATCTTGGGAGGGGAGAGTGGGAGGCTCTGATTCCCGTTATGGAGTGGTTAATTCAAGATCCCGATGTAGAGCAAAAAGTCCTCAAGCATTCCCAGAAGCATTGAAGTGATTGCTCATCATTGTTGAGTAGGCCATTGGTGTCCTCAGTGAATTGAGAAAGGCATTGCTGCCTTCCATTAGGTAATGTGATCCCTTTGAGTGATCCATCACCCATTTTGGCTTTGACCATCCAATTAAGGGAGTCCGCCAAGGTAGCAAAGAGAAAAGGGGCATCCCTGTCGGACCCATTGATTGAGAGGGAAAGGATTTGATATGCCATTATTGAGTACCACCCTTGCTTGAGCGTTGCCCAGAAGAGTCCTGACAAACCTGACAATGACTGGACCGAAGCCCATCATGGTCAGGCAGTCAAGGATGAATGTCCATTCTAATCTGTTGTATGATTTGTCGAAATCTACTTTGACAAAGATGAAGTCCTGTCTATACTCTCCTGCATATTCAATCCCTTCCCACATAGCAATGACAGCTTCCATAATTCTCCGTCCTTTGATGAAACCTTTTTGTTCAGTGCAAAGACACCCTTCCATGGCCAGAGAAAATCTTAGTGCTATAGCTTTGGCAAAGATTTTGTATGCAGAATTCAACATGGTAAGAGGTCTCCAATTAGAAAGGACCTCCTTAGGGCCTTTCTTGTGTAGCAGCTTGATGACGCCAGTATTGAGTTAAACTGGAAGGGCGCCCTGTCTCACTGATTCGTCCCACACTCTAAGGAGGATGAGAGAGAGTACCTCATTGAAGGTTTGATGAAATTTTTTTGGGAGCCCATCTATGCCAGGGGTCGTTTTGGGTTTTAATGAATCAATTGCCCTCTTTATTTCTTACACTGAAAGGCCTGAATCAAGTTGAACCGCTACGTGAGTGGGGATCACTCTCGGCCTGCATTTTCTGATTAGCTCACGGTCTAAGGTCACCGCCTTGTCTGGTTGTTCCTTGGGGCTGAATAATTGGGTAAAGTGCTCCCTCACTATTTCCAGGTTTTCGGTTTCATTAGTGGCTTTGCCCTTGGGACCGACAAGGTAAGGGATGGATTCTCCCTGGTGCTTCCTTCTTAGATTTTTAAATTTCAATGGTGGGCTTATCAACTTTGCCTGCCCACCATTCTCTAAAGAAGGCTGCGATATGAAAAAGGGCGAGGTCCTCCTCCACACGGAGTTGGTGTCTCAGAGTGGATATTTTATCATGATTGTCAGTATTAGTGCTCTCGCTGCCTTCCATCTCCGCAAGCTCACTATAGATCTAGTCCTTGTGTTTTCTCTGGATATCTGTGACTTTCTTTCTGAACATTACTAGCGTTTTTTGAGTGTTGGATATTTTCGTTGTCCACGATTTGGATGGAGTGTACCCCTTTGAGAAAGCTTGCACCCATACTGCCTTAATGCTACTCTGCAGCTCCTCCAGTTGAAACAGAGAGGTATCTATCTGGAACCAGTGATTCCCGACTTTGCTACATTTGTCATCCAAAGTGACCACTGGTGGGTAGTGTTAAGAGGTGCAAGACGTGTGCCTGGGTTTAGCTTTAAGTCTATTGAAGCTTCTGGCAAGGGAGGTACTCATATAGCATTTGTCTAATCTAGCTTTTCTAGCATTGGGGCCTTTGGAATAGTATTGCGATGTGAAATCTCCAAGTGACCCGACATCCCACAAATCAAGGTGTGCTTTGAGTTGATTCCACGCCTAAAGATCTGCTCCTACAATAACATTACCCTTGTTTTGAAATTAGTCTTCAGTAGCCTCTACCATATTGAAGTCCCCAATGAGAATAGTTGCACCATTTAGAGCGAGAAGCTGCTTCCATAGTCGTGTTCTGTCTCTAACAAAACCTCCTGCATAGACTAACCCCAACATGCATTGTACAGGGGACTCGACTGCCACGTCTACCCAGTAGGTTCCTTTGCCAGATTTATTTGGGTCCACCTTCCCAGCTTGAGGAATGCCAAGTGCTGTGCCACCTGATCCCCTATCATGAGAGGAACAATGCCAAAGGTGTTCCTTTGAGATAACAGAGAGTCTTTGAGAGAGCTTGTCGCCTGCGGTCTTTATTTCCTAGAGTCCAATGACCTCAACAGGAAAGTTGTTGAGCCAAGCCCTAATCTTTTTTCTTTGAGTGGGTCTGAGAGACCCTTAATATTCCAAGACAATATTTTCATCGGGGATTACGTCTGTCTTTGTGGTTTTTGGACTGAGCTCTTGGAGAGGCTTGTGACATCGAAGTGTGTCCCCTCTTGTTGTCTTTCTGGACCTCCATGGGGGCTGGACCTAACTCAAACGAACCCTTTTGTCCTGGGGTGATGTTCTCTTTGTTGGGCTCATTGCTTGTGGAGGACTTGTTAAGGTCGAGGGCTGTGGTGCGATCGACTTGATTCACTTGCCTTTCAAGCCTTGAATTTGCATCCTCGTCTTCTTCTGAGTCGGGGTCAATGGACTCTGCTACCTCAAAATCTTCCCACTATGGCAGTGATGCGAGCAGGGCGAACCTGTTGGGGCCCCGAGCTTTTCCCCTATCTAACTGAGATTTAGGAGCCATTGGTTTCTCTGTCTTGGGAGGCTGCGGGGGAAACTGGGGGGGGGGGGGGGGGGGGGGGGGGTGGGTGGGGGGGGGGGGGGGGGGGGGGGGGGTGCCTGAGTGCTGCCCTTATTACGGACTGTGTTAGGAAAGACCCGATCTTGTTTATGGTTTTTCTGGGGAAATCCCTGACAAAATGCCCCCTCGTTCCGCAGTGAAAACAAGCGTTTGGGAGGTATTGGTAACTTAAGGGTTTCTCAAAGAACTCTCCGTCATCAAGGGCGATCACCATGGATTGCGGGAGCTCCACTAAAATATCTATTTCAATGAGGGCATGTGGGTGCCATGCCGGGATATAGTCTCCTCTGGGTCAGACCCCTAATACCTTACCTAGTTGTGCACCTATGACCCGGAGATGGTTATGATAGTGAAGGGGTAAGCTTGGGAACTCTACCCAAACTGGGAAGTGGTTGAGGGCATCACTCTCAGCGTTGTAGTCTTTGTTCCATTTAAAGAGGCAGAGGGGGGTAGTTCGCAACAGCCATTGGCCTGTGCTTAACACTCAAAAAGCCATGTCTGCGGTTTTAAACACAAACACATATTGGTTTTTAGGGAGGGCCTGTATGGTCTCAACTTCTTCTCTTATTGCCCCCCATTGGTTTCAAATCCACCCTCGTAGGATGTCTGCTGGTGGGCGAGGACTAGCAAGAAGCCCAATCAGAGCCCTGTTTTCTAGATCATTTTGAGTTTTCCTAACCTAAAGAGCAGGAATAATAACATACGGATTATCGTCTCCATTCGGTTGACCGCTTTCTACAGCAGCGCCACTGCTTCCTCCCTGTTGATGGTCCGTGGAAGGGCCATGGGTGGCTGGATTGGCAAGGCCCTCAGCAACACCTGCAGGTCCACCTGCATGTTGGGGGGGGGGCTTGGTTGCTGGGAGAAGAAACCGAAGTCATGTCATAGCAGCCTTGCTGCTTCAAGATTCTCTGCACTACCGATGAGGGGGATGTGTTTATCAATGCCGTGAAGAAAGGTAGCGGCTAAAGGGTGGTGTGGGGAGAAGGAGCCTGGGTCGAAGTCGTTAAGGCCTCCGCCATGCAAGACAGGGCAGTTACTTTGCATGAGTGTTTGGTGGGGGAGCGCGCTAGAGGCCCTGATATTAGGGGGTCTTGAGCCAATGCTTTGATGGGGTGAGATGACGGATGAGGTCATCTCACCTAGGGTGTGAAAGATGCCAAGAAGCAACAGCTGAAGGGACAGGTGCTTAGGCCATCACTAGGGTCTCATCGCTTCGGCAACTGCTACTCTTGTCTTCTGGCTTGTGACCTCCTACTCTTAGAAATGAGTACCAATCATCTAAATAAGTGCCTACTATCTTACTTCAACCAATCAATATGTTTTGCCTATCAAAAAATGCTTGAAAATATAACTTAATTTTTTTCCCTATTTTAGTCAAGAAAAAGAGAAAGCATCTCTATAGCCTTTGCCCTTTGGGCAGACCAAAAATAAAACATAAACACAGAGAATTGAATTAGAAAAGCACCCCTAAACTCTACATCCCTAAGCTTTAGAGCCCTCTGCTTTAGACCCCACATTTAAAATTCTACATACCTAAGCTCTAGAGCCCCCTTTACAAATTTAAAACTTTAGGTCCCTAAGATGTAAATCCCACTTTAAAAGCTCTAAAGTTCTAAGCCCTAAAACTCTAGCACCCCGGGGTGACCCTCCCCCTACCTGTGGGTCCATGTAACATTTTCACTTTTTTTAATTCAAAGTTTTATCTTCTTTAGGAAAAAACAAGTGATAAAATCATGAGGCCTACCCAAGAGAAGCTATATTCAAAGAGGTGGGACAACTTATAAAGGTGGAACCTACATTTAAAAAAAAAAGCAAAACATAGGCCTAGTTGGAGCTACAACTTGAGAGAGAAAGATTGAGAGAGAGAGAAAAGTCAACTAAGACATTTCCTAGTAGGTTTACTTATCGTTAAGAATCAAAACAAGATCCTTGACCTAAGAATTACACATGACCACTCTCTCTCTCTCTCTTCTCTCTCTCTCTCTCTCTCACACACACACACACACACACACACACACACACACACACACACACACGTGCATGCACACAAATGACATACATGATGATTAATAGTTACGAAGCACCCATTGGATATTTTTAATGTATGGCAATACTATTGAAAATACCATCAAATCACATTGCACCAGTCAAGACCCATATGACATGTGCGGTCAATATCAGGAAATGCGTTAACTTCCAAGACATCACACTTTTGCACAAGTAGGTAGAAACTAAGCTCTATAACGAACTAGAAGTTTGCGTCTTGCTCTCTGTTGCGTTCTTCAAAAATCTTGAGAATGCTCCTCCTCATCAAGCATAAACCTTGCATCACCCTTTGCGGGACAGGTGTCTAACCTCACTCCTATCTTATTGCAAATTTAGCGAGAACCACGATTAAATTGTCAATCCATGGGACGAAGCTGACTCGACTAGTGCATAGAGGCTACAAGAGGTTGTCAATCTCTTAGAAAACAACAAACAACTCGTATCTAACTCAAGCTACACTCAAGTGACTGAAATCCGTAATAGTATCAAATGACATCCAAACATAATAAAAATTCTAGGACATGTTTATAAGACCTAAGCACACATGCTTATGGTCTCAAATCCCACTTTAGATCAAGTGGGATAATTGTGACTATTAACAGCAATGGATTTTTGACCCAATCGTTTTCGACCCAAAATACATCTAAATGCTTAGCAATGATGCCCCAATACCCCGCCTATACTTAGTTTTTGATTTTGAAGTGTAAATTCCTACTTATGATGAAATTAGGATGTGGGTCGGCGATGCCAAAATCTACGAAATACTGTGAAATGCTTACGTCAATGCGTAGAGCTCTCTTACTTGCAGTTGCAATGCAACGAACACGACTGCAATGTGACAACCGAAGAGGGAGTAGGAAGCGCGAGAAGGAGAGAACTGAGCACCGTTAGCTCACGCTGTGTACTTACAAAAATTCGCTTTTATACCTTAGCCAAGGTTTTTGGTGGTCAAAACTAATAATCTGGGATCTCTAACTAAAGATGGATAATGACAGGTTGATACAATTTGGAAGCTTGTTGTTAGGAATTGGATCGTGCTAGCGATGGTGGATGAAAGAGAAACATGGTGCAAGTGTGTGAGTGTGTGTAAGCAAGGTTATCACTCAAGTAAATTAGGTTCCAAGATAGGATTAGCTTGGACTCATAAACACAATCTTGAGTATTGACTTAGCTTAGCACAAGCTCACCATGGACAAGCATGTAGTGCAAAATGAAGTTGTTGTTTATTGATTCAAGAAATGAGCTTTAAGTAGCTCTACAGCTTTGCTCCACAATATGTGGGATAAATCCACTCTCCTCTCCTTGACTCACACCTTAGGACAAAGCTCACACTTTACAATCCTCCCCTTGAGGTTTGGACTAAGACAAGATACTGAAGATGCATGATCCACACAGGCTAACCAACAATCCACAAAGGATGTGGATGATATCCGACAAAATCCACATAGGATGGTGATATCCACACAGGAAAATAAAGTCCACAAAGGATGGTGATATCCACACATGATGGTAAAATCCACACAAGAAAAATCCACAAAGGATAGTGATGTCCACACAGGATGATAAGCTGGTATCCACACAAGAAAAAATCCTCCCCTACAAGTAGAGAGTTTGCATCTTCAAAATGGGTCTTCCCAAACACTGCCTTCATCTTCGTCCTTTTTGTATTCTACTATGTGAGCTGATCCTCTGTCAGGTCTCTTGCCTTCGTTGCTTCTTCTGTTGCTTTCTCCACTGCTACTGCCTCCACTTGAGTAGCACCGAGAAGGAGGGTGTCCCTTCCTACCACATTTGTTGCAAGGTTTGTTTGTGTAGCAATCTTTCACTACGTGTCCCATTCTTCCACATTCATAACACTTTCTTCCATTTGTTGATGTTGATGGTGAATATCTTCCCCTTGAAGATGTTGCGATGAAAACTCCTCCTGATGGGGTGAGTGAACCTCTTTGCTTTCTTTCTTCTGCTTGGACTGAGTTGATAACATCTTGAAATGGTGGTGCTAGTTCTTTTTCTTCAAGAATTGTGACTAAGTGGTCATAAGAAGGTGGAAGTGCACTTAAAAGTATAGCCACTTTGTCATCTTCTGGTACTTCAACTTGGATGTAAGTGAGCTGTGTGACAATGTTCTTAAGCCTATTCACTAGGCTAGCAATATCCTCCCCTTCAATCATAGTCACTTTGTAAAGCTGTCTTTTAAGACTAACTTTGCTTCTCTTGGCCCTAGCTCCAAAATTACTTTCTAGGACATGCCAGGCTTCATGTGCATGCTTACATTCATCTATGAAATGCACGTAGTTGTCATGCAAGGAGTGTGATGATGATTCCCAATTCTTGTTCGTCTTTGGCCAAAATTTGTGCACTTGCTATGAGTGTAGATGCCCTAGTGTGCACTCCATCGGGTTCGGCTTGTTGCTCTAAGGCAGTGCTAATGACAGACCACAAACATTTTTTCATAAGGTAGTCTCTTAACTTCGTTTGCCAAGTGTGAAATCCCTCCCCATTGAATTTCTCTATGCCCTTGTCCCCCATTTGTGCCAATAGAGGGGTCTTAGCTTAGGAGACTCTCCTAGCCATTGTCTGCCTCTTTACACAACGCACAATTGATGATAGAAAAAATTATTTGCAAGTTATTGGGCTTGGCTGCAAGATTTGAAAAGAGAGCAAGAGAAAATTCCTTTGAACTTTGTGAAGCTCCTCTTCACCGTTGGTGAAGCCCCTCTTCACAAAAGTCACCTTTGGTCGGGTTCTTTGATGCCTTTGAGGCTTTGAAAGCTTTAGGGTGCCTCGTTGTAGTTTAGTGGGAGCTAACCCTTGCAGGGTTCTTAGAGTCTTCGAAGTTTTTGGAGGTTTGCCTTGGAGCGGTGCATAGGGTGGGAGCACCCCTTTGTGGGAAGGTAGGAGCTTTTGAAGCTCGGATGTTGTAAGGCAGGACTGCCTGCGGGAATGCGCCCCTGTGAGGGGGGGGTAGACTTATGCTCTTGAGGCTCGCCGTGGGAAGGGGGGCTTAAAGAGCTAGTGGCCTTTGAGGGCTTGGCATAAGAGGTAGTCGCGGGAAGGGAGGCAGTGGCCAGTCACGGACTTGACCCGATGCGCTCAACTGCCTTTAACAAACGATTAATGGCCCCTTTGGTCAATGGCCCTAAAATTAGGAGGTTCCCACCACGATTTTGGCAGATTTGCTTCCTCAAGACAAAAAGGAAAAAAGAAAATTCCTCTTTGGCATTAAATGCACCTTTCTCCCCACACACAAAGTGCCTCTGTGGCTCTGTTCTGCAAAAAATTCCAGAGAATGAGAGTGAAAAAGCTAAGCTTGGAGCATGAAGAAGAACAATCGGAATGTAACAATCTTGGGCTCAATGGAAAGCTCTCGAGACAGGCTACGCACACACACCAATGGTGAATGCCAATTTTGATAAAATGAGGAGCAGATTTTGATTGCAAAATACAAGTTCCTAATGGCAAGTTAATGAACTTTGACGCTAATTAAGCTTCCAATAAGCCAGTGAGTAGTGGCTCAAGAGTCTTTAGCTCAAGAACATGCTCATGCTAGCCAATGGAATGCTAATTAGGTATGCATTATGCAATAAAAGAGCAAGCCTAATGGATCTATCTAATGATGATCAATGAATGCTAATTGTACAAACATGCCAATGCATAACAAGCCTAGCTAGCACACCATGGCTCTGATACCAAATGTTAGGAATTGGATCGTGCTAGCTATGGTGGATGAAAGAGAAACATGGTGCAAGTGTGTGAGTGTGTGTAAGCAAGGTTATCACTCAAGTGAATTAGGTTCCAAGATAGGATTAGCTTGGAATCATAAACACAATCTTGAGTATTGACTTAGCTTAGCACAAGCTCACCATGCACAAGCATGTAGTGCAAAATGAAGTTGTTGTTTATTGATTCAAGAAATGAGCTTTAAGTAGCTCTACAGCCTTGCTCCATAGTATGTGGGATAAATCCACTCTCCTCTCCTTGACTCACACCTTAGGACAAAGCACACACTTTACACTTGTAGCCCTGGCTCAACAATTACAATGATTTATCCGAAAAATAGGACTTACAATATTGTCAATTTAACAAAGTAATAAGTGTTTTGACATTGAGAGCTCCAAAAATGATATCCAAGTTAGCTTGCTGCTAACATTCCCCCCTCCCTCGCCTGCCTCATCCTTGACAAAGCTTTATGGGCTGAAATAGTCTTCAGGTTGACAGCTAGCGAGGCAGTCTTTAAGTGCATGTAGAGCCTTTTTGTATATCTGATCTTTCTCTCTTTGTCTGGCACCTGCAAAAAACTGCATAGTGACTCTGTTTTTAAGCTCGACTGTGGAGTAGCTTACAAATCTTGAAGTCAGGTTGCTGATCACTAGCCCAAAAATCTTCGTTTGCCAAGTGAAGAACCCTGTGTAGAACACTTCCTCAAATGCCAACATATTATGAGAAGCCAGGAACATGCAGCAGGCGTAGAAGCCATAGTGGACTTCTTCGGAAGGTTGGCCACTGAGATCGTAGCATATCCCCTTATTGCCCTTGAGGAAGGACATCCACGGGGCTCCTGCTTGATCTGGCTCATGTAAGACTTCAATGCAAGTGAGCAGCATTCGGAAAATTTTATAAATCATAGCACATGATATATCAGGTAGACTTTTGAAGAATGACATGGCGCCCGCTTGGGTTTTCACCATGTATTCTTATGTCGAAGATCCCTTTTCTCGAGCTGGCAATCTCGAATAATTTAGCCATGTAGGCCGCTTCTTTGTGATTGCCTCATGTGCTTGCCATGTCCTTACTCTTGGTACAAGACAAAAAGTTGGATCCTTTTGGAGTGCCATAGGTGCTCTTGTGAACAGAATCAGGTATCTAGGATTCTTATTCAACCAGCTCTTTCTCCACTTGGGGTGGACTTCATCTGCGCCTTCTATTTGCATGTTTTTATAAATTCTTTCCTTGAATTGGAGCAACTTTATCTTTATCAAGGGATATGGCAGGGATTGTTGATGTAGTCACTTTTGAGTCTATGGACTTGTCCGCTACATAGTCCTTAAGCAACTCATCCACTTTTGGTCCATTTGGCGTCAGTTTGAGCTCGTATGTCAAATTTGACGCTTTATAGCCATCAAGCCATTTTCTGCTTTTCGAGGGCTTGGCTTGATTGATTTTATGAAACCAATCATATACATTGTGTATAGACCTAGTACATAAGCTTATGTGGAGTCAGAATCCAAATCTGGTGTTGGACGGATACACCGCGATGGACGTCAGCACAGCGAGAACTCACCTAACATGTAATGTCAGCTAAGGACGAAGCTCGACCCACAGGCACGTGGAAGCAAGCATAAGGTATCAACCTACACTCGACCGACTCCTAACTAATTTCCTTCAGAGGTCTCTACCAATTGTCTAAGTCACAGCCTTCAAGAGTGCATAAGAGGAAACTTCCTACAACGCTTTCTAGAGCCGAACACCCATCAAACAATCTCGAAACACCATAGAACTTGAAGGAGACCCTACTAATACCACTAGGTCGCTCTCCCTAAGGTCTATGAACCAAAATCCCGACCCAAAACACCTGGTGCAGAAACACGTAGGATGTCTGGCCGAAATCTGCAGGTCTTCGTTTCCGAAGTCTAAAGTGCCTAATGTGTAGTTCTACTCAATGTGAACACGTGGATATTATGCAATGAAAAATCGAACAACGTATGCTCACCCAAACACCTGATGAAGCTCGTAGAAGGAGCTCGCAAAACCGGACCGTACGCGCGCAATGTAGGTATTGACGCGTAGCTCTCGTCGGGGGCAACACGCTGCACTTCTCTGCACTCGATTCCGACCACCGGAGCACACGTAGCATCAAGATGAAGCTTACACTCTCTCTCTCTCTCTCGTACACAGTACGCTCACTCATAGACCTCAAAAACTTCTTTTTTTAAAATGACAAAAGGTTTTTCATTAAGGTCAAAAAGAGGTATATATACCTTACAATTTCTCAAACCCTAAAGTTCCAAAATCAACCATCTACTCAATCTAACTATCAAAACTGGGATACAATCTGGAAACTTCTGTAAGTCCCAATAATTACAAGGTGAAAAAGCAGGTTTTCCTCAATGAATGAATAATTACAAAAAGAATAATCTTCTGAATAGTTAGATGCCGTGGGGTGTGTCCAGCTTCTAAACACTCCCCCCCTCCTTGCTCATGTCGTCCCCGACATGGCCTTGATCTGTGCTTCATCGTATCGTTTCTCGTATCTTTAGCAGTGATTCATACCTAGCATGTAGATTCAGCATTGTTGGGCCAAAAATGTCAGTATTTATGGTGAAGAAATCTGTATAGAATGCTTCTTCAAAAGCCTGGAGGTGATAGGATGGTAGAAACATTATCCTTTGATACAACGCATGTATCACCTCCTTGGAAGGTTGACCTGACAGATCATAAGCGCATCTGTATGTATCTTGGAAGAAAAAGATGCTATCAGTCACCTGGCCTAGCTTGAAGGTCTCGAACACTGCTAAGATGGTTCTACAGATTTTCCTCATCATAATGCATGTAAGGTCAGGTGAGCGAGTGAACAACTTTATGGCGCCCGTTAGGGTTTTCACCATGTATTGGACACTTATTCTCTCACCTGCCTTCAAGCCCGACAGCTTGGGGTAGTTCAGCGAAGTTTGCTTCTTTGCAAAATTTCCTGCGCCTTCCACGTCCTAATCCTTGGTAGAGGATAGAAGCTGAGGTTGTCTCTGATATTTTTAGGTGCCTCTACCAAGTGGATTAGGTATTGTGGGTACTTTGTAAGCCACGCCTTTCTCCACTTTGGCTGAGAATCCACAATAAGCTTGACCCCTTCTGGTTTTGAGGTATCTGCATTGTAGAGAGGTACAACTAGATCTTCTCTGATCCGCTTGTTTATGGTAGCTCCCTCATATTTCAGCAATGGATATGGGAGAGAGAGGGTTAAAGCCACTCGCGCCTAAGGTTGCTGGCGTTGATCTTCTGAATGGTCATAGATTTGAAGTGTTGGAATTAGGGTTGTAGAGAAACACACACAGCTTGGAGAAGACGAAGGAATCTCAAGGCACACAATAGAGAGTGTGTTACTTAGTGTGCAATGGAAAGATAGATAGCCCTAGAGTGATGGGCGTATATACAATGCACGGGGGGAAAAACCTCCTAAAGAGGTAACATTCTCTCATTCCTATTTGCTTGGTGCAATTGGAACAATGAGTTGTCCGCCTTTAGGTGATAGCTTGAGCTGATTTGTATCCCAATCTGGTACTGCCTTGTACGTCCGCATCCATGAGATTCCAAGAATCATTGTCTCATTCATGTGTTCATCTGGTAAGCATACAAACTAATGAGGACATGAACATCCATGTACTATCACATTTAAGTTGACTACTCCCAATGTTAGTGTTGCGTTCTTATTGCATCCTTTGATAATCGCTATTCTAGCTGTCATAAACTGACTTGTTGCTTTCTTGTGCGTAGAATAACCGATTGCATTTACTCGAGCTCCTGTATCAACCAATGCATTTGTGCTATGATTGTGCGAAGGTCCATTCCATCTAACCATTCATCATCTATTGACACTGCATCTTTCGGCAGTTCCCATTGTCGGTCATCTATTTCCAGGGTGTTGATGGGAATAGGTATTTGTTGATTCTTGAGAGCAGCTTTTCTTTCGAGTACTCGAAGCCGAGATTCTTCTTGGGCTTCATTGATAACCTGCTATCGTTTTATCTTCCTTTGTTTAGCTGCATGCATCCTTTCTAGCAATTCATTGGGTGGTTAGTGGCAAAATTATTGTACTTCTTTAAATGACATCCACTAATCCAATTAGCCATTGGTTCACCGTCTAGGGTGGACAACTTAAGTGCTCCACTTGGAGATACATCTTCAATGATAAACGGTCTGTTTCCCTTTTTCTTAAACTTGGGAATGTGTTGCTTAAGGGAATAGACTAGAATTAAGTCCCCTTTTTTGAAGATTTTGGTAATTAGATGGGAATCAAAAAATTGTTTTTGTTTCTGCTTTTGTGCATAGATGTGAGCTAAAACAGTTAGCATTTTCTTATCTAGCTTTTCTAATCTTCAAGTCTTTTTGACAATTCATGTCCAGTCCACTCAAGATCTTTAGCTACCCTTAGTGTCGGCAACAGAAACTATATTGGCCGTATGGCATCAAGACCATAAACAAGGTTAAAGGGTGTAGCATTTAATGATGTTTTGAATGAAACTCAATAAGCTCATAGAGCTGCATGGAGATTCATTTCCCAGTTTTTCCTTCCTAAACTAAACACTTTAGTCAATACCGAGCTAAAAATTTTATTTGTATGCTCAGATTGTCCGTTTGCCTGTGGATGATAGGGAGCTGATTTGTTATGGATGACCATAAATTCATGAAGTAGATACACGATTACCTCATTGAGGAAATGAGTTCCCCTATCATTGACTATTTCTATTGGTAGTCCATACCTTGTGAATACATAATCATGTAGGAATGCGGCGGTGGTTCTGGCATCATTCTTTTAAGTTTCTTTAGCTTTAGCCCACTTGGTCAAATAATCCGTAGCTACAATGATATATTGAGCTTGGGTTCTATAAGCAGGTGGCTGTATTGGCCCAACAAAATCTATACCCCATTTTGCAAAGGCTCTAGCCCCCATCATTGGTCTTAAGGGCATGCTATCTACACGTGTTGGCATTTTTGCTCGTTGACAAGCATCACATCTCCGAACATATTCTTTGGCATCTGCAAAAAGTGTTGGCCACCACATGCCTGCCATTAAGATTGCTCTTGCAGTGGTTTCACCAGAAAAGTGACCTCCTGCTAGTCCATCATGTGCTTGTTCTATTATTAAAAATATACTCGTTTTCATTTGCACAAAGATGTAGATGTTGGTCCTTACCGCTCTGATACAATTGGTTTCCAATAAGAGTATAATCTCTTGCTTCAGTTTTAATTGCTCTTTGACGGCGTTTACTCATATCCTCAGGAAATGTTCGGCTTGATAAGTAAGTAACTAGATAGTTACTCACGTAGGAACATACGACATTTGGAACAATGTTACATGAGGTATTGGTATTGGTTTTTGACATTGAGGACAATTTTTTACATAAGAATGAACATCACTCCTCATAGTTGGCCAAAATACTCCAAGTCTTAAAGATTTGTCGCATAGTTTGATCTTCCGCAAAGTGAAGTTCCTACTATGGTGATATGTGCTTGACTTAGATATTGGGTTTTTTCCTCAGGATTAATGCATAAGAGCAATATTCCATCCCAACTTCTTTTGTATAGTCTCCCAGCTAGTAGTTGATACATAGCCAATTGCTCAATTAATCCGATTGTAATAGGAAGTGGTATTTGCGAATCCACTTGAGCTATGGTCATCAATGATACCATATTTTCCGACCATTGAGGTATCATTTCAATAGAGAACATATATGCATTTGGTAGATCATCGTCTACTAGTTTACGTGGTTCCCCTGAAACAATCCTAGATAAATGATCTGCTCTTTGATGTGTAGTGCCCTTTCTACAACCACAATAGTGAAATCAAATTTGAGAAGAATAATGAACCATCTCACTATTATTCCTGTGCCGCATGGCTTAGAGGTAATTGATTTTAAGGTGTAGACTAAGACATAGTCACCCTTTTGACACTCCTTGTTTATCACGTGTTGGTCATGAAATTCTTTCATCTGTCTTTTTTGTGCATAGATGGTGGTAATTGATTTGAGTCTCAATTCATCCAATTGGATTAGTTGGTCCACTTTATCAAACAACTCATGTCCCATCCCTACTAATTCTTGTGAAACATGTAGTGCATGAATCAAGACTTCCACAAGGACTATGGCATTTATCCCAAACACCAAAATGAAAGGTGTTGTGTTTTGTATGCTACCCGATATGCCCATAAAGCCGAGTGTAGTTTTTGATCCAATCTATTCTTGATTCACTAATAGCTTTTGTGAGCACTCTACATAGAATTTTGTTTGTCCAAAATTTATGAATTTTTGGCTATTTTTAGTGTATTTTTTACTATGTAGGTTTTTGTCCTGGGGTTCAAATTTGCTTCATGGGTGTTGTTCCACTCGTATCACTGAGACATGAACACTGGAAATGTCAGGACAAGGGCAAGGCCAGACTAGACAAGGGCAAGGCCGGGCTAGGCAATGTGGAAAGGGAGTCCAACTAGAGAAAGGGGTAGGACCTTGCTATATACTGGGAGGTTGGGAGGTGGACTCCAAGACACTAGTTCCCCTAGTCTTACATTGGTATCAAGAGCCAACTACTTTTAGGGAAGGCGTGGAAAGATTTTTGCATGTGCATGAGGGCAAGGTCATGAAGCTCTCTACTCAACAGTTCTCGACGAGTATTTTTTGGTGGGAAATGTTGGAATTAGGGTTGCACAGAAACACACACAGCTTGGAGAAGACGAAGGAAGCTCAAGGCACACAATAGAGAGTGTATTACTTGGTGTGCAATGGAAAGATGGATAGCCCTAGAGTGATGGCCGTATATACAATGCACGGGGGAAAAAACCTCCTAAAGAGGGAAAAAATGCCCCGGCGGTCCTAGTGTGTTCACACACATCACTGCCACATGTATATGGTAACAAATCCCACCTAGAGTGATTCGGTGAACGAGAGTTGGCACATGAGTAAAGGGAAGTGCCATGCCTTGAGGACAGGATCAGTCCACAAAGGGGAGTAAGCCCAGAGCTTTGCGGAAAGCTTCAAGCTTCTCACGAGACAATGCCTTTGTGAAAAGATCTGCAAGGTTGTCCTGTGTTGGCACATAAGCCAAGCTGATCTCTCTTGTTGAGAGCCTCTCCCTGACATAGTGGTAATGCACCTCAATGTGCTTTGTGCGAGCATGAAAAATTGGGTTCCTCGCAACTGCCAATGCGCTCTGACTGTCAGTGTAGATAGTGTTGGCAGTGTCCTGTCCAACACCCATATCAGCCATAAGGCATCTGAGCCATACACACTCAACCGTAGCTGTGAAGACTGCCCTGTACTCAGCCTCACAACTCGAAGTGGCCATAGTAGGTTGCTTCTTGCTCAACCATGATATACATGAACTGCCAAGCATGAAACAAAAACCACTTGTGGACACTCGCGTGTCAAAACAACCAGCCCAATTTGAGTCTGAAAAAGCATGTAAGTCTGGCGGCAATGATCCCCCCTTGGGATAAAACAAGCCAAGATGTAAAGTGCCACTAAGGTAGCGGAAAATCCTCTTGACAGCTTGCCAATGCTTAGACCTTGGGCTATGCATAAATCTGCTGACCTGTGAGACTGCAAACTGAATATCCGGCCTCTTGTTGCATACATAAATGAGGGAGCCAACAACACTTTGGTAAATAGTGACATCAGTAGGATCGCCAGCATCATGTAGACTCAACTTCAAACCTGTTTCCACGGGAGTGGCGATAGGTTTGCAATCCTCAAGTCCAAACTTACATAGCAACGTCTCTATGTAACTTTTCTGACACAAGGCAATACCACCATCACACTGCTTAAACTGTATACCCAAATAATGATGCAACAGCCCCAAATCTTTCATCTTGAAAGTAGCATTCAAATCAGCCTTAAATTCAGCAATATGTCTGTCATTTGGTCCAGTGATTAGCAAATCATCAACATAAAGAACCACAATGAGAAGTACATCACCCTCACGCTTTACATACAATGTGCTTTCTGTTGGACAATTACGAAAGCCTTGTTTGACCAAATGAGTGTCAGCTTTCTCATACCAAGCATGAGGAGATTGCTTCAACCCATACAAAGCCTTGTTACATTTGCACACTTTGTCCTCTTGTCCTTTTATGACAAAACCGCGAGGCTGTGTTACATAAACTTCCTTAAATATGTCACCATTCAAGAAAGCAGTAACAATGTCTGATTGATGTACATCCCAACCAAAATGAGCTGCCAATGCACATAGAAAACGCACAGTAGTCATACAACAAGTGGAAGGAAAAGTCTCTTCATGATCTATCCCTTTTTGCTGTGTATAACCCTTTGCAACAAGTCGAGCCTTATGGCGATCGATCTCACCATCCGGCTTGCGTTTCAACTTGTAAACCCACTTCGTACCAATGGCCTTTTTGCCAGGAGGCAAATCACATAAAGTCCATGTGTCATTTTCTATAAGTGCATCATATTCTGATTGCATGGCAGCCATCCAGTTTTTTGAATTTTGTGCTTCATCAAAAGTCAGAGGCTCCTCAACATCATGTAAGCTAGACACAGCCAAAGCATAACAATCTGATGCATAAGATGCATGGCGAGAGCCTAAACAAGTACGACTAGACAAAGGTGCATCCAATTTACTGTCACGCAAAGTGTGCACCAGCCATTTTGGCATACCTCTAGCCTACTCATTTTCAGCCCTTTCCTCATCAAGTACATCATGTACATCTACATCAGTAATAGGCTGATCTAGAACATTTTCAGAAACCCCCATAGGCTGTACATTTGCCTCATTGGAACTTACATTCGTATTTCCACCATTGAAAAGAGGCAACAAAGTGTCATAAATGTTCTGTGAGCTTACATTACTGTCTCTAGTACATGACAGCAAGTGCTGAACAGAATCTTCCACAAACACTACATCCCGAGAAACCAGAATACGTTTTGTTTGCGGATGATATAACCTGTAACCTTTGCTTTTAGCACTATAACCAACAAAAATACTTTTGATAGCCTTATCATCCAATTTTCTACGCTGCACTTGTGGCACCAAAGCATATGCCAAACAACCAAAAACACGCATGTTCCTAATAGAAGTTTTTCTATCATGCCATGCTTCATATGGAGTAATAGACTGCAAAGCTTTCGTAGGACACCTGTTAAGTACATAAGTGGCACACATAATGGCCTCAAGCCAAAAAGAATGCGGCAAAGCTTGACTTTTGACCATACATCGTGCCATTTCTGTCAGTGACCTGTTTTTCCTCTCAGCAACACCATTTTGCTGAGGTGTATAAGGCACTATACATTGGTGTTTTATTCCACGACTAGCCAGAAATGCATTAAATTCATGAGACATATACTCCCTCCCTCGATCGGAACGGAGGGTGCCCATAGTACATTTCGAGACATTTTCAGCCATAGCCAGAAATTGTTTGAAGCACATAAAAACTTCGGACTTCGCTTTAAGTGGAAATAACCATGCATGCCTGGAGTAATTATCTATGAAAGTCACGAAGTACAGGTAATTGCCCAAAGACGGAGTTTGCATGGGCCCACAAACATCACTATGTACAAGCTGCAACCTGCATATGGCCCGAACTGAACCATCCTTTGGAAATTTAGAACGCTGTATCTTACCCAAAATACAGCCTTCACAAACATGTTTGATAGGTGCTTCAAGAGGCGGCAAAGAAGCAACCATATCAGATTTCTGCAAACGCAGTAAACTGGAAAAATTTAGATGACCAAAATGTGCATGCCAAAGTTTTGCATCTGAAATAGCCCTTGAATCTGCAACAGCATTTGCAAAATTTTGTCCACACTTGTTATACAAAGTGAGCTTATACAGCCCATGACACAAAAGGCCAGATGCAACAATTTCATCACCAAAATTGAGATCATGAACTGTACATCTGTCATCCACAAATTTGACTACAAGTCCAAGTCTAGCAAGTGCGGATACAGACAAGAGATTCTTCTTGATCCTAGGTACATAAAGTGCATCAACAAGTGTAAAGGAACTGCCATTAGCAGCAGTGAGCACAATCTTTCCAACTCCCTGAACTGGATAAGAGGCATTGTTGGCACAAGTGACTGAATTCCCATGAGGGACAGACTTGAGAGAGGTAAAAAATTCACGATGTGAGGTAATGTGCTTTGTAGCACCACTGTCGAAATACCACACATGTGAATCTGCAGCAACTGACAAGCATGCATCATGGACAGCAGGATTGTAAGTGCACTTTGCGCTAAACGCCCATTCTGCATCAACATCAGCAACACAATCTCCTTTCACAGAAGACTCAACAATGGCTGCATTTGTAGTGGAACTAGCATTTGCAGTGGAACCACCCTCTTTCTTCTTAGCCTCTTTGGCCTTCAACTTAGGACATGACTTGATCAAGTGATCATTGGCTTTACAATAATGGCAACGCATCTTCTTTTTGCCCTTATCACCAGAATTGCCAGACGAAGTGCTGCCAGCAGAAACAATAGGAACAGAATTTTTGCCACTCGCAGCAGAACCATAAGAAGTGGCTGCATTACTGTTACCACCCATTCTTTGAGAAGCAATAAAAGCCTGTTCAACTGCAGGCTACCTAGTCCTGTTTTTTCTAGAAAGTGACTCTTGCAACAGTAATGTGCATAATGCATCAAACTTGACAACTTCAGGATTTCCTTGGGTCATAAGTCTCCAAGTACTAGCAAAAGTCTGGTAGGAATCTGGTAAGGCATCAAGAACAGTCTGCACAAGGGAACTATCTGAAATGACTTCACCTGCAGAAATAAGCTACTCATTGATATCCTTGACACTAGCAAGGAAAGTGTCCATATCATCTTCCTCATGCATAATCTTCGACTCCAGCTCTTTACGCAGCAAAGCAATTTTAGCCTCATTGCGGCTTGCATAAAGACCTGCTAGAATACCCCAAGCCTGTTTTGCAGATTTTGCTGAACGGATGTGAGGAACAATGGTGCGCTTCACAGACAACGCAATCAATGCATGAGCCTGTGCATCCTTAACATCCGAACGAGCTTGTTCTGCCATAGGAAAAACAACTCTAACAGCTGCAATCCTTGTAGCAAGACCTGCAACATCCTCAACATCGCCTACATCCTCAGAACTAGGACGTACATCAATGCCCGGCACAATGTTCCAGACACCTTTGACACAAGAATATGGTGCATCATATAAGCCCACATAGGGTAGTTGTCCCCATCCAACCTGTCCTCAGCAGCAAACATCTTGAACACATCTGTGTTGTTGTTGTCAGCCATGGTAAATGCTGCACCTGATGTGAAAACTGCCCAAAAATAGGAGAAACGAAGCGGGAACAACCTGTGCTATATAGCACAAACCATAGAAGACTATAAGGCACCTGTTATGCAAAAAACGGCACTGACAGAAATTCTGCACAAAATGGCGAAATAGCCTGTGCAGTAGCCTATAGTGGAAACGGAGGCCGAAATGAGCCCAAATCAAAATTCTGAGCAGACCAAGCTCTTAGAGCTCTCCCAAATTTTTTGTCGACCTGCGAACGCTCACCAAAGCTCATTGAAATCGGAGAAAGTGAGCAGGCGTGTGCTGGAGCAGCTGGCGACTAAGCCCGCGGGGACGTGACCTGCTCTGATACCAATTGTTGAAATTAGGGTTGCAGAGACACACACACAGCTTGGAGAAGATGAAGGAAGCTCAAGGCACACAATAGAGAGTGTATTACTTGGTGTGCAATGGAAAGATGGATAGCCCTAGAGTGATGGGCGTATATACAATGCACGGGGAAAAAACCTCTTAAAGAGGGAAAAAATGCCCCGGCGGTCCTAGTGTGTTCACACACATCACTACCACATGTATATGGTAACAGGCAACCCCGCTTGCGAGGAGGAGGGCCGACTGTGGCACTTGTGCCAAACACACCGCTTTCGGGCTTGACGAATGCGCGCGGCCCTGCTGGGGATACTCCGTCTCTGTGGCGGGTCATTTCAAGCAACAACCACGGTGTGATGAACATTTCTTGCATCTCAACGTCGCCTGCGAAGAAAACTATGGCGCTGCAGGCTTTTCTCCACACACACGGGCGCCCAAACCCTTAGGGTTGCTGGCCAAACTCAAATGTTTGAAGGTTTAGGGGTGAGTAACCACAGGAGGGATCCCCCCTTTTTGCTCGTGAACAAACGGGATTGTTTCCCAACCACCGTACACTCGTTGTAAATTCATGATGGTGCATAACTGCAAATAGTGGCTTTGAAATTTTCTACCAACTGCGTCAAATTGACTTGATGCTATTCAATAGGTAAATTTGCGGTCTCATAAAGATCAGACTACCAACAATATTGCCGGACGCTTCAAGCAACTTGGACTACCGACGAAATTGCCGGTCGCTTCAAGCTTGGAGTACGAACAAAATTATCAAGGCTAATTACCAGTGTCGAGATTCTTTCTCAATAATTACCGGTTGCAGTGCATCCTACATCTATGGAACATCTTCTCGACATCAGGTATTTTTCTTGCTATTGCTTCCACTGCACTATGTCACCATGGATTCAGATATCAATATGACTTTTGCTTTCCAGCATAATACACCTGATCTTGCCTAGGAAGGCTCGCGGCCGGATGCTCTCACGGAGAGTGCCCGCGACGCTATGGCGGGTGACGACGCTTATGAGCTGCTTGATATTCAAGAATTTCGTGCACTTCAGACACGCATATCAGTCATGCAAGGAAAATTTGCATCTTTAAATGAAAACATCACTAAATTATCCACGTTAGTGATATAATTAATGCAGCAGTAGTCCAAGGGTCCTGCTGACATGTACATGCATGAGCATGTTGCTACACAGGGGCAAGGCCCTTCTGATCATGGACAAGGTCCATCTGTCGATGCTTTGCACACTCTCACTGCAAAAGAGGTGGATGAGTTGTTGAAAAACACCACACCACCGACTTTTAAGGGAGAAGACCGAGATTGCAATAAGGATGCAGTGAATATCTTTCTCAGCAAGTGGGATGGAATTCACGCCTTATGGTGTACTCCGAAAGCAGTCAGAGCACTGCAAACAAGTTTAAATCTGGAAGGCAAGGCCTACAAATGGTGGATGTCTCTCAAGGAGAAGAATATCATACCACAGAGTTGGGTAGTTTTTGAAACTATGTTTCGCAAAGAATTCTTGCCTACAAATGAGGCAGATCGGAATTGGACGGCTTGGGACACGTGTTCCATGCGCCAATACCCATCATTACTTGAATATATATCTCACTATCGGGATGTTATCCTCAAGTTGGAAGGCCTAGACACGTTTCAAAAAGTACGTGGGTTTATCCATGGTCTTACGCCTGAGCTTAAGAAGCACGTCAAGACTCAAGACCCTAAAACACTTGAGGAAAACATACTGAAAGCACATATTTACGATGATCAAGATGAAAAGAAATAACATCATATCATGTGCCTGCTAATACACATGGTAATACATGCACATAGTACGGGCACAATAAAAGGAAATTTATAGTAGCCAATTCAGAAGCATTTAAAAAATCCAAGGGGTCTAGAGGTCCTCTCTCTCCTGAGGACTTTGATAAAGCTAAGAAAGAGAAATTATGTTTCCAATGCTTGGGAAGCGGTCATGGCAAAAAGGATTGTCCCAAGGGGAAATCTACTGCTCATGGCAAGGAGAAAGAAGTGCACATGGTGCAACTGCTACCTCTTGAGTCTTCCTCACGATTCTCTACAGTGGAAGTAACACACACCGAGGTTGTGCATGAATGCTATCTCACAGCTTCCATGTGGCAACAGACCTTCGGACCACATGAGTTAGTACGTATGCATGGATCTCTGCAAGGGCACAAGGTGCGCATCTTGGTAGATGACGGTGCTACTCACAATTTAATCAATTACGGATTGGTGAAAAAACTCAAATTGCCTCAAACTTTGAGTACCCACCGCTACAAGGTAGCAATGATGAACGAACATGATATCAAAATGTGGGATACTCAAGTCTGAGCCGTCCCGTTGGAAGTACAAGGCTACTCCACATCCATGGATTTTCACGTTATGAACATGGAGAGGGCAGATGTGGTCCTTGGTAGGGAATGGTTGCATAGCCTAGGACCATCACTGAAGCGTAGCTATGAGCACAATAGCTTGATGTTCGAATCCCATGGTGCACATGTGTTGTTGTTAGGAGAGAAGGATGTATCTTCTTCATCATTGATATGTATAGCTGAGCTTATGCAGATCGTTTTTTATAATGAAATAGATCAAGTTTTATTGTGTTACTCATTGTCTCATTTTCTCTCTAACATTGAATCTGTTGAACATTCCTCAATGCCGCAGTCTTCTCCCTCATCTCTTCCACCAATGGCTACTTCCCAACAAACAAAAGTTGCTAGTGAGTTAAAAAATTTATTAAAGGAATTTCACGATGATTTTTCTAATGATTTTCCACGAGGATTACCACCGACACGATCGGTGCAACATAGCATCGATGTGGTTGCAGGCAGTAAACTTGTCATTAAACCACCCTACCACATGAGTTACTCTGAAGCTGCTGAGGTGGAACGTCAGCTTGATGACTACCTTAGCAGAGGGTTTATCCAACCAAGTTCTTCACCATGGGCTTCTCGTATCCTACTAGTGAAGAAAAAAGACGGCAATATGCACATGTGCGTAGACAACCGTGGCTTAAATGCGGTTACTATTAAGAACAAGTACCCATTGACACGCGTGGATAGTTGTTCGACAAACTCACTCATGCTCGTATTTTTACGAAAATAGAATTGCGGTCAGGATATCACCAAGTACGTATTCGACTTGCTGATATACCCAAAACTGCATTCTCAACAAGGTTTGGACACTACGAGTTTTTGGTTATGCCTTTTGGGTTAACCAATGCGCCCGCAACATTCATGACACTTATGGATAGTGTCTTGAAGCCGTTCTTGGGCAAATTTGTCATCGTTTTTCTCGATGAAATTCTAGTACACAGTGCTTCTGAAGAAGAACACTTACAACATTTGAGGCAGGTGTTCGAATTGTTACCAACAAATAAATTATATGCCAAGGAATCTAAGTGTGATTTGCTGAAAGAAAAAATTCACTATCTTGGGCATGTTATTTCAGCTACGGGCCTACATATGGATCAATCCAAAGTGGATACAATACGGCAGTGGCCTTCTCCTAAAAATCTGGAAGAACTACATATTTTTAAAGGATTTGCAGGTTTTTATTGATGGTTTGTTAAATACTACGCGAATATTGCTATTCCCATGACGGACCAACTAAAAGGCAAAGGCAAAGCTTTTCAGTGGGGACCTGTGTTGGGGTGTAGGATAGGTGGCCGTGGGAAACTGCCCCTATTTACACTTTCACTTAAATGAATATAGGGAGAGAAAGGGAGAGAGTTGACTACTCTCTCACTTTCCTCTCCACTAGCACCAAACCTGCTGTGTACTTTGCTTCATCCCCTTCCCCATTCTCTTCTTCCTCCTCTCTTGCACACACTCCGTACACGCACCCGCGAACTCATCAATTGGTATCAAAGCTTGGCAAGACAGTCGAAGCTCGTGTGAGCATTGCTAGAGGTGTAAATTGGGGGAGAAAAAACATCGAATTGAGCTCATAGGCTGGGAATTCGAACAACCAATCGATCAGGCTTGAAGTTAGGAGAGCCTTGTAGGCTCGAGCATCACAGAAGATTGAGCATTTCGGGGGCATAAGGAGATAGAGCAGGGCAACACTGAGAGGCCAAAGCATTGACAAGCTTGACAGTGGGCAATCTCAACAGTGGGCAGAACCGGGCAGCAGTAGGTGGAATCGAGCCAAGCATAACCGTGAGCAGACTCGGGATACACACACACACTCAGTGCATTCAGGCAACGCTGGTAGAGTGCAGCGAGCAGAGGGGAGAATTCGGGTAGTACCGGGCACTGAGCTGAGCTCGGAGAGCTTGTGATGGTGGTGGTACAAACACACACACACACACACACACACACACACACACACACACACACACACACACACACACACACCCATAACCCCCTGTAGCTCGTTAGATTTGACTGAGGAATCGGTTTTGGCAAAGCTCGACAGTGAGATAGTGAATTTGAAATCAATTTTTTATTCACAACTCACACACATTTGTTTGTGTGCAAGGGGCTATTCCCACCCAAGGCCCTCGACACCCTGATCATTTCCCGACTACAGCCTTGACCCGGCTTGGACCTAAGATTCAGCAGAACTACGAGGCTTGGAAAAATCAAAAGAGAGAGAGAGAGAGAAAGTGAGAGAGAGAGCTTGACACCGTGCTTGTGAACGACACAAGCAACCGAGTCCGACAAGTTGAGAGCAATCTTCACAGACCGAGCAAGATATGCGATCGAAACCAATCCGACTAGGTATTGACCGCTCGAGCATTGGCATTTTACGGCTACTCGGCTAGCTACTTTCGCCCGGCGGCGGAAGGCGACATCGACATCGACATTGACACCTCTCATGCGCACCGGCTCGACACTGCTCATTACGGTGGATCTCCGACATCCGACCCAGACACCGGGCGTTTTCCCAGGACGAGCGCATCCCCGCGATCGACGACCGTGCTTGCGACATGCGCGGGTGAGGTACCTCTATCATAGAGGAGTGACACCCGGCATCGGCACCGAGCACACCGATCGCGCAGTACGACAGAGTTTACGGATATGACACCTTTGGCGGCTATTCGACTAGCATCTTTCTGCCCGGCGGCAGAAATCGGTACATAGCGACACCGACACGTAGGTTACAGGTTACAGGGGGGTTTTTCAGCCCATTCACTCACAGATTATCCAGGTTACCAGACACAACGCTTTCACAGGCGATTTGGCAGTCATTTCGACAGCAGATTCTCTGCGGACACATGCGTTGACAGATGCATTTTGTTGTGAGCACACATAGTGCTACTGAGCTCTTTTGAGAGCAGATATCCCCGCAGGGATCACTTTCACTGCATGCAGTAGTTCTTGGCCCCTGTTTGAGCTCAGTTTTACTCATGTACGCTGAGTTGTGGACATTGCCCACTGTACTACATGTGGAGCCATTTTTGGCTATTTTGGCAGTTTTTCCCGGCCGTTTCTGAGACTCGGACCGGAAGAGCCCTTTCTGAGACTGTGGCTAGTCCATTTGTATCTGCATTAGCCTTTTGGAGGGTCGATAGCATGAGGTTTTCTTTGAGCTGGGGTGTGCTCGAATGTTGAGACACTTTCGGTGATACAGGTAGCTGGAGTTCCCCTTTTCGGTACCCTCGCCATAGGATATGTATCTGGACTGTAATTTATGCTTTTGACGCCGAGTTGGCACTCACATTGCAGTTGTTTTGTGCAGCAGATGCCCAGTTAGTGCAGTTGGCATATTTATATGCATTTTGAGTTGAGTTTTGACTCCTCATACAAAGGAGACTCTGCCGGATTTACTTCCCGCGAGTCGTGACTTCCATAGTTGGCACTTTTGAGTCTATTTCGGTTGAGATTTTACTCCCGACACAAAGGTTACTCTGCCCAAATTTCTATAGCGTCTCGCCATAGTTTGGCACCTCTGAAACCCTTTTATCAGCGATGGCTTCTTCTTCAGAAAAGGAGGAGTATTTCATTCGGAAGTTCGATGGCAGCAACTTCACCATGTGGAAAGAGTGGATGAAAGATGTTTTGATAAACAAAGGCCTCTCAGAACCGTTGAAAGAGCGCGTAGAGGATGATGATTATACACAAGCTCAATGGGAGCTTTTGGATGCAAAAGCCATGGCTATGATACGTCTACATCTAGCCGAGTTAGTCTTCTTCACTATCATAGGGAAGAAAAAAACCAAGGAACTATGGGATAGCTTATGTTCAGCATGGGAGAGCAAAAGTGCATCCAACAAAGTGTTTCTCATGAAAAAGCTTATGAAGCTCAACATGAAAGAAGGTAGCACAGTTTCCAGTCATTTAAATAAGTTCAACTCCTTGTTTAGTCAGCTGACATCTCAGGGATTTAAGGAGTTTGACGATGAACTCAAGTCTATCTTCTTGTTATGCTCTGTACCCAGTTCATGGGATATCTTTTGCACAGCCATTACCAATTCAGGTCCGAATGGCAAGTTAGAGTTCAATGCTGTCACAGATGCATTGCTCACTGAAGAGATTCGTCGTAAATCTCTCGATAACGCTAGTCATGGAGATGCATATATGGCTGGCAGTTCAACAAAGGCAAGAGGCCGTGACAGGAACAAATACAAAAGCAAAAGTAGAGAGCGAAATACTCGTAGTCCTAGCAGACACAGGAACCAAAGTAGAGAATGCAATGCCAGAAATTTCGAGTGTTACTATTGCCACAAGAAGGGTCATTACAAAAAGGATTGTCGCAGTTTCCTAAGAGATCATAAAAACATGCAAAAGGATAATTATGGCAAAGGCAAAAGTACAGTAAAGATTGAGGAGCTCAATATTGTTGAGTCTCCCATGCCTACCACTGTAGTAGAGGATGCTCCTCCTCCAGTGATGCTCATTATGCCCACAAAAATTCATGCCAAGGTGACAGCAGATGCCTCAGATGTTCTCATTTTCACTTCAGATCTCACTCCAGATGCTTTGGTTGCACAGGATGAGGGTTATGCACAGAATTGGATCCTTGATTATGGTGCAAGTTTTCATGTCACACCGCATAGAGAGTGGTTTTCCTCTTATGCATCCATGCATGGAATAGTCAAGCTTGGTGATTCCTATGAGCTTGACATTATTGGCATTGGTGATGTGAAACTTCAGATGCATAATGGCACTACTTTTGTGCTGCAGAATGTCAGACATGTGCCCAAGCTTACGAAAAGCTTGCTTTCTATAGGACAATTGGATGATCTTGGCTACACTACAGTTTTTGGTAATCGTTCTTGGATGATCCGCAAGAACAACCTTATCATGATGAAAGGCAATAAAAACGGATCCCTGTACTCTTTGTTTGTTTCGAGTGTTGACGAACACTCTATCTATGTTGCCAAGCTACCGTCTCCTGAGTTGTGGCATAGCCGGCTAGGGCATATTAGCCAAAAGGGAATGAAAACACTCCAGCGTTTTGGCTACTTACCTGTGTTAGATTACACGGACTTTCCATTGTGTGAGCATTGTCTATATGGCAAACAGACTAGATTGACATCTTCGCCATTGCATAAGAAACTAGGCGAACCTCTAGACTTGGTGCACAGTGATTTGTGTGGTACAATGCCACATAAAACTCTAGGGGGGGCGAACTACTTTCTCACGTTCATAGATGATTCTACCAGAAAGGTGTGGGTGTATCTCCTTAAGCGTAAGGAAGACGTTTATTCCAAAAATTCTTGCCATGGTTGAGAATTAATCAGGAACAAAGCTCAAAGCTTTTCACACGGACAATGGTGGAGAATACGTCTCCACAGAGTTCAAGGATTTTTGCAATAGAAGAGGCATTCGGCGGCAGTTTACTGCTCCATACACACCTGCACAAAATGGGATAGCTGAAAGAATGAATTGTACTATTCAAGATCGAGTTGTCTCTATGATGTCTATGGCGAAGCTTACTCCAGAGTTTTGGGGGGAAGCTGTTCTGACAGCAGTGCACATCATCAACATGTCACCTAGTTCTCCTTTGAATTTCAAAATTCCAGAGGAATTATGGACTGGCAAAAGGCCAAGCTATGAGCATCTACGTGTATTTGGATGCGAGGCATATGCACATGTGCCCAAAGAACTTTGTCGGAAGTTAGATCCCAGATCACACAAATGCATCTTTATTGGCTATGGTGCAAACGGAGAGATGGGATATCGTCTCTGGCACCCAAAATCAAACAAAGTCATTTGTAGCTCACATGTGATTTTCAATGAATCAAAAATGCACAAGAAGCCCATCAAAGATGTTGAGTACAGACATGTTCGTTTTGAGGATGTAACCTCCGAACCAACTCAGTTCAGTAGTGTTGCACCTGTAACTCCTCAAGTGCAAGATACTACTATTGCTCCGGAGAGAGCAGAGTCCAACAGTCAGGCACTGAGACGCTCTGAGAGAGTATCACGTGCGCCCGAGCGGTTTGAGCTGGGTATACACCACATTTTGGTCACTAACAGTGGAGAGCCAACCTGCTACAAAGAAGCTATACAAATGGAGGATAGTGTTAAGTGGGAGCAGGCTATGCAATCAGAATACAATTTCGATTGTGGCTAATGAGACATGGGATTTGGTTGAATTACCAAAAGGCAAAAATGCTTTACCTTGCAAGTGGGTATACAAGAAGAAGTATACATCGAAAGATCCCGAGCCTAGATACAAGGCTCGTTTAGTTGCCAAGGTTTTCAAGCAACAAAAAGGTGTGGATTTCGATGAGATTTTCTCTTCGGTAG
This sequence comes from Adiantum capillus-veneris, assembly GCF_014529385.1. Classification (NCBI taxonomy): domain Eukaryota; kingdom Viridiplantae; phylum Streptophyta; class Polypodiopsida; order Polypodiales; family Pteridaceae; genus Adiantum; species Adiantum capillus-veneris. The sequence continues at coordinate 115,575,447 of NC_140959.1, read as the reverse complement.
TCAAGATGACTACACTTCGCACCATGCTTGGCTTGGTTGCTATCCAGGACATGGAACTTGTCCAAATGGATGTGAACACAACATTTCTTCATAGGGATCTAGATAAAGATGTCTATATGCAACAACCAGAGGGCTTCGTATGTGAAACCCAAAAACCAATGAGGACAGAATTGGTTTGTAGACTTAAACAGGCACTCTATGGCCTCAAGCAAGGTTCAAGGCAGTGGTATCAAAAATTCGACAAATTCATGCAATCTCAGGGTTACATAAGAAGTCAAGAGGATCACTGCTTATACACAAAAAGATTGAACGATGGTTCTTTAATCATCTTAATCTTGTATGTAGATGATATGCTTATCGCAGGCAAATCAATTGATGAAATCAATGAGTTGAAAAAGATGCTAAGCACTCAGTTTTCCATGAAGGATTTGGGAGATGCCAATCACTTTCTTGGTATGGATATCAAGAGAGATAGGCAACGTGGAATTCTTGAATTATCTCAAGAAAAGTACATTCACAAAGTCTTGCAACGTTTTAGTATGCAGGGGGGGAAGTCATTGAGTACCCCAATGCAAGCATACTCCAAACTTAGCAAGGAAGACTCTCCCAAGACAGTGGCTGAGAAAGAGGAAATGACCAAAGTACCATATTCTTCAGCAGTTGGCAGTTTGATGTACGCTATGGTCGCCACAAGACCATACATTGCACATGCAGTGGGAGTGGTTAGTAGGTACATGGAAAACCCTGGCAAGAAACATTGGGAAGCAGTGAAGAAAATCCTCAGATATTTGAAAGGTACAGCTAGCAAGTGTTTACGCTTCGGGAAACAGTGATGCATCTATTGTAGGTTACACGGATGCGGATTATGCGGGTTGCGTGGATCGTAGAAGATCCACATCTGGCTATGTGTTCATGTTTGCTGGAGCAGCTATCTCTTGGAGATCGTGTCTCCAAGATTGCACGTCTTCATCTACCACTGAGGCAGAATATGTTGTTGCGTCTGACGCCAGCAAGGAAGCCATATGGTTGGCTCGTCTAGTGGGAGATTTGGGCATTCACGAGGTTCCAGTACTACATTGTGATAGTCAGAGTGCCATTGCTTTGGCAAAGAATCCAGTGTTTCACTCAAAGTCGAAACACATAGAGGTCAGATACCATGTCATACGAGATGCATTGGCTAGCAAGCGTATCGAGCTTGTCAAGGTTCACACTGACGACAACCCCGCAGATGCTCTCACAAAGAGCCTAGCCTCGGAGCGATTTACACATTGTATAGAACTTATGGGTGTAGGATGAAACCTCGGCAATGCTTCATCAATTTTGTATAGACTAACTATACTAATGCCACTATTGGCCACCATGACCTTCAAGTGGGAGGTTGTTGGGGTGTAGGCCAGGTGGCCGTGGGAAACCGCCCCTATTTATACTTTCACCTAAATGAATATAGGGAGAGAGTTGACTACTCTCTCACTTTCCTCTCCACTAACCCCAAACCTGCTGTGTACTGTGCTTCATCCCCTTCCCCATTCTCTTCTTCCTCCTCTCTTGCACACACTCCGTACACGCACCCGCAAACTCATCAACCCGCTCAATAGCATAGTTTCAATACGCTCAAGGATGCATTAGCTACAACTCCAATACTAGCTATTGTAGATCCTTTGAAACCATTCGTTTTGGAAATAGATGCCAGTGGCCGTGCTATTGGAGCAGTCCTGTTATAAGACGGGTGCCCAATTGCATTTGAAAGCAAGAAGCTTGATGCAGCACAACAGAACTACTCTGCTTATGAACGCGAACTTTATGCAATAGTTTCTGCTTTAAAAACAAGGCAACATTATTTATATGGTGCTCAGTTTAAGATTGTGTTTGACCATGAAAGCATCAAATGGTTTACACAACAAACTCATTTGAAGGGTCGGAAAGCCAGGTGGGCTGAGATTCTTCATGAATATGACGCCAAGATCCGGTATGTATCGTAAAGGATGATACAATGTGGTGGCTGGCGCTCTAAGTCGTATGTCGAAGATCAATTCTCTCTTGTTCACGGAACTTTGTAGTGAATTTTTGGATTCTCTAAAGGGAAAATATGAGCATGATGACGCCTATTCCAAAGTGTGGAGCCATGTACAAACGAGGGATCCTTTTCACTCCAATGATGATAGTGTAGTGTTAACCTCCACACATAGTTCTCCTTTGTCGAGTGATGAACTACAAATATGAGCATGATGACGCCTATTCCAAAGTGTGGAGCCATGTACAAACGAGGGATCCTTTTCACTCCAATGATGATAGTGTAGTGTTGACCTCCACACATAGTTCTCCTTTGTCGAGTGATGAACTACAGTGATGGAAGCATTTCACCATCGACAATGGGTACCTACTCCATAAGGGGAGAGTTTGTGTACCAACGGACACAGACATTCGGCACCAAATTCTTTATGAATGTCATGATAGTCCAAGTGTAGGGCACCCGGGTATTAGAAAGCCTTATGCTCTCGTACGACGATAGTTTTACTGGCCAGGTTTACATGGCTTTGTTCAAGATTATGTCTTGCATTGTCAAAAATGTCAAGTTAACAAAGCAGAGCGCCTGGAAGTAGGAGGACTCATACATTCTTTATAGATTCCCATGGTAAATGGGAAAGTATCTCTATGGATTTTATTGTGGGTTTACCAACCACTGTACAAGGTCATGACTCGGTATGGGTGGTCGTAGACCGTTTGACTAAACTATGTACGTTTATTCCAACCAAATCAACAATTAAGACTACAGAACTAGCCAAGTTATTTATGGACAACCTATACAAGTTGTATGGTTTTCCAAGTAACATTGTCAATGATCGCAATCCCAAGTTTAACAATCATTTTTGGAGGGCTGTGTTCAAACGATTGGGTGCACAACTAAACCTCAGTACAACCGATCATCCAGAAATAGATGGTCCTAGCCCTTTGCCCTAAGACTCCCTTTCCACACTGCCTAGCCCGGCCTTGCCCTTGTCTAGTCCGGCATTGCCCTTGTCCTAACATTACTCCCCCCTTAAAGAAGAGTTTCGTCCTAAAAAAAAAAGTGGAAAACTTCTTCTTAAGAACACTAATGTTTTCCCAAGTGGTACCTTCCTCAGGTCTCCACTTGATTAAGGATTGTTGACGTACATGATGACGCGTACGTAAATCATGATAGTCGAGAATTCGTACAGGTTCATGCGGTAAGGTAGGAGGTTCACCGAAACCAACCAGAATCTGTTGGCCAATGACATTGTCGTCCCCATGTAACCGCTTACGTAAACGGCTTACATGAAACACCGGATGAATACGAGAATGTGTAGGTAGCAATAATTTGTAGGCACGATCACCTACTCGCTTGAGTATTTGAAAGGCCCACAATATTGTGGAGATAATTTAGGTGTTGGGTCCAATTTTCAGACTTTCTAAATGTTCTGGCACACGTAAAAATACTTCCTCCCCTTTCTCAAAGGTAACTTGCCGACGTTTCTCATCAGCGTACTTCTTATACCGATCCTGTGCTTGTTGGACATTCTGATGAGCGAGTTTCAACATATCCATCTGGTCTTGGAGAAAATCCTTAACCTGTTGGAGTTTTTTGGTTGCCAATCCTACCGTAATAGGTGACCTAGGTTGAAAACCATACATGAGCATAAAAGGACTAAATCCAGTCGTGACATGCTTAGCACTATTGTAGGCAAACTCGAGAATAGGTAAATATTCTTCCCAGTCTGACTATTTCTTGCTAACGTATGCACGTAGCATATCCTTTAGCACTTGGTTAGCTCGTGCAGTCTGACTATCTATTTCTGGATAATCGGTTGTGCTGAGGTTTAGTTGTGTACCCAATTGTTTGAACACAGCCCTCCAAAACTGACTGTTAAAACTTGGGATCACTATTGGCAGCACCTCCTCAAGGTGTGTGTGTGTGTGTGTGTGTGTGTACTTAGTGTGTGTGTGAGCATATATGTGTGCTTGTGTGTGTGTGAGCATGCTCTTATATAGGCTCACAAGCTAAAAAATTCGAATTTGCCTGCTATATGCATCTGGAGGAGTACTCACTTCATGCATGGCAGCTCTAGTTGCATACTTACCAAGTGTCCCAACCTGCTCAAGAGCTCACTTAGTCTCTCTCTCTCTCTCTTGCATGGAAAGTAGCCCACGAGCCCTGTGAGTGTGTGAGGGCGCCCTCTACCTGCCATATCAACTCAGCAATGGCCTGGAGCCGGTTCCCACACAGCTCCCGAGCCCTGGTGCCTCCCCTCACAACCTTATGAAAAATTGTTTTTAATCCTGGACGGGCAATTCTAATCAGATTCTGATGTCGAAACTTGCTATGCTAAGCTAGAACTAAGGTGCATAATCCCGAGTACCTGCCATATTTAGTAGCCTCCGACGTCCGAAAATACATTTTTTTTTAAAAATTTGGGTTACGGGTGCAGTTTATCGAGACGGTCAAAACTAGAGGGGTCGGGCGACCAAAAACTTACTATTTTTGGAAAATTATTACAAAAATTATTTTAATTCACTTTTGGAAGCTTTATGACATTCTAAACATCATGGCACCGACAGATTTTGGAAAACTGCTACAAATAGTAACTTTTTTCATTATGATTGTTTCATGGTACAATGGTGTTCTTTTAGCTCGGGGTCGGAGACCTTACAGAGTCCTCCTGCTTTCAGGCACTATGCTTTGTTAACTTGACATTTTTGGCAATGAAAGACATAATCTTGAACAAAGCCATGTAAACCTGGCCAATAAAATTATCATCGTACGAGAGCGTAAGTCTTTCTAATACCCGAGTGCCCTGCACTTGGGAAAACATTAGTGTTCTTAAGAAGAATTTTCCCACTTTTGTTTTGAGGACAAAAAATCTTCTTTAAGGGGGGAGTAATTTCAGGACAAGGGCAAGGCCGGGCTAGGCAGTGTGGAAAGGGAGTCCAACTAGGGCAAAGGGCTAGGAGCTTGCTATATAGTGGGAGGTTGAGAGGTGGACTCCCCTAGTCTTACAAGACAAACATTCCACCAGCACTTGAGCTATGTCCCACTTGGAGAAAGTGCCTAGATCCCTAGTAACTTTAATTATACTAGACCGACGCCAAACCTAAGCATATGAATAATCACTACTTTCAAAATTTGAAATTTGAAATGACCTAACCTAACCTTATCTCTCTCACTCTCTCTTTCCCACAACTTTTGGGCATTTTTCCTCTCTTTCTCTCTCTAGTTTTCTTGCAAAGAATCTGTTGCACACACAGAGATTTGTTGCCCTCTCTCTTCCTACACACACAATGCCATCACCGTCGTCGCCTCCCTCTCTCTCTTCCTACAACGCCACTGTTGCCACCCGTCGTTGTTGATATGTGCAAAGATCTGTTGGTTTTAGCACCACAACTACTGTCCTCACTGCAAACTATCTATCATTGTTGACACGCCATCATATACTTCTCTCTTCTACTTCCACAAATCCCTCTTCCGTGCTTTGTCGAGCCTCCTCTCCATCGTTTGTCCATTCCCAATCTGACACTCAAGCTCATAGGTAATTACATTCTTGATTACATTCTTGTTACTATCTAATTACATTTTGATCATATTTTAATTACGTTATAATTAAGTTTTGATTATATTTGGATCCTCCTCACTCTAAGCACAAAAAAGAGAGAAAAGAAATTCTAATTAAACTTTGATTAAGTTCTAATGGAAGACAAATTCACAACTCCTTGAACACAAAAACAAGACAAAACAAAAAACTCCACAACTAGAAAAACAAGAAAAATAGCTATGGTGTATCTGTAATCACTAGATATTGAGGCTGAGGAGGACGTGGTGAGGATGACGTTGTAGGAGGATAGGTAGAGGATGGTGCGACAATAGAGTTGAAAAGAAAAAAAAGACAGTGAAAAAGGCAAAGAACTATAACTTAAAGAGCACATTTTAAATATTAATATTTTTAAAATTTTATAAAATGATAATTTTGAAAAAATATAATAGCTACCATAGCCCCTCTCTATGGACTTTGGGCCATAGGGTGCCAAGAAAGAATCCCCATAGGGGCACCTAAGCTCCCAAGGAACCTACAAAGGAGGAGAGAATAATTGTCTACACTGTGGCCCCAGGGCCATAGGGTGCCAAGAAAGGAGCCTCACAAGGGCACTTGGGCCCCAAAGGGACTTATAGACCATGAGATACACATTGGTTGCACTATGGCCCTAGGGCCATAGGGTGCCAAGAAAGAAACCCCATAGAGGCAGCTAAGCCCCCAAGGGACCTATAGACCATGAGAGACACATTGGCTGCACTGTGGCCCTAAGGCCCCCCTAAGGCACCTACATATGCACCACTACAACCCTATGATTCTAGAGCCATATCATCTCTCATTGGAATAGAGGGAAACAACTTAGTGCCCTTGAGCTTATACACTATGGCCCTAAATCCATAGTATCTCACATCATACTAGAGAGGAACCGATGGCCCTAGGGCTAGAAGATGGTCTTGGGGTCAATAAAAAGGCTCTCAAAGAGCATTTGGGCCATTCAAGAGAACCAAAATCTTCACTATGGTAGGCCTATGGACCTAAGGCCATAGGATTTCTAATCAAAATAGAGATAAACCTATGGCCCTTGAGCTTATACACTGGCACCTTGTCGCCCTGAGGCCATAGTATCTCTCGTGGGAATAGACAAAAACAAATTATGGACCTTGTGCATATACATTGGCACCTTATGGACCTAAGGCCATAGGATCTCACATCATATTAGAGGGCACCCTATGGCCCTTGGGCCATAGGGAGACATATGTGTCAATATAGAAGCTCTCAAAGAGAATTTGGACCACTGAAGGGTACCTACATATGCACCACTGCAGTCCTATGGCCCTAGGGCCATATGATCTCTAATTGGAATAGAGAGAAACCTTTGGCCCTTAAGATACATTGGCACCCTATGGCCCTAGGGCCATAGGATCTCTCATTGAAAGAGAGGGAAACAACCTATGGACCTTGTCCTTATACAATGGCACCTTATGGACCTAAGGCCATAGGGTGGACTAGGTGTCAATGTAGAAGCTCTCGAGTCTCAAAGAGCATTTGGGCCACTGAAGGGCACCTACATATGCACCATTGGAGTGTTATGGCACTGGGGCCATATAATCTCTCACTGAAATAGGGGGCAACAAGATGGTTCCCTTGAGCTTATACACTGGCACCCTATGGCCCTAGGGACATAGGATCTCTCATTGGAATAGAGGAAAACAACCTAGTGCCCTTGAGCTTATACATTGGTACCCTATGTCCCTAAGACCATATTATCTCACATCATACTAGAGAGGAACCTATGGCCTTAAGGCTAGAGAATGGCTTACGAGTCAATGTAGAAGCTCTCAAAGAGTATTTGGGCCATTCAAGAGCACCTACATATGCACTATGGTAGCTCTCAGTAATAATTTGGGACATTGAAGGGCACCAACATATGCACTATGGTATCCCTATGGCCCTAGGACCATAGGATCTCTATTTGCAATAGAGATAAACCTATGGCCTTTGAGCTTATGCATTGGCACCCTGTGGCCCTAGGTCCATAGGATCTCTCACTAGAATAGAGGGAAACAACCTATGGCCCTTGACCTTATACATTGGCACCTTATGGACATAAGTCCAGAGGATCTCATATCATACTAAAGGGCACTCTATGGCCCTAGGGCCATAGGGTGGACTAGGTGTTAATGTAGAATCTCTCAAAGATCCTTTGGGACCTTAAGCTTATACATTGGTAACCTGTGGCCCTAAGTCCATAGGGTCTCACATCATACTAGACATGACTTTATGTCCTTAAGGCTAGTGGATGGTCTATGGGTCAATGTAGAAGCTCTCAAAGAGAATTTGGGCCATTCAAATGCACCAAAATGTGCACTATAGTAGCTCTCATAATCATTTGGGCCATTCAAGGGCACCAACATATGCACTATGGTAGCTCTATGGCCCTAGGACCATAGGATATCTAGTTGCAATAGAGAGACACCTATGGCCCTTGAGCTTATGCATTGGCACCCTATGGCCCTAGGCCCATAGGATCTTTCACTGGAATAGAGGGAAACAACCTATGGCTCTTGACCATATATATTGGCATCTTATGGCCATAAGTCCATAAGATCTCACATCACACTAAAGGGCACTCTATGGCCCCAGGGCCATAGGGTGGACTATGTGTCAATGGCTTGTTTTATTGTTTGAGGGTGGTAGGGCACTGATTTTGCATGTAGCACCATAAACTCTTGCAATAAATACTCAATCATCTCATTGAGGAAATGAGTCCTGCAATCGCTCATTATCTCAATTAGAAGCCCATATCTCATGAAGAGGTTCTCATACAAAAATTGGGCTACCATTATGGCATCATTTTTTTGTGCCGCCTTTGCTTCTACCCATTTGGTCAAATAATCTGTGGACACTATTATTTGTTGGGCATGCATTTCATATGCTCATGGGGAGATAGGTCCAACAAAGTCTATTCCCCATTTGGCAAAAAAAACTTGCTCCCATCATTGGTTGCAGTGGTATCTCATCATGCCGCATTGTTACTTTTGTTCATTGGCAGGCATCACATCATTTGTCATAGTGCTTTGCATCCATGAATAGAGTAGGCCATTAGATTCCTGCAAGGACTATCGCTTTTGCGGTTTTGTCTGTCGAAAGTTGACCCCCTGCGAGTCCGACATGTGCTTGCTCAAGTATCGGTAAGTATTCGTGCTCATCGGCATATATTCTCAAATTGTCAGCTATCCCTCTTTGATATAGGTTATTTTCCACGATAAAATAGTTATTTGCTTCTTACTGGATCGAGCGTTGTCTGGCTTGGCTCAAGTTTGTTGGCAAAACTCCTTGCTCAATATAATCCACAATTTTGCCTCTCTCTTATTTGGTGCCTTCTTCACTACATATCTCTAAACTGGAGCACCTAGCTTCTAAGAAAATAGAGTTGGCGGCCCACAACTTTACCGAGTATTTCCAAATTCTCTAGAATCCATTTGATTTTGAAGAATGTTGGAGGTTGCATTTTACTACATGCTCCTACTCAAGTTGCTCTTTTCTTTCAGTTAGCATTTTCACTTTGTAGGGCGTGACTTGGTGCCATTCCTTTGTATCTTGATTGTAAATATTCTTCTTGCCGTTGTCCAATCTTGCTCTTTCCATCTTGTGATAGATAGAGATAGTTGTCATCCACTTGGATGGATCAAATTGATTGACCTTGATTCTGGCCTCAAACAAGATCTCAGATATTTCTCTAAATTGAGGCTCATGATTGACCTTGTTGGACATAGACTTCTTTGGAATCTTAGAATCTTGAGTAGACAATTGAAAGAGGTAATTTTTTCACTTCACCAACTTCCCCAATTGGTCCTTCCATTGGGTCATCATTGCTCTAAACTTTTGGCCAACTCAAAAACTGTGTCTTTCTTTTTGATATTGCTAAGCACTCATTTCCAAGCTACCCATAGAGCATTGGAATGCTCATTCTAGTATCAAAGCTAGTTTATTGTCTAAACATTTGTGATCTTGTCTCCATGTTCATTATACATTGGATAGATAATTGAGTAGACTCTTGGCAGATTGTCTTTGTGTATAGGCAATGCATACACAAGTGAGTCTTGGTAGCTCATCTTCGTGCATAGGCAATGCATGCATCAAGGCAAGTGAGTTTGGAACAACTTCAATGTGGTTTATGACTATCTCATTTTTTGCAAACATCATTCTAAATAATCTTAACTAGATGGAATAGTTGTTTGAGGGACTATTCTTGCTCCTTAAGACTGACATTTTGATTAGATTGCCTTTTCTACTTGATGCATTATTCTCTAGGGGAGCAGCTACCCTATGATCAAGTATCATAAACCAATTTTCATGTCCAAAAGTGTCACCTCGATTGCTTTTGACATCTTTCATGCACTTATAAGTAGATTCATTCCCTAATGGAGTCTCCAAATGAATTTTGAGACTCTATATATTCATCATGGTCTTTTTGCTCAACTCAAAGCTTCCATTGATATTGGCTTTTGTGGAATCATACTCTAGGATTCTTTTTAGCACTTGAATGGCATTAGGTTGAGAAGGTAGGAGACATTCCTCTCCATCATGATATTTATATGTTTGGCCAAGATGAGCAATTTCTATTGAGGTTGATCTAGTGTTTTCTCAGCCTGGCTAGCTTCTCATCTTTGGTCTGGCGCATCGGTATCATCACCATTTTTTGAATTTCAATGAGAATCTAGATGAGGTTTAGTAGTGTAATCTTCCCTGTCTTCATCCATCTTTATCTTCATTCTCTACATTTATATCCTAGCTTGCCTATAGGTGTTCAGTGAGTGCTTGATTGGCCAGTGGATCTGTGTATTTGGAAGAAAGGCTTCTAGATCACTCTTTATATTCTCAACCAAGATTCTTAACTTGTCCAAACTTAGTGTGATATTGCCTTTAGAATCTGTGACATCTACAGAGTATCTACTAGACATTGGTAGATATACTCATTCATAACGGCCTATTTCATAACACTATTTGATGCTTTAGGATGTCAATGACTGCTTGCTTCTGGTTTAGAGTTGATTTAAACTCATCACTCTTCTTCTTTAAATCTCTTGCTAGATTATTATTTGCAAAAACAAGGTTAGAGTTGATTGCTTCCAAATTAGTATAGTCTCCTTTCATTCCCAAGATTTTCTTCCTGTATTTCTCCCCATCTTTTTGTTCTTCTTAAAGACAATTCCAGAGCTTTGGGACTTCACACTTTCATTTATTAGTTTTGTTAACTTTATCTACTAGCTTGTTGGCAGCATCCAACACCAGCAATGGTTTTCACCTTCTTCATGCACACATTTTTTTGTTTGCTATGTATAGAGTCACGGGTTCTCTATGAGTTCCAAGCTTTATCTATTTATTTACTCTATGTGCCGTGGGCGATCGGACATATTTATGATGCCCTATGTATAAAAGTGAAAGTTAGGTCATTTTTCACTTATCCTCATGAGATTAGAGCTTTCATGGAAAACTTGTAGAAAAGATGGAGATGAAGGTGCTCCTCTTGTGCTTTCACACTTTTTATGGCATGCAATAGAAAGCTAAGTGCTCTTGTTCTTCTCTCTCTTTGTTATTTGGTTCATCAATGTCTTTGAGGTAAGAATATTGCTTAAAAGCTTGGATATGAACATTGAGATCATCCCATCTACAACCTCTAGATGTGGAAAAAGCTATCTTCACATTGGATTTTCCCCTATTTCTAGCTTTTTAATGAGGACTTGCTACCCTCTCTTGATGTCTAGGCTTGTTATGGTGATTTGTTTCTCTCTCGCAATGTTTGGGCTTGTCCTGGTGGTCAATTTTTTCCTCCCATCTCCTTGGGTTTTATGTGGTAAAAATCATTGGTTTCTATTAATAATTCTCATTCTTTTTCCCTGTGTGGGTTTGTCATTTATTTTGAATGTCTATTCTTATGTCTATGTGACCTATAGGCCTGACTATTGTCCAATATTTTAACCTCTTGCTTGAATGGTTTTAAGGGTGAACCAATGTGATCCAAATCAGCATTAGGAAAAATGCACATAATGTTCTTTAGCTACAAACATGGATCTAAGACCATTTCCACAAAATTGATAATATAGACAAACGATCAAAGACTATGATAGCAGAGAACATAGACTTGAAATAGGCACAACTAATGAGTCCATGTTGAGTGAGTGGAATCATCCAAGGACTCAATGGAGTAGTATTGGGACCTTTTATTTAGAATTTTGGTGAAATGATTAAATCTTGATATAGAATTGACCAAGCCTAATTATATGGTCGTGAAAAAAAAAGAGCCTAGCAAAAAGGTGATGTAATGATTGTAATCAAGCACATGGGGAAGCAATGTAACCTTAACTACCTAGAAGGTATTTTTGTGCTATCATGGGTGTCCCACATTCCACCAAATCATATCTTTCTCTTTATTCCCCCAATAGATTTGACATTTTTGTCACTTTTTTTTCTCTTTTTTGGGGTATACACTCTCTTCAAAACCCCCTACACTATTTCTACATGGAAAACTGTTTCATTTTTTAACTTTATAAGCCATAGCTAGTAGATGATCATTCATGTCCATCTCCATTCCCACCCTCTCATCTCTCCACCACCATTCTTGGCCTCCATATCCACCTCCATTCTTGCCCCCCTTCTCCATCTCCATCTTCCAATCTCAAGAAGCCAAAGAACATTCACATTCTCCCTTCTTTCCTTCTCCACCTTCCATGTAAAAAATTCTTGTCTCCCCATTCATGTAAATAGTAGTGCATAATATATCCAACAAGCCATCCAAGTTTTTCTTGCATGTGGATTTGGGTGTGAAGTATGCTATTCAACACAGTAGATGTGTTACCATTCTGTATCACTAGATTTGAATGGTTAGAGCTAGGGATATTGACTTACGTACAAAGGGGAAGCTTCATATGTTGGATATAGCCTCTAGTGCTCCTTCACCCTTTGCTAGTGTCACTACATTTATTTAATTTTTGGTGACAAGTTCAATGGGCTACTTGGATATTGTAAAAGATTCTCCGAGCAGTCACTTATCCAAATCTCTCTATATCACATGCAACCCTAGTTTTATTTAAAAATCCCTTACCTCCCTCTAATGTATACAGAAAAGTATACATTTTATATTATTAATAATTCTCTCTGGTTAACTCATGTGATATGATACACATTTTAAAAAGTGGATGGCTCGAGAGAAGATTGTACATCCTCTCTTAGAAGGGCTTGCAAGAAGAAAGAAAATGCAATAATTATTGGAACAACTTTGAACCTGTTCCAGCAAGGAGAACAAAAGGATGACACAAAAAATCAGTGATCTCATGGAGGAGGTGGTTGCACAAAGAAGGAAACTCAAAGACCATGGACACACATTTGATCAAGGTTGTAGAAACCTATATTTTCTTCCAGTCATCCATTCATGAACTTCACAGCCATGTAGACCACCTCATACACCTTTTGATTGGCTTCCATCTATAGTAGAGAAACTACAAATTGATAAAACTTCTTTCTAGGATTGGAGATGTGTGCAAAAAAGTGGGTCCATGCAACTAGGAAAATGTTGCTCGATTTGATTTAATGTCACTTCATCATGGAATTTTTGTTATGGATCACAGCTTGAATGGCAATGTAGTAGGAAATGTGTTGAGCCAATGCTAGGGTGCAATGAAGAAGAGGACGAGGTACAAGCTTTGTTACTTCAACACAATAGCTCTAGTGTGAAAGGGAACAATTTTTTAAGAAAGAAAAAGCTCTGTTAACGTGTTGTCAAGTTTCTTTTGAACTCTACTTTATAATCAACATAACTCATGATTGGGTAATCTATTTCAAATTCCAAACTTTCAATGTGCTCCTCTTCTCTTGCTCTTTCTTTTAAGTGTAAGAATATAGAGTTATGTCATGGTTTGTGACTAAGTATCAAGCTATATCTTCAGTTTTGAGTGCTTAAAACTATGTTTTATGTCATTTTGACTATGAGAGAGTGTTATTAACTCTTAAGGCGACTTGTTTGAATAGTTTTGTTATAATCTTGATGACCTTGTTAATGATAAACTGTGATTTTTGTACCTTCTCGGAATGCTGCCAGACTTTGTAGACTTATCCCCCTAGACCTACTATAGCTTCTCCTAAAGTTTTTGTGGCTATCCAAATGCGTTTATTCAATGAAAGAGCATGATGACCGAGAGTGGTGAGATAGGACATAGGCATATTTTTTGATCTTAGAATTGTCAATTTTCTCATAGAGACTACCATCCTTGCATTTCAGGTTCATTTCTTGAGGTTGAAGACCCTCAACAAGTCTTTGTGCCCCATCTAAGTCACTTGCTTGATTACTTACAAAAGCATGTTAGTGCTAGAAAGCTATGCTATGGATGTCCTCATGGTGACCTGCTAACATTGGTGCCATTGCCGAAAAATGATCCTTAAGTGGTGAGTGACCTAGTGTGTCTTTAGAGTTTTTATTATCCAGAGAATTTTCATCCATTCCATACACATTAGCAGCAAAGCAACTAGACGTGGGTTTAGTGCTTGATAGAGTCTGGACCTGACTATATGTATTCTGAGAGGTAAAGAGAGTTATGAGTGAGATAGCCAAAAGCATTTCATTTTTTTAATTTTTTGATCTCTTTGAGAGTGTTGTTCCATTTTCAATTACAACCATTATTTGCATTATTTTGTTCATTTTTCTTTCATGTTTCTTTTTAGCACATATGATTACCACAAGATGAGATGCTATTATTTCTCTTTATAAAGGGCTTGAGGAATACGCCCAAAGAACATAGCCCAAGGGGGAGACAAACCTCAACTAGTGCTGGGTCCGCAACCTCCTTTACCTCAAGAATAGTGAGAAAGAGAAAGGTACATGAAAGAGCAAGGTACACAGAGTCTATTGAAACTCTTGCAAGTTATAAAATACTACCAGCAACTTCATACTATGAAGCGTTGAATGAATCTTGAGAAAGAACCAAGGAGTAGTGCATATGTTGATGAAGGTCATCCTTCTTGGATTAGTTTAGATGATGTTGCACAACCATTAGATGTTGCGCAACCATTAGATTCTATGCAACCAATGAAAAATCATTATATGATGGGTGAGAACATGCTAATGTGCATAGATAACTAGAAGTATAAACCTAGGGGTTATCCTCCTAGGGCAAGATAGACAATGGGGGCTCCTCAAACAATCTAGCACATGCCAATGCTATGAATGTAGAGGTGATCATTGGGCAAAGAGTTGTCCACACATAGGTGAATGTGTAAAGATTTTTGGTTATTGCAATGAATGTGAAATCAATCATGTTCTTCAGGAATGTCAAAAAAATCTTGATAATAAAAAGAAAGCAACAATGAATGTTATTGGGATCTTGTCATGCTCAAGTGGATCTGAAACTAAGCTCAAGCTCAAGAACTTCCCAAAAGTAAACATGTCAAGGAGGAACATAAATTGCATGTTTAAATAGAGATTGAGCGCATATCAGCGAGGACTCAAAGGAAATCATGGAAATCTAAATGACACAAAATGAAAGAAAAAAGGCTAAGGGAGCTAACCACCTTAGAAATTGATTTGCAAAAAACTAAGAGCAATTAAAACAAGAATTGAAAAACAAGGGACAAATTAGAGGAGCAGTGTCATCCGAGACATCATCGAGAGGTTCAATCCTGGTGAATAAAGTTATAAAAGCTTTAGAGGCTCTATTGTAAGCTTATGAGGCTAGAATGAAAACAATCAAACATTGGAATAGAGATGTTTGACTTATACGTATCTGGAGATTGAGAAACAAATACTTGAAATATGCAAAGGGCTCATAAAGACAACTCAAGCACTAATGGAGCCAAAGAAGAGGGACAACATCTATGGGGAGAGGTGGGAAAAAATTAGAGAATATGGAACTGAAAAATTACTTTTAAAGACATACCCTTAGCTGATCAAATGATAAAATGACACGAGACAAACCAGTACCTATAAACAAGGTGGGTGCCTATTGTGAAGTCTCGAGAAGAATGGAACACCACCTCACCAAGCAATAAGATAGGAGGTTAGACACCCGTCCCACATTTGGCGCCGCCGTGCCGGGGATTGAAGAGACCTAAACGAAGGAAAAATAGGAGCGTCTTGTGAAATTATCCTTTAACTTCCTCTAGAATCTTCTAGAGTAAAAGCTTTCTTTTTAAAACCGCATAGTTTAAGATTGTCGTCTTTTGCTGTGTAGAGGTATCTTGGAAGTAAGTCGTGCTTGCTAAGTACCTTTAGGATTGTAGGATTAGATTAGGTTTTTGAGAATGATTGATGGATGAGAGAAGTGTTAAGATCAAGGCTCAGAAAACCATAATAAACAAGAAAATGAGTGTTTGTGGACACTTTTCACAACCCCATTGCAGTAGAACCTAGGAGTAGTGTAAGTAGAATCCGGGGTGGATTTCAGAACATTGCTCTCTCCAAAAGAATCAATTGTGAATTGTTATATGAAGTTGCAGAATTTCAGGTCCACGGCTAGAAATAGCACAAAAAAAAGACTGCCAGCCACTCAATTCGACTGGAGAGCATACTTTAAAAGTTGTAAGAACTAGTGGGTAAGCTCAAGGACACATTGAGGTAAAAATTTCAAGAGTTTGCAAAAACTCAGATTATTTACTTTTTTCTTTACATTTTAGGCCAAATTAAGTTTTGACTTGACTCACAGGCTTAAAATAGCTCATGAAAAGATTGTCCAGTGAAAAAGTTCAAAAAAGTGCTCATTTTAGGCTCAAAGTAAATAATCGTGATTATTTACTTTTGGCTCAAAAGTGACCAAGGTTGATACCAGAGAATTTATGCACGTGTGCAAACAACTTTTGTAAAGGACCATAGAATTTGGATCACCAAATTGACCAAAAACTGGGTAAAAACTAAAGTCTGTACTGAGTTTTTGAAAACTTGAGTGTAAATTTGGGAAAAAATTGTTCAAACTCAATGAAACTTGATTCATAGGCTTATATTGATGTGATAGACATGTGCACATGCTCAGTTGACCAAAAAGATGCAAAAATTTTATAGAGATAAATAATTGTGATTAGTTACATCTGTCACATTTTTCAACCTTTTTGATCGAGTTAGCATACCACTAGCCCACAAATCAAATTCGGTAAGATTTGAATCATTGGATTGAAAATTGTGGCCAAATTTGCAACGTCAGTTTGAACACAAATTGTCCAAACTTGATGAAACTTGGCTAGGGAGTTTAAGTTAAGCTGCTTAACAGATCTGTGTCAAGATTGTGTCAAAAACTTACAAAAAAATAGCAGGAGTAAATAATCGTGATTATTTATATCTGCTACAAAAATTGATATTCTTGCACATTTGAGTATACCAGAAGATCAAGCATATCAAGTAGACCACACAAATCAATTTTGGTGAAATTTGGATCACAAAAATGAGGCTTAAGCCAGATTCTTGAAAAGTGGGTATGCGGACACGAAATAGTTGTTGATAACTTGAACAAAATTTGTTCAAACCCAATAAAACTTGTCGAGAGACCTTAACAAGTTGCATACTTGGAAAATCAAGCCAGGCAGTGCAAAAAATTGAGAAAAGTAAATAATCGTGATTATTTACTACTGTTACACAGAGACACCATTTTTGACTTTTGAACTTGTACAGTGTTAGACCAACATAATACAAGGCCACCGAGCAATTTTGGGTTCAATCGAATCCAAATTAATACATGTTCACTCAGTTTTCAGGTTGTAGATTTAGTTTTTTGACTTTATGCAAAAGTGGAATTTGAAAATCTTAACTGCTGACTTACTTAGTGAGACACATAGACCAATCACAATAGTTAGCATGAATTGTACAGTCTTTGTGAAAGGATAGCTAGCCTGATCAAAATTGATACAGGAATCAGGTTGCAGACAAGGAATTCAAAGCTTGACAGAAGTTGCAATCAAGTCAAGTGGAAGAAATTGACAACAAGTCAATCCGATGGTAAGTACTCTATCCAGAGCTTCACAAGTCTATATGAACCTTAGATCTGGTCGTATACTAGGAAACCAAGGCATATTTGGAGAGGCCACTAGTAGAGTATCTACTGAAGAGAGTGTTAATCAAGGCGGTCA
The DNA here is from genome assembly GCF_014529385.1 of Adiantum capillus-veneris. NCBI lineage: Eukaryota > Viridiplantae > Streptophyta > Polypodiopsida > Polypodiales > Pteridaceae > Adiantum > Adiantum capillus-veneris. Next base: position 115,557,799 of record NC_140959.1, on the reverse strand, counting down.
CTTGGACACTATCTTTGAAGAAGTCTCAGACACTTTTTCAAAATCAACATCTAAAATGTCTTCCTATTCGACTCATTCAAAAACCAAAATGACAATGCGCAATAAGCATATACTCTCTTTTTATGAGACTAATCACCATGGAGCTCAGGTTTACCTGGATCCTAATGAGGAGTATGCTATTCGCATTGATGACCATGGTATTGAGTTTGAAGAGGAAATCAGGGCAAATAAACAAGGAAAAATATACATGGATAGAAATGGAATTCAGTATTTACAAGTTGAAAACACTGACGTGATAGATAAATGGGGGTTAGAGGTAAATACCATAATTCCAAATATGGCAACAAAAGAAGGACCACCAACTTTGAAATTCAAGGGATACGATCAAGTTGATTTGAAGCCTTTGAAACGGCTTAGTATAGATAATCCTAGGATCAGACTCTATTGTTGGAAGGATAGAAACATCAAATATCTCCTATGGATTTCTCATGCGAAATCGGGAGAACTAGCATCCATGAAGATCATTTTAATCTTCAAAATCAAAGATAAGGGTTCAACAAATCTACCAACCTACCTGTTTAGGGATTGTTATAACAATAACTTTGTTATGATGACTCTTGAAGAGGTGGAAAAAACCAAATACCAAGGGTACTCCATAAGGAATTGGATATTGGGCCAAGGACCAGAAACTATTCCACGAGAAGAACTCCGCGAGATCTTTTGAGAGTAATATTAGAAAACCAAAAACCACCTCATCATGAATAAAACGGTGACACTAAAGTCAGTCCAGGGCTACATGAGTCACTATTTCCAATAGACTGGTTTGAAGGACTTGGAATAGGAACAACTGCCAGGAGACTAGGAGTTGAACCAAATAGACGTGTCAGACTAGCTCATTTTTAGAAATGGGTCAGAAAATATAGTGGATTTGGGGATCCATACGACCACTTAGCAAGCTTTAAGCACGTGCTAAGACCAGAACACATATTTGATTTCCATACTCAATTTGAGGGATTTGGACATTAATAGGAGAAGCACTGACATGGTTCCAAAACATTCCACCAAGGTCAATCATGGACTTGAATATATAAGCTCAAGGATTTGTAGCTACTTGTTCCAAAACGGGGATCAAATACAATACGGTAGCTCAAATCTACAACTTTAAACATAAACAAGGTGAGTCTGTTAGGGATTGTGCAACTCAAATAAAGCAATACATTGCAAGATGCCCAGCGCTAGAGATACCTGCAGAAGAAAGACTAGTATCATTGTTTCTAGAGGGATTGCTAAACAAAGAACTTCATGCTATATTGTATAGCAAGAAGCATATGACCCTAGAGGAGTGTTTGTCAAATGCTATTGACTTAGGAGACAATTGTGTTATCTTAAATGAAGAAGATGTCCCTAAGGATAACCAAAAGCGAGAAAACAGCATCCACCAAACCAACACAAGGTGGGAATGGTTGCTGCAACACTGCTTTCAGCCATAGAAGACATGCTCAAAAGGATGAATAACATGCAAAAAGCACCTATGAGTGGACCAAGGCAAGGGATACCTCAACAAGGACAACCAATTAGACCGCAAAAATGGTGTGCAATCAAAGATAAATGGACCAACCATGAGACCAATGAGTGCTATTACCGACCAAAGTATGATGGGAATGTTCATTATATGCCTATGAGGCCACAAGGACAACCCATCTACAGATATCATCTTAATATGGCCCCAACTCAAAGACCACTGATGGGTATGGAAAGACCTCAACTTGTGTTCGGTCAACAACCTTCTTATTTGGAACATAATGCAGTACTTGTGAAGTACATGCATCCAGAAGGAGTCATAGATGAACAAGCACTAGTGCCTGTTACACCCTATGATGAGCCTAGTCCATCTACAGTAATGGTAGAAGGAGATTGGTGTAATTCACATCCACCACCAATGAAAGAACATGTGACTTATGCTACACCAGAGCTTGCACCAATGTACTATGTAGCTAATCAAGGTGTTAGACCTCCAATGGTAGGACCCATGATTGAGCCAAAAACTAGAAACTATCATAACTATGGTGCAGATGATCATTGGAAAAAAGAATGCCCAGAGCCTGACAAGAACCTCACGCCAGTTGAAGCCTACTTCATACATTGTTGCAAAAAGGGAGGACACTTTCCTGAAGATTGTCCAAAAAATCCTTTAAACAAGGGTAAAACAATAGTGAACATAGTCCAAGTGATACCTAGTAGCTTATCTGAGAGTGAACCAATTGTTCCAATCAAGGTAATCACCAGAGCTCAGGCTAAGAAAAAGAAACACAACTCCTCTGATGATTTGGAGAATACAAAAATTTCCTCTCAAAAGACCAAGAGAAGCAAAAACAAAAGGTATGAGATGAGAAAACAAAAACAAAGGGCTGAAATCGAGGAGAAAGCAAAGAAGCTATTCCAGAAAAAGGTGAAAGAAACTGGAAGCGAAATCAAAGAAACCACCGTGAAATCTGGAGGATTAATTTTTGTAGACAAAATTTTTGAGCCTATTAATGCAGCCTTGGAGGCTTACCAAGTGGGACTTAAAGCAGGTCAAAATATGGAAACAAATGGAAAAACTATCCCTCTCTAGATATGGAAGCAGCTAATCTTGAAGCTTATCAAAATTTGGTAAGAATCACTTAAGAGATGCTGGGAAACAAAAACCCAAGTTCGAGAGTATGGCAACACCTGAGGAACTTGTGGTAGAAATCAGTAAAGAAAAATCTGAAGTGGTGGTAGAACCTCACCTCAAAACAAAAGATCCAGAACTTATAGTGCCGGACAATGAAGATGCCTTAGACAAAATTCCATTCATAGAAGAAGATTGGCCATGACACTTATGGGAAAAAGTTAGAGAGATTAATGATGGGAGCCTAACTTTGAAGTCAGCTCCTATAGAGGAAGTTTGGTTAGACAACCTACCTCCTGATATGGACATGGATGTACAATCCTTGTATGGGGATTGCAGATCTGAATCTTCAAGAATGTCTAAACCATTGACTTTGAAAACATTACCCTCTTACTTGGGAGATAACAAAGATGAATCCATAGTGTGTAAAACCACTCAGGTAAAAAGAGCGAAATAGACCCTAGAGGTAGACAACATTCATTCAATCACTTCTTCACCCATCCAATGCACTCTTTGTTTAGGAGAGCTGTTAAAAATCAGACCATATCTATGGAATGATCTATAGAAAACTCTAGAGAAGGTGGGGACAACAGGGATAATCGCAAAAAAATTGGAAAAATTGAAACATGAATTGGATAACAAAGAGATTAGATATATTCCAATGAACAAAATCGGAGAATACTATGAAGGGGAAGAAGAAAACACAACCCTTCCAATGAGATATAATGATATAGAAACCATGGCAATACTGGATAGTGGGGCAGGGATAGCCATAGCCACGAAAGCAGCGTGGGAATCTTGGGAACAACCAGCCATTAGACAGGCTCAAATGAAATTGCATTGGCTGATGAACATATCGAAAGACCCTTAGGACTACTTAAAAAAGTAATAGTTAATTCCTGTGGGATTGAATATCAACACACTTTTGCCATAGTAGAATTTGGAAAGAAACTCAATTACGCAATCATCTTGGGAAGACCTTTCATGCGACAAGTAAAACTCATCCAAGATTGGGGAAACAATTATCTGTACTTGAAGCAAGTGGGATCAATAACAAGAATCAATCTAAAAGATCACACTTATAAAGATGTCATGAAAACGCCCATACAAGAATTCGATTCAGTCTGTTCGGCTGAGACTAAGCTTCCATCTTGTTTGAACAAGGACACTCCCATTTGGATGTGCGGAGCCTCAGAAAACGGGAGCTTAAAACGAGAAGAATGTATTTTAGAAAGGGATTGCACAGATGAAGACTATGTACCCGAACCCTTTCCAGAGCATTTGTTTAAGCCATTTGAGTGGACTCAAATTTTAGTGACAATGGATGTATGTGTAAATATGTCTATGCCTACTCAATTTTGCAAGGAGGACGGCTATGACATAATTCCCATACAAATGATCTCAACCTTTCACCTTGAAAACAAAACTTCGGAATCCAACGACTTGATGAAAGCTCAACATGTCTTTTCAAACCTCTACTATGATGCAACAGATGAGTTACAAGAACATTTAGCTACCTCAGATGATTCGGGGTTGGAAAAAGAACATGTGGGAGCTAAACTACTCATGAAAGGAGGGGAGGAAAAGCTTTTTGACTTTTCTAACCAGAAACCGAGAAAATAGAAATGGTATAGAAGAAATAGAGACACCAAAAACTTGAAAGCTAGACATATGCCATTAGTTTCTAGTAGAACATAGTTCTTGATGCAAATAGATGTACATGATTGTGTCAAGAACAAAGTCACTGGTAGATATCTTTTAAACAAAAAGCCAGAAATGTCAAAAACATTGAGAAAAATGAGAAAAGAAACTCAGAAAAAAAACCTAAAAACCAGGACCAGGATTCAAACATGACATGAGTTGAAGGAAGAAAGAAATATCCAGAGTTGGAAAAATCTCTAAAGGAGATATATACAACTGAAATGGATACCACTGAGGAGGATGGTAAAGATATAATGAAAGTTCCATCCCATTACAAGAAATATACTCTCCAAGACCGAAAAATCATAGTTGAACAACCTGTCAGGAAACTACAAAAACATGGCGAGTCCTATGACCTGGCAGAACCAGGAGAAGAGCCTATACCTGCCTACATTACAAACGACCCGACGAAAGAAGAAGAGGAGCTTTTTTTAAGCTTACTAAAAGAATACCGAGATATCCTTGCTTGGTCTTATAAGGATCTCAAGGGAGTTGATCCAGAAATCTGTCAACATACCATACCCATGAGAGATGATGCAAAACCATGCAGACAAGTCCATACACATATAATGAGACATTTTGCCAAAAAGATCAAAGAAGAGATAGAAAAGCTAAAGTAAGCCGAATTCATTTATGAAATTGAACACATAGATTGGGTGTCTCCAATTGTGGTAGTCCCTAAGAGAAATGGAAAATTAAGAGTATGTGTCAATCTCCAAAAAGTGAATGCAGCTACCATTAGAGACAACTTTCCTCTTCCAATCACTGAGCATGTTTTAGAACGAGTTGCAGGAAAAGAAGCTTACAACCTTTTAGATGGATTTTTGGGATACAATCAACTTTTGGTTGATCCCAAAGATCAGCATAAAACTGCCTTTGCAATTGAATGGGGTATTCTTTCCTATTGGGTTATGTCTTTTGGGTTAACTAATGCTCCTGCCACATTTCAACGATTGATGAGCCATGCTTTTAAAGAATACCTTAGGAATTTCTTGGAAGTATATATAGATGACCTATGTGTACATTCATCAATTTGGGCTGATAATTTTGAATACCTCAAAAAGGTATTCGAAAAATATAGACTTTATAGGATTTGCTTAAATCCCTAAAAGTGCACATTCATGGGTAGACAAGGAAAAATTCTTGGACATATAGTGTCTAAAAATGGCATAGCTACTAATAAGGATAAAGTTCATGTTATTGCTGATTTTCCTAGATCAACAATAGTCAAGGGGGTTCAAGCCTTCATGGGACATTCTGGATATTTCATTTACATGTACGCTATAATTACAAAACCCATGTATATATTGATTACACTCTTTGAATGGACTGATGAGTGTGAAGAACCCTTCATAAAGATTAAGCAATCTCTCACTTCAGCTCCAATATTGAAAGCACCAGATTGGAATAAGATATTCCACATACATGTAGATGCTTCAAATTTTGCCATCGGGTGTATACTAGCTCAACTAGGAGACAGGAAAATTGATTTTCCTATCTCTTATGCTAGCCGACAGTTGAATATAGCAGAGAAAAACCACATCACCATTGAAAGGGAAGGATTAGGAATGAACTATGCCGAAAAAAAAGTATAGACATTACCTATTAGCTAACAAATTTGTGTTCTTTGTGGAACACTAAGATTTATTGTACTTGGTCAACAAGCCATCAAAATAGGAAGAATAGTGAGATGGTTCATCATTCTTCTGGAAATTGATTTCACTGTAGTTGTAAAAAAAGGCACCACTCATCAAAGAGAAGATCATTTGTCAAGGATTGTTTCAGGAGAACCACTTAAAGGAGTAGATAATGATCTACTAGATGCATACCTGTTCTCCGTGGAAAGGATACCTCGATAGTCAGAAAATATGGTATTCTTGATGATCGTAGATCAAGTGGATTTACAAATACCACTTTCAATTACAAACGGATTAATTGAGAAATTGGCTATGTATCAATTACCAGCAAGAAGGTTGTACAAAAGAAATTGAGATGGAATATTGTTTTTATGCATTAATCCTAAGGAGAAAACCCATTACCTAAGTCAAGCACATATTACCATAGTAGGACTTTACTTTGCGAAAGACCAAACTATGCGACGGATCTTGAGACTTGGAGTATTTTGGCCAACTATGAGGAGTGATGTTCATTTTTTTTTTGAAAAATTGTCCTCGATGTAAGAAACAAGCACCCATACCTCATGTGACATTGTTCCAAAATTCACATGTTCCTAAGTGGAGTAACTATCTAGTTACTTACTTATCAAGCTGAACATTTTCTGAGGATATGAGTAAACTCTATCAAAGAGGAATAGAAACGAAAGCAAGATACTATGCTCTTATTAGAAACCAATTGTATTAGAGAGGTAAGATAACATTTGTGTTTGTGTGAAAACGAGGACGAATACATTCCCATTATAGAACAAACACATAATGGATTAGCTGGAGGTCACTTTTCTAGTGAGACCACCGCAAGAGCAATCTTAGTGGCAGGCATATGGTGGCCAAAACTTTTTTCAGATGCCAAGAAGTATGTTCGAAGGTGTGATGCATGTCAACGAGCAAAAATGCCAACCCGCGTAGATAGAATTCCCTTAAGACCAATGATGGGGACTAGAGCTTTCACAAAATGGGGTATAGACTTTGTTGGGCCAATACAGCCACCTGCTTATAGAACCCAAACTCAAATATATCATTGTAGCTACGGACTATTTGACCAAGTGGGCCGAGGATAAAGAAACTCAAAAGAATGATTCCAGAACCACCACCGCATTCTTATATGAGTATGTGTTCACAAGATATGGACTGCCAATAGAAATTGTCAGTGATAGGGGAACTCATTTCCTCAATGAGGTAATTGAGTATTTGCTTAATGAATTTATGGTCATCCATAACAAATCGACTCCCTATCACCCACAAGCAAATGGACAAGCTGCGCATACGAATAAAATTCTTAGCTAGGTATTGACTAAAGTGGTTAATTCAGGAAGGACAGATTGGGAAATGAATCCCTATGCTGCTCTATGGGCTTATCTAGTTTCATTTAAAACAACTTTAAATGCTACACCCTTTAACCTTGTTTATGGTCTTGATGCCATACTGCCAATAGAATTTCTATTGCCTACACTAAGGGTAGCTAAGGATCTTGAGTGGACTGGACATGAATTGTCAGAGAGGCTTGAAGATTTAGAAAATCTTGATGAGCAAAGGCTCATTGTTGTAGCTCACATTTATGCACAAAAGAGGAAACAAAAACAGTTTTAACAAAAAAATTCAAAAAAGGGAGACTTAGTTTTAGTCTATTCCCTTAAGCAACACATTCCCAAGTTCAAAAAAAAGGAAATGGACCGTTTATCATTGAAGATGTATCTCCCATTGGAGTTGTTAAGTTGTCCACGCTAGATGGTGAACCAATGGCTAATTGGATTCGTGGATGTCGTTTAAAGAAGTACAATTTGCCACTAACCAATGAATCGCTAGAAAGGATGCATGTAGCTAGGCAAAGATAGATAAAAGGACAACAGGTTATTGATGAAGCCCAAGAGGAATCTCGGCTTCGGGTACTCAAAAGAAAAGCTTCTCTCAAGAATCAACAAATACCTATTCCCATCAACACTCTAAAACCAGACGATCGACAATGGGAATTGCAAAAAGATGCAGTGTCAACAGATGATGAATGGTTAGATGGAATGGATCTTCGCATCAAAGTACAGCTGAACAATCATAGCACAAATGCATTGGTCGACACAGGAGCTCAAGTAAATGCAATCAGTTATTCCACGTACAAGAAAGCAACAAGTTAGTCTTTGACACTAGGAATAGCGACTATTAAAGTATGCAACAAGAACCCAACACCAACATTGGGAGTAGTCAACTTGAATGTGATAGTGCATGGATGTTCATGCCCTCATCAATTTGTATGCTTACCAGATGAACACATGAATGAAACAATGATTTTGGGAATCTCCTAGATGGGGACATACAAGACAGTACTAGATTGGGATACCAATCAGCTTAAGCTATCACCTAAAGGCGGACAACTCATTGTTCCAATTGCACCAAGCAAAGAGAAATGGAAAGGAGGCTACCAACAGAGCAAACCACAAAGCAACCAATCTTCTCCATCCTATCGACAAGCAAATTCTACAAGTAGCATGCAAGGAGTCAGGCAAATTAAGGTACCAAAATCACAGCTTAAGGACAAGCCGATTCAAATCTGGGTGCCCAAAACATCATCTACTATACCAAAGACAGTTCCAAGGTTCAAAGCACAAAGAAGAGCATCTCCGAGCAAGGAACCTAACACAAAATGGATTTGGAAGAAAAAGGAGCACTTATCTTCTCCGCCAACTATGAAACCAATCAAGCAATGGAGAGTTAAGACTCAGAAGACTCAACCACACCATTCCGACTAAGACAAACCAAGATACTAGTGGCGGGTAAAAGCTCGACAACAATCATTATTGATACCGACAGCTCAAGAAATCATCATGCCAAATCATCCTGATGGTACATTCAAGCAAAGAGCACACAAGCTACAAGACTTTCTCTTTGGAAGACAACATAAGAAAACCTTGACATCAGAAACCCTTGAGCACAAATCTAGAGAAAATGTGTGGATTATATACACTTTGGCCAATTGACCCAGGTGGGAGCTAGTGATAAGAAAATGCTAGTTTGTATAAGTTGTATATAGAGTGTGTCTTTTGAAGTCTTTTGTTGCTACTGAGCATGAATGCTCTAGCAGACTAGGGGGGCTGCCCGCATGAGGCTGAGTATGTGTAATCTCTTAAGCAGAGATCGCAAGCTGAGAAGCCAAAAGGGGGGACTTGAAAACATTTAAAAAAATCAATTTTTGGCAAGCGGGGTCGTGGAGAAAAGTAGAAACTAGAGAGATAGAGGGTGAAAGTATCAACACTGGTAATTACTCAAGACCCAACTCTTGCATAGCATAATGGTTTTAACTGCATTGATCTTCAAAGCATGGTAGAGCCAATCAAGGCTATGCATAGACACGATTATTCAACCCATGCACACAATCGTTCCGGAGTACGCCATCTAGGAGGGGGTGGAAGGGAACTAAGTAATTAAGGGCAATGTTTGAAGAGGGAGGAAATTTTTTGATGTTAACGTGTGATTTTTTACAAAATTACCTAATAATGCCCTTAGAAATCATCAATAGGGGAATTGAATTGATAACATCTCCCCGATGAGTGTAGATAGTGTATATACTATGAGAAAACAATAAAAAATAGTGTTTTTTCATTATTTTTCATCATTTTTCTTGACATTGGACTTAAAAATGGAGAAATCCAATAAAAAAATAAAGCTATGTTTCTCAATGGATTTTCATAATTATTGGATTTTCACTTTGCTTTTTTAGCGCATTTTGTTATTTTCTTTGATTTTTTCAATAAACAGGTCAATAATAATAAATAGCAAATGAGTCTAGATGGAAAAGCTGAAGATATGCTAATGACCAAAAGGACAAGGTGGACAACCACAAAAAATTTCAATTTGGTAGATGGAAGCGGGAAGCCTAAATTAGGCGGCCAAAGCCTGCTTGGTAATTGGGAACTTATGGACATTGCTAAAAGTGTTTTGATGTACTTATGACATGGGTTTGCTTAAGGTTTGATGAGTGACTCTCACCTTAATAAGTTTGGTATGATTAGAAGAATATGTCTGGTGAGTATTCTTCTTGATATATCTCATGAGGCTTCTTGGTTGATGCTCTATACATTAGCAAATATAGTTATTATTTATGGTTGTATAATGGAATTCTGATAACTTATTACATCTGAAGGCAGAGGATGGCTAGGTTGGATGCGTATGGTTACTGGCTCTCAACAAGACTCTTATAGAATTACCTATGTCCCATTGCTACGTATAAAACTCTTGGTTTTTTCATTCTTCTGGTTTCTTTCGACATGGATCATATGACCAGTATACCGATATACCAATTAACCGGCTGATATAATCAGTATAGCGGTATAGCAGAATAGAAGTATCAATACTAGTGCTACCATCACCAGTACTGGCACTAGAAGTCTTTTGACTAGTACCGATACTAGTATAGCAGTATACAGCGCCGTCTCACACGAGACATGAGGGGTAAGTTCTATATTTATCAATGATCCATTTTGTATGGCCGGTAGCTTGTCTAAACCCCAGGAAAAAACCCTAGAATCCGATCAATACACGGTCCTACGACCAAAAATTGACCATAGCGGCGTGTTAGCTCAACCAAATCAGACGAGACTTGAACTATAGCATGCCCCTATGTAATATATCAACAGTTGACCATTTGGCAAGGGTCGAGGGGGGTCCCAAGTGGAAAAGCTAGGTTTTTGATAGATGCCAGAATTGGATTCTGACCCCACAGATAGCTTATAGATTGGGTCCATATACAATGTATATAGTTAGTTTCATAAAATCAATCAAGGCAAGCTCTCGAAAAGCAAAAAACGGCTCGAAGGCTACAAAGCGTTAAATTTGACATACGAAGTCAAACTCACTTCAAATGGACCAAAATTGGAGGAGTTTCTTCAGGACTATATAGCGGACCAAGTCCATAGCCTTAAAAGTGACTAACCAACTCCATAGGCCATGTAGTCACAAAAGTCGGTGAATTTAGAGTCGACAAAGTACGAAGTGATGCCGACAAGACAAAACTTTATCAAATTCAATTTAGTACTTGTTTTAGGTATATTGAATATGTTTAGGTTAAAATTTGTCAAGTTTTGCAAAAAAAGTTGATGCTGTAAATAATCGCGATTATTTACTTTTGCAAATTAGCCAAAAATGGTACCATCACCTCACCTATCACTTGTGCATACCTATTACATTCCACATTTCAAGTACGAGCCAAAATGATCAATCATAACTTGGAAAATTGTCAAAAAAAATGCAAAGAAGTCCTTCCAATCCAAATTTTGAGTTATCAGTCAATTTTTTCATCCAAATCACACCATATTTCATACACAAGGTCTACATCATGCCTAGAACCAAGTTGCACCAAAATATGTTCATTTTGATGAAAAAGTTAATAATCGTGATTATTTATTTTTTGTCCAAGATGGGGAGAAACTGCAACTTTGACTTCATGGGACCAAAGCACATGATGTCCTAAGCCCACTAACCAAGTTTGAACAAATTTGGAGCTCAAAATATCAAAATCCCCTTATATGTACTATTTCAGAGACGAAAAACCTAAATCTGGCACCATTTTCACCCTCCGTACTCTAATGAGCCCACACTTCACTCAAAGTATCTAATTGATATATATTTCAAGCCTATGATGCCAAAATTGCAAAAGGTTGGAAAAATTCATCAGTTGTAAATAAGCGCGATTATTTACTTTTGTTGCAAATTTTTTCTTGGACTTTATGATTTTGATCTTTGCATGTTTTTATGCATCTATGCATGCTCCAAAATTGATTTGAAGAAAATTGGACTCAATTTGTCAGCAATTCAGACTGAAGGACATTTCAAAACGAAAATGGCAGAAATTTTCTAACTTTGCACTCTATTCACTTAACAGGAGCAATGCAAGCTGCGGAGAAGGCCAAGAAGAGGATCTCTCAAAAAGAGAAGCTGCAAGAGCTACCACTCTACCAACTGGACCCCAGTTCAGTAAAGATGACCAAAGCAACATATCTATCTAGAGAACAACTTGAAGAAAACAACACCACAGTTTTCACAGGCAGGTTTAAAAGTGAAGAAGGATATCAAGTAGAGCTGCAATTACTACCTAAAGAGATCTATGATGTCGTGGCAAAGCCAGAAACAAAAGAAGCTAACAGAAGGCTTGGACTCAGAGAATTCTACGACCAAGATTGTGTGGTGTAGACTTCCAAAAAGCCTATGAGCTCTTATGTACAATCAAGGAAGACAGATCAACCCAAATTACTAACCGACAAGGGTTAAAAGTCAAAGTAGTGATCACAAAGGAAATTGTGGCCGAGGCTTTGAAGTTTCCAATAGAGGGGATGACAATGAGGGCTCGAGACAGAAAGACAGCAGACACCTTCACCAAAGAGACTGCTGCGGCAACCTTTGCTGACCTCATCCAGAAGCAAGTGGAAGAACAAGCATGGTTGTATCACCAGCACTTCCACTTTCTAGCAAAGAGACCACCAAGATACACCACCCCTAATCATGTAGTTGCGACTACATTCACCCAAGTGTTGAAGTCGACAACCGGGCAACCCATTGATCACGTGCAATATGTACTATCCACACTGAAGGGTACCAAGAAAGAGGGTAAGATCAAGTATCTGGGTTCACCTGAGGTATTGACAAGAATAGCATACCATGCTATTGGCATTGCACACAATTTTCCGCCTGCCCCAGATCAAAACACATGGATTGTGTTAGCATAGCCATCTCCAAGAACCGCAAGGTCGACAAAAAGAGTTTACAAATCCGATGAAGACTCTACTGAAAGCTCCCACGAAGCACATAGCACCAAAAGCTTAGACAACAAGGAAAGAAGAGCTAGGATTGAAGAGATGAAGAAAAAGCAGTGGATGCACATCAAGAGGAACCTCAACAGAAAAAGATGAGGTTTGAAAGGGAAAAACAAACCTACGAAAGAAGCCACCAAGCTGCAGGAGAGGACCCGAAAAAGTGGGTAAGAGATAAAGGGACCTAGAACAAAGAACCCTACAAGAAAAGAAGCAGAGAACCCCACCAATTTCCTTTAAAGAATGTATGTAGAGGCTGAAGCACTCAAGATAAAAGAAGATCAAGAGAGTGAAAGAAAATCAAGAGAAGTAGGCTATTGCTCAGAGCGAGGCACAACACTGTCAGGAGGAAATGTCTCCGAAGCTGACCTCGCCTGCAACGGAACAAGAAGACTACCCGATGCCAATCCCTCCACCTTCACCAACACTTAGACCCACTGAGGGCAAGCAAGCCAAAGAAAAGGAGCATGAACCACAGGAAGCAACAGGTTTTGAACAACCGACAACCACTACTTTTGAGAAAACCAAAGCAACAGAGGTAGAGGCCACCCCATCTACAACCACCCAACAGGAAACTACAACAAGAAGAGGTAGAACCCCTTCCGCTACCACAAACAGCCACCATAGCCCCACCCAAGGAGCCACACATAGAGACTGCTGAAACATCTAGGAAGCTCGCAGAGCTAGAAGATTGGCAGACGAATGACGATGTCATCTTGCAAGTAAGGAAATATGCAAAACAGATGCAAGAGATGACTGAGAAAATGCAAACATCAGCACTTAGCCATAGTGCTAAGGCTAGAGATCTTGAGATGGTCATCGTTTCAACGCTCTCCAAGGAGAGCTAGAGGATAGAATGAATGTCATCTTCGATATGCAGAGACAAATCCAAGAGCTGAGATCTGAAGCTGAACAACACCAGCTAGCAAAAGAGAAGCAATAAAAGGAAATGGAAGAGCTAGGTGAACTTCTCATGACGTTATCAGATGCCTGCAAGACCAAAGAGAAACAACTGACAGAGGTTACCAATGAACTCTTAACTACAACTCTGTCAGTACAAAAGATCCAAGTGCAGCTCGACGTAGCAAATGCTTCACTGCAATGTTCAGAGCAAAGGATCAATGATCAGGTAACCTTTTTGCGACAAATAAGGGAAAATCTCACACTGCAATGCTTCACTGCAATGTTCAGAGCAAAGGATCAATGATCAGGTAACCTTTTTGCGACAAATAAGGGAAAATCTCACACTGCTTGCCTCGATCAAAGGTACAGATGAAGTGTACAAAGCTTTAGAAAAGAAGAACAAGGATCTTGAACTTGAGCTAAAGATAGAACAATCACAACGAAGAGACCTTGCACTAGTGCAGGTACAAAGAGAGGAACAACTACTCAAGGAGATAACAGAGCTCAAGCAGTTAATCAGTTGCTGCCAGACGGTCAACCAGAGATACAAAAAGAAGCTAGTACATCAGAACAACCACACATTGAAATTCCCTCAGTCTCTTTCGCTGAGATGGAAACATAACCGGTAGAAGGGCTAGGACAAGAAGAAGACTTTCAGGTACCACTAACAGATGCTGAGCAAGTGCCAATGGTCCAACTATCTAAAGCTGAAGAAGACACACTCAAGGAGCAGGTTGCCCAGGAGACGGATGAACAATGGAAAGCAGCGATGGATTGGGAGTTGAGAGTTCTCCATTTAGTCAATGTTACTCAACTCACTCCCAACCAAATCAATGCACAATGGCATCAACAATCACTACCATATCCCTTGATCAAGGTAGAGCTTTTACAGGTCAAAGAAAGATTATACAAAGACATGCAGGCAGAAGGCTGGCAGAGGTAGTCCACCCCAAGTGGAGAAAGAGCTGGATGAACAAGAATGCACAATACTTGATTCTGTTCACAAGAGCACCTACAACACTTCAGAAAGACCCGACCTTTTGTCCTGTAAAACGGGTAAGGACATGGCAAGCACATGAAGAAAAAACTAAGAAGCGGCCTACATGGCTGAATTATCCAAGATTGCTAGCTTTAGAAAAGGGAACACCGATAGAGGAATACGTTGTGAAAACCCTAATGGGCGCCATGACATTCTTCAAAAGTCTCCCTTATCTCTCATGTGCTATGCTCTACAAAATTTGTCGAATGCTGCTCACATGCATTGAAGCTTTTCACAAGCCAGAGCAAGCAGGCACACTGTGGATGTCATTCCTCGAGGGCAATAAGGGTCTTTGCTATGACCTAAGCGGCCAACCTTTTGAAGAAGTCCTTTATGGCTTCTACGCCCGGTGCATGTTCTTGCCATCTAACAATATGTTGGTGTTTGAGGAAGCGTTCTATACAGGGTTCTTCACTTGTCGAACGAAGATTTTTGGGCCAGTGATCAGTAACTTAACCTCCAGATTCATAGGCTACTCAGCCATTGAGCTCAAAAACAGGGTCACCATGCAGTTCTTGTAGGTTCCTGACAAAGAAAAAAGATTGAGATATGAGAAAGTACTTCATGCACTTAAAGATCGCCTCATTAGCCGTCAACCCGAAGATTATTTCAGCCCATAAAATTGTGTCAAGGGACGACACAGACGAGGAGGGGGGGAATGTTAGCAGCAGCAAGCTAACTTGGATACTATTTTTTTGGAGCTCTCATTGTAAAGATATTTATTATTTTGATGAATCGAGAATATTGTAACTCCTATTTTCCAGATAACCTTTGTAATTGATGAGCCGGGGCTACAAGCTTCCAGATTGTATCAACCTGTCTTTAGTTAGAGCTCCCAAATTATTAGTTTTGACCACCAAAAACCTTGGCTAAGGTATAAAAGCCAATTTTGTAAAGTTTATGGATAATAGAAACACAGCATGAGCTAAAGGTGCTCACTTCTCTCCTTCTCACGCTTCCTACTCCCTCCCCAGTTGTCACATTGCATTCGCGTTTGTTGCATTGCAACCGCAGGTAAGAGCTCTACGCATTGACATAACATTTCACGGTATTTCATAGCTTTTGGCGTCGCTGACCCGCGGCCTAATTTCATCATAAGTAAAAATTTATACTTCAAAATAAAAAACTAAGTGTAGGCGGGGTATTGGGGCATCGTTGCTAAGCATTTAGATGCATTCTGGGTCGAAAACGACTAGGTCAAAAACTCACTGGTGCTGTTAATAATCATGATTTTTGTACTTGACCTAAAGTGAGATTTGAAACCATAAGCACGTGTGCTTAGGTCTTATAAGCATATCCTATAAGTTTCATAATGTTTGGATGTCATTTGATGTTGTAATGGATGTGATTTGTTTGCCAATGAACGATTAACTTTCGGTGATTTCAATCATAGTGTAGCATGAGCTAGATGCGAGTTGTTTGTTGTTTTCCAAGAGATTGACAACCTCTTGTAGCCTCTATGCACCCGTCCCACATTCATCAACTACCTTCTCCTTGCCCTTAGCCTTCCAGACTTCTCTCTGCTGAGTCCATTTACTAGTTTCATGAATGACTGGTTTCACAGGCTTGTCTGGAAGTTCTTTAATAATCACCCCTTTACTGCAAGTGACTGCCCATACTGGAACTGGTTCTGGTGCTTTTGCCTCAGTAGCCTCAGTACTGGGTGATTCTGGACACTGAGATACAAAGTGTCCATATTTTCCACAACTATAGCAGTTAAGACTTCACTTCAGGAAATTTCCACAACCTCGGCCTTGGTCAGTACCCCCTTGGTATCTGCCGTGCCTAGTATGAGTCCCATTGGTACCTGAATTTTCCTCTATAGGTCCACTGGTCGTCTCTACCTTAGCCGATTTGGCATTTGTAAATGCAACTAGGGATAGATCCTTACCTTTCTTCAAATGATGGATTCAAATGCCCAGTTATTCCACAGATGGCTATACGCTTTGCAATACGTGCATTGTGGGCATTCGTTGGAAACACGATCTCTTGATTTGCATTTGGAGCATCATGTTTCCTCTTCCTGATTGGTGGTCTGGTCTGGATAATTTCAGCAAGCTGCTTGGCCATTTTGTCGATTTTTTGGGACCAAGACCCTTTCTTAGCCTTGTCCTTGCTCTTTTGTCTGAACTACTATCAGAACTGCTGAAAGTCTCACTGGGGTTGGAATTCTCCATAGAAGAGCTACTACTGCTAGACCTCCACTTCTTATGGATTTTCTCCTTCTTGGCTTGTTGCTTGAGCTTCAGAGCTCTCTGCACAAGTCATTAAACTTCTTCGTGGTGCAAATACCTCTTGCTCTCTCAGCTTCTTGCTGTGAAATCCATTCAAAAACCATGCACAGTCTTTTTTATGAAGGCGGTTCTTACAGCTACCTGGTCAATTCTTTGATATTTTCCACATAGCTTCTTACAGACAATTATCCTTGCCTGATCTTGTTTAGTTCACAGAGAATTTCTTCATCACCTCTATTGTCTGAGTACTCGAGCCTGAAAGCCTTGATCTGTTTATTGTTGTAAGACCTAAGCTGGCAAGCTGGATAGTGGTAATACCATTTTCTTGCCGCATCCTTCATTGTTTGAGGAAAATACTCTCCTCAGTCATTTCATCAATATGCTTTAATTCAGTATATTGCTCAAAGGCTTGAATGTGGACATCAAGATCATCTCTTTTTTTCCTTTGAAAACTGGAATAGAGATCTTTAAAGAAGCAGTGTAATCTTGCCTGTCTGTATCATCTCTAATTCCTTTGGTCTTGGTAGCCTGACTATGTCTAGATGACTTCCTGTAATGATCAGCGGTCGGCATCGGACGATAAGAGAAGACGCAAGGCTTTGGCTGACAGTGGCACACAAACGAAGAGTACATCTGGGAGGTTTCATTGGGACCGTAGAAGCACTTTGATCTTAATTGAAGTGAAGTGCACTCATGATGAAGCAAGGTTTCATGCAGGTGTTGGAGGCAAGGCAAAAACATTGGAAAAGAAATGGGTTGACATAGCGTCGTCAATGGCAAGCAGGGGTGCCTTTGTGGAGTGGAGAGTGGCAAATGACAAGTGAAAATGATTATCTTGCAAATCCACAAGGAGATAGAGGACCGGGAGAGAAATACACCATCAGGAAAGAGTAGCTACTGGCAGATGATCCCTTGTGAGAGGAAGGAGGAGGGTAAGTTCAGTCACCTGAACTTTGAGCGAGACATCTTTGATGCAATGGAGCGTCACTTTGGGAGAGACCCTGTCATAAACCCACCACCTTCACTCATTGATACAAAAAATGGTAAGGCATGCCATCTGACATCCTCTCTTATTGCTTGTTTTTCATATCGTTGAAGCTAGTTGATAAAGTTCAAACTTGCAGCATCCAATATCCACCGAAAATCCAAGGGGATCTCCAACACCAGTATCAGCTTCCATAGCATCGAAAATATGGGATGAGAGCACAAATTTTGAGCAGACTCCTGATAACTCCGGTGTGCAGAAAAAGACGTGCAAGCGGACACACATGTACGATGTGGGCTTGAAGGAGGCAACGAAGGACATTGCAACGGCATTGGGGGCCGTAGAAGACTCGAGGGCCCGCCATCACAACGAGGTATTGAATACATATTTAGGAATTTTGGGAAAAATGCACGAAAATGGGACAATTCTTTTCATTCTCTATCTCTTGACTCTTGAGGAGAGGTAAACAATGTTCTAGGATGCTCATTGTGTTTGTTTGTAGTTCTAAGTAGTTTGCATAGACTAGAAAAATCACATATGACGTTTAGCTTTTGAGTCTCGAAACTACAAACTTGTTCAAAAATGACTATTCCTAAACCTCCGTCCTCAAGTCTGATTCTCTAGGAGTAGGCATTGTGTGAAAACACAACTTTAGGCCCAAACTCTAGGTTGAGCCTTGTTAAATGTACATGGTATTCAGCCATGTGGCTATCCTTGCCCTACTGAAAAAGACAAAAGAAGAAGTGTTACAATATAGATTCGTGGGGATTAGATTCTACACAAATGCAGACGTTTTTATTGATGACAAAAATTCCAGTTGATGTTTTTATTGATGACAAGAAGAAGTGTTACAATATAGATTCGTGGGGATTAGATTCTACACAATGCAGACGTTTTTATTGATGACAAAAATCCCACATTTCAATCCTCATGGTGTTTAGAACCAAATTGTTGTGACAAGAAGATATTGCATCTATGTCTCAAAGTTGAGATTAAGGGACCTTGTATAAGTGAAATCTCCAAAGTCTAGAGCATGCTCCCAAATTCTAGAGTCCAAAGGCCACATGATACTCTTGTGAAAGACTAAAGCATGCTTCTAAGACTGGGTTCAGACTGTGTGAAACGAAGGTCTATGCAGGGTCACTCTTTTAACAAGGCAATTAGTGATTGAGGAGCACCATTGGTTTCTTTGTCAGACCCGTCACGAGCTCGAACGGCATGAACCCTCAAATAAACTATACCAAGGGCATTTGTTAGCTGAAAACACTTGTGGTTGTTGAACTCGCAATTTGTATCTTTTAAGAGTGGTGATCTAGCGCAAAAATGAGTCTTGGACACCTTGTGTGAACTACAATGACACAAAAAAGCTTGAGCTAGCATGCAATACAAGGGTACTATTCGAACTTGAGGTTGAGCCCTTTCAAAACATAAACAAAATACTTTCAAAACATAAACAAAATATTAGCAAGGCATAAAGGTAAATGATATGCAAACGTGATACGTGATATACAAGCATGATAGGAATTTGATGTAATTTGAATTTCAAACATGACGGTCGTCAAATATGACAGCTGGGAGTGGGGCATGCCATCACTGCTCCACATTTCCAGCCTTCTGATACTCCTCATCAAGGTGCCTCAGCTTCCCATGCCTTACCGAGGTGACTCAAGCTTCTTGTCAAAGCACGCCCTTCCCGTTCACATAGGGTGTGGACTGCATGATGCATGCTCTTCTTACTTTTGTGCGATGCCACAAGCTATACCAATTTGTGTAGATTGCAGATTTGCGCTCCTTATCGTTTATTATTCACACTTGTGCCGCATTCTGAGAGAAGTACGTTGAGAAGCCTTGTGCATAGCCTCTCCTTGCTTGGTAATAGCATACGAGAGCTTGGATCTAAAGGTGATCATATAAGGCGCACTAGATTGAGGGCAGTCACATGAATTGGATCATATGCGAGCTCCTTCATAAATGTTCTCTAAAATACAATCCTGTCATGCGGTGCAGCCTTGTGCATCAGATCCTGAGTGATGTAGTCGACATGGCGCATGAAATCATCGCAGGGAGAGAGGGCATGCATCTACTCCTCACGCAAGTTGGAGCGAGCTAGTCCTAACGAGACGTCTTCCACCAACATACCTGGATTGCAAATCCATTCTGCGTATTGGAGTCTACAGGGGGATAGGGTCGGTACCCACTCATGCGAGATGGAGTTGGACGTAACAAGTATGTCTTTCACCACCTCCACTGGAAAGCCAGCCTGCTGCGCCAGTTGATCGCCTTCTTCTACTTCCATTTCTATTACACTATACTCTATTACACTACAATCCAATCACATTTTTAATATTTTAAGTCTTCCATTTCCATACAGCCCATTCACGCTATAGCATGTAAGAGCATAAGATACACTAGATTGAGGACACACTAGATCGAGGACAATCACAAATTGAAGGCCTCTTTGTGAATGGATCGGACCAAGCGTGAATCATACTTGAGAAGTCTATCACGCTGAGAGATTCCTGTTTGTGAACGAATCATGTTGAACTACTTGAGTCACACTATCTCATGGTGACATGAAAAAATTTACACGTCTACGACAAGCTTCTGTGAGCAAACACTATAGGTGATCAAAGCACTTGGAAGGCACAATGCTAGCAAGATATTTCTAGTATAGGAAAGCTTGGCGAAACCTCTCTCTCTCTCTCTCTCTCATCTATTTCATATTTCGCTTTTTGTATTTAGCGAGGGTAGAGGCTCGAACTTAAGTTCGAGCCTCCACGCCTTCTTCCATTCGGTAGGGTTTTAGCCTCTACCCTTTTTGTATCTAGAAAGGGTAGAGGTTTGAAGTTAAGTTAGAGCCTCCACGTCTTCTTTTATGTGGTAAAGGTTTTGACTCTACCATTTTTGTATGTAGCAAGGGTAGAGGCTCGAACTTAAGTTCAAGCCTCCACGCCTTCTTCTATTTGGTAGGGGTTTAGCCTCTACCATTTTTGTACTTGGCCATGTTAGAGTTTTTGACTTCAGTTTGAGCCTGATGTGGTGGCTTACACTTAAGTTCAAGCATACACACCTTTTGCATACATGCCATGATAGATGCTCGATATTTTTGAAAGTGCTTGTCATATAGAAAATCTCTATGCTAGGTAGCTTGGCTTCCATGTATAAATCCATTTTCTCACCTCTAAATGGAACCAAATGCATGTTTTTCCCCTCCAAAAAGGCCACTAATTTTAACAAATTGTTAACTTTGTATCCAAAAAACTTGTTTTAAGAGGAGTTATTGTTATGGGATAACAAGAATATAACTTGTTCCAATAATTGAACTCATTAATAAGCATCAAACTCCTTCTAGTTGACCTCCAAGTGCCCTAAAGTTCTTGTTATATTATGACTAGAGGAGAGTTCGTCGCATTATTTAGAGAATATTATTAAGTTATGTGCTTTTCAAATAGCTAAAGTATGACAAAATGAAGGTGCCATCTAAATAAAAAAGGAATTGAACCGAGTGTGCCCTAAAAAAGATGATAGATCAAACTACACAACAATGTTAAGGTTTGCGAGTAGAATTATAAAAAATGGGACTTGAATTATTCCCAAAATTCCTAAATGTGTCTTATTGGGACTCAACAAGGAGGCCGTTGAATGTAGCAGGGACATGGTGAGGATAGAGAGCCAGAAAGTTGAGATGGGATTCCAGTTTGCTGCTGGGATAAGAAGCTTGTCAGAGTCCCTTAAGGATATTGTTGATAGTCTTAAGAAGCAATAGAATTTCTTTAATTGGGAGGATTTGATGCAGCAGACCACATGCGTTTTATTTCAGTTTTGATTGTATGTCGCCCATATGCAAAGGCAGAGTGGCTATGTTGTAAAGGCATTTCTAGATGAACTATTAGTTTCCTTTGGTAGTGGATATAGAAAATCTACTTTCATTTTTAATTATAATCCTGTAACCATTCCTTCCATCACTATGTCTTTCGCGAGTTGTTTGCTAGAGTGATTGGATCTACCAGCAGATGCCCGTTTATTTCAGTTTATTGCATGTGTCACTTTTGAGTATATTTCCAGCAAATGCCCGTTTATTTCAGTTCACTGCATATTTCAGTTTACTGCATACGTCATTTTGATCTGAATTAGAATAAGAATTACTGAAAATATTCTTGTTGCACTCTACCAATGTTGCTTGAGGACAACTGTAGACTCTTATGTTATACAAACAATACAATACACTTGACGTCTAGAGAATTCATGGACGACTCCTGACAAGATGCTATTGTTATTAGAGTTGCAGGAGAAATCAAATAGCAGACTTATGTTCAACTCACTGACAAATAGATTAATTAATCAATCAACTGACCTGCAATGCATACCCACATTAAATACCTCCAGTCCCTACATCCTTCCCTGAAGCTACATATCCACACATCGACTGATTCATGCAGGCCATTGCTTCAACTAGACCCTTTTTTACAACAACATCGCATATGCTTGAATGAAAAAAAAAAATTCATAAGGAAAAACGAGGACAGTGAGCCACATGCTCTCTGTAGGAGAGAAAAAAACGCGTCAGTACTTTCAACCCTAAATGTTGGGCAGTCAAAACAATCCTCAGAAGCTTACATCATGTGAAGCCATTTTCAATGTGAAACAATTTTCATAAATATACAGTCAACAAATTCCCTGCATCTCCAAATACTCCATCAGCTCCTATCGAGCCCCTATGCCTTCAGGATTGTTTGCAATATCTCCCGAAATGTCTCCTAAGAAAGGATTGTCGATCAGAGGATTGTTGATGTCGAAAGATGGCCTTGCTTCCTCTTCAATATCAATGTCCATCATAATGTTGTGGAGAATGCAACATGCGTGAATTGCACTGGGTAGAGTACTTATGTTTGGGTTACGAATGACACCACCGACATACTTCCACGTTTCTTTTAGGTGACCAAATGCCCTCTCCACAATGATCCTTGTCGAGGACTGCATGAAGTTGAACCTCTTGTGGCTGACACTTGCTAGCTCCGGATGTTGGAAGGTAATCATCAACCAAGGCAAGAGAACATAGCCACCTTCTCCCACAATGTATTCTGAAATACTTAGCCCCATATGCTCCACATTGGACATGCAAGCCGATCTCGCCCTTGACACAATCTATACAAGCCATTGTTGGGCAACACACCCTGTCATTGCATGATCCAGGCCACCCGATATTGACATCCAAGAATCACATCCTATGGTCCACCACTCCTTGGACAATCATGCTACAAGCCACTGTTGCGCAGCACACGCCTGTCATTGCATGATCCAGGCCACCCGATATTGACATCCAAGAATCGCATCCTATGGTCCGCCATGAAGGGGATTGGGGAGCACCACAGACGGAGAGTGAAAGAGAGAAGGAGACACACACACGATGTGGGTGGGGAGACTGTGAAGTGGAAGCTCCCCCTATACAGTATACTCACTATAAGTATAGGGTAACAATGGGCGGGCGCCCATGACCTGGGCGACCGGTCAAGGCACATAGGCCTTAACCCCAACAACCTCCCACTTAAAGGCCAATGTGCCTTTAAACAAGATCTACTAGTGTACAACCAATAGAAGGTGAGAGATTCTCTCAACCTATGCCCACTCACTCTCGATGAGCTAGTGCATCCGGCTCTACTGATAGACAAACATCCCGCTGCGGAAGCCACACAGAGCTAGCTCCAAGCTCTGCAAAGAGTCTACAAGAGCTCATGCACTCCTGCAAGTATCGGTCCAATACTTGCAAACCTCCCCTATGCTCTATGCCGAGATCAGTCATCGAACAACTAATCAACCCTGCTGCAAATGCTCCCACTGCAGCTGCTATGTCGGGCCTCGAGATCAGCCTCTCGTACATGAGGACACCGAACGTTGATGCAACCCTGGCAACCTCTGCCACCTCCAACTCAGAACTCAACTCATGGCAATCCTGTCCCCTATCATAGAGACCATGGCACTCTGACTCCGAGCTCTGGAGTAACTCCTCGTGCCCACCACATATCACATGTGTACCAAGAGTATCCATCTGTCCTGAATCTGCATCAAGCTCTGGCAAAATCATATCAAGAAATGACTCCACAATAGCCGACATCTCAGCATCCATGTGAGTCATCTCTGTCATAACCTCTAATGACTCATCCTGCTGTGACTCACTAGAGCTGTCCCGCTCTACCTGTGCATCTGTAGATGCAACCTGCACAACAAGGTCACTGCTCTACACTCCATGCAAAGCATCCTACAACCCACAAGCAAAAGAGACTCGCCTGCTCTCTCGCTCTCTACTTGGCTGCATGATCACAGAGACAACACCGTCTCTCCCATGATCCACATGCAATGGGTAACCTGTACCACTCCTGGCACCTCTCGCAATCACTAGCGAACCCAAATGCATCACAAAATCTCGCTCTCGTAACGAAATCTGACATCCACAATCTCTAAGCTGACCAATCGATATCAAACTCACTGTCAAATCTGGTACATAACGCACATGTCGTAACAAGTAAGATGCACCACTCGATAATGACAGTCTCACATCTCCTGCACCTGTTATCGCATGCACCGATCCATCGGTCAAACGTACACTGCCAAGCATCCCGCTAGAATAGCTACAAAACCATTCACGATGCGGCGTGACATGAAACATAGCATCTGCGTCTAGCAACCATTGCGAAGGGAGTGCACTATCCACATGTATAGCATCTCATGCATAGCTCGAGGTAAAAGTGACATCCCCGTCACTAGTATACTTCGACACTACATCTGCCTCAACTGTCAAAGGAACTAAGTCCATGGCATCACTACATACATCTCTGAGACTGCCATGTCTCCTACGATGTCGCATACGACGAAAACAGCACCGTCTAACATGTCCAGAATGACCACAATACCAACATATCACCTGTCGGCGTACTCGTGAATGTACATGTCTCACACGAGTCCTTGATGACTCAGATCTATCATACATATCATGTAATCTGCGCCAAAGTGCTCTCGAAGTAGTCTCATACATAACAAGAGCATATACAAATTCCGCAAGGTGCAAAGAGAGTGTAGATAGTGCCATCTCCTCTAGCTCCTTCCACTGATCGTCAAACATGTTTGAAGGTCTACCTGCATCACCACTCAATGGTCGATGCAACCCTCGCTGTGTCAATGCATCAAGCATACACTCTCTCCATGGTGCAAAGTCTGACCCATCAAACATGCACATTTCGGAGAGATCATAATGTGAGCGATCACCTGTCTCTGCCATGAGCACAATGTAGCAAACTAGAAAGCAAAACCACCTCACCAACAACACCTGGAAACTGTCTACAAATATGGCCAGAAACACAATGTAAAACCTGTGAGACACACTCCAAAATAGAGCTCCCACAATGTCAATACAAGCCTCGCATGCTCTAGTATCACACTACAATCTGTGAGCTAATCACCAAGCCCACACTGTGCGGTATCGATGCATACACACACACACATCTCCCACCTACAGAGAACACCGCACGCAAATGCTGAGTGCAACACGCAATCTCTACCTAGATCGCATAAATGATACGCATAAAACTCCTGGGAAAATTTCGCCAGAGTTTCGACGCACAATGGCTATCAACACAAAATAACCATTGTCCTGCAAGCTCAATACAATGAGCAATCAATGCGCATCAAACTACACTGAACATACATGCATAAGCTCTGCAAAACTATGGCAAATAATGCTCGAGATCACAAGACTCTCCCACCTGAGAGCAAACCACTGTCTCAAGCAAAGAAAGATACACAAGTTCTCACTCTTGCGAGAGCGGATACAAAAACACAAAACTGTGTCCAAACTGACAAAACCTGTCAAAGTGAGAGTAAACACTCGATCACAAACTATGGCGAGAATCTGGGAAAAATCCGATAGAATTTCCCGTGAAAACTGAGCGAAAAACTCAAGTACAATCTCTACCATAAACCATAACACTACTCAATGCCAATGAGTAGAAATGCCAAAATGGCTCCAC